>NC_139535.1:75405822-76005822 GCF_965153285.1 Podarcis tiliguerta | reverse complement strand
GTTATTCAACTCATGGCAAAGCTTTTTTAGAAAGACTTCCATGCTCTGTCTGAATCTGGATGCTAAAGCTTCCCCTACCCCTACCCCAGGCTGCACCAACCCTAAAATAATGTTTCGGGCTGCTTTGAGTTCTTCTCTGATACTGTGATTAGTGTGATTAATTTGCTGAATTTGCTTCTCATCTCTTACTGCAAATAAATTCATTTTTTTTGTATCCAGAGAATAAAAACAAAGAATTTTAAAATGTTGTATTGGAACAACTGCAACTGGAGTAGGGTTACTTTTTGCACAAATAGACACAATGCAGCCTAATTTTCAACTGTTAATGGATAGTGGTATAGTTTACATCTCAGTATGCAGCATATTTTAATGCCCATAAAGCCATGGTCTTGAATAATCTGAATGAAATACCTACTCATTATTGCAAACCTGTAAAATCATGTACCCAATGCATTTCTTGGCATGGTTGGCCATTAATTCAAAAGCCCAAATGTACCTTAGATTATATCAAGAAATGAAGCAGAATCTGAATCTGAATTAGTTTGTCCAGATTGTTGTCTTCCTAAGCTACAGCCTTTACTTATCTGGGTTAATTTAGACTCATTCAAATTAGTAATATTCTATAAAATTTCTACATTAATAAGTTGTGAATTTACATTACAAATATGCTGAAGTCAGTGAGAATGGAAGTTAGCTAGAGATGGAAACCTTTCAAATGTTCTTATTCAGTAGCTCCAGAATCTTAAAAAAAGAAAAGGCCACTTATAAACAAAAGAACAGGAACATTTTGTTAATTGATTTATTTCCTTTTTTTTCCACATGTGAAATCTAATCATAAGAGCATTTCCTTGAGAATCAGATCTGTTGAAACATATGTTTACCTATTTATTAATTGAAGAGGAAAATTTTGCACTGGCAGAATTACTGTGGAATTTAGATTGGCCATATGGAACATATATAAACCCTTCTGCTAATCATTTTCCTTTTTTTTCTTTTCTTAAATAAATACTGGGAATTTTTCACCTTAACAAGACACTATTTCTGTCTATTTAAATTAAAGTGTTTTTAAAATAAACCCTAAAATATATAGCTCTACGATGTTTCTCAGGTTTTCTGCTATAATGTATAGAAAGTTGCTTGGGTTAAAAAAACTGAGCGTAGCGTTCAGAGGTGTGGAATTCATGTCTATTTATGCATTGCTGAAAGAGAAGTTATGTATCACTGAAAAAAAGGCTACAATGTCACATATGCTAATATCTCTGTATACAGTATGATCAGTAAGAGGTGTCTGACAATGAAAAGGACTCCCTTAGGAGGTTGTGGTCTCCTTCTTTGGAGGTTTTTAAACAGAGTTTGGATCGCCATCTGTAATGGATGCTTTAGTTGAGATTACAGCATTGCAGGGGGTTGACCAGATGACCCTTGGGTTACCTTCCAACTCTATGATTCTATAATTGCATCTTACACAGGGGGATTTGTTCCAAGGCTTCTGCATAGAGACAAAAATGTAAATACTCAAGCACTTGGAACTGCCCCTGCACAAGGTTACCAAGGTTTCCAGAGCCAGTATACTGAAAGGCCTTGCCATTCTCCCAAAGCAACTCAGGAAGCTTAAAAGTTATTTTTTCACCAAATTTTCCTTGTGCAAAAAGAGCTCTCTGCCTTGCATGGGGAGTAAGACCTTCTCCATGCGTTGGCTCCAGAAGCCCCAGGATGCTCTTGTTGGACAGTCTGTGTTCCCACAAAATCTCATGAAAGCATCCCAGACCCAATGTGTGGTGAAGGCCTTCCTCCCCAAGTAAGGCAGAGAGATTTTAAGCTTGCCACCTTGCTTGTATTTAACTTGCAGGAATTCAACCATCTGACCTTCAGCAGTGTGTGGTTGATATCAGGCAAGTTACGTGTGTGTAAACTGCAGTCCTAGGGACGCGGGTGGCGCTGTGGGTTAAACCACAGAGCCTAGGGTTTGCTGATCAGAAGGTCGGCGGTTCGAATCTCTGTGACGGGGTGAGCTCCCATTGCTTGATCCCTGCTCCTGCCAACCTAGCAGTTCGAAAGCATGTCAAAGTGCAAGTAGATAAATAGTTACCAATCTGGCGGGAAGGTAAACGGTGTTTCCGTGCGCTGCTCTGGTTCGCCAGAAGCAACTTAGTCATGCTGGCCACATGACCCGGAAGCTGTACGCCGGCTCCCTCAGCCAATAAAGCGAGATGAGCACCGCAACCCCAGAGTCGGCCACGACTGGACCTAATGGTCAGGGGTCCCTTGACCTTTATCTTTAAACTGCAGTCTTACTGTAAAAGCCAACTTATTTAAAAAGGAGAGAGGGAGAAAGAAAGAAAGGTTGGCAGCTTTCTTATTTATCTTGTTTGCTATCATGTACAATATATTATAACAACCTAACCTGAAGTTTACAAGGCCATGGGTAGGCTGACTCCATCCATGTATGGTCACAGCTGGTGAAGTAGCTGAAGTTGATAAAAGGCACTCTGTACCATAAAGAATCCCCCACCTCCAGTGACAGAGATGGACAAGCTTCTAAGCTGCAAGCCTATTTGTTCAGAGAGAGTGCAGCCCCATCCAAATAGAATGACTACCATTTACCCTGGGAGACAAACAGCCCATCAATAGTACTTTCATCTTTTCTGAATTAAACTTCAGTTTGTTGACCATCCAGTCCAACAATGTGCACACTGGTGTAGTACCTCTGCTTCATCACCTGAATTAGCGGAAAAATAGAAACAGACCTGAGCTTTGTCTGAATACACATATCATTAATATATTTGGAATGAGGTGCTGTCTGTATTGAGTGTGTCCCTGGTATAATGCCAAAAATGCTACATAAAATTATTTGACATTGTAATCAATAAAATTGTGGCCCATTTTAAACCCAGCTTGTACCTCCCCCCCCCAACCATTCCCTGAGGGAGGCATAAACATTTATCATAGGAAAGGTCTGCCAGTTTGTAAGCACATAGACACATGTTTACAGATCTGCCTCAGTTCCAGGCTAAGGCTATGGATTCTTCACAACTAGGGTACTTTCAACAGGTGGAATTTCCTGTTGAAAGTCTTGCATTTGTGGAAATGCTGTACTTGGTGAAATTTTATCCGCCACATAACTGCACTGAGCTTCTGTGAGGGGGGGGGGGGAATGTATTATAAACCAATTCACCACTGAAGCATGGTTTGTCAAGGGCTTCTGTAAGCAGAAGGTCAAGGCTTTTACCAGGAAAGGTGGAGAGCTATGTAGAATTGTTAAGTGATTATGTTTTCTGAGTGGATAGACAATTAGATTATTCTTTCTGTGCCAACTGTGCTATGCTGCTGTGTTTTTTTAAATGGAATATAGACAAAGACCTTCTAAACCCAAGGACTTTTTCGATAACTCAGTGGGGTACTATTTTTATAGGATAATTGGTTGAGTAGTAGGTGCCTTTTAAAAATAATGGGTAGAGTCCAGCTAGAAACCTGTTTGTTTATAGAGAAATTTCTACACCCTGTCATTTAGCCTTGCAAACAAGCTCCAGGTAATGGTCTGCAAGTATTGCTTGTACCTACTGCCACCTCCCAGGGCCTGCATGCTTGGGAAAAGCTCATGACACTATTTCCACCAAAAATAGGTAACACTGTAGTGTTAAGAATAATCAGGAAGATTTTATGACACCACAGCAACTCAGCCAATAATTGGGGAAAGGTGGGGGGAACAACTGACTTTCTCTGAATGTCACACCAACTTAGTAATTGGACATGTCTCAAAGACTGCAGCCATTATTTACTTCATGTTATGTCCCTTTTCAAAAATCTGCAGCTCTTTTAAGAAAGTAACAAAAGTACAGGGTTTTTGTGGCAAATCTATATCTGTGTTCTTTAATTTGATCCCAGATTGTTAATTTCTCTACAACCACAGTGCCCAACTAGGAGGGTGGTGGTGCAAAGAAAGGCGATATTAATCACACACACACGATAGCTGCTACGTTGCACATCTCATTCAAGGGAATGAGTACTTAATGTAATTATCTACTAGCATATGAACTGTTACCTGGTAACATGTGAAATCAATTTGCTGCATTTGCCTAGTCTAAAACACAGGGAAAATTCTCAGAGGCATTGTGTTCCTTTCCCAGCTATCAGTCATGGATATTCATTAATAACATTACAGTTACCTGTGTAGGCTAGCATAGCTTAATGAAAATGTATTTCATTTAAAGGAGACTTCGTAACAGAGATCAAATGGCATAAATCACTTTTGGGAGACATATGTAGTTGAGATACAGGCTAAAATCTATCCTATTTTACCTTGCATCTTAAATTCCCCTGTGTCATCTTACAGCCCATGTGCTGTTTTAGTGAGGCTCAGCTGTGCAATTTCTACCTTCCTGCAGGCAGTGATTCTTACAAGCAGACAATTACTGGTGTCAGCAAACATGTGGCTACGGTTCACTGTATGATTAGCTCTTAATATTTTGTTAAAGGAATAATTTGAGCACATCAGTGTGATTGGAGATAAACCATTTCTCAAGCGTGTCATGCCAGACTGTTTTAAGATTAAAGAGGTTGGAGTAAAATGTCATTTCCTGGCAGTTTAAATAAAACATTAAAAAATAAACAGGAAACAAAGGTTTAATTGTATCAGGTTGGAGTACCAGAGCCCAGGCCCCCAGATTGCTGTTAGGGAGCTGTGGCTCCTCATCCTTTACCACGACTATTCACTGGTCCTTTGTGATTCAAGTTGGCTACTGCTACACCTCCCAAGTGTTCTCTTATTAGATGGGCAAATAAGATAAAGAATCAACAGCCATAGCCCATATGCACTCACTGATCCCTCTCCCTCTGGTATTACACCCACCTGCAAGTGCTGATGGTAGAAATATGTGAACAAGCAAGCATGGGGTAGGTGGGCAGCAGCGGGATCTGGTGTGGGAGTGAGTGTGGGGATAGTCTAGATGTGGCAAGTGGCAAACATAATTGGCAAGGATGTGAAATCACTGCCAGTGGCAGATGCTTATCTCTGGGAGACAAAGGCTCACATCATGTCAGGTTCTACACAGAAACTTGGATCCAGGCCTAAATTGTCTGTAGGAGTGAAGGAGAAAATTGATTCAGTTCATATATAAAGGTGAACCTACCAAATTCACACTTGCCAAAAACAATATGTGAACCAAACTGCAGCCATCCTTAAAAATTCAGACTTAGCCTGATTTCAGGACGCAAGATTATGTGGTTGTACTTGAGTTTTCCTGTTTGATTCATTTTTACATGTGAACAATATGTATTGTCTTGCTGTATGGCATGAGACTGTCTTGCTGAAGTATTTTTATAAATATATCAGTTTTGAAAATGAATTAATACATTGGGGAGATTTTTTGTTTTGTTAGTGAAATGACATAAGCTTTTCTATGTTGTATAGTCAATGAGATAATTTATTCTTAGAGATGAGCCATATGCCCTATCCAGACGAAAGAAGCAACTGAGGAACTCTGGAGATGGTGGGAAATTTTTCCCAACGTTGAAGAGTTTAACTGAATAATCACTGTGATGTTAAACTACCCAAGAGACTTTGGGGTTTTAGCAGCTAATTAAAAACAGGTGCAACAATCATTATTATATTGCCAAGCCTTTTAATTATTAAGGATGGGTTTTTAAATTATGACAGACTCATACTTGGTTTTCTTCGTACTTTCTTCTTTGCCGTGGGACAGAGTACTGAATATTATCTTCAGTATATAGTATTGATCTTTTGTCCTCCTAGGAAGAGGTGTAAAAAAATGTACATGCTTAATAAAATGTGTACATGCCCCAATAGATAGTATACTACAGCCTACAATCAGATAGGGAATAACGATAGCCACAAGGAAGAAAGAATTTATTGCAGGGTGAGGGGTTGGTATTTTCCCAAACCCATAACTTAGGATGCATTCTACTGCTATTAATTACAGGTTAACACAGTACCAAATGTATTCAATGGCTCTGCAGTTTGGATTTAAAAGACCTCTGCTTTTAAATCCAGATTTGGGACATGGCTAGATCTTTAGATGGTGTACTGTGTTCTGTTTTTGATCCTTTCATTTTCTGTATAATTACTGCAGTAACTCTGGTATGCAAATTCTTACATATTTTCCTATTGTACTTTTTCTGCTTGAATGACTGTTTCTAATTATAGATCTGTATCTTTTTTCCAGCTATGGGGCTGATGGGTTTTGGAATATGATAGGAATATTATGTTAATATAATAATGATAATCAACTTTTGGAAATAAAGGGTAATGTAGGTTTTTCCTATATTACTAATTTAATTTTTCTTATAGATCAGGACAGGCATAGACTTTCTTCAGTATGAAAAGGATCTCCAACCAGTTTAAGCTTACACATTGGTGGGACTCCATGTTTACAAAATTATTAATCTGTAAAGGTGGGCCAAAACATTAAAACAAATAAGTAGTTTACTGCATATGGAAAATTCAGAGTTATGTGTGCCCAGCAGCTCATTCACAAATAGTGGCAATAGGATATCTTCTCATACTGCTGGGAGAACAACATTTCCATATTTAATCTAACATGTGTCGTGGGTGGCCTATCAGTTACTTTGCTTATCCCTGGCATTTATTTTCTTAACATATCAAGATTTTGCATTAGACTAGGGTAATAGCAACTGGTTCAAAATGGAACAGCCAAATTGTTAATGGGAATTGTTTGTCATGGGCATAAGGTAAAGGTAAAGGGACCCCTGACCATTAGGTGCAGTTGTGACCGACTCTGGGGTTGCGGTGCTCATCTCGCTTTATTGGCCAAGGGAGCCAGCGTACAGCTTCCAGGTCATGTGGCCAGCTTGACTAAGCCGCTTCTGGCGAACCAGAGCAGCGCATGGAAATGCCGTTTACTTTCCCGCCAGAGCGGTACCTATTTATCTACTTGCACTTTGACATGCTTTAGAACTGCTAGGTTGCCAGGAGCAGGGACTGAGCAACGAGAGCTCACCACATTGCAAGGATTCAAACTGCCGACCTTCCGGATCGGCAAGTCCTAGGCTCTGTGGTTTAACCCACAGCACCACCCGCATCCCACCATGGGCATACTATATCAGTATTGAAACCCTGGAGACCATTTTGCTTCCATACTTGTCTTGGCCTTAAAAACCCTACATGACTTGATATCATGGTATCTGAAGACCATCGCCTTCCATGTAAGCTTGCCTGCCTGCCAGGATCCTCATAAGAGGCCCCTAAGTACCTAGTTGGGTGACTATGACAGATATGGTCTTTTCAATTGTCACTTATTCTGAAATGAAACGTAAGTGAAGCCAGTGCTATTTTTCTAGAAAAAGAGGTTCCAGAACACCTCCCTTATTCTCTTATAATGGCAATGGTACCCATCTGAGAGGTGCTGGAACTGAGTTCTGGTGAGTTCTGGCTGAAAAAAAGCCCTGAGTGAAGCACATGCTCTGATTATACAGAGACATTTCCCCTAATTTTCAGAATATGATGGAGTTAGCTCCATCATGTAAACAAATCAATGATTTAAGTTAATTAAAGTGTTTCTTTCCTAGGATAATGCATTGTGTAAACATGCCTTTAATGGCAGAAATTATAATTAATTTAAATATATGCAATGTCAAATATTGATATTTAAGAATGGGCCATATTCAGCTATCTGATTCAATTTTTTTTTTTAGGAAACAAGAGAATTATTTATTTTTAATGGTATCCAAATATTCACTGTGCAATGGACCCTAATTAGCCAATTAAAAATACAACAATTATAACACAACTGGAGTGAAAACTAATCAAAGGCTAACTTATATGCAATAATCTGAAACCTTTTATTTTATCACTTCTAAATAATGTCTTTGCTTTAATTGTGCAAAGCACTTTTTTAAATTGGGAGGTTGTGTTATAGAGCAAACAGCTAAGCAGGGAACGGTACATCTATTGTCTCCATTTTTAATTTATAGTCTTTTTCACAGTTCGTTTACGTTTGGTGAGAGACATTTTTGTCATAGACACTTTGCAATTGAGGGAAAGAGAAGGTGGGGGATGTTCTTTCATTCTATTGCCTAGTCTTAATGGGGGGGGGGGTGTGATAGCATCACACGGGTAGGTCCTTTGTTTCTGCATTTATTTATTTTTATCAATATTGAGAGAGGTTAGGGATTCCTGAGCTTGGTTGGTTGTGTTTAGTTGATAGCCGTGTGGCTTATCTGTGTGAGGGAGATGGGCTAAGTTGTTGGGTCAGTTTAGCCATATTGATTTCTATGCTGTTGGAGGGGATAGGTCATGGTCGTTGTCCTGTTGTGCTAAGTATGTAATAAAGGGGACTACATTGGGGTGAAGGCATTCTCCGTAGCTTGACCCCATGCTACTTTGAGTTTGTTGATTAACTTTTCTAGTAGGGTGGCTTCCCATTTGTTTTCGTACCGGTGGTCTATGTTCATTCGTGATAGGTCCTTCCAGTGGCTAGTTATTATATTTCTAGCTGCTAAGAGTAAGTGACTTATGAATTCCTTGTTCTGGAGTTGCTTCTATTATCTGTTTTGTTATTTTGGAAATTTTCTGCAGCACTGATATGCAGAAGGAATGGACTTTGAGATATTGCCACCACATGTGGAGGTATGTGCCTATTGTGGTGCAGCCTCTCCAGCATTTAGATGAAGTTCCTGTGCTAGTATCTGTGGTGTTAGGTACCATCTCTATATATGTTTTAGGGTGACTTCTAGTCTTTTGGCTGAGATGGACTTGAATGGTGGTTTAGACCATAGTCTAGACCATTGGGTGTGGTTTAATTCATGTCCTATGCCCTGCTCCCATTGGTTTTTAATTGTGATAAGGGGGTCTGTAGTGTCTTGGAGTAGTATTTTATATATTGTAGAGACCACCCCTTTACTGTGTCCCTCTGTTGTTAGGAGGAGTTTCTCAAAGCTAGTCAGTGGCCTCCTGGCTGCTGTTTTCTACCCAGCCTTAGTACCCAGGCGTGAAGTGTCTTCAGCCCCCTCAATATTTGTTGGAAGGGGGAAGGGCCCCCTCATTGTTTACAGGGTGGAGGAATCTGAGCGCAGAGCTGAGTGCAGTTCAACTTCAGTAGCCGGCTCTTCCAGAGGAGCACTCAGCCTCCTCCAGACGCTGAAATCTTGGGGGCACCTTGGCGCCTCTGCCGGTATCCCTTATGTTTCAGGGACCACACTAGTCCTTATTCAGTAATGAACAAGCTTTAATGATTTACAAAGCATAAATTGTACATGCAGATACACCTTTATTAAGCAACTAAGGAATTCACTCCATATGACAGTATTGAAATATAAAAGCACTCATCAGTACTTTTTTAGATTTGTCTGTTCAGTCTTTTGCAAATGTTTCAAAGCTTCCCCCAATCCATATTTATCCCCATTTTTAATCAGATAGTGGTGTCAGCTGTTTGAAGAAGAAGAAGAGAAATAATCCTAAGTGTCTATATCCCATTCCTTTGCATTAGCCAAAAGTCATTATACTCTTTTATAATAAATCATTTAGAAATATGGGTTATTTGGTAAATTTAATGTCACCTTTCTGATAGTTTACAATAAAAAAAGAAATGATAGAAAAGCAAAAAGGTTACATGATGACCAGTTGCAATGGGAGATACAGAAGATGGCTTTGTGAGGGAATAGGCAAATAACAGTTCTCTTAGCAATTCAGGGGGCCTCGCTATATCTGCTATGTCACATTTCTCTCAGAAGAAATCAGTTGGAATGGCCACAGATGGAACCTATATGACCAGCTCAAACATGATCATTTATAAAACGGAAAGAAAGAAAACTAAAGTGCTGTTAATGGTTGCCAAAGGAACCTATCAAATGGAAGTGTGAGTTTATTTAGTCATTGCAATAGCCATATGGAAGATAGCAGGAAATAAGTTTGTGGAATATATTCAGAAGGTTTCTGTGTACGCCCCTAAAATAATGTATAGATGTTACATGCTCGCACCAACTCTTACTAGTTATAATTTAATATAATTTATGCTATTTTGGATAGATTCTGGGGGTCCACATGATAAGTTTGTGTGTGCAAATATGTATGTATGGCCCCTTTTTGAGCTGCCACAGTGATGACATTCCCAGAGGCTCACATATGACTAATACGTTGTGGAAACTGCCCCTACGTCTGCAGTTTCACCCTCTTTCCAGATAGCAATCTGGATGAAGAATTAAACCTTCCCAGCAGTGTCCAATTGGCGGGACTTTCAAAGCTGGCTCTTATTCACAGTAGGATCATTTCAAGTTTCAAAGTACTTTATATCTCAGTAATTCTTACAATAGACCTGTTTGGTATATCAGTATTATTATCCCTCTATTGGAGATTTAGGAAATAGGGGCTGCTGGTATTATTCAATGGAAGCTTGTCTAAAGCAATTTCGTGAATTTATAGCTGAGCTGAAGTTTGAACCAGACATTTAACACTCATGTCCGCTAAGCTATATTCAGATGTTACATTATATGCAAGGATAGTAGAATCATGAATCACTTCCATTTCTCACTAAATAAATATATGTAAAACACTCGGAGGAATTCATGCTTCTGCAGTCCTTATATACACAGTAATTTTGGAATGAGCCTTAGAATGTCTTCAGAGCAGGTTGTCACCTTCACAATGGAATGGGAGTGTGTTTGGATAGTCATCGATCTTCTATTTTGCTAGATAATATATGAAGCTAGAAATAATAATAAAGATATCTCTTTAAAAGAAAGGAGAAAACCTATGAGTTATGCTTTAACTTATTCTTGACGTCAATACTTGACAGTTGGAGACTTCTTTGAAATCAAACTTGTAGAACTTAGTATTTTAAGTCACAGAAGCTGTATATATTACCATTTCAGCTAAACATTAGCTCCTCATTAAAGTGTGTGGATCATGCTGCTGGTGCACAGAAATATTTCAGACCTTTTTGATCAAAAATTGAAAGCATCTTAATTGCGCCTCTATATTTTGTATTATAAAGATGGCTAACCCCAGTGGGTGGGGTTGCATTTACTGTGTTATTCCAAAATAAGACTTTTGTAAACATCCTGATTAACCCCAGTTGTATATTTTGTTTATTTGAAATGACATGCTAACTCTTCTTGTAGTTGTATTTTAAATCTGTTGTATTTAATAAAAGGGATCCATTGACCTATAAATTAATTCATTCAATTTGTTGGAACAGTCAATTTGATTTCCTGTGAAACAGTATTTTGACTTTCAGCAGCAAAGGTGGGAGTGGGAACCTTTCTTACTTTCCTAACATAGGGTGGAGCATCCCAACACAAGGATAAGCAGCCACCAGGAATTTAGAGCATTAGCACGGAGGTGCCCATGTACCACACGGTGATTAGCTTTAGGTGGTGAAGGGGACAAGGGAGAATCTGTTATTGGAAGCCATCTTTCAAGCCACTAGAAACATGTTTGTTAGTTAATTTTAACGCTTGATGTTTTATGTTTTTAGATATGCTGTATGCCGCCCTGGGTGGCCATAAATGCAACAGAAACATGGTGGTTTTCTCAGTGTAGGCGAAATATTTGAGACTATCATGTGCTTGGGCTGTACACATTCCACATGCTGAATGTGCACTCAGCTTTAACAGTGTTTTGTGAGAAGAAAACTGTTTTTGTTCATTCTCACTACACCAGGGTGATAGGTTTCAAAATGCAGTAATATATGAGGCAGGCTGTTACAGTAGTTGTAGCGATGGAACAACCTCAATGTAAGTGAATTCTGACCTGGAAGTTCCATTGCTAATATAGCCATCTGCATAATTTAGAGCCTAATCCACACAATTTGTGCTGCAGGCACAAAACTTTGAAGATTCCTGTGCTAATCTCATTTGACAATTTTACCCCCTGTCATTAATATTCATAATTCTTTAAAACTATGTGCCATATTTTTAGACCTCCACATATTCTTGATTGTGAGAGAGTTTTAACTGAATTACAGGATGCTATTCTTTAAGGATTTGATTGGATATGACCTTAGTGAACTTTTATCAGATGAATCTGGGTTTTCTGTTGTAGCCATTTCCCTAAGGTTGTAGATTACTTTGGCTAAAAACTTGTAGTCCCATTTTTATGGATATCATGACAGAAAGTGCCTAATCACACTTCAATTTTCTCTTTCACTTCACAGGTAGTACATTCCTATGCCTTGCTGTTGTTTATGGATGCAAAGGTGGCATCATTTATCAGCAAAAGTTGCTTCACTTCTCTTATTGTGCTTCTCTAATGTTTTTCTAAGCTAAATAACAGATTTGTCTTTAGAGAAATGCTACGTTCTCTTGTCACTATAAATTCATGTCATCCAGGATAAATATAATTTTACTGCATTTCCAGTAAATATTTCTAACAATCAAAATGAAAGACAAATTGCCTTTAAATGTTTTGCAGTTCTTCAGAGGGCTTAAAAGTATGGCTAGAAAGACATCTATTTATTTGAAATTTTGATTTTCTAGGTGTTTTTCTGCTCCATTTTGTTGTCAGAATGTCAACAGTTTTCTTTACTACCAATTTCACATGATTATTTCTTTATACTTGTTAGCTCTTTCTGCCACTCTCTTGTCTTAAGTTGACTGGAAGACTAGAGTATTTTCATTAATGACATGTGGTGGCACTTTCCTTTATTGTTCACTGATGACTTTCTGACAGGGATAGATGATTTGCTTGGAGTTCCCAAGAAATTGTGATTCCATCTCTTAAAGGAAGAGCTTTGAGACAAGCCTGGTTATGGATCTGCCAAACTGACAATTTGACTTTTTTCCAAAACAAACGTGATCTAAAGTGGAAGTGCTTCATTGTTGTTATTCTCAGTTGATGTTTTTCCTGACTCTCTGTAAAGAAAAAAAGCCAAACAAAAGCAATATCCTTTATGTTGACTCTAGAAAGACCCAGTATTTCAGTTTACCCTACTGGAAACAGAGCTTGTTATCATTAAGTGATTAAATTAGTGGTGGTCTTCCAGTAATTGCTGTCTTGATTGACACTCATTCAGATGGGGGATTCACATACCCCCATGTGTTACTGGCTGAGTTGAGGTTATGCAGCTTGAAGAGCTTGGGTCTGATCTAAATATGTCTACCTTAAGATGGTCAAAGGTTTCCATAGAACAATGACAAATGTTATATTTCAATTCTAAACCTAGTCCCGCAGTTCTCCCCTTGTGGACGGTTGGTATCTTTGCTTCTAAATCTTTTCAAGTGAGGTGGATTGAATTAAACCATGGTGACTTGAATCAGTAAATGTTAAGTTCAAAAAAGCAGTTCAGGGATTTGTCAAGAGAGCTCTTTAAATGGCAGGTCTGTGTGAACTGAGCTTTATACAGATACAGCCAGAAGTGGTCAACAGCAATTCCCATGATCTCAGCAGCTGCAAAAGGTGTTGTTGTAATAACTGCCAGCCATCTGTGTACAACTGAGTTCAGCTAATACGTCTCCATCCTATCTCAGATTTGGGACAGCCAGGAAAAACTGCTTGGACCGAAAAGTATCTGGCTTATATTGGCTGGTGTTTAGCTTTATTGGCTATAGATCATCCAATCTACATCTATTTGAAGACAATCAGACAATTATTTTTCATTAATCTCCACAGACCCTATTTTCTGCCGTTGTATTTAGCAAAAGACTGTTATTCCAAACAAAACTACTTACCAGACTGGACAGGGAAACGCTTGCCTTAAGATAGATGATAGAGATAGATAGATAGATAGATGATAGATGATAGATAGATAGATAGATAGATAGATAGATAGATAGATAGATGATAGATAGACCCATCCAGTCTTGAGATGCTTCAGTAGCCTAAACGTGTGCTTTGTGAGGGTGCTTTTAATCCCATCACGTAAACTGTATCTCATTTCATAATATAAGTCACATGCCCCACTACATTATTTAAAATAGATCAGTAAGTAGTCTGCTTTGAATGAAAAATATGGTTTTGATGTAAAAGGGTGCTTAAATTTCCCACTTGAATTTCTCACAATAAAAATAGTGTAATGCCTCCATTAGTTTGTATTTCTTTCTTTGTCATTTGAACTCTAGGAGATATATCCATGGAAAATATGGATGCTCAGAATAATCTATTTTGTCCTGTGTACAAAATACAGTACACAGATTGACCCCATAGGACTCTTTGACAGGAATAGCAGGTGCAGCTGCATTTAGGACCTATCCCCTTGGGAGAAAGCCATAAAAATAAACCTTGGTCTGTTTAATTAATGAGTTTGAGGAACAAGAGTTGTAAAATGAACTTTAAATAAAGGAAGAGAAACATTTTTGTTTTAACTTGTTACTTTACAGGTGATAGTTTTGCTTAGAAACAAAACAATGCATATTATGAAAAATGTAATAGGAAACGTTTGCCTGCCTTTCCAAATAATACAAAAGGGCACCCAATGGAATTTATTTGCAGCAAAATTGAAACAAATAAGTACCATTGGCCTGTAGAGTTTATTGCAATAGGATTTCATATTAAAAGTGAGGCAGGCAGAATACCAGAGAACTGCTACTCCCTATAGTGAGTCATACATGGACGCTACTGCTTCGAGTTTTGCCTTCCACATTTTTGTGAAAAAAATATTTTGTGCAATCTTCATAAACTCTACAGTGCTTTATTTAAGTGAAGGCACAAACCCAAAGCAAAAGACACAAAAAGCAGACATCTTGGCTTTTTTAACATGATCAATTTATTCCAGTGTAAATAGTGTTGCAATTAAGGATCACACATGGCAATTTCAGGTCTTCCATAACCATTTCCAATGCTGTGCTACAAAGCTAGTGTATTATGGTGTATTATCCATAAATAGCTTTTACTGTTATTTGTCCCACTAGCAGTGTTCAGAGTGTATATTTGAATACACCTAAGCTTTCATGTCTTTGTTTTTATGCAACCATGCTATTAGTATTTTCCTGAGGTTTTTTTTAATTAAACGTACATTGTCAATTAGGATTAAACCTTTCATCATTTTGCATCTTAAAAATGTGTATTCATTTGCTACCAGAAATGTGAATAGTAATTACATTTTCTTCCAGTTAATAACCGGGGCTTGACTTAATGGGGAACAGCAACAACAGAATTGAAAAGTCCTATAATTGTTGCCTAAAAGTGAATCAGCAGCAGCTCCCATTTATCAGTTAATGTACAATGCTTCACTGTTGGATACCTGATCAAAACATGGAAAGGGGGGAAATACCAAGCCCTTGGAGCCCACAAGTTGATGTAGAGGAGGATGTGGGAAAGGGGGGTGGGGAGAGAAACAAGGTAGCCCAGTTGACTACGTAGATAGATGTATTAATGGCTGTGTGTGTGTGTGTGTGTGTGTGTGTGTAACTATTCAGAAATAAAACGTGCTGATATATGTGGCATTGAATCTAGCATTACAGCAGCTATTCAAAATGACACAAAGCACAGTAGGGATTGCAGTGGGGAGTAACTTTTTCCCCCTTGCAGTGTTTGAAATCTTCCCATTAACTGAACACAATTTGCAACAGCAAACATATGGATCATTCTCATTAAAAATAAAGAAAATTGTTTGAAATAAACCTCAAAGAAGGAGAACAAGAGTCTCTTTTTACTTCAGGAAATGATTCTCTTCTTGTTGTTAAGACAGAGGAGTAATGGAGTTAAATTAGAGCAACCGTCAGTTTGATAGGTTTAGTGAGAGATAAAGCTACAGTACAATCGCCAAGCTCACTCAAGTATGGAGAGAGGGAAAGAAATAGCAAGCTGGTTAAGTAACCTGCATTTAAATAATGATCTGTCCTCATTGCTTTCCATCAAGCAAAGCACTTATAACTGGTCGTATGCTTGATGAGAGCAGGAAAAAGATCTGGTTTGATGTTGGTTTTTCAGTTAATTGTAGGATCATGGAAGCAGGTTATGCCTGGGAGTCTGTAAAAGAAACAAAACACCTATTTATTATTAAGGCTAGCCAATTACTTTTAAGATAGCAGTCAAAGGAAAATTTAACATTTGTTTATATTGTGCTAAGGAAAAACTTGTCTTCATTCTGCTATCAATATCTGGTGGTTTATCCCATAACTTGATTCACATAAAGAAATAAGATCTACCTTTTGTATTAAAACAAAGGGCCATTTTGCCAAGTATTCTGACTCTAGTTGTGACCAGCCGGATAGTCCTTCAGGACATTCAAGAGGGGCCCTTCAGCACACAGGAAAGAGAAGGAAGAAATTATCTCTGAAAATACTGTTTACCATCCCACATCTTGTAGTAATGAATTACACAGAGTAATTGCTTGTTTTGTGAAGAAATGTTAATTGCTTGTTTTGTGGTGAGCCAAGGCAGCCTGGCAGTGGCATGCTGATGAAGACTGGGCACGCTTGTGGGCCATGGCAGCCTGGGTGGGTGAGAGGTGGGGATGGGGCAGCATGATTTGAGTGTGCCCGAGATTTGGAACAGGAAATATGGGACCATATGCCATGCCAAAGTAGCTCCTGAATCCTTTCCCAGCTGAGAATCAATGCAAGCTGTAGAAAAATTGCTGGCTTTCCTGACTGACATGCTGCATGTTTATATAGATGCAAGCAAGTGAACAAGCGACCTATGTACAGTGGTAACTTGGTTTACGAACTTAATCCGTTCCTGAAGTCTGTTCTTAAACCAAATCCGTTCTTAAACCGAGGTGCACTTTCCCTAATGAGGCCTCCCACCGCTGGCCTTCCACAATTCAGCTTCTGTTCATAGACCGAAGTAAACTTCGCAACCGGAACACTACTTCCGGTTTTGCGGAGTTCATAAACTAGTTCGTTAACAGGGCTGTTCGTAAACCGAAGAACCACTGTAAAGCCTTTGTCAGAAAAGGTCACCCAGCTCAGCTTCAAACACCCGCTTTGGTGATTTCAGGGGTGTGACTGAGCTCAGCTGATTTGGTGAAAAACTCCAGAGTTCTTCTCAATGTACTTGATTCTGTATATCCGATTCTGACCAAACTAAGCCGCCTAGGAGTATACATTTTCAGAGTTAACGCTAAATACGTAACTTCGGTAAATGAGCTACCATAGTCGCTAGAAGGCCATGAAAATTTGTGTCCCAGGATTTTTAGACTCGTCTACCCATCTGAAACCTAAGGGGGAGCATTGGTTGTGAGGTGTGAAATATATTGGCATATTTTCTGCTCTCCTACCGCACAAGGTTGGCGTCAACCCTTCTTCTAATATAAGTAAGGGGTGTTATTGCACATGTTTTATAATCAGTTGGCATCTCCTTCCCGTGATCTTATTCAGGATACCTTTATCCTGACTGCACCTATTGATTCAGAAAAGTGTGCTTCTGTAATATTTTATAAATATAATGAAATCTTTCTTTTATTTTCTAATGTGGATTACTGAACTATCTTCAAATAATGAAAATTCAGAGATGACTCTAAAAATAATTCATTTTGGTGAACAAAGCAGAGACAAAGACCATTATTAAGAAGCAATAGTGGTTTTGCTGCACATTGCAAATAATAATTTGCATTACATATGATAGGGTATTTAGCTTATTTAAGCTGAATACTTTTGTTGGTGACACCAGCAAATCTTTGAGAACTTTTTTCAGATTCAGGAACTTGGACAACTCCCACCCACCCCAATCACCATGTTAGCTAACTATTTTTGTTGTTGTTTCTTATAGTTTCTACCCTATGAATTTACATTACAATAAATTGCACCATGGTTCCACCTAGGCCAGTACTATCCACTTTAAAAACAGCTGTTCAAGAACTGCTCTTGTCTACTGCCCAGTTTTCATCACCACCACTATACAGTGGTACCTCGGGTTAAGAACTTAATTCGTTCCAGAGGTCTGTTCTTAACCTGAAACTGTTCTTAACCAGAGATACCATTTTAGCTAATGGGGCCTCCTGCTGCTCCTGCGCAATTTCTGTTCTCATCCTGGGCAAAGTTTTTAACCCGAGGTTCTACTTTCGGGTTAGCAGAGTCTATAACCCAAAGTGTTTGTAACCTGAAGTGTTCGTAACCCGAGGTACCACTGTATAGACTAGGTACTAATCTTACCAGTGAAATTGGGAAGCTGTCTAGTAAGCAGGTCAGGGAACAAGATTTCTAAATTAGCAGGGAAGCTGTACAACTACAGAGTGGAACATGAAGTGTTGGATGAGCAACTGCTATACACAAACTCAACAGCTTTATACTGGGCCTACTACCCCAACTCTTCCTGAAGCATCAGGAGGCTGCTTCCAGAGTACATGTTTGTTTTAGATTCCTCCTCCTAAGTAGGGCTCAAGGAATGGAGACATCACACTTAGAGCATTACAGCATAGATTGCACATTGTATTTACACATTGCAGCTAAAACATATCTTGGTGGGTGGTGAAACCTGCAGAACTCTGTGCCCAACAAGATATGATATTCTTCCAAGACTACATGGTAATAAAACTTGTGTGGATTGCAAAATAGTTCAACAGAGAACTTGAATTGGTCTGAATTCAGAGGTTATCTGCGGTCCCCCCCCCCCCATTTTACCAAAAAAGTAGGAAAGTGCAGTCAGAATTTGTAATATCTTTCTTTTGTAATTTGACCCTTTGTGCTCATTATTACTGAGGAACATTTTATTATTCTTGGAAAAATAATTTTAATGAATACGATGGTGATTTATTTTTAAAATCACATCCTTATTCTAATTTGTAATTAACACAAATGGCCTACTATTTTTATTGAGCATACCATTAATATTGAGAGGCTTGGTATGGTTAATGAAAAATGTTATATTTCAAATAGCAATTTGAAAGCATTTATAAATCAGTTTGTTAACTCAATGTTGTTGGGTTTTTTTTTAAAAAATGATAATAGTGTATATCTTACAGCTGTGCCAAATATCATAAAACTTTGCCTTTGTTGGGGCTTGAGGAATTTTCTTTAGCTTTTTCTGGTATGGCAGATCTTTACAGATTGATCCTTTAAAATCAGCTAACATTTAGGTTTCTCTTAGAGCTTGATAAGAAGCATTTTGCTTTCCCTGACAATGTATTGTGCAGTCCAATCATTTAAGTCAAAGGCTCTGAAATCCTTCAATTTCTGCAATCTTGTTTCAAATGTACAATGTCATCCTCTCTCTTCCTGATGCCCCTTCCTCCAGTCTCCTTGTGGGAGGGGAGTTGATAGCAGGAGAGGTGGGCTGGATGAATGAATGTGAGCACCACTGAGACTGCTGGGCCTTACATGAGTTCAAGCAGAGGTGCTTGCATAGTCAGACATGCCAACAGTAAATGTGCATTCCAATCCTAGCTTATGTCGATATAGATATGAATGGTTTTGTTCTCATTTCTACACTGTACAACCAGCTATCCAAAAAACAACAACAAAGAAACCCAATTTATAGTGATAAAGAGAAAACAGTATCCACATGATAAATAGCTACACATACCTGGCTTACTGAGCCAAACTTCCACACAATAAAAGAAAAACAGTTGCCTTGTGTCAGCCTTGAGCACAGGATATAACCCTTTCGGGTTAAGAAGGAACCTCAATAACTTAAAGAATAGGCTGCTGCATTAGATCAGTGGATCATCTAGGCCAGTATGCTGTTTCCCACAGTGATCAGCCAGATGCCTCTAGGAAAATCCACAAGCAGGGAATGAAGGCAATAGCCCTCCCCAGGAGTACCAGACCTTTGTGTTTGCCATGTTCTTTCTAAGGACAGTTTACCTCTTTGGGGGACAGTGGCGATTGTGGCCTGCTGCGGCCTTGGCGAGCCAGGGGGAGAGGGGGTCTGTTGCCCATTGACTTTGGCTGGTCGCAGAGCACAGCTGTCAACGTTTCCCTTTTTGTAAGGGAAATTCCCTTATTCCGAATAGGATTCCTCGCAAGAAAAGGGAAAAGTTGACAGCTATGTCGCAGAGCTCTCGGGATATTTGCCCACTCAAATATTTTTTAAAAACTGGCCAATTATGGCTTTTGAAGGGAGGAGCCAAGCCTGCTGGAATTCTGGCTGTGCTTGGGGCAGGCTGTGCATTTGGGTACTGGAGAGTTCTGTCCAGTGGTCCAGACAGGTGCAGTCAGGCCATTGAACACCCAACTGGCATCTGGGTAGGATCGCCTCATTTAATCTGTGTAATGATAATCCCTAAACGCAGGATCACCGCTAAAGGAGTAACCAATCAGAAGGTGGGTTGGTTGATTTAGGATACTTACCCAGTGCCTATGCCAGAAGCTACTATATCTGTAAGCAATAAAGTTATGGCCAATTTTAATCCCCCATTATTGACAGAACAGCCAGTTGAAAATGTTTATTTCTTCCAAATTACTTGGCAGCAGGGGAGAACTTTGGTAATCTGGTACTATGGCCAAAATTTGGTGCCCCCAAATGGATCTTCTCAATTTTGCACCCCCTCAGTTTGGCTCCTTGTGTGGGGAAACCGCCTGCATTGCTGTAAATCTGGTGCTGTTGGCAGCCTGCATCTTCTCAAAGGTCTTCCACTGTTCTCATTTGGTGTGGGTGCATTCTGTGTGCTTGGCGACTAAATTCACCATTGCTGAAAGATCAAGTCACCACAGTCTTTAGAATGCCATGAGAAGTGCATTGTGTAATCAGTTCAAGATGTTGTGCTGTTTTCCAAGCACAGTAACACGAAGAAAGGAAATGCCCAAAGAAATTAGAAAGTTAAAATTTAATCAACACAGACAATTACAAAATGTCCATCATACCTTATCTTCTCAGTTTTCAACATTTCTATTGTGCATGAGAAATATAATATTTAGAGCATCCATCAACCAGTATATACTCACTGATTCCAGAAAGGTTTCCCACTCTCAGAAGCCAATTATTTCCATGTAAAGGAAAGCACAATGAGAAGCTGGTTTTGTAGGAAAAACAATTTTAAATTAAACATTAATTGAATGAAGTTTAAAAGCTTCTTTTACATACATTTCAATAATTATATATATATCTTTAAGGGCTTGTCAAAACGTATTAACCTGGTGAAATGCTAAAATGTCAGGTGCATTACATGTATAGGATACACTTGGCACTTGGCTGTCAGCAGGGAAAAACTTCTACAACTAATTTCTGAGGAACTGCAGGATGAAAAGCAAAGCAAAGAAAAAAGAACGGAGGGGAGATGGGGAGGGGTGTGTGTGTGTGTTTGTTCAGTCTCCTGCCCTGATGAATCCTGAGTTTACTCAGATGGGATTTGCTTATGATTTTCACCTTTGAAAAGAGAGAAAAACATAAAAGGCAGGCATTATGCCACACATTCAAATGTACAGCTCGTTAATGTTGCTTCCACAATTACTGAAGGTTAGTAAAATCGGAGCCTTTTTCTTTGTCAGTTTATTTGTTTGGAAATAGCTGTGCCTTGCATTATTGTGGGTGATTTTTTTGGACCCAGATTCTCCTGTTAGGCTACCAGATCTCATTATTTTTATGTCAGAAGTCAAGAATAATATTAGTATATAGATGTACTTGCACCCACAATTGTGAATGTGTAGTCTAATAATTTCCCATTTTGCCCCACCCCAAAGGCAGCGAATAATCTTATTAAAACTACCTTTTAAGTCTGTGTACTTTGAAATACGCCCCCCCCCCAAACAAAAGTGATGTAGATGTGTGGCTTTCCCCCCCAGCAAGATTCTCCCTGTATTAGGAATGGTTTGGGATACTGTGATAGAGATTGTGGAAGAGTTGGCATAAATTGTCCCCTCCATTACTTTGAGCAAGCCATTGTTTCTCGTTATCTGAATTTGTTAATCTGATATCCCGAATTGCTTTATAAGTCCTTTATCAAAAGTTCAGGCTGTATCAAAGTGGCGTGAGTGGATGTCCACTCCTGCAAGGGGGGCTCCTCTTCATCCCGCAGTCTCTTGCAGAGCCCCACACCCTCAAAACCTGATTCACAGGGTTTTGGGGGGACACATGGGGTGGGGGTGAAGAGAAATTGGAAGGCATTGCAGAAGCAAATATTTGTTGCACAAATGGACAGACATCATTTTAACATTTTAACCTTTTAAAATTCTTTTGCAAATGGGGAAATGGTTGGAGAGAGAATATGTTATACAATTATGAATGCAAAGGAAACGGAAGTATATCAAAGTTTTACCCTATGCTCAAAGAGAATAAGCTCAAACTATGCCTTTAGAAAAAAATGTGATTATTGAAATAATACTGTTGAAAATTGACTCTGGAACTATTCTGTGACCCTTTCCTAGAGGAACATAAGAACAATCCATTATGTGTTTCATACTTATATTTTAGCAGGACTAAAATGAGGATTTATTTTTTCCTTCCATGTGTTTCTTGTCATGCACATAGTTACAACAAGTTGCACTTAATTATCACATTAATTAATAATGCAGATTCTTGGACCTACTTGGTCAGAGCTACAGCATAAAGGAACAAGAGAGAAGAGCAAGCAAAACATACTATGGTTTTACGCTGTTTTAAAATGGGATCAGGTAAATTCATTGTGAATATAAATAGTGTTAGGCATGATAGCTAAATGCTAACTCCAGGATCAGAGTGGAAGTCCTCCAAGTCTGTTTTAGTTGTCTACACTTGCTCTGCCTCTTTACATGAGAACCTTCTCCTAGCATCCCATTCTAGATTTCTGTGTGGATCTTTTGTTGTCTTCTCAAACTCAGTGTGTTCAAAATAAAATATTTATTTGTCATTCAAAAGTAATTCTATTTTCAAATACACTGTTCATCGTGTAGAATCGTTCTGCCTGAAAAAAGAAATACAAAGGCATTCATCCACCTTGTATCAGGGCTATGCTTTTTTCAAGCTTTAAAATGTAAGAATCTCCTTGGGAAGTATTATTTGTTTCCTTCCTAGATTTTGAATTCACATTATTTGAAAGTGGGAGAAACTTAAAATAACACAGTTGATGGCCCTTTGCTGAATAATAGAGGTTTGTATTTAAAATAACCTTGAAGGAATGTGCTTGTCATTTGTATCTCAGCCATTCATAATTCATCACAATTATTGCTTCAGTATCTAAGTAACATGAAATATAAAGGGGCCTGTGAAATTCAAGTTACTTAACAGTCAGTTGCAAAGTGCAAATTAGTAATTCCCAATTTGCTAAGTATGATTTAAATATCATGGTAGTGACAACCAGCCTTCTAGTTTCTAAGAATGTGTAAGCAGTTGTCCTCTGATATATCCCTCCATCTCAGCAGCACACAACTGACTCCAAAACCAAGATATCTTACCAAGAGAAGGTGGCAAATGCCCATTGTTGCAGATTGCTTTCACTTCTGAGTAGGGGCCATCATAGTGAGGAATCTTGGGTTGGTTTTTCCTTTCTTGATTTTGAGAGACAGATAGCTTAATAATAGGAGCTTTTCTTTATAAGTAAGTCCCACTTGCTGGGACGTACTTTAAAATTCATATACCTAAGAGTAATCTTAGCATGACATTGAAAAACAAAAACAAAAAACCAACTATGTAGTAATGGAATAGTATAGTTTTCAGCCATTTTGTAAAATGAGCATTTGGAGTAGGATGCTAGAGTATTCTATGTGTAAACTGGAAATGAATGAAGTGCTGATAGGGACCATCTTTTGAAGTGTCATAGAACAGTTCAAGCTGTACTTTATTTCTATATCTATATTCTATATCAAGCTGTACTTTATTTCTATACTCCTGTATTATTTGATTGCGAGCAGAAACAGTGTGTTACTATAAACTTCCTGAAGCCATGGGAGGACAGCATTCTTTTTGCAAGTTTTGTTTGAAAATTTGAATATATATGTACTTTGATTCATTATTATTTAGAAGTAAAAGTCATTATATTTCAAACCTTTTGAAAATGCAGATAAAATAATTAGTGGAAACCGGTTTAAACAGGAAAGTGGGATTGTTATGTTACGTAAAGTGAGATATGGGTTAAGAAGGATTGAGAATACATGGCTGTTTCCAGTGGGGTGGCCCCACCAGATATCAAACTATTTCTGAAAAATAAGCCACTACAACCTAGTTTCAGTTTTATTCATGTTACTATCATCAGTAGCAATAATGGAGGTATTTTTGTTATTTATTGCATTAATAGGCATACATATGGGTGATTCGCAGCAAAATTAGTTGTATGTTTCTTTGGCATCTTGAGAAATGAAATATTATTTGTTTCTAAGTTTATGTGCAGGTGGGGTTTGGGGTTCCTGTTTTCTGCTGTGAATGTAGTAGTAACCAGCATCATGTTCAGGAAATAAATTAACAGATGTATTGTCCCAACATGCTTGAGGCTAGCCTGAGGAGCTTGCTGCTCTTTAGAACAGTAGTTTGATTCCCACATTGTCTGTTGAGCTGAGCAATGTAAATCGCTGTGGCTATCAAATTCCTCAGTTCTTGAAGTGGTGGAAAATAGAACTTGGAAGAGGAAAGGAAGTTATTGTTTTTGTACATCTCCAGGCAGAAGCCTACTGAGACTCTTTGTATTATTCTGAATACTGAGCATATCAGCCATCGGGAATATTATATTAATATTAAGATTATCCATATGCACTCAGAGGTTTCCAGCCTAATCCTAAGACTTGCTGTGCAGCCAAATACTGAAGAATGGACACAAAAGTTAGTGCAATTATATAAGAGATTATATTGTTGTAGCATTGAGATGGAGGTGTGAATGTTGTATTTGGGTCCCAACCAAGTCTCTTATTTTGTATCTGTAATATGGGAGTTTGTAGTAGTAGGGACTGCTGAAGTGGCCAAACCAGTTTTCTTGTTTAGTTAATGGTCCTAGCTAGGCCTGTAAGCACAGTATTTAAAGAGTTGGTCAAGTACAGATGTGTTGGCATGACAACAATTGTCTGGTGATGCCCTTTCAGGAGAGGTAGGTTCACATCATCTTGTAGGCAGGAGAACAATAGTGCAAGAGCTAGCATTTGTCTAGGGTGCTGGAGGTGGGAAGACACAGAGGCTTGCTCTCTGTGCTGAATTCAAAGCTATGGCTTTGGAACATGCCCCCCCCCCCAAAAAAAAACCTATTGGGGAAGAAAGACCTATTCAAGTGTTAATGCTGTGCATCCTACCATCTTGTGCTCAGATTATATACAGTGGTACCTCGGGTTACAAACGCTTTGGGTTACAAACACTTCAGGTTACAAACTCAGCTAACCCAGAAATAGTACCTCGGGTTGTGAACTTTGCCCCAGGATGAGAACAGAAATTGCACGGCGGCGGCAGGAGGCCCCATTAGCTAAAGTGGTACCTCAGGTGAAGAGCAGTTTCGGGTTAAGAACAGACCTCCAAGAGTCAATTAAGTTTGTAACCCAAGGTACCACTGTATATGTGTGTGTAAATAAAGCCATTCATTCAAAGGAAACCGAAACCTGGGTAAGAACTGGAACTCCTGAAGTCTCTTGCTGCTTAGGAATTGAGGTACATGGAACAATATTATACTTATTTTTCAGTAAAACTATAATGCATAAACAAGAGTATTAAGTCCAAGTAAAATAATTATGAAAGAAAGACAAAACCAGGTGGAAAGTGGAAGTATATTTCCTTGTATTCACATACATATGGACCATGATTCCATTGCTGCATTTCTTGCTCATGCTGCTTTGCTTACTGTAATTGTAATGAGGTGGAATTTTGTGTGACTAGATTAGCAATGGTAGAATAGTGCACTTATTTTGCAATTATGAAGACAATATACATTCCTGTTAAATCAAGGGGCCCCTGCAAATTCCCTCAATGCTCCATTTCATTGCTGCTCCCACCTGGTTTTCAGTTCTGTATGTGGGGGGTGGGGGTCCTTTTTGGCTGCATATGTGAGAGCCCTAACAGCCTGAACATTGAAAACAGAGGGAATTATGGGATACAATCTAGCCAAAGTACCCTTATGTGTCATTCATTTCAGTGGAGAGTTAAGCAATTACTTAACCCTCTGCCACTGAAAACAAAGGTGCTTTACGAGTTTGGGTTGAGTTCTTTTTATTGACTTCCATGCAGTAGAAATGCTCTCTGTGCTGTGCTTTGTCTCCTTCTTGCAATGCAGTTTAGAAGCCGCAAGCTGCCTTCTCCAGGAAACTATTTCAGAGTAATCCTTCTGAGGATTTCAGCCTCTCCTTGTATATGTTGCAGTACCATCTCCAGTCTTTTTAGTTTTGACCCAATTCTGAAACATTCAACTAGAGATGGTTCATTAAGTTTATAGTGATACTTCAAGACAATCAAAATTCCACTAGCTATTTCTCATTCTTTTTCAGCAAAAGGGTATACTTATTTATCATCCTGCATTTAAAAGCAAGTAAAGCTTTATTTTTTTAAGTGCTTCATGGGCTCATATAAAATATTGGCCAATCTTAATTTCTGTTCCTATTACAGAATATTATTGGGCTTGTTCTTTATTTTAAGATTTTTATCCAGCTTGGCTAACCCTGGTTGATCAGTATTTCAAAACAGTGATATATGTTGAAGTCTTCCCATATTTAAGCTAGTAATTCAGTATGATACATGGGTACAACTGCTTTAACTATAGGGCAGAACCTTAGTGAGTTATCTGCTGATTCAAGACCAAAGTATACATGACATTTTCACATGCTTCAACCAACGTGGCCACATTACTTCGGAGTAGGGAAAGAGAGTATCTGGATTGGAGCCTTGTACAGGTTTGCAGAAAGCAGCACTTTAGGACACAGCTGCTTTTTCTCCAAAATAAAAACAACCAGCAAAAGAATGCTTGCTTAAACATATAAGTTTGGCCCTCAGTGCATCTTCTGTACAGACCGCAAAGGGGAGTGTTTCATCTGCAAAAGTTACAGTGTTCTGTACCTTTTTCCTACATGTTCAAACAGAAGGTTGTTGGCTGAAATACTTGTTGTTGTGGATGAGCCCTGAATCAACCATGTCTAAAGTTGACTTGTACATCACTTGACATGATGTTTGGTTGCAACTTGCAAGTTGTTTTGGGTTGTCTTGGGCAAGATAAAGTGACTAACAAATTCTAATGATGATGATGGTGTTTCTACTGACTGGATAATATGTTGGCTTATCTGAATCTAAAATCTATTTTTTCACTAACCAATGGTAACATGAAAAGGTTTTCTAATTTAGTGTTGAGGTCTTCTCATTTCCCCCTGTCTCTTTAACTTCTCATCTGTGCTATTGACCCCTCCCCCTCCACACAACACCAACCCTACTTACCTCATTTCTTTCGTGTTGTTGATGCTGTTAATTTCTGGGTGAATTTACAAGTCCCTTTGCACTTAATAGGGCTTACTTCTGAGTAGGAGTGCTTGAGACTGAGTTGTTAGATGTGTTAGTCAGTAACGATTGCAGGATGGATTTTCCTTAGTCTGTTTGTAAGATAACTAGTAGTTCTGGGGCACGAAGTTTAGTGCTTGCTTACTTGTTCATTACTGAGAGGGATTGTTTGAGGAAAAGACATACCCCCTCCCCAGCTTGCAGACCACACACACTTTGGCAAAGGAACAAACCCAAAGCTTTTCTCTCCCTACTCCTTCAACTTGCAAAAGCTTTCCTTATTTCTTTTTCTCCTATTCCTTCCCTCCCATTAGGAGCCAACTCCTAGGGGTTGGGGGGGCTTTGACCTCCACAATAAAATATTTGAGGGGGCCGGGCGCCCCAAAGTTGATGGACATTGCCGTTCAAAGGGTGTGCGTGCACTGTGTTATGTGACTGATTATGAGGGGTGGGGCTTATCTGGGGCCCCACAATATCTTATTCAAGTTGGCACCCCTGGGCAGCAAATGAGCCAGAGCTGATACTCAAGCTGCTCAGACAGACCAAGCTAGGCTGCCACCCTTGTTTCAGTGTGTGCATGGCCTCTGTTTTCCCCAGCATCCCAGACACCTGCATGCAAGTGGCAAATGGGCAAGGGACAGGAAGGAGAAGGCAGGCTGGCTAAGATAGAGACCACGCTGGAATCTGGCTCCTTGCTTCTCATGGGGGGGGTGTGCTCCTTCTAAGGTATTTACAGCAATAACGTGCAGCACAGTCTAGTAATAAAAAAGAAACAATATTGTTGCATGCCATCCCAATCTCTGAGCAGTGCAAGATTGCAGGGGTTCCAGGCGTTTACTCAAAGTTCGTGTTTCCTTCGGAATGAGGGAAAGACTGCGGTGTCTTTATGATATATAGTTTATTTACACATATATACAACTTGAGCCTGGGTCCACAACATTAACACCCCAAGAGGGCCTTTCTTCCCATATAGCTGCAGCCTTGGATTCAAATGGAAAATCAAGTCTTGCTCTGAGTCTGCTTTCCCAGCCTGCTGCTTCCAGCTTGTAGCTCACATCACTCATCTCTCAACTCTCGCCTTTGTCTTTCTAACTACCAGCCAGTTGATGGAGGAAGACCCACTGACTTGCTATCTAGCACAGAGCCACTTTGTTTCCTTAATGACCCATTACCTTACCAGGAAACTAGTTTGACTATTCAAGGAATTTGAATTCTTGATTAGATTTTCACACTTGCTGGATCTAGGGCTTAGAAGGGTCTCAGCAGTCAGGCTACCCCTGTCAACTAATAACAATTTGATGAAACACATACCCCAAAAGCACCCCCACCCACACGACACATGAATTTCCCTTCTTTCTACCAGAAGCAGTACACAGTGAGAGGTTTGTAGGGTATTGCTTATGCAAAGCCACGGGCAGTAAATTATAACGGGCAATGTTATACAAAATATGCAGATGTGTGTTCCTTGTAGAACAGTTTGTGGGAGCAATGAACAAACCAGATAGGTATGGAAGCACAGAGGACTATAGTGCACAAAATGAATTTGAGATGTGGATGAGTCCTTCGTGTCTGTGCTCACAGCTGGAGATTCAGGAAGTATGTCTGGAAGAGGATGTTCATGCACCAACTGAGGCTGAGCAAGCTGGGCATCCTGTATTGATTCTGCAGTTATTTCAATGGATATGTGTAGGTGCAGATCATTGTTAGAGGACAGATTAGCCCTGTTCAGGTCTATACAATACACAGTATTAGATATACAGCAGGAGTGCAACCAGTCTCCAACAGCTGGCCTAGAGTGTATTGACAATTATATTGGTCATGGTGTTTGGAGCTGCTAGACATGTACTGATTACCTGGGCCATTCAGTGTTGCTAATATGAATGTGTGCTGTATGAGGTGGAGCTGAGATTGTCAGGAAAGAATGTCTCTGCTCAGCAGCTTGAAGATGCTAAGCTGTCACAGAAATGTTAACAGTCCGAGAAATACAAAACAGGCAATTATGTAATTGTTCATTTCAATGTAATTAGTAATTTCCGACTCTGAAAAGAAGGGTAAATCAAAGTAGCATTGGAAGCATAGCCTCAGTTTAGAGGATGTTTCCATTGCACACTTTTTCTATAACAGCTTCTCTTCAAGCTTTCCCCCCTAATATTTATTTTGGTCTAATTAGCTCTTACCTATATCTCTGTGAAATTCTGTATGCCTATTATTGTGTTAGTATTGTCTCATGTCTTACCAACAGGTGCACGATACTTTTTTTTTTAATCATGTGATGTTTGGAAACCAGATTTTGTGGCATGGTAGAATTTCTAAATGAAGATAAATTTAAACTCCTTTATCTTAAAATAAGCACATTTCCTGCCTTATTCTTAATGTTTAATATACGTGCCTACGCTATGAAAGTATGTGTGTATGTGCCTGGCTCTACAGTATGGAACTGACATTGAGTGGTCAATCAGTGGCCTTTCTGTAACTAAAATGGTGTGCTGACCTATTCAGACATGGAAGCAAAATATTATCTTTGCTTACCAAATAATGTAAGAGAAGAATAATTATAGAATCAAATACAAAATCCTTGTTCTATGTATTAATGAACCTGGTGCCAGAAACATTTAATGTATTCCTATAACCATTGGAGAGTAAGGATAGTAGGTAAGATGGAAGAAGATGCTGCTCACAGCACTGGCTGTTAGTGTAGAGCCTGTGGAGAAGCTCTGACAGCAATGAGCCTACAGCAATGTTTGTAGAGAGAGAAGAAGCACCTAGTGAGCCAAACATGTGGGCCCAGAGACAAAGGGGGTCTCTGTTGTGAGCTATTAAAAGCCCCTTAGTTTTTGAGAAGGGGGGAAGCCACAAAGAAAGAAGCTGAATGTTAACCAGGCGGTGAACTGGGTTAACTTTCTGTTAACTGGGGTCAGAAATTTGCAGAAACGCTCACATATAGTTACCTGAGTAAATAAAAAAAGTTCCTTCCATGAAGAGAGTGTCCTGATGTGCAGAGGGACAGACAACAACTGACATTCATTTTCAATTTTGCGCTGTGAAATACACACTTCAGTTGATATTTACTAATCCTAGCTTTCTTATTAGCAATGGTGACTAACTCAATAGATGCTAATAAGAATGTCTCTCAATAACTCAGTGCTTGCTTCTTCTTCTTTGTACTGGAAGGGTTACCTTCCAGACATAGTTGCCAAACGTAGGAAAAATTAAGTGATTCTACAAATGAAGTTATCTCATGTGCTTCCATTATTGTGGATAATTTTCTGATCAGAGCTTCCTGTTCACCCTGATTCCAAGTACACAATGGAATCGTGTGGTGATGGTTTTCAGCTGCTTTGCCGTTTTTTGTTGCATACCTGTGAGGAATTCGTTGTTTGCATTTTCTTTCTTGACAATCTGGCAATGTTTTTAGCTGCATGAGAAACATTGTTTACATAGTGTTCTCTAGAGAGCAGACTACATTTACCTTTGCCTTTCGTTCTAAACTGAGCATCTTTTAGTCATGAAGGACATATGGGCCTGCGAGGATTGAATTTACCTAGTTTTATCCACATCTAGTCTATTACCCACACACTGGGATGAAAACTTTCAGAATGCATATTTATGATCTCAAGATAAATGTTCATTCTCTCTATCAATGGGGTGCTTTACCATACCTACTGTGTGTGGCACTCTCTCTTATGACTGATGGATATGCATATGCAAATAGGTATGCAGATGAAGTCATAGCACTCTGAGAAAATGCTTCCAGTAAGGTCTTTTTAGTTCAGAAATAGAATGATAACACACTTAGAGATAAATTAATTGAAAGCCTGAGGTGAGCATCTTGGCACTTTTATAGCCAGTCATGTTGGATACCTGACACCTAAAAAAATATATTAGAGAAGCTAGTTTTATATTTGTAATCTCAGCAGCATAACCTCTACACATAGCCTCACAAACACACTGATCTCTCGCCCTTTAAACTTAACATAAACGTATTCAAGACAGTATTTTTTGGCCTGGGTGGAACTGCACATTTTAGCAATGCTACAAGTCAGAAAGTGTTATCTCTTGAAGGGGGAAAAATGTATTATTTTAAAATATGCAGAAAACTCTTTGCCAACAGAATTGATGTCAACAGTGAACATTTCTCACTTCGTGCAACCTACAGGAACCAACTTTATATTTTGTGCATATCTGAGTGAACATGCAAATTAAGGTTTTGGCTTACAGTGATAATTTTAAGCTAAAGGCTGCTATCTTTTACTATATACTTAAGGATGCATGCTTATATAAGCAGGCTACAATAAAAGTGAGGCAATAGTAAAAGAGTTAATAGTTTGATCTCAGGAATGTAGTTAATTAAATGTACCCTATTAATACAAACATGGATGAATATTTCATTGAATGCAATAAAATATATAGAGGTCTGCGCTGCAGGAAAACAAGATGTTATAATATCAAATACAGCCTTCTATCTCTCTATCTATCTTTCTGTGCATCTATCTATATGCACAACACACTGTCAGGAGCATAAAAATATTTTAAACCAATATCAAAATGTTTAAAAACTAAAACAGCAGCACAAAGAAATTCCTAATGCAGACCAATAAATGAATGTTACAATTTAAAAAGAGAGCAATAACTGTTTCCAAATCCAGCGGATAATTTAAACCAAAGACAGATTGAAATAAAAAGGCTTTAAAGCCTGCTTTAGGATATTCTTCTCTATTTAGAATTCTTTCTGCACAGACTTCTATCCTGAGATCACTGTGCAGAGCTTAAAAGAAAGCAAATTATATCTCAGGCTGCATATATATAGTCTACCTTCTAAAAGTCTTCAAGACAGTATACAAAACTTGAGAGTCAAGATTACCAAAGTACAGTAAACTGAAAAGTCACAATTATTGTATTCAAGCTTTACTGTTCAATGAAAAGGGGGGAGAGAGTTGAGATGTAAAATTTTGAAGCAGTGTGGCATGGGGAAATTCAAGGGGAAATATATATTTGGGGGGGGGATTGAAAAATATGCAATACATTTCTTCTTTACATATCAAAAGTCCCTTTGTTACTTTAGGAATAAAATGTAATCTGTATAACTGGGTTTGCAATTAAATGATCATATGTGGTATATTAAAAGTACAGTTTATTCAGACCATAATTACAAATTGAATTTACTTTTAAATTCTTAGTTACAAATGGAGCAACAAGCTGTTAAGAAATCTAGCATTTATGTCATTTTGCCTATTGATGAGAAGCAGGCAAAATAACAATAAAACAGGAAGAATAATCAACATTATTGTAAAAAATTAAAAAGTTTGAAAATAAATGTCTCCTCCATTTCTCTGGTGTCAAGCAGACATAAAGCCCCTGTAAAAGCTGCGGCCTGATTGGGTTTAGGTTTGGTGCCGCCTGACCTTCAATAGGCAACATTGCAAGTTTGCATAAAGAAATAAATAATACAAACAGGAAGCTGCCGTCTTGGTTCCTCCCTGCTCCTTCCTCCCTCAGTTTTTAATTTTGCCTCGCAGAAAGTGGTCATTTCTTACTGAGACTCCTGGTGTTCACCTTTTTTCAGGCCGCTTAATTCCTTGTTTGTTCTACCTCTTGTTGAATTTTCTCTGTGCCTCTAGTTCCTTTACTGTCTGGCTTTGATTGTTACTTATTTTCACAACCTTTAAGTATCAGTAGCCTCCATATTTCTTCCTCTCCCACCTTAATGCTCCCGGCAGTTAAGGCTATGGAAGCTGAAACTGATAGAGTTAGCCAGTCCCCCCCCCCCCCCCCATTTTCTAACTTTCCCAGCTCTTTGCTAACGATCTGCAACAACTGGCTATTGTTCAACCTGCTTCTTTGCCTGCATTTAAATGGTAAAGAAACAGAAGAAATTCTCACAGACTTTTTTCATGAAAAGATGTGAGAAAAAGAGGGAAAGGGACCAGGACCCCTTGAATACTACATCGGTACATTTCTGTTCTATCAGAAAAATTGTCATCATATTTATAATAGATAAATATTTTTCATTATATTCATCAGAAATGTGTTTCCCAGGGATGTTTGAGTCTTCAAATCATGGCATGTGTCACTGCCCCTGTTACCACACCCGTCATTACCCTTTGTTGAGGGTGGAGCCTGGTACCTTCTTGCTAAGTGTTCCTGTCCATGATACCATCAAGCCTAGCTGCAGAATCCCTTCACTATAGAATAATGCAGGGGTACACACTTCCAAAATATGAGAAAAATGGGAGGAGCCAGGCATGTGCTTTGGCCAACATAAGCCTAGCAAGCGCTTCAGTTAGAGGAGGGACATAAACAGTTGGTTAGAGCATGGTGCTGAAGAGCTTTCCATACCTTTCATGTTGGTGACACACTTTTTAGACATGCATCATTTGCGACACAGTAATTCAGTTTTACTAGCAAACTGGAGGTCAAACTAACCCCTTTCCAGTGTTTGCACAACACACTTACACATTGCCCCCGACACACTAACGTGTCACAACACACAGTTTGGAAAGCTCTGGACTAGCCTATTTAATGGAGCTTCCTTTTAAGGCTGTGTGAAAGTTGGTGGTATGCATTAAGTAATCATAATGCCTAGGTAGGATCAGTGAAGACTCTGGTTCAGTTTAGACTAAAGCTAAACCATGGACAAGCATATATGGGTTCCCAGGGAGAAGACCATGGCCACTTTTTTCCTCTCCAGGCCTGCTGCTGCCATGCTGCTGTAAGCTGAGCCATGTTTGGCTTGGTCTTACATCCAAACCCAGGCTTCTGTTTTATCTGCCCCAGACAAACCATGAGCGGCAAGTCATCGAACAAACCACGGCTATGCTTCATGGCTTGTCTGGAGTTAAATTTGGCTGCAATCACAACACGAAGCCAAACCATGGCTTAGCCCACAGCAGCAGGAGCAGAGATGTAGCAAAGCAGCTGCAGTCTTCTATCTGGCACCCCATATATTTCTTCATTCACAATAAACCCTGCTTTGTCTTAGCATTACATGTGAAGTAGGTCTCTGGCAAAAGAGCACCTGAGTTCAAATGACCATTAATATCACTTTGTGGCCTAGAGCAGTTTACCATCTGTCAGCCAACCTGCCTTGCAGGATTAAAGGGGATAAATTGAATAATCCCATGAAAATTATTCATTTCTTGGAAGAGTTGAGATACACGTGATAAATAAATTCTACATTTACTTTGTACTGTTCAGTCTTCAGAGCCAGTAGGTAGCTTTTGCGTGTGTATCTGTATTTGTGTGTGAGAAAGACTACATTTTATTACAAATTATGAGCACAATTCAGCTAGAGTTAAGCAGTTTAACTTTAGTTGCCCCACATTTCCAGTTACCAAAAGGTTTTCTCTTTAACTTACAAGTTGTATATCAAAACGATAGTTTTCTTTAAAAATAATGATCAGGTCATCATATATTGAAAGTTGTGTGAACAGTCAAAAGTTGCTGCCAATTAAAATGTTCCCCAAACAGCTAAAGTGCTCCATGCAATGTCAGAAATACTGACAAACCTCCCAAAGCAGAGTCTTTAAAATCCGAAAGTTCTGCTCTTTTGCTCAAAGTTCTAGAAGTTCAAAAAGAAAGGGAAGGGGAGGCTATTGAAATAAAGAAAAACTGTATTATATTCCAAAGTTGTTTCAGTATGTTTAAGAGTTGAAAATAATCCTCTGTAGCTCAATAAAAAAGAAATATCACTGCCTTATAAGCCCACTTCAGTCATTCTTTCTTTTCTTTTTTTACAAACTTTCCCTTTGAAGCTAAACACTTGATGGATTAGCCAAGTGCTAAAGAAAATGCCCTCTTTTATGTGTGAAAGCTTCGTAATTGCTGCAGAAAGATGCTTAGTGGCTCATAATATACATATAATCAGATTAGTTTTGAATCTTACCTCAGCTGAGAGTGTAGAAATCATCCAATTTGTGAATGTTTTTAGTGTCTTCTGTTTTTGTTTTTTAAAAAATATGGGCATTTTTGTTACCCTCAAAGAGTTCCAACAACAAGTTCATATCAGCATCTTAGTAAGCAGGGCAGGTGAATGTTTAATAGTTCAGTAAGAGGAATATTACACCTCTGTCTAAGGCTCTGAATAAGTTTTTGTCTGATAGTTGTGTATTCTGGATATGCCACTTAGTACTCTAAGGCCAGATTGTACAGTTAAATTATTGAGAAAGATACAGTTGGCAAATCTTCTCTCAAAGCTCAGTGCCATGACTGCCTCTGATCCTTTAATTATTTTACCTTGTGTGGTTGTAACATTTTTCTTCACGGGACTAGCTATCAAGCAGTGGAGATGTGCAAAATTGGAATCAATTTAAACAGTCATATCTCAAGATGGCCTCTGTGAAACCTGGAAGCTTTCAAAAAGACCAGACATGAGTGACCTGGTGCCCCATTGGAAAAAATCATTTCTTCCTTCTTTTACCTATCCTTTTATGGTAATAATTAATTATAAGAGGTCCAAAATGATAAGAAATAATACAAAGTATATGGTTGCATTTACTGAATCCAAGTTAGAATGTAACCCCATATATGCCACTATTAGTGATGTCTGTATCCTACATCCAGCATCAGCGGCAGCTTGCCTCTAAATACTAGTTACTGGAAACCTGAACAGAAGAATTTCATTGCACTTGTGTCAGCCATGTGGGTTTCGTATAGGCATCTGTTTGGCCACTAAGAGAATTGGATGCTGTGCTAGATTACCCATTAGTCTGATCCAGCAGGGATCTTCTTATGTCTACTCAGAAGTAAGTTCTGTTAAGTTCAGTGAGGCTTACTCCTAGGTAAGTAGTATAGGATTGCAGCCTTAACGTTCTTATTTCCATGTTGTTGTCCATGAAAGCATGCCATTACACAATCTTCCACTGTTGTCCTATTATTTTCACCACATCAGCACTGGTGAGGACATGGTATGAGTCTAGGAGAGTCAAATCCCAGCTGATCAGACTTTCAAGGTAGTTTTCCTTCTTAAAGACAGATATATTGCCACCACAGACACATGATGACCGCAGCCGGTGCTGGGTCCCTCTCACACACCCAAATCAAGCTAGATGGATCTCTCTTTGCATCAGCTGAAGAGCACAGGACCGCTTCAAAGACCAGCTTTTTCCAGCTGCTGCCCACATAGCCAAAGCAAGCCATCCCCTCACCATGGAGTTGAAGCTTTCCCTTCTGCACCCCAACGAGTCCTTTGCAAGCTTCTCTCAGCTTCTGATTTGAGGAATTGAAAGTGGCTGCAGGACTGCTTCAGAGAGTAGTACTGGGAAGGAAAAGCAGGTCCAATTTAATGCAAGCTGCTCCCCACACCTTGAGCAAGGTGTGATCCTACTGTCCATCAGCTGGTGTGTGAGTGGAAGCATGCCTTGCTCCAGTAAAGGAACCTCAGGAGTCCACTTTAAGCTTCAGCTTGTTCCTTTGAACCCTTAGCTGACCCACACTTGACATCATGTATGATATTTGAAAGGCAGGTAACCATGGTTTCCTCAAAAGAGTCTCACAGGCCAAATAGTCCACAGGGCCTCACCTCCACCCCCATATGTATATTTTTTGCAGACATTACTTGGTTGGAGAACTGCATTGCAAAATTCAGAGAACTGCAACTATCAAAGGATGGGTGTACTTTAGTATTGTTTCTGAAACTGCAAATTAAGTAGGTTTGCCTTTAAATGCAAATTGAATCAAACATTTCCTCCATCTGCACTGCAAGTGCAAGATTGGTTCTAAAGCAATGGGACTACTAAAATGGGAAGTGTCCTCATTTCCCCCTGAAAATAAAAATATGGTTTTTTTTTAAAAAAGGGGGGGGGGGAGAAGGAAGGACAATGCACCCTCTTGTATCTCAAAAAGAACAGCATTGGATTTTGCTGGTTTTATGTTAGAGGTGACTGTTAACTCAGCTGTATACATTATTTTATATAGACTACTATATGTTCTTCATTACAATCATGATGCTTTCTGATCATGGTAGACCAGGAATGAAGAATCTCAGGCTTGGAGGCTTAATGCAAATCCCCAAGGCCTTCTATCCTACCCTTTGTACTTTCCCCTCTCCATAACCATTTGCCAGCAACATCCCTATTGACCCTGCTTTGTTCTTCAGCTGACTTATTTTCCTCTCTGGAATATACCCATGAACTCTGATAATACCTCTTGCTGGACTGGATAGAGGATCGAGACGTGTGTGTGTGTGTGTGTGTGTGTGAGAGAGAGAGAGAGAGAGAGGGGATATAGTTAATTATCAGAATCAGTCTCTGCAATTCCCAGTACAGTGGTACCTCGGGTTACAAACACCTCGGGTTACAAACACTTCAGGTTACAGACTCTGCTAACCCGGAAGTAGAAACTCGGGTTAAGAAATTTGCCCCAGGATGAGAACAGAAATCATGCAGCGGCAGCAGGAGGCCCCATTTGCTAAAGAGGTACCTCAGGTTAAGAACTGTTTCAGGTTACGAATGGACCTCTGGAACGAATTGTTCGTAATCAGAGCTACCACTGTACATTGAAGTGGACATCTGATAACTTTGATATAGATTGATACAGATTACCATAGTATCAGATTAGATTACGTATACAGAAAAGCAATGCTATCCATAGACTGGCCATTAACATGATAAATGAATAAAGGTGTTTTTCTTGTTCCCAAAGTTATACTTTAGTTTAAACTGCTGACAGGCCTTTTGCTTATAAATTATATTTAACTGTAAACTATGAAGGATTGCAGTATTTTCTGTTTAAAGATGAGTTATAAACCATTTTAAAGAGCTACAATTTATTTGCCTATGTGGTTTGGTATTAAAATGTGAAATTAAAATGAAATCATAAAATGTGCAGCCTTATTTTAATGTTCATCAAAAGAAGGCAGTAATGATAAGGGGATTAATCAATTCAGTACATGCACAATGGTGGAAGGAATAAGTCAAAAGGTTTTTCAAATACTCTCTGCAATGCAATGCAAGTTTCCCATATTGTGTATTCTGTGATTGAGAGCCATGCTGTTGGGATGAGCTTAGACTGTTTTGACAATTTTATCCTGCTTAAATTGGATTTTTAAAAGTGCAGAAATTGATGTTGTGTTACTTGGAGTATATTTTAAAAGATACCAGCACTTCAAAGAGAGCTACTGAAAGTTAATCTAATGCAAACATTTCTTAGTCCAGTATAGCAGAATAAGTTCAAGGTATCCTGGGGTAACGCTAAATTAGAATGCATCTCTAGCGTCTAGGAAAATAGAACCATTAACCTTCCATCCCCGCCCCCCGGCCCTTATAAGTGGAAGAGAGACTATGACAGCATCCTCCAAGATTGGGAGAGATAATGTAGACATATGAAACATTTGGTGTGATCCTCTTGTATAAACTCTTCTCCTTATTGGCCTGCTAAAGTGTATTCTGTCTGACAGAATTCTGAAGCAGCCAAATATTTTTACCTTTCGTAACTACCAGGTAAATTAGGTATTTAAACAAGGCATGTGCATTGTAGGCTATACTAGCCCCTGAAAGCTTAAAGCATTTTTTTTAATGAAGGCAGAGAGATGGAGCGATCTGCTTGATAATAAAGCTTAGCTTTAATGCCAGCTTCATGCTGTTACAGCATATTACTAAACAGCAAGAAATGTGGCACAGATGTTGTGGCAGCCATATTTTACACCCTCCAAAAGGTCATGTCGCTTGTTATTACATTCAGAATCAATATTAAGTGAGCGTTCCAAATTTCAACTGTCAGTTGAATTTATTGCTGCACACCAAGGCTGAAGGGTTTTCGACTGCAATTCAAGCAAGGTAACATATTGCTAATATAGGGACACTTTTAGTAGAAGCAGGTGACCCACATATGAGCAGAAAAGGTCAGTTTAAAATATCTACAAGAAAAATTTGTAATGGTCACTATCAGGAAGGATGCATAAGCAGACAAACGTGCTCTTGAATAGACAGAGGAGATTCCTACAAACTAATATCTGTGGAATGTTATGTCTGTGTAGTTTAATTACCATTTGACAAATGTCAAAATAATTTTCGAGTTTAGATTGTTTAATAGAGTTCACTGAAAAGCAACTCCAGTACACAAAAGAAAACAAAAATGGTTTGATGTGTTTTTCCTACGTGCATAAACATGCATAAATTTTGGGAACTGCTGTGGTGGGATTGCATTTAGATTGGAGGGGCAGTGTCACTTCAATAACATTTGATCCAGATTATTTTAGGCTTGTCCTGCTGTGATGTGCGTAAGCTGTTTTTAAACAAACGCAAACAGATAACAGAGACCTTGCACAACTGCTTGAATTTTTCTTTTTGAATGAGTTCAGATTAACAGCCCAAAGGGGGATCAACTCAAGCAGTTCCTCAAGGACTTACCAAATCTCTTAGCCACACTTCTGGCTACCTCTTTATTAGTGTTATCATTGTAGAACATCTGCTAAAATTACTCTGGTACAACTATCACTACTGTTCTGTAACCAAAATAATGATCAAAGCCCAAAGTGCAATCTGAGTTCCAAACACATGAGCTGCCAAGGAGTTGACAGTGCCCAGGTGTACCCACAAGGTTCTTGTATTCAGATGCTTTTGCAGTTCTTACCAGAAAATAAACAGGTGCAGAAAGTAAGCTTAGAGCCAGTGTGAATTTATAGTTGTCGTTGAGCACAAGCTCATCCACCAGAATTTAAATCTGTCTTCAGTCATGAGTTCTAAAGGTGAGTGCACTAGTAGAGCCTAAGCTTTTTCTTCCTGGGTTTCACAAGGCAGGACTGCAATTCTTATGTTAACTTTTACACTGCCCCAGAAACAGGTATCTTTTACTTTAACCACTGTGCCCCCTGTTTTATATTTATGTGAGCTTTGATCCTTGGTAAGGAATATTTTTCTCCAGGGTTTTTTTTTAACCCATAATGTTTGTTTGCCTGCCACTCTTTCTTGCTAACCTTTGTGGTTATGGCTCACCCTTAATTCCACTGCAGAATTGTATGTCATATTCCACAGAAAGTATGCAGTTCAGTATTAAAATAAGGTCCGCCCAGTGTTCTATGTATATGCTTGGACATGCATCCCACATGACCCTGTAGATTACTAAATAGGATTACATTTGCTCCACAAACCCATCTGTCCTCTGAATTTTCACAGGCATTCCCTTTTGCGTGTCCAGATGCCATGTGCCCACTACCCCACTGCTCACCTCAGAAGCAGTAACCCCATCCCTTGTTAACAATTTCCATAGATGTAGCAGCAAATATGCTGCAGCAAAAATGACAAAGGGCCTTCTGGCACCTTAAACACTAATGAATTTATTAAGACAGAAGCTTTCATGGACTGCAAACTCATTTTACATGCATACACCTTGTGACTTGTATTTTGTGCCCAAGTATAAAAAGAGAATTTTGTCTGTAAAGGCTGCTACACCAGCAAACAATTATTTAGTCACACACTGAGCGTAGCACAGACTACTGCTTTGGCATGAAACAGATACCTCAATATTATTGTGTGCAGTGCTGCATGCAGTTATCTGCATTTGAAATCCACAGACTGTTTCTCACACTCATCTTCATATTAATGCAGCTGCACTGTTAAATTGGTTGTGTTTATTATTATTCACAATGCATTTTCTGTCAAATAATACCTGGCTTGGTCTATCACACTCCAAACATTTTGCGTGTTAGAGTTGCGCTTTTAAATTAAGGTAATGTCAGCTTAGGGACGCGGGTGGCGCTGTGGGTTAAAGCCTTAGCGCCTAGGGCTTGCCGATCGAAAGGTCGGCGGTTCGAATCCCAGCGGCGGGGTGCGCTCCCGCTGTTCGGTCCCAGCGCCTGCCAACCTAGCAGGTCGAAAGCACTCTCGGGTGCAAGTAGATAAATAGGGACCGCTTACTAGCGGGAAGGTAAACGGTGTTTCCGTGTGCGGCTCTGGCTCGCCAGAGCAACGATGTCACGCTGGCTACGTGACCCGGAAGTGTCTTCGGACAGCGCTGGCCCCCGGCCTCTTTGAGTGAGATGGGCGCACAACCCTAGAGTCTGTCAAGACTGGCCCGTATGGGCAGAGGTAGCTTTAATGTCAGCTTAATCCTATGCATACTTCCTCCTTAATAAGTCAGTTCACCAGGGCTTTCCAGGCAGTGTACCAATCCTAAATAAAATTATAAGTAAGCACCATTGAATACAGTGGGATTTACAAGTAAACATGTATAATATTCCATTGTTATTATTTTTAAATACAATATTATATCCACTTACATTGGACCAAATTCCATTGAACTCTAATGGGACTTCTGGGTAGACATATATAAGATGCTATTGTAAGACCCTGCATTTCAAATGTGAAATCTGTTTTTGCACAGTAGCATTCACACTGAAGAACCTCCAATAAAACCTTTAATTTTTGTTTCAAAGTCCTACCACCGAGACTACACGTTTGCTAAAGAAAACTCCCCGACTAATGAAAGTTCATATTAAGACTGCCTGACAAAGACTAAGCATAGTAGGTACTAAAGCCAATCTTAGAGATCCTGATTCCTTTTGTTTCTTGAAATAATAATACTGTATATATATTAATGGAATGTAGCCTTCAGTGCTGATCGGGACGCAGGTGGCGCTGTGGGTAAAAGCCTCAGCACCTAGGGCTTGCTGATCGAAAGGTCGGCGGTTCGAATCCCTGCGGCGGAGTGCGCTCCCGTTGTTCAGTCCCAGCACCTGCCAACCTAGCAGTTCGAAAGCACTCCCGGGTGCAAGTAGATAAATAGGGACCGCTTACTAGCGGGAAGGTAAACGGCGTTTCCATGTGCGGCTCTGGCTTGCCAGAGCAGCAATGTCACGCTGGCCACGTGAGCTGGAAGTGTCTCCGGACAGCGCTGGCCCCGGCCTCTTTGAGTGAGATGGGCGCACAACCCTAGAGTCTGTCAAGACTGGCCCATACGGGCAGGGGTACCTTTACCTTTACCTTTAGCCTTCAGTGCTAGGATAGCTGCTCGCCAGCTCCAATTTTAGCATGTACAACATGCTAAAATGTGAATGGGCTGTCAAAAAAGCTAGAAGGTTAAACCTAGTTGTTGGATTTTGAATAAATCCCTCAAGGTGTAATAAAATGCTTAGTGATTAGATTCTGATAGAGCACCAAAAAACAGTTCAAAGGAAGTTTAGTAACTTAAGGCTGATAGGAACAATCCCTGAAACATGTCAACATAGTGAAAGGCAGGTTAGAACTATTTGTTCCATGCAAACTTGTCAGAAGCCACACTCCTCAATGCCTCTGGTGAATGAGAACAGCTTCCAGGTGACCAGGTGATATCCAGTTTCATCTTTTCTTTTTCTACTTCTTAAGAAAGAAAGAAAAACTTTCATAAGTAATGTTGTGATGAGCACTTCCAGATTTTTTTCCACAAACAATTGTCTTTTGGAATTATACTTGTGGAAGCATGAAATTTGCTTGAAAATCTAAAATAGTTTCTTCCTTATACAAAAAGCAGAATCACAGAATCCTAGTTGGAAGGGACCACAAGGATCATCTACTCCAACCCCTTGCAATGCAGGAATCTTTCATCCAATGTGGGGCTCTGATCCACAGCCCTGAGATTAGAGTCCCATGCTCCACCAACTGAGCTACCCCTTAAACTCATTATTTTCTCTTAGTAATTACAAGATGTACATCTGTCTATTTTTGTTTGTTTGTTTTGGATTTTAAAAAAACAATATATATAAACAACTGGCAAAGGGGGGAAATGTAAGATGTCATTAGCCTGTTTAATTGTCTGCCCATTGCTGACGTCTTCCACTCATGTCTGCCCACAATTATGCATGCAGTCACTCAGGAAACATTTAAAGAAGAATGCAAACCTCAGCTAGAGCCACTGGTGCCCCAAACCATTAAAATTATAGATTATGTTATTAGGGCGTATTTTCAGGTCTCACTTTCAGTATTCTGTTAGCAACCAAAAGACTAGGAAGGCGATTTTGTCGTAAACTACCAACTATTGTATGTTACAGGGGAAAACAAAACAACAAAAATGAAACACTGAATTAGTTTGAATACAAAACAAACCTTTGATTTACATGAGTTTGTTTTGATCAATTCATTTTTTCCCCTGGTAGTGAAACCAAAAATACTGGTAGCATCTAGAGGTAATTACACCTGGCACTTCCTTTCACTGTGTTGATTTTGCATCTATAGTAATTGCTAATAGACTGTTTTCCCGCTGCATCTGCCGATCAGCTCGACATGTTCTCCCGTAGTTTTTCAAACTATATGGCTAGCTTGAAAAGTAGGGGGGTGCCGTACAGCAACTAATGATACCTGAACATGTTTCCTAACAATCGGCTTCTATTTTCTGACAATTTGACTGTTATTTTCACACAGGATGCCTACATCTACCTTTCAAATAGGTTTTATACCAAAAATACGCTTATTTTATGATACCAGAAGAATGTTGTTAAATAATAAATATTTGCAATTAAGGATGAGATTTGAGCTGAATGATAAACAAACGTTGGGCCTGCAAAGTTCTCACAAAGTGATGTGACAGAAACCTTTGATGGTGTGGTTTTTAACAAATATTCAGTAGTTAGTGTATTAATGTAAGGTGTCTGATTTCTTAGCTTGTAAACAGATATGTATCATGAAATCACTCTAACATGAATCTCGAGCAACCTTTAAATCCTTTCAACTTATACTGGAAGAGCCAGGGTTTCCTTCTTCCCTGCTCTCCATAGCACATTCCTTTCTCGTGTGTTAATTATGGATTACCTTTCCCCCACCCCACCAAACACACAAACCCCATCATGCTTTTATGAGGCTGTGGGAAATAAGTTAAATTATTATTTTAAAAGAAACAGAACACAGGTGAATAGTTTTTCTGAGATACGGTAGTTAACAAATAGTGTGAATATTCTGTTACTTCATGTTTAAAATTGATGTTCTTGATGTTCTTAAAATGTGGCAAGACCAAAATAGCTTTGAACTTTGAATAAATTCCCTCAGGTATTGGGGGCATAACACTCCTGTCAGCACTCTTAAACGTGTCTTGTTTTCACCTCTTTTTCTCTGTGACTATCAATTATTCATATGGCAGTATAAGTATCAATAGTATTTATGAATAAATAAATGGGAGGTTTTTGCCCTGAGATGGTAGCTTTTAAATTAGATAGTTTCATTATATGCGGGAAAGAGAGCTGTAATTGGAAAACATGCTATTTCCTTGTGAAGCCAGTGTTGTGGGCAGTGCAGTAAATAAAACTTGTGTCAGAAGAAGGAAGACCATTGTATAGTACAACTTGGGCCTTTATGGCTGTTCTATTAAAAGAAAGTAAGCTATACGTTCAGCAATGTTCTCTTGGTCTGAATAAATTGGTTTGCAGAGCTATGAGTACTTACACCTAACAAAACAGTGCAGCTGTATTATAACTGTGTTGTGTGTATTGTAATTTCCAACCTTAAGTTCCATGGGAGCCTTGAAGCTTGTGCCATTGGTGTTAATGGGGAAGATCTTGAACATCTGGGTTCTCCCACCAGATCAGCTAAGTTTATATGGACAATAGATAGCGACCATATGTGTGGGGAGCATATTCAGATCAAGATGTGGCACTGGGGAGGAGGATTGGTCATTTTTCTAGTTAAAAGTAGTTTCAAAAATAAAAACGATGGGACAATCTATTGATGGATCTTTTGGATCATGTCAAGTTTGGTCGTAAATATGGAAAAGGTTCCACACACAGTGAAGTATATCAGCAGATTCAGTAGATGCTTGGTTGCACACTCCATTCTTTGTCTGTTGCAGTCCAAAGGTTTAAATGATGCTGAAGTGGTAATTTGGATCCTGTGAATGTAATTAATTGAGATGATAACGACATAGCCATGCTCTCGTGAAAGTTGGGTGCAAATATCAATGGGCTGACTGTAACCACACTGACCAAACTCTGGTAAAAAGCTGTAGTAGTGACAAACAGTGTGTTCTTTGCCTGTGTTCTTTTAACAAAATTCTACCACAATTATAAAATTGTCAGTCACCCTATCTTTTTTTGACATTTATCTTGCTGAGATGGAAACTTTACCAAAATGACTCTGTGAGAACAATCTAAGTCAAAAGCCCTATTTTACCAATAGAGATAAATCTAAATAGAATTCCCTCAGTGCTTCACCCCCATAACATTTCAGATGCAGTTCAAAAACTGATGAACCAAATGCTGCTGAAAATAAACCCATCTTTCAATGGAGCCAGCTGAGGAATTCCATCTTTGTGACTTGTTATATTTGCCCTAGATGAAGATAAATGGCTAGCATTTTTAAAGAAGTTTACAAGTTTGGTAATTGTCTTTTAGCAGGCTAGAAATAAAATGGTAAGGTTTGTGTTTTTGTTTTTTAACCTCTGGCAAGTAATTCCTGTAATGCAGTCCAATTTATTTAGAAGAATTGGTTTGCACAAACAGGCTATATACAGATTCACCCAAATGCATCAGCAATTATCTTAGAGGGGATTGTCATTTTAAAAAAACCCCACACTATTCTTTTTTGCAGTGTTAAGTGTTTTGCAGCAAGAACAACTGGGATAGTCTTTTTGTTAAGATTCTGGTTTTTTAAGATTTAACTACTTCTGTTACTTTCAGTAATAAATCTACATTTCAGTAAGTTAAAAATAACCCAATTCAGCGAGCAAAAACATTTTAAAGTTATTGCACTCTGATGAAAATGAGGAATGATGAAAATGTTTTTGTTTTTGTTAAAGTGTATTGGGTACAATTGTGGAAAAGGTACTTCAATTTGTGGGGTGTTGGTTTTCTGTTTTGTTCTTCAAAGTACAAACTCTGGAATATTAGCTAGTAAGAAATAAGTTTGTGATGACAGGAGAACAGGGGATTGTGCGGAGTATACCCTCCCCTGGCACATTCTGATTTATTAAACTTTAGCATAAACTCCTGAAGCTTCCTTGGTCCTGATTTTCAAATGCATGAATTTTAAATGATAGTTGGCTTGTCCATGCAAACAGCAAGTATTGGTCTTCAGTTCTCCAACTTGGAAGTTCTTTGTCTTAATTCCAAGTATATAGAAATTAGCTGTGGTTTTAGTCAGTGTTGATGCAAAGGCACATTACACATTCTCAGGGGAACTCTCTTCTTTAGTAGTATTTTGTATGTTGTAGATCTAACCGTAGATAATGCAAATAAATTTAAGGACTTAGGTTTGTTGCTAAGCAAAAGTGATCATTCAAACTAAAACTTTCTCAGTTTCAAAGATCAGGGCTGAGGTAGAGTAATTTCCATCCCTTGCCTCCATAGCTACAGAAAGCAGAAAAGCTAGTAAAACATGTATCATAATTGAGGCAAGTGACTGGGCTGGCTGTAGCTCTAAAAGTTCCAAGGCAGATAACTTTGAGTTGAATATTTCATGCATAGGCCAACGTCAGTTTAAAGCATAGAGAAGTGATGTGCCCGGCAATTTTCTGTAAGAGATTGCGCATCTAGCTAATTAAGAGAATAGGCAAATCGGTTTAGTTCCTCCCTTACTGCTTTCTTGTTGTTAGTTACAGCTGTGAGAAATGTAGATGTAGCACAGATACCGTGAAAAATGAAGCTCATCAAACACTGTATGGGAAAAACAATTGTCAACTATTGTTCCCCTGCCCATCAGTTCAAGCACAGACATCTTTCTAAGTGGTTTGCAGCTGAAACAAAATACACTTTCACAGGGATAGCACACAGTACCTTAGAAGGGACTTTCGTGCTGGGAAGCTCTTCCAACATCCATTTATCTTCCTCCCACTTAGGACTAATCATTTTCATTGCTTTTAAGATTATAATCGTAAATATATTAATTATTCAAGCCAGGCTATCTCTCATAAAACATCTGCTTTTCCTCTTACATAGCAAGTGCTCTCTTTTATCATTCCTTAAAAACAGAAAGAATGAAGCCAAATTTTCATTGCTTAGTAATAAATCCAATTTATGATCATCCAAAGCATTATTTTTGCTTGCTTTTTATTTGTATTTAATATGGTGTATATTTCAAAGGGCTTCCTCCTTCAAACCAGTAGCCTTTCTAGGGTTTCCACCAAATTTTTCTTTAAGAAAAAATTGAGGTCAGATTTTGGAGTTTAATAAGAAATATTAGGCTTCTTCAAGAACTTGTTTCAGTAAGAACATAAGAAGAGCCTTCAGGTTCAGGCCAAAGGCCTATCTAGTCCAGCATTCTGTTCTCACATGAGCCATTCAAATGCCTGTTGGAAACCCACAGAACAGAACTAATGACACTCTTCCCATATGTGCTTCCCTCTGGTATCAGAGGCATAGCCATTGTCTCTGAACATAGCCATTGTGGCTAGTACTGGTCACTGATAGCATTATCCTCCAATGATTTGTCTCATACTCTTTTAAAGCCATCCACATTGATGGTCATAAGTACATACTGTGGGAGCAAATTAAATGGTTTAGCTTTGCACTTTGTGAAGAAGTATGTTTGTCCGTCTCAAATCTTTCAACATTGAACTCCACTGAATAACAAAGGGAAGATGAGAGACAAAGTCCAAAAACATCTTAATGACCACATGTTCCGCTTCCGTGCTTTACTTGAAAATACGACACTAATATAGTACTGAGGTGCTGGTGATTTCAATACTTCGGTCAAAGAAGAACCATTGTGGTTTGTTTGCTAAAGCGTTTGTTACTTGCCTACATACTTGTTTCACAAATTGTACAGTGTAGCACATCAAAACCTTTAGGTTTTCCTGGGTAAAAGGAAACCTAGTTCTCATCCCAGTGCTATGGCTATAGTGATAGTTTAGTGACAAGGTGAAGGAAAAACAGGGAGTGGGAAAGAGGATAATGTAGTATGACAGCAAGTGAGGCTGATATGTACCAAACCAAACAACAGAATGGTTTTTAGGTTAATGCACTGTCTGGAGAAGAACTGCTGACATAGACCTTGAGATCTGTGCCACTGAGAGCTACTGTGCTGATAGGCATATTGCTGCCAAAAAAGAAAAAGAAATTGTGCAGTGCCTTATTCCACGAGACAGGTGACAGCAGTTTCTTAAAAGAAAATGTTTAACCATTTGTTACAATCTTGTCTCCTTTACCTTTCTGAATATCTTGGGCATCATGATTGGAAATGCAGGGAGGAGGGTTAGATGCAACAAAAATCTCACCCCTCATGAAGCTGCTGTTAAAGTTAAACAGTCACCAATTTAGTTAACTTCTAGTTTGGCCCTTTTATTGGGAAGACCCAAGTTCAAATATTCACTCAGATATGGGTGGCCATGGACCAACCACTCTCTTTTATTCAGCTTTTATGAAAATAAACTTGAAGGATCATATGCACCACTCTGACCTCCACAGACGAAGGGATGTATGCATGTATGTATGTATGTATGCATGTATGTTTGTCTATCAACATAAACAGATAAGGATTTCCTTGTAGGATGCTGTACTCCCTCATTCCCGGAATGACATGTGTGTGTAAATTACCATCATGTGCGTCTTTATATGAATGTTTGTGAAGAGATAGATATAAATTATTGCTTGGGGAATGGCATGAAATGGACTCACATTGAACAATGATTTGAATGTACAGCACATGTTCATACAGGCAGGAGAGTCGCAGGAGAGTATTCCTCTTGTTTGCATCTCTTGATATCATAATAGTCACATTTTGCTTGTGCTTAATATAGATATTTGTAGTAAAGATGTGCCTGTGAGTGCCTCAGGACATAAAATAATTATTGCTTGTGAACTACTTGTGTGGCATTATGTACATAACCAAAAGAGGTTGACCTTGGAGAGCATGTTACAACATGTATTCTATCTTGTGTGCAACAGAGGTATCAGCAGAATCTGTTATTCTACCAACTTTCTTCTCATGATTTCTTTCTACTTGTCGCACATTTTTCCAGACTTAGTCCTTGGCAAAAGATGTTTGTTTTCTTAATAAATATAGTTATTTGGAAAAAGAATCCTCTGGCTAAGTAATTGCTAATTCCTTTGTGTATATTTCTGATTTCAGCAGCTATTCATCTTCTTTTCCCCCCTGGAAGTTGGAGAAGATTGGCAAAATATGAAGATATAGCAATAGGGTACAAAACAAACCAATATTTGCCTTTTCCACAGTTTAAACAATAATAGTTGAATGTGACTTTAAGCTATAGCATCTCTTACTCAGTTATGACAAAGCATCATCTGAGCAACACACATAACAGTTATTTAATGTCAAGTAGCACCTCTGAGAGACTAATTTTAGTAGCATATAAGCTTCTGTAAGTTATGGCCTACTTGTTGTGAGGCTAGAATTAGAAGTAATGGAAGCAGGCAGGCAGTGTATTACAGAGTTGCATTGTACGTATTTAGAGAAAGGGATGCTTTTACCTGACTAGTTTGTGACCTTGAACTATGAGAGTGCCTCTTGCTTGCATGGGTGGAGAGATGTGGGCAGTGTGGGCACTTCTGGCTTTTGCATAGCTCAAATATAGCCACACCTGTGTTCAACCAACTTTAGCCTCTGGCCTCAACCACCACTGGCATGCAAACCCGGGAAGGTTGCCCATGACAGAATGCAGCCCTCAGGCTCAAAAAGCTTCACCACCATAGCAGCTTCTTTAAACTGTTTCAGTCATGGTTTCTTTTGTGGTTTGGGAAAGTTTCCATATTGGAGTTACTTCATTTCAAGGAATATATGGTACTAGTATGCTAATACTGAAACTCTTTCCAGAAAGCTAAGCAATAATGCATATTACCACACCTCTCAGGGATTTTGCCTCTTTTTCTCAAAGTTTCCAGCTGAAGGAAAATGTCAGGGCTGTTTTCTAAAGGACCATTCCCCACCAGGTATTTTCAGTAGAGTCTGTATTCCCAGCCTTTTCTCTCCACTTTAAGGTTAAATCTACCCTATTTTCCATTGTGTGCTTTCCAGTCTTACAGTGCACTCCTAAGCATGTTAACTTGGAAGTAAATCCCGCTGAGTTCTGTGTGATTCACTCTGTGGTGAGTGTGCTTATGATTGCATTCCTTTCTCTCTGACTGAGATTCATCAATATGAACACAATAAATCTATGAACACACGAGAAAGCAAGTAATAATACTTCTGCCATAAGAGGAACTAGCTTGAGAATCAGTAAATGTCTATAGGCCCCACTGAATTGTCTGAGCTCTTAGGCTTCACCTCCTGAACAGCCCTCAGTTTTCTACATCTCAGAAAGGTGGTATTGAAGAATCAACCACTTAGAGGCCATTTACTGTGGACTCATGGAAAAGATAAAGTGCAAACTAGCTCTAATCAAAGGGAGCAATTCAATGTAGCATTATGGCAGTTGTTCTGAAAGCACAGACTTTTCAGCTTGCCAGTTGGAACGATCTCCCCTCTCCTCCCCACGCACTGTTCTGGGGGATTTCCTAATGTCCAAGCAAACCATTTTGGGGAAAGAGAGGGAGCAAGCCCTGTTGCTCTAGCAGAAGCCATTGTGCAAATGAAATTGTCAGAAAATATTGTACTAATTTCTAGTAACTTTATTAATCCATGCAAATAATTTGAAGGCACTAGGCCTTACTTATGATAGTCATTGCCATCTAAACCTATTTCATTCAGATATCGAATTGCTGGTCTTGTAATAAAAATACAGTGGAACCGTGGGTTGCGAACGTGATCCGTGCGGGAGGCACGTTCACAGCCCACAGCGTTCGCCACCCGCAGTGCCGCGTCTGTGCACATGCGTGACATGATTCGGCACTTCTGCACATGCGCAAAGTGCAATTTAGTGCCGAAACCCAGAAGTTCCGGTACTTCCAGGTTTCGGCACGTCCATAACCGAAAATGCGCAACCCGCAGCGATCACAACCCGAGTTACGACTGTACGTAACTTGTCCTTCAGATCAGCCTCCATAGCTGAGGAAAGGGAAAGTAGCAGTGCAACACTGATTTTTTAGAAAGAATCCAGGGGGGACCCTGGGAAATACAATCCTGGTTAGTATTGTTAAAGATAATATAACCAAGTATATAGGTTATTTCTTGCTGAAGCTGAGCCTGTATGTCCTGTTAGAGCTCTTCGCGAGTGTCAAGAGGATAGATAGAGGTGATCCAGTTAACACAGTGTATTTGGAGTTTTAAACAGCTTTCAAAAAGGCACCTCACCAAAGACTACTGCATAAGCTTAGTGGTCATGGAGTAAGAGGAGAAGAGTTGGTTAAGTAGCAGGAATAAGAGAGTGGGGATAAACGGATAGCTCCCAAAGTAGAGAAATGTAGATAATGGAGTCCCCCACAGATCAGTACTGGGACTTGTTCTTTCTAACTTGTTCATAAATGATCTAGCATTAGAAGTGAGCAATGAGATGGCCAAGTTTCTGATACTAGTTGTTCAGAGTTATTAAAACAAAAAGGGATTATGAAGAGCTCCAAAAGGACCTCTCAAGGTTTAGTGAATAGGTGGTAAAATGTCAAATGCAGTTTCAATGTAAACAAGTGCAAAATAATGCATGTCAGGACAAAACAAACATATACAGTCGAAATTTGAACTGATGGTGACTGGTGACTGATCTGGAAAGAGATCTTTGGGTCATAGTGGAGAACTCAGTGAAGATGTCGACTCAGTGTGTGTGGCAGCTATGCAAAAGGCAAATTCCATGCTAGGGATCATTAGGAAATGAATTGAAAATAAAACTGCAGACATCATAATGCTCTTATATGAATCTATGATACAACCACATTTGTGTGCAGTTCTGGTCACCTCACCTCAAAAAGGATATTGTAGAGTTGAAAAGGTTCAGAATGATCAAAGGGATTGAGCAACATCCCTGTGAGAAAAGGTTGCAGCATTTGGGCCTTTTTAGGTTAGAGGAAATGTGAGTAAGAGGTGACATTAAAGTTTATAAAATTATGCATGGCACAGAGAAAGTGGACAGAGAAAATCTGTTCTCCTTCTCACTATGCTAGGACTTGTTCTGAACCTCTTTGTGATCTTCAGATGAAGGGCAGTATTCAAATTAAACAAACAAACAAATACGTGTGGAATGCTTCTTTATGCAGTACATGGTTAAACTATGGAACTTCCATGAGACACAGTGATTATCATCAACTTGGGTGGCTATAAAATAAGATTAGACAAATTCATGGAGGGTTAGTCTTTCAATGGCTTCTGAAAACCAGTTGCTGAATATTGCAAGAGGGGTGAGTGTTGTTGTGTTCAGGTCTTGCTTGTAAACCAGAACAGGCATCTGGTTGGCCATGTGAGAAACAGATGCTGGACTAGATGGGCCATTGGCCTGATCCAGCAGGCTTTTATTGTGTTCATCACAAAATTAAGAACAACATTGGAATGAATGAATGAATTTATTAATACGGTCACATACCAGCTTCTGTGACATTGGAAATCTCGACATCCAGTGGATGATAACCCCAACATCTCTCTGACAATTTTTTAAGTATGACTTGTAGTCATGATAATTACACCAAAAACTGCTTTAAACCCCATTGTTGTCAGGATGATAGGAGACTTCACAGGTGAAGATTAATTAAATGAAATGTTGATCAGCAGTAGTTTTCTTTTTGATGTGGGGAATTGGAAATAGTTTTCCAAGTTCTTCCAAAGGAGTAACAGCGATGTGTGCAGAACTGGAGAGTAGTTTGTGTACTGCCATAACCTGTAGAAGATTTTAGCTTTAACTTATGTTCATCAAAGAGCCAAGTGCATTTTGAAGCTTTATCTTCAATGCATGCAATCCTAAGCATGTTTTTTCAGAATTAAGTTCCGCACAGTTCAATGGAATTTACTCCATGATAAAAGTGCTTAGGGTTGCAACTTTGCACAAAATGATTAGACAATTGATGCTGATATAATTGGGAAATGGAGTGTTTCTGGTCATGAAGCAAAAGTTTGGTGTGCTAAACTGCTAAAAGATATTTCCAAAAAGATTATCAGACCCTAAGGAGATTATCTGGGACAAGACATTTCATTATTAGAGAAAAGCAGCAGATGTGCAAGCTCAAAATCTTTTAAAAATCTGGCCATCATTACAAAAACTAAAGATCAGTCTGATGCCTTGGAAGCAAAATAAATAAACAAGTCTTAAAGCTTTGGTGATTTGGGACCCAGATTATCCATATACTAGCCCAAACCAAACTTCCAGAGCTTAACATCCTGAACAGTATATAAATTTGGATCCTTCTCTAAGGACCGCATTTTGCACAGCTATTTTTGCACTGTTATTTCCCACCCTGTGATATGTACAGTAGTTGCTTAGTGTATCGTTTCTCCTGGGTGCTTGGCTGCTGACATTGATTTATTTAAAATAAAAATGCGCTGAAGCATTTATTTGAGAAATGAGAACACTGAAATTTATAGAAATTTGTAGAAAATGCCACAGAGAAAAAAGTGAAAAGCACAGCAATGTGTGTGAATTACAGGTATTTACATTGTGATATATTTGCAAAGCGATAAGGTTACGTAGACATTATGGGTGATTAGCTGCACTTGATCAAAATTCACATGTTTTAATTTGGCAAGTGTTAAAAACGATCAGGTTCAGTATAGGTTGTTTTTTTGCTGGTAGGGGGTTAAGCAAGGAACATTGACATTATTTTATCATGTGGAAGATTTTTTAAAATTTAAATTGCTCTGATGCTAAAGTGCTGTTTTTCATAATAATCCTATTTGGAATACTCCAGTATATAATTCCATAAGGAAGGAACCAGTATGGCTGTATCAAAATGTATTTTTAGTTTATGAAAGTAAGTACAGAATTGTATAAAATGAGTAGGGAATTATAGGTTTTCTGAGCCTTGTAGTAGAATTGTGCCATAGAGATATAGCTACTTCTTGAATTTTATAGGATGGGGGGGGGGGGGGCTGAAGTGTTTGTCATTGTTATAGGATTAGGTTGTTAGTCTGGATGTCATCTTTGGATCCCTTCCAAGCCTATGATTTTATAATTGTAGAATGGGATGATGTAGAGGAAGAGGTTGTATAAGTGATCAAACCAGTCTCCTTTTTAAGCCAGGTCTGCTCAGTATCCCTTTGCATGACTAAACAGTTGGCTAAGTACAGGCGTGTTGCCTTACAAACTACAACTCTGAGATGCTTCCAGGAGACGGAGGCAGGCCTTCCCACCTTACATGGCTGGAGACATGAAAAATAAGCCAGGGACCCGTCTTGTCTTACCTTGAGCTGGGAAAAGTCAAGCGAGGCTTGGTTTGGTTTCTGTGTGGAACCAAAGCTTTGACTTTGGAACCCCTATTTACAAACCTCAAAGAGAAGCAAAATCTGTTGTGGTGCTAATCAGGCTGTGGTGACCCATGCTGTGCTTACCTTCCATATGGACTACTCTAGAGCACTTTAGGTGGGAATGTCATTCAAAATATTCTAGACTGGTTTGAACTGCAGCTTCCAGATATTGAGAGGGACTGCTACATATCATACAAATCTTAAAGGAGCTCCACTGGTTGCTGCTATGCTTACAGTCTGAATTCATGGTGCTGCTGTTAACCCACAATGTCCCAAATGAATCTGAATCAACATTTCTCGGTATATTATCTAGTCTGTACTTTGAGCAATGACATGTGATAGAGCCTTCTCCAAATGTGGAAATAGTTTTTCAGCACCAGGGAATTAATGAGTAGATAGTCACTGCTGTGGTCGATATATTTTGTTTTACTATTATTTTATCTGTTTTTACTGTGTTGATTTATTAGTTGTTTTGTTACTTACCCTGGAATATTTTGATGAAGAAGAGATAAAAACTGTACCTAAATAAATAAATAGTATGGTTGAACTGTGGAATTTGCTACTACAAGATAATGATAGCTGGCAACTTGGATGGCTTTAAGAGAGAATTATACATATTCCTGGAGGATACGGCTGCCTATTGCTACTGGTCCAGATAGCTATATTACCTTCAATATTGGAGAAACGTATGCTACTGGAGACCAGTTACTAACAATCACAAGTGGGAGAGTGCTATGGCACTCATGTCTTACTTTTGTGGGCTTCCAATTGGCATTTAAAGGAACAGAATGCTGGACCTTATTGACCTATATTCTGATCTGGCAGGATTCTTCTTATGCTCTTCATGTTAGTCTATAATCCCATCCACACTTACTTGAGAGTAAGCCCCAGAGACCACAGCTATACTGATTGTTCAGTTTGTGCCATTGCTCTCAGTTCCTTGCTTTTGACCTCTCTCCAAGCTATGAATTCATTTCTTATCAGCTGCAAATCTTTATCCAGTGAGCCTGTTAAATAAGCTGGTTGAGGCATGTTTTATATGTGAGAACATTAAGCACTGTATGTGAGGTTAGATGTTCCAGTTAAAATGCAGCCTTTGCCAAACATAACTACGCTCACATTTATTCATTAGTGGTATTTTCCTGCTAACACTGGTAGTAAACATCTTGGAATTTGCTTCAGATCTCCCACCCACCAAGGTGAAGTCCCACAAGAGTTTAATTTACCCAAGGAACTCTTAATCATCTAAAGAAATATGTATCTTTTGATTACCTCCTACACATGTTTTTCTTGTAGTGGCACGTTCTCATGATGACTTAATATTACCAGTAGATACTTCCATGCCTCATAGTTCTAACGAAGGTCAGAAAGTTCACAAAGTTTAAACCAACCAATGTTATATTCAGAACAATCAGTAGCTGTTTTCTTGAAATGGAACTGGGAGACAAAAATACACTCTTCCTTATAGGAGTGCAGCAACGAAACAACAAGGCAGAAGTTTGTGTAAGTAGTGAGTATCTTGTAAGTTGTTTAAATTCTACTACTATGATATTAATATAAATATTCATATAAAGAAGTAGCAGTTACTTCAAGAGTTAACAGCAAAATAGAAATACAAGCCACCAAGTGGCGGAATAATTTTTAAAATTATTTTCATTAGGTTTAAGTACTTTTGTTCAATACTTCCTCTTTCTCACTATTTCTTTCCTTATTTTCATCTGCTCTGTGCTGTGCCCCCAAAAATGAATGAAGGTTCTACTTTGGGAACAAACAAATTAGTCACAGATTCCAGAGTATTCTTCAGGTCAGCAGTCCTCAGCAAAATAGCACCTATTTTGTTATTATTAGAGTAGCCCTCAAATGCATGAATTCCGATGATTCAAGAAAGATAGGGAAACAAAGATAAACATAAGAGATAATTTTTGCATTAGAAATGCAGTTGTTAGCATACGCTATCAAGTATGGTATAAATGGCACTTTGTGTGGGCTTGCAGTAGAATGTTGACAGTAAATGTAGCAGAAACAACCTATATAGTCTGTAAAGCATCAATATCAGTTGCTGATTTACAGGATACCATACAGTGTTTTTAGTTGTGTTCACATTCAAATAAACAGGGAGAGTAGTTCAGATACTAGATCTGCATTGGTTCGATAGATCAGTGAGTACATGAAAGTGAAGGATATATAACTCCGTGTTTCTGGGTAGAGAATGGGTTAATTTATCCATCTCTGCATCTTCCACAAAGATGGACTGATCTTCCACAGTCTGGGTAAGTGTACAGAGCTGTCACTAACAAGATATGTCTAGGTGGCTTCATCATAATGAAGATAAAAGCATACCCATTGCTGCTATAGATTTTCCTGCCTTAATGATGCCTGCAAAATGTGTTTTATTGTTTAGTAGAATCCCTTTCAGAGAAACTTGTTTAAAGGGCCATCTGAAATTGCCAGAGGACCAAAAGTGTTACCCTTCATTGATGGGCAAAGAAGCAAACTGAACAGTGTGTGTATGTGTAAGCAGGCACATGCTGTACCAATGCAGTGATGTCTCAGGCAGTTGTGTTTGTAAAATTCCCAATTACAGAAAAAGATTCGGAGAGCTTTTTGCTATAAGTAATTATGCCACTACCAGAAGAAAAGTGATAAGGAACTTCATTGTGTAATCATTTAAGTTGAGTTTCTTTTAAAATGGTTCGTATACCCTGGGGTGGACTTTGGTAAACTTTCATAATATGGTGCCCTGTACGAGACCAAAATTTGGTGTTTCCAGATGGATCTTCTCAATTACAGATCTGCACTATTTTTCACCCTCTCGGCTTGGTTACCTGGGCAGAGGAACCGCCTACACCACCCTAAATTGGGTGCTGATATACCTAGGCACGGGTTGCATTGTACGTCCTGGTTTGTAATTTTGCTTACTTCTGCAAATATCTTTTCCCCAAATGGTTGCACTAATTCACATGTCCACCACATATGGAAATTTGTGCCAATTACCTTGCAACATGTCTAGTGTCCTGAAGAGGATGCTTTGTCTCTATAGCTGTGTTAGATGACAACTTAAAAGAGTTTTCTCTAATGTGCATTGATGTTGATTTTAGGGGAGGGGTTTTCCAGGGGAAGAGCCTTAGAGAGCTGTCAGAAGTCAGGGACATTCAGTCCTTGGGGCTGCTTCGTTGGGACAAGACCTACTGGGAAGAGTTGCTGTGATCCCTAGGCCTGCACTGTTTTGGTTTCTTTGAATAAAGAGTTCACTAACACCAAGTGGCTTATTGCTGACCTGCTCCCTCTAATGCCTCTACCCCCTGTGTGGGTGTTTAGATGTGGACTAAAGACATAGCAGGGAATTCAGCATTGAGTTATGTCAAATGTTCTATCAGCATAAACATTACAGCTAGCCAGATGGAATGATCCCTACTCTCCTCCCCTGCATGCTATTATGGGGGTACTCTAGATACCATCCCACAGCCCTGAGTCAATTTCAAGAGGCGGTGAAGGAGGGAGGGAGGGGAGCCCTGATGTGCAAGCAGAAGTCCTTGCAAAGTCCTTGTTTCCGCTGATGAATCCCACCCATACTTATTTCTGGGGGCCTTTGAGTCATGGATAGTTATTGCAATCTCAGCTGCTGCCCTGGGATCCCATGGGAGAACGGGTAGTATAAAAATAAAACAAACAAATCTAAACTAAAATAAAATAAACTATAAAATAATCTATATCTCAAGGCAATTCATTTGGATTTATCTTTCAACAGTCAGTCTGCATTCAGTGCCCACTTTGTATGCCCACTGGACTATCTTAGGATCATGGGGTTGGGTGGTGTGTTTGTGTGTGCCCAATTTTAGTGGCATTAAAATTTTGAGTTACTGCATTCATTTCTACAGGAAGCTCTCACTTCCAATCCTGGGAATATATAAAAATAGTTTCTCCGCAGGAACAAAGAAATGACCTTTACAAACAATGAGATGGTTTTCTCTACACTTTTATATTTATGTGTCTCTTCTTTCATCTGCTTTTCCATCCTCTGCATTCCATTCCCCTCCCCATCAGGTATCACACTTCTTTTAACTGTTAGTCCGTATGTGGCAGGAATTCATTTATAATTTTTGAATGTTGTGCTTCTGTAAACCTTTGTGTTACGTTGACTCTGCTGCAAACTTCCTCTTGTGCTTGGGTGGTGCCTGTTCTTGTTGTTGTTTAGTCGTCTTAGTCGTGTTTGACTCTCCGTGACTGCATGAACCAGAGCATGCCTTGGAAACTCTCACTTTCTTCTCAAAGCTTCTCCTTTCTTTTATGTCCATGGAGTTTTCTTGGCAAAATACTGGAATGGTTTGCCAGTTTCTTCTCCAAAGACACTGTATTAGAATCAGTATTTAGGTGACAATGATGATTACAAAAGACACCATAGTTCTTCAGTGCTTTATCAACCTATTCTTTATCTGAAGAAGCTTTCCTAGACTATCCTTTGACTCCAGAAAGTGAGGATCTTAAAATTCTACATTTTTGTTATTATATGTGATTTATAACTAAATTATAATAAGCACCATCTAACGACTTGATTTTTAGCTTCATGAAACCCTATTTGCTTCAATGGGGACATTTTGCTTTTGTAAATGCATATAGAATTGTTTCTGCCAAACATAAACTGGAAAACTATAAGCTAGGGCTTGCTGAATGGCAATCAGGCTATGATTGCTCCCTCAGACTGCTTGTGTATTATTTCCGTTACCAGTTAATATTCAGTGTGTGGCTATAAAACTTAAAATAAACAGGGCCTCGGGTAGAAAGAGAGAGAGAATATAGTGCAAACTTGAAGGGCAGTCACAGTGTAAAAGGTGTTTATCAAGTCCTATCAGGAATGGTGAAGAGATAATATTTCAAGATATTTTAATCAGCACAATCTGCATATTTATTACATGTTGAGTCTCTTTGTATCAGCTATACAGCTGGAAAATGTTCCCACATATTAAAAAGCTGGAATATGTTGCCTGTAAAAGATAATGAATGTCAAATAACTTTTTGCCAGCGTTCTTTAACTGATGAAGTTTCTTTCAGGCGCTTCTTGCAAGCCCAGTCAGGCAGATTTTTTACTTTTGACCACGGTGTAAAAGGCCATTCTATTTAACTAAAACATTTACTGCTGTTCACCATTTCCCAAACCTACACAGTAAAGTGTTTTGGGATCCTTGGGTTACTGCAAAGGAAGCGAATAAACTGTGTTAAGTGCTGTAGCTTATGGGAAAAAATAATATACCAAAGCTTTACTCTACATCGAACATTCTTTATAAATTTGAAACATGGCAACTGAGTGTGGCACATGACTGAATGGAGCTAAGTTTTCTGAACAAAGGAGGTGCCCATATAGAGGGAGGTGATTGAAGGACATAGCATTTCCCTGGCAAAGTCACGGCTTCATGTTTAATTTAACAAAACATTAAACATTTCATGTTTAATTTAATGAAACAGAAGAACATTAGGATTTATAACCTTAATGACACCATGTCAAGTGCTATATAATATGAACTGCACTGCATATTGCAAAGGACGTGCATACATAGAAAATAGATTCCAAGTGCTTTTTGCTGTGTCATTGGTGTGTGGCGGGGGAGGGGCAGAAAACAACTTCAGCAACAACAATAGCAAAAGCAACACATTAGGCATGCACTACTAGCCGAGCTAATTTTAGGGGTGCTATTAGGAGGCATTTAGGCAAATCTTCTAGCATTTAGCATCAGCACAAATGCAGTTGTTTCCTTACTACTAGTACCTCTGAAAAAAAAGGTCAGATGCTGTTCAAGGGAAGAAAAGATCACTCCTTAACTCTTACCTAGCGGAAGGTTTGGAAAAACTACAACACCGAAGAGGCAAAGTTGGCTCCAAAAATTTTGAGTAAAGTAACTGAATTATGAGCAGATACTAACTGAACTTCCAGAGCTGCTGTCAGATTAACTGTATCCCCACATATTATTTTAGCCATTAGATCATATGGCTGTGTTGATAGGTAGCATTTTGCCTTTTTTGTAGAAAAGAAAGTATTCCTTTATTATTTTTGAAATGCTGATAAATAAGCAATCATTTCAACTGCATCTGAGTGTGCTTTTGACATTTTTGGCAGTCCTTTTTTTGGAATATGGAAAATGCTTCTTCAAAAGATAATGAATTATGTTAGTAAATAATTGTATAGAATCTTCATGAATTGTTTTGAAAACAGTAAGGAACTATTTTTTTCACTTGTGAATAATTATCAGCTCAAAATGTGAGTTGTGATTGTCAAGTATTTGTAAACCCACTTCCAAAGACAAAATAACCTTTCTATAATAATTATTAATTAAGTTTTTTAAAATGCTCACGTTTCCCCAGACTAGGTATGTTCACCAGTCCCTAAACTGAGAACTGCAGGCTTAGTTCAGGAACTTTGGAATGCAAATGTGAAAATACCCAGTCTTCTGAAAGACTTCTGAGCACTTAAGGTTTGCTGGGAACTGTAGTTCTATGAGGTGTAAACTATGGTGCCCACAATTCTTTGAGGGATAGAATGTGTTTCAAATGTGCTTTAAAGGTACACTGTGTACATAGCCTGAATCTCTGTGTAATGAAGAACATTACCTGTCATTAAAGAGAATACAGTTATACCTTGGGTTAAAGTCGCTTCAGGTTGAGCGTTTTCAGGTTGCGTTCTGTAGTGACCCAGAAGTAACGGAACGGGCTACTTCCAGGTTTCACTGCTTGCGCATGTGCAGACACTCAAAATAACGTCACGTGCATGCGCAGAAGCAGCGAATCGCGACCCGCACACGCACAGACACGGGTTGTGTTCTGCTCAGGATGCGACTGGAGCTCCAGAACAGATCCCACTTGCATCCAGAGGTACCACTGTACGTTAGTCTCTACTCACGCACTGTATTGTGTGCTCACTGAAACCTTATGAATTCTGGCATGCGGACAGATAATAGTAGGGGAACATAGGACCTATCTATGTTCATCCACTTTTTGTTGCAGTCCGAAGCTCCAATAAGCATAGGAAATGTGCAGGAACATCAAGCCTGAGTAGAAGCCTGAATATACAGTACTTCTGTTGCCTTGTCATGCCAGTGAGAGGATCATTCGGTGAGGGGTGAGGAATGCTTTAATTTCTCAACTATCCACTGCATCGTCATGATACTGCCTTGTGGTAACACTTCCTAGTGACACTTGGTAGAGGAGGAATTGTTCACTGTTTCTTTCGCCTTTTTACCACTCATGACTGATATCAGTATTAGATAGTTACTATCCAGTAACTCTGGGATTGTGCAGAATGAAACTTGGTTGTGCAACTTTAGCAAGGTGTGCTTTTGTAATTCCTTTTTACCTTTTGAGACAGGGGAAAAGAAAACTAAGTATTTCCTAGAAAAAGGTTCTTTGTGGAAATTCAACCCATTTCACTACAGTAGTTATGTCCAATATCAGTGACCAGCTTACCAAGTAGTAAGGTTCAATAAACCTTGCCACAACAGAGCAGCCAGGAAGGAGGAGTGAGTGGATGGTTGTGGCAGCTGATGGGACATCTGAGTTGCCACATGAACTGGTGATATTGTGAGAGCTTATTGAACCCTTTGGTTTGCTTTTATTAAGTTACAACAGTGGAGAGAAAGAGGCAGCCTGTCCTGTTTCACTTCCTGGGGCAAAATAGGAAGGTACTGCCGCTCTCCCTTCCCAAAGCCTCACTTACCAGGGTTGTGCGGCAGTGGTGGCACAACCCTGGTGGAATGGGCTGGTGCAGCCCCCCACAGAGGCACCGCCCTATGGGATTCCACTGCCCGAGGTGGCTGCTTCAGCCATGGGTGGGCCATAGAGAGGCCAAGAAGGGAACAAGCTGTGGCTTGGCTGCCGTTGCAGAACCTGGCCACAGACAAAAGAAAATATATGCAGGCAGCAGCACTCCCCTCCTTCTGTTCTGCAGCTGCAGGGAGGTCAAGGGCAAACTCAAACAGCAGGAGAACTTGTCAGCTGCCCCCTTCCCTTAGGGCCTAGACAGAATTTGAGAAACTATTCTAAGTACACTTTGCAAACTGTCCCTCTCTGTGCTGCAGATGAATTCATCAGTCAGGACATGCACAGCATGCTGCCAGCAAGGTTGGATGTGGGTTCTGGAGGAAGAAAGGTAAATAGCTAGGTTGTATAATCTCCTGAAAGCTTCTCATCCTCTAATGACTAACAGGGTCATTCAGCACATACTGCTGAAGTGGGTGGAATTTTCACCATTTCATTTGCAGTTCACCTTTCAAATGATGGGCAAAGCAATCGAATAGCAACACATTAACTCAAATACACTCCAGGTACATATTATTGTTCATGGTAGCAGATCGTTTTGATTGTTATAAACCACTAAATGTGATTGCATTGGCACTTAATGAGCATTAGAGTGGCTGACAGTGACCTTTGAGTCCAAGATTCTCCAAACAGGATTAGAATACATACTTTGCTTATCTCCAAACTCTGTGGTTTGGAGAGGAGCAGTTGTTTGACTATTCACCACCTTCTTTATACTGCTGATACAGCTAAGCTTTCAAAAGTAATAAATGTCTGAGGAATAGAAAGATTGGGCACAGTTATTAAGTGCTGTTGCAGGAAGACAACTTGTGGAATGGTATTTGGCAGGTTCTGGATCCCAGATGCTTGTAGGCTGACAAACTGTAGATTTCAGATGCAGTTTCTTTTCTGAAAATCAAAGAGCAGCTTAGCTTCTTGCTAGCGAGCAGCTAGTTGATTGTGGCTTGTGCACATAAGATTATAGCCTAGCAAATAACATTCTGTGTGAGAGCGAAATATACTGTAAACCTATACACAATAGATAGAATATGAGATTCAGACTGTTAACTGACATCAATAATTAAATAAGGAATATTCAATATTTTATATATTTTCCCTTTGGATTCTGGTTGTTCCTTTCAAGATTCCTGAGATGAGATTTAATATCAGTTGCATTTCAAAGCTTTCGTATAAAAACATAAGATGTGCCATTTTTTCATTCAACTGTGATAGCACAAATCTAGGGTTGTTATTCTGTAGAGTAATATTCCAGTTGTGTGGATATGAGCGCCATACCTCCCTCCCTTGTGTGGGAGCTATGTTCTACCACTTCCCCATACTCTATGCCAAGTGCTTTGGACAGTTTCTCATGCAAAGGATCTTGAGGGAGTTAAGAAATGTTGCAGAAGAGATTAGGAGGAATGCAAAAATACACAGGGCATAAGAAGCCCTGATTTCAGGGTTACAGAAATATCTGAATAGTGCTGAGAGCAGCTGTTTTACAGTGGTTGTACAGTTTTGTTTTGGCACAAACATGTCATGGCAGTTTTCTTCGTATGCCCGAAGAATTTTGTTTGCATCTCCCTACATAGGATTTATTTAATTTTGGTCCTTAATCTAGAATCCAGATTAATTGTTACTTAAAATAAATCAGAGCTGTATTCCCCCCCCCCCCTGTACCCTTTGACATTTTAAAAAGCAACCTTGTATTAATAATGTGGAACATGCTACTTGCTCTCTCTGATACAGCTCCCACATTAGCCAGATGGAAATGACAAAAGACAAATATGCAGAAATTACTTCTATTAATTTTCAAGACAGCCAATGTTGTGGATAATATAAACATTTGTAATTGTCTTAATAATCTCTCTAGAAAGAATGCAACAACCCTAACAGTTTGTGATTCATTTCAGTTTTTCAGCTTTTCTCCTGGGGAATTGTTATGCTAGCAAAATTTTAATCAACTGTTTCACTGGCAATATTGAATTTAGAAAGTTAGTAGCTACTAGTTACTGCATGACTTCATTAGTATACAGGAAAATCAGGCATTCTACAGTGATTAACATCTATTCAGAACTCAGAATGTATTATGGGTTCTAAATTATCTTAGGAATTAATGCAATCTTTTCAGAGGGCTTAAAATATGATAATAGATACAGCATTACTAGCACCTGCAGCTCAAGGTACCAAAGTTATTAAAGATGGTTGTAATTATATTTATTATTATAGAGATCTAAATGAGGAAAAAAGTAAATGTAATGAGCATGAATAAAATAGTGATTCTTTATTGAAAGTCTGTTAAAGAAATATGTCCTTATATATGAAATTGATATTTTGTGCTGCTTTTTCAGAAGTATGTTTATGAACTTTCTTGTTAAATCTGATAGCATTTTCCAGTGGCTTTTGCTAATACCACTGTCTGGTTGTTTACAAAACTACTTTGTACATCTATAGCAGGGGTTGTCAAACTGGTCCCTACCACCCACTAGTGGGTGTTTCAGGATTCTAGGTGGGCAGTAGGGGGTTCTACGGCACAAGCTGAATCCTCCTTCCATCGAGGGCGGTAAGGAAATTTTACCATCAAGAAAGATGCATTAGTGGGTGGTAGGTAGAAAAAGGTTGACTACCCCTGATCTATAGTCACAAAAGAAAACAGGACAAGCAAAACAGAGAAACCATCGCTCTTCCACTCCTCATGGGATCAGCAGTATGCTGAGACTCTTCTGCTCTTGATTAGGCACAGTTTAGCACTACATCTGAACCCTAAGATGTGGTTAATATTAACTATAGTTTGTTCAGACATTTATTTAAGCCATGGTTTACGCCAAACAAAGCACAGTTAAGATAAACCAGTTTTTTGGGTTGAGATTACATGACAAGGTGCAGTTAATCAGAGCCAGTGTGGTGTAGTGGTTAAGAGCGGTAGTCTCGTAATCTGGGGAACTGGGTTCGCGTCTCCGCTCCTCCACATGCAGCTGCTGGGTGAGTGAGGCTGAGAGACTTCAGAGAGGTGTGACTGGCCCAAGGTCACCCAGCAGCTGCATGCGGAGGAGCGGAGACGCGAACAAACACATATTAAGAATATATCAGTAATTTAACTAAAAATAATAATCTGATAGGTGAGACTTTCAAAATACAAACTACCAGTTATTTCAGTAGAAAATATAAAATGAATTTTCCTTTTCAAAGAATTTGAATCAGCCTGCATAAAATAAAGAATGGTTTCAAGGAAGCGTTGCATCCTAATAGATCAATATTAAGGATTGTGCCACTCCTGATCTGTGGGAGTTTCCCCTACAGACTCCCTAAGTATGTACATAATCCATAAATCAGTACTGCTACACATCCTAATTAATTGTACCTTCCTTGTACCAGTTTCTGAAATGAACAGAGGTTGCATATCAATTATATGCGGGGTATTTTTTATTTTTTTACCATTTACTTTATTTTATTCATTCTATATCAGATCTTTCTTCCATCATACAACCCAAGCACAGTGATTTACTGCATGAACATGTTCTCCAATAATTTCAAATATGATACTGGACCTTGCACATAAAGTGTGAAAATCTTCTTCCTCAAGTTTAGTTAATGGAGGACCCTTGGTGATGAACCCCATATGTGCATCATAACATCCTGAACCTGTATAAGAATGGCTGTATCAGGGAATTTAAATGCAGTTTTCCTTGCTCAACTGCAAAAAGCCTCTGCTGCAAGAAGGGTTGGTTTCTAGTAAAACTAAACAGTAGAGTAGAAGATAAATAAGATATCTAATTTCCTCACCCCAAAGAAATGAAGAGGCAAGTCAATAAACAGTGTAATTATGAATTCATTCAGAAAGAAAAATAATGACTTTCTGAAGTGACACAGCCAAATCCAATAACTAACGGTTTGCCAGGCAATAATAATGGTATTTGTATCTCTTTTAATTGACTTTAACCTTTCCCTTCATCTGCGAACTATTAAAAAATTAAAGAGGAAAGTATTTAGAGACACAGATTTACATCAGTGCATGGCTCACATGCTTTTAATGAGGTCAAAGCAATAAAGAGCCTGAGCAGTTTCTGTAGTCTAGATGATGAATGGCTGTCTCATGCAGTGCTTAGTGGATACTGTAGGTTTGCAGCTGTTGTTTGTATATTAAGCTAGAGGTTTATACCTGGGGGAGAAAATATCTCTTGAGTATCTCTCCTCTCAGGCCCTTCTTCAAGGTGTAGCTTTTAAATCATGTTGGTGGAAGCAAGTCGGATTGCTATAAAAACAAGCTCACAGCAACATATGAAAATTCAATGTCAAATCAACAGTTGTTGATATCTGGCACCAAATTTCCTCATTTCAGTGCCACCAAAGGCTACACTAGTTATTTGGGGCTTGTCTTAGTTTTACCCATCTACACACCATACTTAAGTATTAAAGCTTCATGGTACTTCAGTAAATGTGGGCTGAGCTGTGAATTTGTGTAGTAAAGCAACTTTGGATCTGCTTTACTATCCAACCCAGATTGGTTTAATTGATAAATCATGCTAATTTCACTACTGGAATTGGCACTCAGAACTCTTTAGCCCAGCATAAATTGCTGCAGATCCTGAGTGACAGCAGTACCCAACTATGGGCAGTGCCAGAGAGGAGGCAGGAGAGGCAAGCACCCCACAAACAAGGGACTCACCCCTCTTCCCTCCTGTGGCTGAACTCCTGCAATATATGGCTATTTTTCATTTAGAAATACTAATGTGTGGGACACAACTTGTACACCTAGAAATGTTATATCCTCCCTACACATTTTTTTCCTAACCACAATGAAAGCATCCAGGATATCAGCCACATATTGGCATGGCTGGGTTGGAATAAACCACTGTTTAGTAAAACAAGATTATGTTCCTTTGCTGGTCTGTGAAGCTGATCTTAGCTTGTTCAACAAAGCACAGATAAAGCAAACTGTATTTGGTGCTACATGAGAATATGGCCGGTATATTCACAAAAAAATCATTTAGTCATGGTGGTCATGTATAGGAGATGCCGCCCCATTTCCTAACAAACCCAACCAAAATAATAAGGCATGTACTAGCACTCTTAAGGGGATAATTCTATTAGAGAACAATGTTTATGTGCCTATTCCATAGTTCCCCACTTTTTTATTAAATCATCTGCCATGCATCATAACACGCCGCTCCATTTTAGCATATAAATTATTATGGTAGTTGCTGTGATAGCGTTGCAGAGGGAGACTTGCTAACAGGTTCTGTACAGGGGCAGGTAATAAAGATTGTGCAGGTAAATATTGAAAAGTATTTAAGTATTATTTGGCCTTTTTAAGTCAGGTCAAACAACAGCTAGCTGGCTTTGTATGAACTGTCATTGTTAAACAGATCATGTAGCCACTAGTATCCCTCTGTAGCCTTTGTTTATGTCTATATTGATTCTTCCTTTGTCTTATATGTTTACCTTCAGAGAAATCTGGAATATTGGCTAGTAATACTGCTGAGCCTTCAACACCAGTTAAGGTGATTACGATTAAAAACAAAACAAAACATAACAGCACATATACCAGTAATCCAGCAAATATAGCTCTTGTAGATACATTTGACTGCTTTGAACTGACATGTTTTTATCAGCATAGAATAGAATACTTGGTTAGAGATTCTTCACGAACTACAAAATTTACAGATACACAAAGTATACCTGATATACCCTCTAGTGGCACAAATGTGATGTATGGAAGCCCAGAATCAATTATGATTCATTGGGCGTTTTTGCACATAATGCTAAAAACCATGGCTTAGAACTACAGAAAGAAGTCTAAGCAGGCCTCTGGTTCATTCTTCTTCTCTGGCTAGTGATCTTAGGAAACTTGGTTATTTTAACTATGGTTTTTCAAGCAAACCAGGATCAGACAGTGGCTTTTGAATCCTGACTTCTTAACAAACCATAGTTTAAAGTAACCCAAGTCCCTCAGACCTAAGTTTGTTCCTAATAGGGAACACTTTTTATGTTTAAAAGTTAAAATGTATTCTTCCAGTTTCTTTCTCGTGGCTATGTGGGCTATGAGCTATACTGCACAAGCTCAAGTCTTGTTGAGGATTATTCTAGGAGCATTACAGCGGTACCTCTGGTTACGAACTTAATTCGTTCCGGAGGTCCGTTCTTAACCTGAAACCGTTCTTAACCTGAGGTACCACTTTAGCTAATGGTGGCCTTCCGCTGCCGCTGCTGCCACACGATTTCTGTTCTCATCCTGAGGTAAAGTTCTTAACTCAAGGTACTACTTCCAGGTTAGTGAAGTCTGTAACCCAAGGTGTTTGTAACCCGAGGTACCACTGTATGTGCAAAATGGGTGTTGTGTACGTGCAGGCCAAAATTGTGAGTATCTCTTGGTAATTATGGAACAATTTAACTACACATCTGTATTTGCTTACCCTAAATATTTGGATGCTGTCTTTCTCTACTTTTAGTAAATATGGCTTATGCACAATGTAGCTAACAATTTTGTAACATGTGAAAGATTCCGTAGTCATCTGCAATAATTTCCCACCTGCCTGCTCCTCATTCCTCTTGATGTCAGTCGTTTACAGAATTAATCTTGCTGTGTTGTTCCACATTAATGTATATGTATGACTTCCCCATTTTACAGGATTAGTGGAAGTGAATAGTTTCAGAATGGTAAATAAGAACCTGCTAGACATTCCACACATTTTAATTACTATTTTTGTTGTTGCTGCATTCCTGCTTAATATCAATTTTGTTCCACTGAAAAATATCAAAAGCTCAAATATTTTAAGTTGGTTGAAGTAAGTCCCCTGGCTCACATCACATGTGCAGTGCAATTTATACAGTAAGCTGCATTGTCTAAGAATAGAATTGTGAGGGCATGCATGAATGCTGACTAGAATCCTACGGGAAATGAAAGCTGCATAAGTGAAGGAGTAAACGTTTTCAAGAAACTTAGGAGGGAAATCTGTGTTAAAGAGACAGAGAGACATGTAGCTACCTTCAATTTATTAATATAAAAACATTGACTAAGTTTAGGAGAGAGAGCACTTTAAATCTAAATGAATTAGGTCCCTAGAAGACAGTTCTGTGTTTGTACACAAGTTTATTAATAACTCATTATTGGGGTTTTTTTTAATGATAGTAAATTATGAAGGGCTAAAAATACCCTCAAGCGTAATTGAAAAACATTATGTCTACTAATTGCCACTGATTTCTGCAAACAGTTATTTTTCTTTGGCCTATTAACGTAATTTGAATTTTTAATTGCAGTTTATAATTGTCTTTAGAGTTAACAGGCCTCTTCAGTTTAACTTCTCTAAGAATGTTATTCTGAATATTTACATCACTGGAACTTGGCTTTAGGTAAGGGCCACAGCTCAGTGGCAGAGCATATGCTTTGCATGCAGAAAGTGTTTCTGTATGTACTTCTTCTTATTAATATCTGCCTTAGACTGCAGCACTAAAGAGTGACTGAGGGGCCTTAGGATGCAGTGCAAATACGGCTCCACTGGCAGAGGAGAAGCCTGCTCCACGTGTCCACAGAAAGCTCTGCAGATGTAGAAAAGGATTGTGGGAGGCACTGGATCTGCAGGATCCAAATCCCCCTTCAATTTATTGGCATTGCACAAGGTATATAGCTCTATTTATTATTATTATTTTAATAGTAATGGTAATAATAATATCTCAAACGTAAATCCTACCGGCTAACTTGGAAACCATTTCTAGTTATCTTATATGTGTGATAGCTGTTTGCAGTTAAGTCAGAGGTGAAGCTTCTCTGAGAGCAGTGGTGTAGCGTGGGGGGTGCAGGGGGGGCCGGGCGCAACATCTGGGGGGGGCACGGAAGAGACTCGAGTGCTAAAATCCACGGGTTAGGGGGCGCAAATTACTTGCCTTGCCCCAGGTGCTGACAACCCACGCTACGCCACTGTCTGAGAGAGAACATATTCAACCCCTTCCTGGAAGCATACTCTTCTTGCTTCATCTGCCTCAACTTGTGATGCTCAATACTGAAAATAGCTGTGACAGAGCTCAATTAATCTCTACGTTAAGCATCTCTCTAGAATGGTCTCTAAAATTAGGGGAGTTAAACACTGCTAATGATGTGCTGGAGGGTTTCCTTTCCTCCTCTGATCCAAGGTGGCAATGCCAGTTCCAAAACTCAGTTTTCCTCTTGAACCTCCTCTTGAACCCTGGCAAAATATATGAAGCATCAAAGCACTGTTTAATGTTGTGACACCTTGTTAGAAATTTGGCTATAGGCAAGGCACACTAGAAGACTGAAAAAAGGCTTTGTAGTGTCAACTGTTTATATAAAATAATTTCAACTGGTTTGTGCTTCTTCATAACTTTTCAGAAGTTAGATTGGGGAATCGTACTACTGCTCTTATCTAATTCATATGGTAAAGCTGTTACTGCTTAATGCAGTTTCGTGCCTGTAAGCAAGGCATCTATTATACAAACGGCATCTGTTAGCCATCTTTACTGAGAGACATTTTATCCTTTCAGACTGAAAGCCACTGTCTTATTACTGTTATTTTTCCCTCGCACATGATAAGACAGTATATTGACTGTCGTTTAAAACTTAAAGGAACTACAGTGACAGACAAATGCCCTAGACATCCCTATTTCTGTCACTCTGTATACAAATGGTTTCAAACTAGTTTCTCTTCTTTCCTTTAAACCAAGAGCCTCCAGGTAATCTTCTCAATTAGTCCCTAGGGCTCTGGAGAGTCAAGGAAGTGCAATTCTCTTAACAGCGTCTAAAATTATAGGTTCGGGATAAAATTAAGGTTGATGCTTTAACCAATCTGGCAAAGGAAAGAGAGAGAAAGAGAGAGGGAGAGAGGAGAATGCTGGCCCTTTTGGCTTATTATAGGGCAGGGGAAAATATGTGATTGACTTTTCATAGAGAATTGTGTTATTTCCCTTTTGGCGAATTAAAGTAATAACTAAGTATTCTTTTTACCCATCTGTCAGGTGATATAAATGTATGTGAGAAGTGCTCCCCCCCGGCTCTCTATCCGCCCCCCCCCTCATATTTTTCTCTCTTTCTAGCCGAACATTCTCAGTCGACTCCCATGTACTCAGGTTGGTCTATCAATGGGAACCCGTAGAGAGAATAAAATTTCAGACCAACTTTTTGCCACAAGCCAATTAACTGCTTACTATCCAACTATCAAATGATTTATTTGTTTATTATTTGTTTGTCATATGTTTATCTTCCTAGTAATTTCTAAATGGAAACAATATTCTACAGCCAATATGTGCAACTGTAATTAAAACTTTGCTAACAGTGAATAGGACAGGATTTTGAGGAGGAGCAAAATGTAATAATTAGATTGTTCCACAATATTTTATCTGATCTGATATATGTACACACATTAGTTTATTATGAATATTATATCAGGGAAGCTTTTAATGTTTGATGTTTTATTGTGTTTTTAATATTCTGCTAGGAGCCGCCCAGAATGGCTGGGGAAACCCAGCCAGATGGACGGGGTATTATTATTATTATTATTATTATTATTATTATTATTTTCTGTCTGACTGCAGACATACCATACATATAAAACACATGATGTCTGCCAAGGAATCCTGGGAACTGTAGTTTGTTAAGGGAGCTTAACAAATTGTAGCGCCTGAATCATGCTTGAAATGTATGACCTGTATTTAGCCCATTCATGGTCAGTTGGGCTTACAAATACAGAAGTTCAGTAACCTTTATCAGATCTTAAAATAATGCTGAGATCTAGTGACAGATTTAGAATTTTTACATGCCAGTGTTTCTTTCTTTCAAGTATTAAACACTGTTTACTCCTTTGGCTATCTCTTGTCTCATAGCTGCATATGCTTAATTAAAAATTCATCATATTTCTAGGAGATGATAAACTACATTCATTTCATGCATCATCTCTTTAGCTCCATGACAGCTTTTTATTTCGACAGACTAACAACAGCACAAGGTTTCAACACAATGTGGAGTTAATGTTGCTATCTGCCTCTTATGGAGTAATCTTCACATCCCTGCTATTTAGGCTAACCCTAAGTTGCTCAGTTAACTAGGCAGTGTGAAATCTCCCGTGAAGCTGTATTTGTAGGTCTAACAAATACTGCACAGAATTTTTAAATTTAAAAAGAACACAAGAGACAAGGCTCACAGTCTGGGATTTCCTCTGGATCCAGCTTTGTCAGTGGAGGCCTAGGCAGCCTCAGTGGTTGGAAGCACCTTGTAGCAGCTGCAACTGATGCAACAGCTACAACCATACCTGGACTGGGAAAGCTTAGCCACAGTAGTTCATGCACCAGTTATTTCAATAATGCATTTTTGCAATGCACTCTGTGGGGCTTCCCTTGTCTTTCACCCAGAAGCTGCAGCTAGCGAAGAATGCTACAGCACGATTGCTGGTGAGAGTGATAACCTGTCAGCATATAACACCTCTGCACAGAGATCTGCACAGGTTATCGTTTTGCTACCTGGCCAAGTTCAAGGTGTTACTATTACTATATAAAGCTCTTAACAGCTTGGGACCAGTTTACCTATGAGATCGCCTTACCCCACGTGTACCCACTTGAGTGTTTCAATTGGTTGAACTGACACTGTCACAGAAGCCACATAATGCTCATTCCGCATTTCTAATAAATTTATCTTTCAGTGCGGCAGCACCCAAACTTTGAAAAGCCCTGCCTATTGATATCTGGCAGGTGCCTTCAAAGCACTCTTATTTTGGCCCCTGCTAAAAACGTTTTTCTTTAGGCAAACCCATCCAGGCATGTAGAATGTTGACATTTGTTTTAATCTGTTGTATTGTTGTTGTTTTTAGCTTATCATTGATTTTAATTATTTTTGAAGGTTTTAAGTTGTCTTACTTTGTTTACTGATCATTTCATTGTTTTATTCTTTTTGTAAACCATTTTTGAGTTGGTTTTTTACAGTAAAGTCCATACATTTTATGAAATAAAGACATCCATTAGGTTTCCTTAAGAACTATTTTACTTAGAAGAGTTCAAGCAAAGTATTGCACTACATAAAAACTAGAGCAAACATATAACACGATTTCTCTAAAACCTATCCAGAACACACTACAAGTGAAAATACGGTTTTAAGGAAACCCATACCCAGTGACTATAGAAATAAAGCACCCATTCCAGAGAAGAACCCCTGGGAGAAGTGGTTCTAGGCGTTCCTTCTGCAGCCTGCCTTCTCTTAACTTACAGTCATTTCCTCAAGGTTAGCAGTAAACAGTCACAAAGAATGTTCCCGGACATATTTTTCAACAATGCAAACAATGGCTATTTTGAGCTTCAGGATATATTAAAAAATAATATTTATTTTTTCTTTGAAACCCCATGTCTCCTCCTTAGTTCTAATAACATAAACTGTTTGATTTTAAAATAATATTTTCTTATTCTTATTAATTATCTAGCGTCTGTGAGGGCTTCCTTTTTATCTGAAGCACTGTTCTCTCTTAATTCAGGAGAGAGATAAAGACATATAGGTAGGCACTTTTAAACTTGTTTTCTGTTGACTTCAAAAGACAATGTTAAAAGGGAAATAGCTTAAATAATGGGGTGAAAACATTAGCAGGTCTGTTAGTGAAAATTGAATCAAACAGAGTAAATGAAGCTACTAAAATAAAAATTATTTCAGTTCATTTCCCCCCTCTTAATATCCACAACATTATTTTATTTTAAAAATACTGTAGTCTGATATTCATGACTTTGAAGCTGGAGTCCCAAAGGGGTTTATTGTGTTATTTAAATGTGCATGGAAGCATGGGCGTAACCAGGGGACAGAGCATGGAGGGGCGGCTGCCCCCCCATCAAAAAAAATACATAGCAAACTGAGGTTCTGCTCCCCCAAAATCCTGGCTATGCCCAAGAATGGAAGGAAATTTGCACAAGCCCAGAAGCATTTCTCCCTTCATACAGTATGCAACCCTCCAAGCCATCATTTTGGATGAAGCAGAGATGTCTATCTTTCCAGCCGTACCATGGCTGGAAGCTGAGGGAGGAACTTGTTTTTATACCAACCTGCAGTTATTTCAGATCTATGGGCAAGCTCTCCTCCATGCTTCATTATGACCACAAGTCCAACTGTCTGGGACATAGGAGAAGGCCTATTTGGTGGCTGCATGGAACTCTCTACATTGGAAGACTCATTTGGGCCTCTCTCTTCTGTCTTTTTGCTGTTTGGAAGAGATGTTCTTCTTTCAGCATTATTTATATGCTGCCTTAGTACAAGAGATCTGAGTAGTAGCCTACAACATAAAAATAATCACATTATAATAAAACACAGAAAAAGCAACAAATAAAAACACAATAAAAATATAAACGGTCACTTTATAACAGAGAACAGATTAAAAAAAAACATGTAGCCAAATTAATTAAAACAGAGAGCACAGGCATAAAAAACCACCACAAATCTGAACACTGTTAAAACCACAACATAATTCTAAATAGTGAGAAAATAGTGTTTGCCTGATGCTAAAAAGAAAGGAACACCAGGTCTCCCTGGGAAGAGTATTCCATAATCAGGTGGGAGGGGAATGACTTCTGAAAAGTCACTTTCCCTCATAGCAGGGCTCCAGATTATGATGTCAGCATCCAGGTATATAGTTGTTGGAGAGGCAATCCATCAGAATTTGAGCCCCAGCTGTGAAGGGTTCTGAATATCAAACCCTTGATATTGGGGGTTTGAACTGAGCTCAGAAACAGACCCAAAGCCAGTAAATACTTTTTGGGACCCGCTGAATCCGAAACTTTACCTTAACTTTTGAGCATCAGGCAACCAATATGACTGATTTCAACTTGCAACAAACATAACATTGGCTCTTGGGGCTGCAGTCTTTAACCAAATTTGATGAAATTTTGGTTGCAAGCCAATACTAGCACTTATTACAAAGAGTTTTAGAAGCCTATTAAAAATTACAAAATGGCATCAAATTGAAATTGATTTTGGTAAACTGGCATAATATGTACACTATATTACTGAACCTACTGAATTAGTTCTGGAAAATCTCCTTGAAATAAGATCCCTGAGTTAGTTGGGTCAGACAGCATGGGACATGACATCTGTCTTATTCTGTCCCGGAATAAGTTGAAGTTAAAGATAGAGGTAAACGCAACCTGCTCTTTTAGGCACTTCCACTCTGTTGACTGATTGCATTTTTGACAGTGAAAATGTGCACACTAGTGCTCCATCCACCTTTAATGACTGACTGTTGTTGTTGTTTTTTATTGCTTGAGCCTTTGTGTGGGTATCCTTATGGCTTATAGTTTGACCGTGGCATTTTGGGAGAAAATGAAAAAGCAGTATAAATGTAAATGTAAAAAGATACAGCTCATTCTGTCTTTGAAATTGTTGGTGTGAAAAGAGCTCAACAGTGTTTTATTTAAACAAGGTCTGCTTCAACCTTGATTGACTTGCAGTAAATTGCCTGGTACGAGAGGCAAAAGGAAGTGGATAGAAAAATGGCAATCAGCACCAAATGTTTCACATATTGATTGACAAGCACCAGAGATGTGCTAGAGTAAGATAAATTGGCCAACGGGTCCCATCTTGACAGCTCCTGAGATGGGAAAATTGTTCTTGTTAATTCGCTGCTGGAACCTTGTCATTTACCGGGATATACATTTGAGTGTCTTCTAATTGTGTAAACAAAGTTTGGATATGTACATAGCATATTTCAACCGTGGATTAAAAAAAAATTCACTTTTATAAAAGTTGTAAAGGGGCTTAAGATTAAATGTGTAAAAAGAGAACAAGGAGTGTGAAGCTGGCTACTTTAAAGAGCTACCTTCCCCTGAAATACAGTAAATTACTCTGCTGTCACTTGTAGAGTCCATTTGCAGAACTGTATAAGTTCACAGAAACAGTGCCATGGTGAGAGGTCTGAAACAAAATCCAAAGATTTTCCTTGGTTACATATTCCCATGACAACTTTTATAGCTAGTAAGGCTGTCCACCAACAAAATGAAAAGATATATATGTTATATACAAATTACAAATACTTTTGTGCTAAGTTCACAAGAATCTGGAGGAGAAGGAGGAGAGAATTTTTTGTCCTTAATTTTTTTAAAGTCTACATTTACGAATCTTATATTTTAGATTGACTTAACTAATTAATGAGGTGTTAAAAAGAGGTAATTATTATTCAGAAACAGGTGATGGTATGGCATCTCAGCTAAAAACTTCTACTTATAGTTTGTATTTTTGTAGCGGTGGAGGTGGAATCAATATTTGTTTCAGTGGCTTTTAAGAGCATACTAATTGTTATGATTCAACTTTAAACCTTTTTAAACGAAACAAACTGTTCTAGGCAGTTGTGCTCTAAGCATTTCTAAGAGCTCAATTCCAGTTCATATAGCACTGTAGCTTCAAGCTACTTCATATGGTGGCATCCTGTCAAAACATGATAATCTGTCTGCAGGTACTCACTGCATGCATTAGACAACTTTATTCACCTTACCACACCAAAGCCATGTGTGAAGTGGCATTGAGAAAATCGCCTGAATGCGTATGTATATGGAGCAAGTCACAAATAATGATAGCCAGTTTATGGAATATCACATGTGGCAGCTGTCATTATTCACAAATACTCTTATAGGAAAAGACTGCAGACTGGTAATAGGTTCCCAATTTCTGACCCACAGTTTGATATGTTAAGCATGATTAAGAAATCAGAAGTGCCACATACTTCTCACATATACCACTGCTTTCTGCCAACTCACTCCCCTCTCTGCAGTCCCCATTGTTTCCTAACATTCCCAGGAACAGATTTTCAGGGAGCTACAGGAGAAAGGGGAAAGTATTCCATGAACTCTGTTCTTTTCATTGAAGGAAAATTACGATCCAAGCCAATATGTAAAAGATTCTTTAACATAATAGTGCAGGCTTTCCATAATAGCTGTTTTTGTGTGTATTCAAATGGAGTCACGTATGGCGAATGCAAACAGCCTGGATCAAGACGCTAGAGAGAGAGAGAGAGAGAGAGAGAGAGAGAGAACTGAATTGCGCTGCTGTGGTGCTCTCAGTATATGTTATATATCTTTGAAATTGTTTAAATAAGTATATTTCCCAAAACCTTCATTCAGGGCATGCCTTATGCTGATGTTTAAAGATGGTAAAGAGTTAACACCTAGTCTTGGGTATTTTAGTTGGATTTCAAATTAGTCTGTCTGTGACATTGACATAGTCTAACTTGAGAAATGCTAAATTGTTACAGCTCTGAATATTCTCATTTTACTTTCAAAAAGTGTGATCTTTCCCACCTACTCCTAACTCTAGCTGCTTGAATCACTAATTATTGCTATGATTTCAAAGGATTCTTCATGCAGTGCATAAAATAATGAAAGAACGGTATGTTTCATGGAAACTTTCATCTTGGAAAATGATTGCTTTGAGAATGTTTCAATTTGTAGGCTGTTCATTCTAAAGTAGCAATAAATCAATAGCAAATATAAAATATCTGCTTAAACTTATATTAAAATTAGTCTAAAACAGCTGAAACATAGCAGATGCCATAATTCCCTGCTCCCCAATACTCAGCTAGTTTCACTCATAAATGACAGTTTACAACACTAGCTCAGGATGTGCCAAATTTTGCAGTTTTCACTGTTGGCTGGGTGGTGGTCGGATTGCCAAGGCTTTTCTGAGACAGCCACCATATAACCTCTCCACGTGTCCTCATTCCACGCACATTGCACACACTGAGAGCCAGTGTGGTGTAGTGGTTAAGAGCGGTGGACTCGTAATCTGGTGAACCAGGTTCGATTCCCTACTCCTCCACATGCAGCTGCTGCGTGACCTTGGGCTAGTCACACTTCTCTGAAGTCTCTCAGCCTCACTCACCTCACAGAGTGTTTGTTGTAATGGAGGAAGGGAAAGGAGATTGTTAGCCGCTTTGAGACTCCTTAAAGGGAGTGAAAGGTGGGATATCAAGTCCAAACTCTTCTTCTTCATCATCATCATCATCATCATCGGTGGTCTTTTTAAATTTATTTATTTATTGTAAATCACAGCAGTCACAGCAAGACAAAAAGAGAGAAGACATTATTTTTAGTGATGGGTGGACCCCCTCTCTTGTCCCTGTAAAAATGGGATTAATTTGAATAACATCTAATCTTTTAAAAAATAGTTATATATCACCTTTCGTGAAAAAATGATTTCAGGGTGAATCACAATAATACAAAGAAGACTTTTTAATGGACAGGCAAAGAGAGAGAGATTTTTAGGCACGTGTTCTTTGTTTATTGATCACATCAATAAGTCAGCACAGTTATTTCAATCCCCTATAATATATGCATCTCTATGAAGAGGACTAATCAGCGGGCCTATTCTATATGTACTTTGTTGTTACTTTTTGTAATTGACATTCTAATAATATGTACTCCATGTGTTGTTTTTGTTTTTATGTTATGTTTATGGGAAACATGTTGCTCCTGGTAATGCCACAAGGAATGTAATGGTTTTGAGGCTTCCTTGCAGTCTTCACCCTCCTGAAAGCCCACCTGCCATCTTATTTTCTCTAACCTACTGAGGTGAGGAAATGTGAGGACAGAGGGCTCTTGGTGCTGCTGTGCAAGAACTTCCAGGAATGTTGGAGACTATGTAGTGTAGTTTCTCTGTAAAGTTCATGCCAGCATATGCATTATTACAGTATTCCTTACGGCTTCCATATGAGGGTATGTGTACATAATATGCATATATGTGCTGTGTCCTTTGTGACTAGTTCAGACTAGTGCAGACTTGATCACATGAAATGTACATTTGACTGGCATTATTGGCAAGGCAAAGTGTTTGGAATTTGTCTGAAAAGGGCAAATGTCCTTTTTGCAACTTACCATTCAACAAAAAATGTCCCTTGACAGAAATTATTTTAATCTGATATGATTTTCCTACATAAATCTCCATTATGTGAACTAATATCAGGAGAACAAAAATGATTATTTAAAAGCAGATACTGTATATATTTAAGGGACGCGGGTGGCGCTGTGGGTTAAAGCCTCAGCACTTAGGACTTGCCGATCGAAAGGTCAGCGGTTTGAATCCCCGCGGCGGGTTGCGCTCCCGTCATTCGGTCCCAGCGCCTGCCAACCTAGCAGTTCGAAAGCACCCTCGGGTGCAAGTAGATAAATAGGGACCGCTTACCAGCGGGAAGGTAAACGGCGTTCCGTGTGCTGCGCTGGCTCACCAGATGCAGCTTGTCACGCTGGCCACGTGACCCGGAAGTGTCTTCGGACAGCGCTGTCTCCCGGCCTTTAGAGTGAGATGAGCGCACAACCCTAGAGTCTGGCAAGACTGGCCCGTACGGGCAGGGGTACCTTTACCTTTACTTTACTGTATATATATGTAAGTAATGTATAAAAAAGAAGCTGGGAGATTCATGAGATTTACAACTCCATTCTGTGCATAGTTACTCAAAGGTAAATCCCACTGTGTTCAATGGGATTGCAACTTTAAAATGTGAAGGGATAGGTGGCAGAAGCCAAGGCATGTTCACACATCTGTTTCTTATTGAGAAAAAATAAAATCTTCAATCAACCCTTGCCATCTTGAACATCGGATTTTCATTCACCTTATACAAACTGATCGCTCTATATAGTGTCTTAAAAAAAGGCCATGAGAGTGAGAATAATTCTACATAATTGACATTTAGGATGAAAAGAGATTAATACTAGAAATAAATGGCTGTGATATGTTTTCCAGTCATCATAACAGCATAGACCTTGTTAAAGTGTGGGTTTGCTGAAGTTGAAAGCCCAAGTCATTATATTCTCATCTTGTTAAAAAATCTGATGGCCCTTTCTTTTTTAGTTAAAGAAGGATAAATAATATAAACAATTTACAACTAAAAGATGTAAAGGTTTTGCAGCTGCTGAATGTCTTTTGGGAGATTAGATTCTATAATGAGAAGATATAACCCTCATTTTACAAAATCTGTTGCTGTCTTGGGAAAAAACATCACTGAATAAGATTAGAAAATTCTTTTCGTTCTTGAAACCATTACAGTTGCAGGCTGATTACTTGGCATATGCTTAATGATATCTTCATAGCTGAGAAGCAATAATTTGTTAAAGTTAAAAGAAATAAGTGAGAGTCCAAGTGAGAAAGCTCATATTTAATTATACATATTTATTGTTAGATATATGTGACTTTATCTAACACAGTAGGTTCAGTTTTCACAAACATGCGCCTATGGTTGTCCCATAAAAAAACAAACCACTTTGGGATGATAACTATCTTAGGGGCAAACTAGCTATGGCATGAACATTTTGTAAATAGGGTGCCTTGTGATATATATTTTTAAAAAGCAAAACAGCTATGGACTCCCAGATTCAGATGACAACTGTAGCTCCAGGAAGCGGGGGTTTAACTCTTTCCAAATGCTTTCTCCAGGGTGGAAACCAGCAGCCAAAGCTGCTAATTTTGCTTAGGGCAGTTTATGGTAGGGTTGGCATATTTCCTGACGTATCCAGAACACTGCAGTCGGAAGCAGTGTCTAGGTGTAAATTGATATAAATGTCCAGGAAAATCCGGCAGTGTTGTTTGTTTTTGTGAACAACTCTGGGCAAAAAAAAAAGGGGGGGGGGAAGCAAAACAAGCTCAACAACTTTTCTTTCCGGATTTTCACTGTGTGAAATATGGCAACCCTAGCTTATTGGAATGACTACAATTTGTAATTTGTATTGGGAACTCTTGTGGCTGGGAGATCCTATTCACAGATGTCCTGCATTGCAGCTAATTTGGCCCTTACAGAACATAATTTTTGTGAGATTTGGATTTCAGATGAGGAAAATGCAATAGCTACTATCTAACTTGTAATGCTCCAGATGTTGCTGTACTAAAGCTTCCATCATCCCTGACTGTTAGCCATGCTGGCTGGAACTGATGGGAGTTGGAGCCCAGGCTCTCCATCCTTGCTATACATGGTACAATAAGGCAACAGAATCTTTGGATCCCAGGCAAGCTGTTTAATTTTACTGGGCCTTGAGTACACAGGCAGACATCATATGAAGAAAAATATACTGTATTTTAAAAACAACTTCTGAATGTCCGTGTAAAACATAAGATGGTGTTTAACGATGTTTTACTTTCAATAGCCTGTAACTTGAGTAGCCGTACTGAAATTAATGGACTTAACTTAGTCATGTTCATTAATTTCAGTGGATCCATTTTCAGTAAACCTTAGCTGACTATCACCCACAGTCTTGGCAACTTGGTGTTAGTATATTTAGTATATTTACAATTAGAAAATTCTTTCTGTCATAAAATAAAAATGAAGACACGGCAAACTATAGAGCAGAATATTTTGCTCCCTTAATTGTGATTTTCTAAGGAAAGCTGACAAGGGAAGGAGTACTGTTTTAACATGTACAAAATAAAATTTGAACATATGTACTGTTTTCTGATTCTGATTCCTTTTTTCAAATACTGAGCAGTCCCCAAATAGACAATCACTTTTGTGTTTATCTGAAATGTGACTAATTGCAAAGTGGTTTCTTAGTAGCAGAATCAGCCGCAGAGTTCAGGTGCCTCATTCTGGGCATTGCGTAGGCAAAACAAACTATTAGCTGTCAGTCTGATGTCTGTGATCTGTCATGCTGTGCCATCTTGAAGATAGTCAGCAGTTGTAGTGCAACCGTCTGCCCATTGGAATCTGGCGATTTGAGAAAAGAAAGTCCTGTGTGGCCTGAAATAAAGTCTTATGTGGCCGGATTCTGGCCTGGCTCCTCTGCCTGAGCAGTTTGTCTCACAATGAGGTTACTGAACCTCCTTCCTGCCTCCCAGCCACCACCTGACAAAGAGCCTACTGAATGTGCTGTAATATATCTTTCAATTTGCATTATTGTGTCCCACATTACTATCCATTTTACACCATTCTGGCATATTTAACAATATTTTCCACTCTTTAAAATTACATTAATATTGCTGACAGCATAGATGCTTCAATTAGGCTGTCTTTGAATAGGAGCCAGAGTCTTCCCCCCGCTTTTTTGTCCCTTTTTCTGATTCATGTGAAAGGAGAAGTTGACATTTTTCATTAGAATGAGAGCTTAGATAATATTTTAATGTGGTTTTCTGTTTATATTGCTACCTTTGCATTTTCTTAGGAAAGGCAGGATGCAACCTCTTTCAGGCTTTTCTATTTATTGGACTGCTCTGAAATGCATAAATACTTCCTGACTGCTCTGAATGAGGATTTTTCTGCTATGCTAATGAGTACAAATAAGAAAATGCATCCAAATGTGGCTAGGTTAGCCGTCATGTTATTTTAGCAACGAAGTGGGTGCAATTAACTTGAAGTGCCACAATGTGTAGTGTCAGAGATCTTCAGTGGGCGATTTTTAAATTCACCACAACAAAGAACACCACAATCATTTTTCCTCACTTCCATATGGTGCCACAGAAATGAGAACTAAAAGTTTGTGGCCTTTTGATACTATTTCGCGAGAAACTACTCATTAGTCCAATAGCGGGTATCTGATTGATTCTTTAGTTCTGTCAAATGACTGACAGAACTGTAGAACTGCAGCTTGCCTCGCAAAATGATCTTGGGTTTTGGCACACACTTCAGAAGTCAGAGAGTTTGTATCTTTGCCTCTGGTTGATGATAGAACACAGTGTGCGGTTAAAATGACTTGCATCATACGTAACTTGAATTTATATCTTTCTATAAGTTCAGCTTTTTTCCTATAAGATCAGCTGAAAATGCCCTGTTGTTGGTATCCTCTTTGTACCAAGGCTTGGCTTGTTGTCATTATTGTTTAGTCATTTAGTCGTGTCCAACTCTTCGTGACCCCATGGACCAGAGCATGCCAGGCACTCCTGTCTTCCACTGCCCTTCCGCAGTTTGGTCAAACTCATGCTGGTAGCTTCAAGAACACTGTCCCACCATCTCGTCCTCTGTCGTCCCCTTCTCCTTGTGCCCTCCATCTTTCCCAACATCAGGATCTTTTCCAGGGAGTCTTCTCTTGTCATGAGGTGGCCAAAGTATTGGAGCCTCAGCTTCACGATCTGCCCTTCCAGTGAGCACTCAGGGCTGATTTCCTTCAGAATGGATAGGTTTGATCTTCTTGCAGTCTATGGGACTCTCAAGAGTCTCCTCCAGCACCATAATTCAAAAGCATCAATTCTTCAGATATCAGCCTTCTTTCTGGTCCAGCTCTAAGGCTTGGCTTAGCATGTCATATAAACCCAAGATTTTAGTTAAGCTTTCTCCTCAACATGCTAAGCCAAACATTTATTTAGCTGCCAAGCTGTGCTGAGCTAAAATTACTGGGAAGGAGCAAAGCAGCAGAAACTTCCTTCCTGGAACCTAGCATGTTCACACTAAGCCTTGGTTTGGTTTAGGATTATATGAGAAGGCAGCCAGTCTGTATGTAAGAAGACTTTCTCTCAAGGATATATATCCAGCATTTTTGTAGGCTACAGACCATGTGGACAGAGGCTATGGACCTCTGTGTTGCAGGTACAGTCCAAATGAGGTGGTCAGAGCCTGCCACCATCACACAGCTGCATGTTCCATGTATTGATATCATTTTGCATTCATTTTAATAAGGTCTTTCATGGGTATGTTAAAAATTGTAAACAAACAAACAAAGAACAGGTTGAGAGAGATCTGAGAGCCTGTAAAAATGTTTTACTTTCTGATCTGAGCTGGAGAAAAATTGGGTCTTGGCTTGACTCTCCACAAACCCAGGTTTTTTCCCCTTTCACAGAGATGCCTGCTGAACTATGGGGGTCAGACAGCAATTTTTTTAATTTTTGCCAATCTCCCGTTTCACCTGCAGCCCCTTCTGCCATCTCTCAAGATGCTTCAGAAGGTCCCAGAACAGATATTTGAGGGAGAAAATGACTATCAGGGAAAGGCAAAATTGGGAAAATGTAACGCAATGCTATTGCAAGTAGAAGCTTAGTTAGGATGTAAGCCGAGGCCTTCATTTGATGCACACTTTTATGAATCCCCCATGTTGTTATTTGAGGAAGTGCAAATGATTTTTTCCCCTAGCCACTCAACTAGAGTTTCTGACATGAGAATTACACCCTTTGTGGCTTTTATTTTAAACTGCTGCAGTACATTTCCACAACGTTAAAGAGACAAGGAGGGGCAGAGGACCACCTGAATTTTACATATTAGTTTGAATTAATCACCTAATTATTTGGCCACATGCTTCTAGACATACGGACTGTTCCAGTCACATATACCATAAGGATAAATGCATGAAACCTTTGTTTTAAGATCATGTACTTTATTAAAATATGGACACAACATCAGCTATTTTTCCGCTGGAAGGAATTTTCATATCTTGTCAAATGTATTTAAATAGGATTTCAACCCTTTCACATGCAAAAAAAAAAGAAGAAGAAGAAGAAAGTAATTAGCCTTCATCTTCATTGTACAAAATGGGTCAAAAAATGCACAAAATGGGGAATCTCATTAGACTCATTTACTATTTGTCCTATAGTGTACAGCATATACTGTTTTGACTAGCCTGTATATAGATGCCATCTTGACTTTCACATATGTGGACAGATTGTTGCCACAAGCATATCTTCTCCTGAACTACCTAGCAAGTGAAGGACTGTGACTACTGTATACATAAATATGTCCACATGCTTCAGATGAAGAAGGTTGGAAGGCTCTTACTTTTCTTTCCACCAGTTGAAACTGCCTTCTGAATATGCAGAAGAGGGATTCATGCCAGAATACACATTTTTCTAATATGAGTTCTCTCCTACTCTTTGTAATGTAAATATTAAGTATACAATAGCTGATATAAATTTGTAAACAATTAGCTCCAAATTGCTGAGGGTCAAGTAACATGTTGCGCAAGCATTTATAATATAATCTCCTGATATTTCACTCTCACTTTCAACTGTTCCCTAATTGCATTGGGGCAGCAGCAAAATGGGAGAGGATATTTAAGCCTTTCTCCCTGTTTTTCTGATCTAAATGCTCCCCTTCCCCAAATACATGACTCAGTTACACAAGTTACAGTTACACAAGGTGCCTTTCCCTGTTTTCCCCCTGTGATAAATTCTGAGCTGGAACTTCATTAAATTACAGGTTAAATAAATTCTAAGACTCATAATTAACCTGTAAGATATGGTAACCTTTAATTTTATAACATGAGAGAGCTATCACTTGAAACCTGTGATGTGAAAATACTGGGTAAACATCACCTTATGGTGATTTTAGCACATCAGAAGTGGTCATGGGAATTGACTCTCATGTAGGCCTGCAGAAGCTAACTTGCATATTATCCTGCTCTATTTGCTCTCCAAGAGTGAGGAAGTTGTTTTCTTTCCTGGATGCCTGAGCAATAAGAGTATGCATGGTGTACTGCACATAACCAGGCTTTTCTTATGCTCTCATTTTTCTCAATAAGTCAGGGTTACTGATTTCCCATGATGGTCCTTGTGAGACTCCAAAGCAAGACTGTTCATGGATTGTCATGCTTCTGAAGTATTTCTTAATTTTAACAGTCATCACTCTGTGACAAAGACATTTTGAAGCTTAATGGCTAAGCCATCTACAGGATTGCAGATACAAGACTGATTCTTACTAGTGGCTCTTTCCTCCTCACTGATACAGAGGTAGTAAAAGCTGTCAAACATAGGGGACCATTGTGTAATTTGAGCTTCAGTTACTGGTATGCCAGGAGATGGGCTTGTACTTAATGATAGTATCACTCCATGCATTAGTGAGCTTGATCCCTTGCTATTCTCAATATATTTCTAATTGCTTGTAGAAATGGGACAAGTATTGAACGGGGAAATTCGAAATGCAAACTTCCCCCACTTGTAAAGCGCAGCCCAAATTGAAATGAGGTCCAGCCCTTTTCAAGATGGGTTTGAGCCAAATTGGAGTTGGCAGTCTTCTTCTACCGCTGTCTTATTCCTTCTGCGAACTAGGGGCTGATGAAGTGGTTACCTCAGGTGGCAGATCTGGGCCCAAGGAGCATGTCATTCACTGCCATGTCATGGGCCTGCCACACTCCCATGTCACTCCTCCTCCATGCCCTGCAGCTGCCACCTCCGCTGCAGCCATGCTCCTGCTGTGGGGGGATGGTAGCTGTGTGGCTTGCCTGCAGGAAGAGGGGTGTGTGGTGGCAGCATGGCACACCCTCAGTGGAAATGAAGGAAGCGGGAGCATGGTGCCATGCACGCCCATGGAGAAGGAGCAGGTGTGGCAGCAAGCTTTTTTTTGTCTCAGGTGGCAAAATGTCTTGGGCCAGCCCTGCTGCCAATGTACCACACCTTCTCCAAGAAAAAAGGGCTTACTTTGTGAAAGAATAATGGATAGCATTTAGCATAATCATAATATTGTATACTGTCCTTCATCCACAGATCTCAGGGTGCTCCACAATATAAAATGCTAGTTCACATTTTCATATGTGTGTGCCCACACTCATTATCTTGGGCAAAGGGATAGTACAGGAAACAAAGGTTTCCAGCTGACACAAAAGGCCAATGGCGTCTCTTCTTGTCTTTTTCTTATTTATATTGCATATCATTCCCTGTCATGGATCCTGAGAGGAAATAATGCTGTGCTCTTCACCATTTCTTATCCCAAATTGTATTCAAGATAAGGCATTTCTGTTTGGGAAGGGTGGGGACTGGGGTGTCAACTTGAATTAAATATTGCAGGGGCTCAGGTAAGCCCCACCCGGCATAACTAATCACATGACACGGTGAACACACACCTTTTGAATGGCAATGCCCATCAACTTTGTAGGTGCCGGCCTCCTCAAAAAAATTTTTGCGGGGACCAAAGCCCCCATGGCCCTAGGAGTCGGCTCCTATGGGTGGGGACTAGCAAGAAGCAGGGCAAGGAGGAATGTGGTGGCTGCTAAATGGGACTTTTCAAGTGTTCATATGAAATGCTTGAAAAGTGCGTTAATTTTTCCTCCACAAATGTGTTTGGGAACTTTTCATACTCTCCCTTTTTTGTGTGTGCATGAAAAGCTCAGAGATAGGGTACACAACTCTAGTCTTGGCCAGCTCACTACAACGTTTTACAGTGCAGCAATCATATATCATTTCTAAGGTTGACTACAATTTGGATGATGAAACTTGTCTCACATTATACAATAGTATAATAGCTACTAATTTGAAGCAAAACAGGATTGGTTTATGGCCTGTGCCTGTTCTCTTCTTTGCTCTAGGTTTGTGTGTGTGTGTGAAAAAGTTACCGTATTTTTCGCTCTATAAGACGCACCAGACATAAGACGCACCCAGTTTTTGGAGGAGGAAAACAAGAAAAAAATATTCTGAATCTCAGAAGACAGAACAACAAGAGGGATCGCTACGCAGTGAAAGCAGCAATCCCTCTTGCTGTCCTGACTTCTGGGATGGCTGTGCTGCCTGCATTCGCTCCATAAGACGCTCACACATTTCCCCTTACTTTTTAGGAGGGAAAAAGTGAGTTATAGAGCAAAAAATATGGTACCTTATTTTGTTTTATTTTTGTTTCTTTCTGGTATTTGCATAGTTCTGTAAACATTTACTAATACGTCACTGAAAAATATTTACAAATATTGGGAAACAACTTTATGACTTTGTGATTTTACGGAAATCTTTACTAATCATGGTTACAATAAATACTTTAATAATTGTGCTAAAGATAAAATTCAAAATGATGGAATGGATAGATGTATTATGAGTATTATCTGTTCTGTACTTTTGCAGTATGTGCAGTATGTTTCATATATATCAAATGATTAGGGCTGCACAATTTATTTAAAAAGATTGTATTTAATTATGATGACCTGCATATCACTTTAAAAAAGAATTTTACCACTTCTTCTTAAATATGGTCAAGCTGAGCTCATGCTAGAAAACACACACATATGGCTGAGCATATGTGGATTACAAAATATTAAAATCCTTCCTGTTTTTCCTTATATTTCACATGTGGTGTTTAAACACAGTCAGAATGTGTGAGAATTTCTCATATACAGGATATTTTTCCCATGCAAGGTGTGTCAAATATAATTCTTGATGCTTGAGTCATTTTGTTGGAAAGAGAACCACAATAAATCTGAATCTGTATATTAATTTTCTCTGACATACAGTGTAATATTTCACAAGGATATACATGTCATGGGTTTATGACATCAACTTTGGTCCTCTTATCACCAGTAAACACATCTCTTAGATAAGGTTAGGAAAAAGAGTTATTGGTACTGAAAAAGTGTTTGGCTGCTTTTGTAGCAAACTTTGAAGCTTGCAATTTTTTGCTTCCATTTCACCCAAGGCAGTAATGCTTTTTTAAATGTACATACAGTTTTTACACACCCACCATGACCTACTAGATTGTCTAAAATGCAGGCATACATTTAGTCAGGTGCTGTTGCAATTGATTAATTGCTATGAGCCAATAGCTGTGGTTAGGGCCAACATCCAAAAAAGAGTGCTCCTGAAGTTTGGGAGGGGGGAGTGGAAGCCACAATGATTTTATGAGAATGGCCATATTGCTGTGAAATTACAGAACTTTTGGTGCACAGCAGTTCGGAGAAATGTCACTGTCAGCCAGGCCTCTTTCTGCGTTTCAACTTGCACTGCGGGGTGGGGGCACAATCCACCCTATGGCTGTGGCTTGGAAGTGTCTCCTACTGATAATGCACCATGGGGTATTCCAAAGTACAATTCCTGCTATAGAAGCCTGCTCTGATGTTGATTGTTTTAGTGATGCAAATATCTGTGATTCTTCAAATCTGTCATTTCACACGGTCTGTTTTGAGAATGAAAGCGGAGGAGGGCAAAATCCCCATGTCCATGTTGCTTGAGATTTACGTTTCTCAACAGTATATAAATCAGCCTTTAGTATTGGATAAATCAGTATCATTAACTTTGATGATATCTGCAAGCCTTAGATTTCAGATAACCCCCTTTCTTTATTTTACTGCATGATTATAACTAGTTGTATAAACCATAGTTGAAAAGAACTACTGTAAAATCCCATTTCTCTAACATTTGTAGCTAATTCATATATGCAGCAGAGCTTTGTATGCCTCACTGACCTTGGCAGCAATACAGAGGTCACATTTCCACATGGTTAAGCTACTCCTGAACAATTTCTCCATCTCACCAGACACAAACCATTTTTACTCCTCCCAAAAATCAGTCAAGCAGCAGGTCTTCTCTAATTTCTTTTTCCCTGACAAGGATGATGAATATGTGCAATGCAAAGAATCTCCTGCCATCTATCCTTCCATGTTTGAAGTGCTAAAGCAAGAAAGAAGCTTGGGCATTTAGGTATTTCAGTCATTAGGAACTGTAATTGCAGAGAATTGTCCTGACCCTAGGCAAGCAACTCTGTTGAGTCAGCATTTAATGCTGAGGCCTTAAAACATGTATTCCTGCACTAAGTTCTGTTGAATGGGTGGCTTGGTGTGGTGAGCTGGAAAAATAATATAGGAAAGGGAGCATATAGAAGGGTGTTTTTCTCTGTTGTGCATTGATGGGTTTCTATCTGGAAGATAGAAGCAGTTAGAAATATGAGCTGGTAGATGTACAATTCTGATTAAACCAAAGAATGTTTTGGCTTAACTTAATTCTAATTTGACAACCATATCTTTTCAGCAGCAAAATACAATATATACATTATTTTCGTTCTGCACAATTTACAGCCACAATTCAATACATTCTCTATTATGTGGATATACAGATTTTTGAAAGCCAATAACGTACAGCCACAAAGTTACATAAATACCCTGTGGGTAAGATAGTGTTTAAACTAATTTCCAGGGGAAACAGACCCACAGAATGACTTTCTCAAGTGCCTTGGCAATTGTGCTATGAAAGCACTTCACTGAGGGCACACACTGTGTTCTGGAATGTAACCATGAAGACTATGCCCTGGGTAGGTTGTATAGGGTGGAATGTGCTGGTGTGTACGACATATTAATCCATTTCAAAATCATGATTATGTTGGAATGCAATTTGCTTTGGCAAAGTAAAATTCATGTGCTTATGTGTGAAACTCTGACACAGATTTAAAATAAACATGCCAAGATGGGACAGGTGCCACCTGAGTCTACAAAAAAGGACAGCTAGTTTTATTAGGACTGTTATATATAAGCCTGGGAGTTTAACTTTCGTTGATGGTGCCATAATACTCCTGAAAGATCAGACCCTCCAAAGAGCATGTTACACTTATTTTTGCTCATTTGCATTGGCTATCAAATTATTTCTGGACCCAATTCCAGTGTAGTATTATGTTCAGTGTTTTAAAGATTCTGCCCTGCATAATTGAAGACCATCTTTCCACATAATCTTCTAAGGTTAACAGAGCAGCCTTCCGTCCATTTTCCTTCCCTTTCAGACTCAGAGGAGGTTCTTATTGGTTGTTACACAAACCCTTCTGGAACCAGCAAAACCCACTTCACAACACCTGTACAACACCTTGTACACCTTGCAGGATAATTAAAACTAGAGATGGGCAAGCTGTCTCCAGACACATTGGGTTAATTTGGCAACAAGTGAATTGGAGAGAACTCTGATCATTTTTCTGAGCTAGGAATGCCTCGTGTTCCACCAGCCATACCTGTTCCCAAATAACCTTTGTTTCAGTGCCCATCCAGTACATCCCCATTTCCGTTACTTGCCTATTAAGTGACAGCTGGCAGGAAACATAATGGTGGTGCACAGGAAGAGAATTCCTTCCTTCTTTGTCCCACAGCATGATGAGTGGCAGTAGTTGAAAGGGATTAATGGGAGATGTTACTTCAATTACTATTCTGCTGGGGGGGGGCAACAAGAGGGAAGGACAGAAGGAAGTAGGAGAAAACTCATTCCTCTCTGCATGTTAAAACACATGCCACTTCTGCTTGCCAAGTAAGGGAAGAGGGAGTGGTTTTTTTGGGAATGGGGATTATGGTAAGAGGGAGAGCTCCCAAAGATGTGGGAAGGGAAGCCAGGAATTATTTTCCAGCTCAGGCTTGATCTGATACAGGGTGAAATTTCAAAAGCTGTTATCTGGTTTCAGGCAGGTTTTTACAAACCCTCAAAGTTTTTCTTTGAGTGACTTGAGAGAATGTTACCAGCACTCTAGTTAGAATTTGGGTTGCTATTCAAGAGAGATTTTCCTGGGACTAGTTAGCTAGTTTAGCATTGCTGCTGATACTGAGTTAGGATGCATTTCTCATTTATGTTATGAAACTAAAATAGGTTTTGTTTTTTTGCTTTTGTATTTCTTTTATTGTGCAATGCTTTGTAGATTCTGTGTGTAATGCTGTAGTAGTTGTAGCAGCAGCAGCAGCAGGAGTCAAAATAATTTATTACCTGAATTTACAAAAATGGAGCAACATCTGCAATGGCTTACTGAGGTGTGCATTACTGGTACTTATGAGGGATATTTTTATAATCCTGTTGCCTTTCACTCCCATCTCTCAGTGAATGGAGGCTTCAGTGTGAAGCTGTTTTGCGAATAATGCTTTTGTTTTTTAAACGGACTTGAATGTGTCAGTCAAGTTTTCTGAGTCCAGTTCATATCATTTTTCTTTACAACATTCAGAAACCCTGGTTCAGCAGAGCAGAAAACAACAGAGGGAGGAGTGCTGTTTTCTTTTAGGTACTGAAAATAACTGGCTTACAAAATGCTTCCAAGTGGGATTTTTATTCTGTGATTGTGGATCTGTGAATCTCCTCAAACATAATGCTGATGCTAGATCAATTGGTGGGTATAGAAAACTGCCTGTTCCCTCTAAAACAAATTATTGGCATTAAAACTTTCTTATATTAAAAAAATTAGTGATGAGGGGGTTTTAAGTGTGTGTGTTCAGTGCTGTTTTACAAATAGGTTTTATTTTCATTCATCTAGCATCGGTTCATATAGCCTGATACAGGCTGATGCTGTGAAGACATTATCAGGAGAGGCCAATCCCCTTTCTTGGAATGCCTTGTCAACACAGCTGATCATACCGTCTTGAATATGATGCAAAGGGGAGAGTCAATACCAATTGACAATGGGTATTTTGATTCAGCCCCAGCTGTAATCATATGTGGTAACAAACAATTTCAGTGTTACTGTTTGTGGTTTCTTTCATTACATTCATTGCTGAACTTTGATCCCTCTGTCCTCTTTCCCAGGTCGTCCCATTCCACCTACATCCTCGTCTAGCCTTCTCCCATCCGCTCAGCTGCCCAGTTCCCATAATCCACCACCAGTTAGCTGCCAGATGCCCTTGCTAGACAGCAATACTTCCCATCAAATCATGGATACCAACCCTGATGAGGAGTTCTCCCCAAATTCATACCTGCTAAGAGCATGCTCAGGGCCACAGCAGACTTCCAGCAGTGGTAAGGAAACGCTATACATGTGGCATTTGATTATAAAATTCTTAGCTCAAATGAGCAATTTCTAGTTGTCATGAAAACAGTGACTCAAGCATGAACATTGTGAGAAATGGGCAAATATTTGTAACTGCGAAAAACTGGAGGTTTTGAATGCTTTATTAGATTAATGTTTTATATCTTGATAGATGAATATTCATTTGATATCTCATTGACAAAGTTTTATTTGGGAGTGTTTCCTTTGAATTAGTAGTTACCTATATGAAACTGAAACCATTAATGTGCCTTATTAACTGATGGAAATCTTCATGTATGATTTGTACTTGTTTGTAGGAAAAATATAACCGATAGGGTTTTCACTGCTTTGCATTTATATAGAATAATACATTGGCTTTTAAAATGCAAAATGTTAAGCTGGCCCTGTTGTTATGTTTCACACTATCCTCATATCGGTATTAACAGCTAATCCTAACTTTCCAGTCTTCATGCAATGGTGATGCCCTTTGAAATTGACTTCTGGCTTATAAAACATTTAGATTGTATTTTTAAATGAGAAAGTAGGTTCCATTTTACATGAGTAAGTAGGTTCTGATTTGCATAACTCAGTCCTTGCAGAAGATCCTTTCACAAGTCAGAGTTCAGATGCTGTAAAAGCATTGTAGAGTACTTGGAAAAACCAGGTACAGGTGGTTTTCACACACAGGCACCAAAAATTTGGGAAACCTAAATCAACAGACTGGTAGACTGTGATTCTTCACTTCGTTTAAAGGTTAGTTTCGTTTCAATACTCATTCCAATATTCAGTATCATTTTAGGTTCTGTATAAAGTCTTTGGAGGCTCTGCCATTTCAAATTTAGACCTTTTTTACTCTTTGACCTTTTTAAAAATAAAAGTAAAGAATCTTATTATCCCAATTTTTCTATTATAGTACCATTTTAAAGTAGTGTAACATGTCTGCTTATTATATGTCACAATGCTTAATGGATGTGTAAATCCAGAACTAGTAAATAAAATAATAATAATAAAATAAATAAAATAAAATAAAATAAAAAATAAAATAAAATAAAACTTTTTACTTGAGTTTTTGCTTTAATACATTACAGTGAACAGTATTCTCAGCATTTATGAGCTGTAAAACTGGAGGAATGAACTTGAGTTGGATTCTGCTGTCATTTCTCTTGAGAAGGAAGCATAAGAGATCACAATTCTCTTAAGATGTCCGCCATTCATGATTGGTGAAGGACCCCCGTGTGAGAGGCAGGGATCTGTGGGAGAACAAAGGGAAGCTTGCAAGTGTGAGCTGGGAAGGTCCACCCCTTTCTGTGTGAGAGAAGGGTTAAGATCTACCTTTGAGAGAGGACTTTGCATTTCTTTTCTCTTTTCTCTTTTTGTTTTCATTTAGATTAGTATGTTTTTTATGGTGCTGTGTTATGAAAAAGCGTCAATATTTTGTTAATGAAAAAAGATAGCCACCATTCATGATTAAGGTTGCCACCTTAAATTGTTATTCTAAGCATGGTTACATGGAAGTTTAAAGTTTCACCATTATGAGGTGTTGTGATAAGAAATTTGTATAATATTCTCTAGTAGTTGTCTTCTCCAATTTTAGTTATATAGATATGGATATTATATATTTAGCATTTACTGCATTCAAATTAAACACCTGAAATCATGTTCCTTGTATATTTATGTATTTTGATTTTATTATAAACCACTTCAAAATTAGTGGAAAGTACACAGTCCTTAAATTAACTAACACAAATAGACAGCAAAATAGGTTTAAATATTATTAAACATTTATTTACACCCCACCTTTCTCCTTGATTAGACTCAAGGTGGCTGACGTTGCCCTAAACGTTCAAGCCAGTCTGTTTGAAGGGGGGTCTGTCTGAAGGGGGGTCTTTGCTCATTCACCTGCTGGTATTATAGCACGTCTTGCAACCAAACCTTTAAAGTATTTCAAAAATCATTAAAAGCGCCATGCTGCTTTGTGTTTCTTCTGGCATTTTTACTTTCACACTTCCTTCCTTTTTAGAATGGAGCATGAAATAGGTCATACGCTCTAGTTATGTGCTTCTCATTTTAAAAGTAGGATAATCAGGTAATTCAACAATAATCAGTCCTGAATGCAAATATGCAGTGGTTATTTTTCAGCTACATTTTCCTGAAATGTGTAGCACTGCAAGATAAATACCTCCTTTTTTCAGTGGCGTTAGATTGTGACTTTTCTGATTCAGTAGCAGCCTGGAACCTGTAGGTGTAGCTTGGATGATTTAATGTATTTGTATTATTGGGTCGTCTTTCTTTTTTCAAGATGTACAAGAGCAATGCAGTAATTGTGCCTGAATAAATTAGTAAGAATGCATGCAGTTTGCAGGCTGATTTTCAAAGTATCAAAATAGTTCATGCTACTGTAAATTAACAAAATGTTGGACCCTTTATTTCCACCCTTAAAAATCCTAGAGCCAAGATTCATTATTATTATGAAGAGGGGTGCAGGGTAAATGTGTATCTAGTACTTCTTGTAGATGAGAATTCTTACATTTTGAAATTCAAGGATGTTAGGTGAGATCTAGCATGTTTACTGTTTTTTTGGTCCTGATTTAACAAATAGAGGCGCTGTTGGGTGCAGGTTTAAAATAATTGTGTGAGTTTGAACTAGTGTACTAAGTTCATTGTGTTGCCTTTAATAAAGTATCACTTGGACAAATGATTTATGCTACTTGACTTAAATGTATACTTACGTTTATGTCAACCCTCACAATTAGATACTAATTCCTAGATCTGTTTATTAGGAGTCTTTCCAAAGATGAGCAGATAGTCATCTGATTACACTGCTCTGTGCCTTTCCTGCTAACCATTCTTCATATACATGGAAAATTCCTATGCTTAAAAAAAATACATAATCAAATCTCTCATCAAATGAGCAATCCATTGTTGATATTATGAAGGTCTTTAATCTACAATAAATCTTTATTAGAACTCATCAGAGCTTACAGTTTGAGAGAAATTAGATTCTAGCACTCTTAAAATGACATTACATCATTGAGGTGATTGGTTTATCATTTGCAGAAGTGACATCAATCATAACTAGCATAACCATACAGCAAATGAATTCAACCTTTTTACTGCAGAATGATGTTTAATTGCTCAAAACTAGCATTAAAGTTAAATAGAAAAATGCACTTTCTTCAAATACAATGCCAAGTATTTATTAAAAAAAAGTTTCAGAAAAAATATAATTAAAAATATGTAGAAATTAATAAAATATAGAATTTCTCATTATTCCTTGGTTTCAGTCTAATTGCAGCATAGCAGATGAAGTGATTTTTGATAGGAATTTTTGACTGGGGAGGGGAGGGATGGGTTATATTTTATTCCCGGTGTGTGTAGTCCTGATGAAACATGCTCTGGTGGCCTATATATATATATATATATATATATATATATATATATATCTCCGGACTAGATTACTCATCATGCAGTTAAGATAACAATAGTTTGGTCCTCAGTTGCAATTTTTGGTCCTCAATTGCAATTTTTTGCAGTTAAAATACATTGATTTTAAATACATTTTTTTCATTTCATTCATAAATTTTTTGTGTAGCCCAACTGCAATAAATGCAACGGTGTAACTGTACATGTTATTGCAATTACATTATTCTGGTAGTTGCAGTTTTGGACAAAATAAGAATAGATACTGATGCTCAAATCTAGAATCCCATTTGTGGGTGAGATACCTCTCTATACGTTGAGTTACAAATTAAAAGGATGCTTTTCATACTTGCAGCAAAGACTCTCTTTGAGTTGCAAATAATACGGATGAAAGAGAAAAATAATAGAGTTATTGTAGAGTTAGAAGGGACCCAAGGGTCATCTAGTCCAACCCCCTGTAATACAGGAATCTCAATGAAAGCATACATGGCTGATGGCCATCCAACTTCTGCTTAAGCACCTCCAGGGAAAGAGAGGGGCGGAGACAGTTCCACTGTCGAGCAGTTCTTTCTCTTTTGTTGTTACCTTGATTTTGAATGCCACACCTTAGCAAATACCAGCCTTGCACTAAAGCCCTATGATTTTATTCACAAAAAATAAATAAAACATTTGACACATTAACATTATATTGGTTTGAATTATATTCAGTCATCTGATTCACATTAATACTATCTGCATTTGCCTATCATGGTAAACCACAGTTAATGGTTTACCTTGAAGGCACAGACTGCTTTTCATGTTAAGGGAAGAGTGAAGGAGGAGTAAGATAAAATCTCTGGCTTTATTTCCTTTTGAACTGGGGGTTGTGGTTTGTTCTTGGCTCCCCAATCACAGTTTATATGAGTGCAGTAGACCATGATCCGCATTTATAGCACAAAGTGATTTCTTGTAGGAGGCATGAAGGAGTGGTCTCTGCATTCACAGTAACTGTGGTAATGCCAGTAAAATTAACTATGGTTATAAACGTGGCCATTATGTGTATCGAAATGAATGCAAGTTCTAATGAATTACAAATAAAACAAATTATTTTGAAGGAGCAAGCAGTATTGAATTATTTCCGAAGTGGTATATTATGAACAGTACATTGTATAAGTTTATATAATCTTAAAATTAACAGTACTAACACTGCCCTAAAGGAGCCCTATTTTGTTGTGTTTTGTTTTTATTTCATCCCTCTTGGTGGTTTCCATATACTCTTCTAAGAGAGCTTAAAACATTCTGTTTTATGACCTTCTGCAATCTGGGTTTACAGAAATGGGTATCTCTATTTTCTAGCAGTATAATTTAAAGCCCTATGACAAATCATTAAAAATGGAATCCCACAGATACAGAATGGAGTCTCCTGCAGATGGCTGAGTATCACCCCTTACTAAATGGGGAAAAATGGATTGTGTATTTTTCAGCTTACATGGTAGCAAATACATTTGCAACAACAAAAATCCTGAATCCTTAGCTTTTCTTTTCTTATGCGCAATAAAAAAACATTGACTTTGAGTTATTTTAACAGACTAAATAAAAGGGTTTGGGCAGCTCAGTAGGTAGCGCCTTCATCTCTTTGCCAGAAGGACATTGGTTTAAGCTGTAGATAAGAAACCTAGGCATGCGTATCCATCCCAGCTTGACTTCTGTAGCTGCTAGATCGCTAGAGGAACTTCTCTTCTGTGTTAAAGTGGGCTCAGTTGTAAGGGCATTAAAGATCCCCTGGCACTTTTCAAACTAGAGTGAGCTGGTCAATTCTTTTTTAAAAAATAAATAAATATAAAATCCCTGGAAATATATTTTGGCTTAAGAGTTCCGGGCCTTTGCCATCACAGACCCCCTGCTGCCATCCAGATGGATGCAGGGCTCATGGAAAGTCAATAGATCCTGAAGTACTGCCAACATGAAGAATTTGTCCAAAGGAAGAAAAGAAAAGCCACGTATGCCCAAGATGTAGAATTAAATCATTATTAGGTTGAAGTGCAAAAGCCCACTGACATTACTTTTTTTTCCTTGCATGATTCAGGTTTTTCTTAAATCATTATTTTGATTTATATTTGGTCAGCGGAATACTTGTATGTTACAGTATAGACTTTCCAGAGCCATGCAAGTCATGATTTTTTAATTAAATAAAAACCACCCTTTCATTGTGCTCCCCGAGTAAGTAGTTACTAGTTTTTGGCAAATCATATTCCACTCTTACATCCAAACTGGAAAACCATTTTTGCCCTTTGGAAATGTATCATGAAGACAAGGCCACACAGATGATGCAAAAGGAAGACAAACTGTAATGCAAGATGGTTGTGGATGACTGCTGGTCACCCTGGTATTGTTCAAATGAACACCTTTGGATGTATGATGGTTCAAGATGGACAGTGAGATTGAAAAAGATGTCAACCCACCACATGCCTGGGCTCAGCAGTGGGAATCAACAAAAATGCCATGGTCATCATGGCTTCATATTGACTTTGCAGACTTTTTGTAAAGGAGGGCAGGGAATCTTTTCCAGTTGGGCTGGATCCTGGTTCCTTTTCAAACACATCTCAATATCCTCAATTGTAAATGAGCCAATGACATTGTCAGTCAGTTAGATTTGCATTGTTTGTAGCCCATGTCCATTATAAAATGACAGTGTGCTTTCTTGCCCTTTCCATTTCTGCTTTATTTTGAGAGAATATCAGGGGGGTTTTTTCTAATTGGCAAGGCAAAGCTTAACTCCCAGCTATGTAGAAAAAAATCACAGGGTCACATGCAATTGTTGTGTGCTGTTAAAACGATTAAAATGTTCCATTTGAGCACTTACACTTATTATAACTGAATTTAGTGCTTTGAAATCACTATTGGATTGACAGTGCAAAGTTCATTTTCTTCCTTTATGGTACCGATTAAGGCAGCAGGGACAAGGCCTCTCCCCCTTATGTGTTTTAGAAATTTTATGAGGAGTATTAGCCTGCTGCTGCAAAAATAAGTTTTGTGGCGCCTTAAAAACTAGCCAGTTTATTATGGAATAAACTCTAATCTATTAAAATTTAGGCATATCATTAAGGTGCTGCAAGATTCTTTGCTGTTTCTGTTTTAACAGTTAATTTCAAATTTGATATGTCAACGAAAGAGTTGGTAATGCAGGTTGTTTGAATTAGCCTACAGTATGCTCATGCCGTACTGATTTGAAGACATATGCATGTAATAGGCCTACTATAAGATAATGATTAAGTGAGGAGACAGGTGATTAACTTCTCTAAAAATATACCATGGAAAACTCATCACTACCCACTAATTCTAGCTATGTGTTTAAAAAACAGAAATGACATGAAATTGGCATCACCTTGTGACAGTTTCAAGAGCACTTGCCTGATGTCTGGAAGTATTTTGTTCATGTTTTACATAGGGAACAGAACAATTTGGTTCTTTTTCAAGAGAACATAAGTGCATGCCATTGCTTGTGGCAGGGGTCAGTAACCTTTTGAACTTGAGGGCACATTTTGAATTTTGAGAGAGTGCGGTCACAAAATAGCATAACACAGCATGTCTGCCAAGGAGGGCATGGCGTAACAAAAATTTAGAGACAGTGCAGACAGTTATGGTGAATCGTTTCTCATAATTGTATTTCCAATAGGTTTAACTTATTGAATTTCTGCCCGCAAGATAAGACAGAAGCAAAAGTGCTTTAAAGAGGTGAGGCAACAGCTAGTACTTTGGGACCCCAAGTATTTATATTGCGTGCTGCCCAGTAAACACTAACTGGTGGGAGCAGGCAGGCTTGCTCATTTGCTAGAAATCCTTTACAGGCAACTTCCAGGTTTGTGTGGGGGTTGCATTGCTGGTCATTGTGTACTTGCATGCAATCGCATATAATCGGAACGCTTATTGAAAAAGTCTGCAAACACCCTGTTCCGCTTCCGCCCCGCCCCTTTTTGTGACATTTTCAGGTCACTTCCGGGTTTGGCATGATACATATTGAATGCGCCTAAAACAGTTGCTGCCTGTATTTTACTGACCTATTTTGCTTCAAAACTTTCTTTCTAGGAGGGCTACTTATAAGAAAAATCTCAGCACCTGGGGCCCCTGCCAAAGGGACCAATGAAGTCATTCACAGACAATATGGTGCCCATAGGTGCCATGTTGGTGATCCCTGATTTATGGCATCAAGCCCCACTGCACAGCAACAGTGACCATTGAGGCTCTGACTAGGTTAAACTAATTAAGGCAGCTGATGTACGGTATTTTTATTACCAGCCCTGGGATTCTCACATTCAATTCTCTGAGCAGTCCAGTGACTCACAGAATCGAGCTTTAAAGTCCTAACTTGTTTGCATTTATGCTGTGGCATGCAATTTATGGTACTTAGCTTAGACAAAGTGCTTAGAAAGGATCCACAAAAATACATACACAGAGAAATACACATGCACACATTTTATTTCCATGGGTTTACCTATTTCTTTCCTTGGCTCTTTCATTCTGCAGTGTAAGCTGACCTAGCTTTCAGTTTTCTTCACACATTTTAATGCATAATTGATTGGTTTTCATATTAATTTCAAGCCGGATCCTTAGAAATTCTAAAGGACTGTTCAGAAACAATCCCCTGCTCTTAGAATGTAAGTGATGGTTGCCATAGATTTCCGTCTTTTGTAATGATCACTGCTTCTCCATCAGACGTGCCTTGCTCAGACATCTATGATTCTATGATTCGCTTAGAGTTCAAAGCCCTTTAGGCCTCAGTGAGATGATCTCTTGGGATTTAGTCACATTTTGCCATAAGCATCTTTGTTTCAACTCTGGAACAAGTGTTAAAAGTCTTAGGTTTTTATTTTAGTAGTTTGATAGTTGTATTCGTTCATTTATCACAGGAAGGAAGACAACCTACCTGCATTAACACACCAAAGACTTAAGTGAGAGAAATGTTCAGGACTATGGAGAAAATAAGGTGCTGTGATAAAGGACCTTCAAATTTATTTCTGAACTAATGTTCTGCTTTTGTGTATAAAGGCATAGCCAATAACAAAAATACCTGCTCATTTTCCGTAAAGTTAATAAAGCTTGCGTCCAGCAAGTATAGATATGTTTCTGGCTGCTACTGGCAGTCTATTTTGCCCCAATATGAACCTAATTCAAGGGTGGGACGATACAATGGAAGCCCCATGGAACAGAATTCTGTTCCATGTGTGACTTGTGAAGCTGTGCTTGGCTCTATTATGAAGTGAACTTCGTATCTCAGATTTTGACCATTCAATGTCCAAAAGTTTGGTTTTAATATTTCTGTAATAACTAGGGTGCCTTGGACCAGATTTAAAGTTCTACAAGTCTGGAAATATATTGCCCATTTTGGAATACACTTCATGTGTTCGATTTCAAGGAAACGATATTCAGACTATTAAGTATTCTGAATGCCTGGGGTTGTCTGTGTGCAAAATTACAATTTTTAAGACTTCTTGTTTCAAAATAAAGATATACAAATAATATGTTTTAAGATGCTTTGAATGGTAAAGTCAAAATGGGCCCCCAATTTCACTATCCCATTTGCAGGCAGTAAAATTGGGGTACATTTTGGTAATTTTTCATGAGGATTAAACAGAGGCAAAAAGGAGGGGAAGGTGGCAGCTGGGGGTTGGTATACACATTTCCCTCTGCAGCTGCATTATATGCAAAGCCATGTGGTGATATTGTGAAACTGGTGGTGAGAAAATCTGAGCTGGGGGTGTGGTTCCACTGTGTTCCACACACACCCAAATCCAGGTTGAATATTCTCTACATGGAGCTTAAATTTCTGTGGGTTTCCCCCCAGTAAACTGGATGTTTTGGATTATATGTGAACCAGATTTCAGCCTTGGGTTGTGTACAATAACCTTGATAACATGATATTGCAATGATTGAATCAGTTACTCATTCTCAAACACACACACACACACACACAGGTGCTGCATCCAAAGCATATTTTAAGGAGGGAGGTATCCATTGTATAATATATTTCTTATCTACCTTTGGAACATCCATGAGGTTCAGTGTTTGTGTTGCTGTGTGCATTTGCCTATAAGATAACTGTTTGCCTATAAAGTAGCTTCTGACTTGCTTCTGGGTCCAATTGTGTGGGATAACCACACTCATATAACCAACATGCTTATGTCTAATTAATGCATTAAAGGGTTAAGACTATAGAGTAAGCTATGTCACTTCCCCTCCCTTGGAAGGAAATTAGTAATCAAGACTATTTCCCCCCGCCCCCTGAGAAATTCAGCATGTGAAAACGTTTGAGCTAATTGTTCCAGCTCAGCTACATGACTCTCACAAGCCACTCTTGAGTTCCTATACCAATAATCTAGGAGCTTTTACCACTTTGTAACCAAGCTAAGGTTTACTGCATGTACAACTTTTCTGAGGAAAAAGAACATAACTAAGACATTTGAAGAGTGGGTAAGTAAACCAATATTTTGAACTTACCAAAAGTGTGGTCTTTTCCTATGGTGGGGGAAGAGGAAAATTTTGGGACTCATTTGGAAGGATGTATTTTAAAGGCCTAGCCACCTATATTTCCGCACTTTGCTGCACATTTTGTGACTTTAAATCTCTACTGGAGTTGTCTCACCAAAGAGTACTGGCCCCAAACTTGTATCTTGGCTTCCAGGAATTATCATATACCAACAAATTGGTAATTACCTTTAAAGACCTTTATCGTGTAGACTGAAGATACCTGAAGGACTGTGTTCCATGCAATAAGGTCAGCGTCGTGAGGTTCTCTTATGTTCTCAAGTTATCCCTGAAGTCCATATCTGAAAACAGAGAAGGGATCTTCTTTTAAAGGTCCAGAACTCTCTTCTGAGAAGTTTGTCTTGCCCCTGTCCTCTTGAAACTTTGAAAGCTCTTTGGCTATATTTGGTTTTAATAGCTGGTTGAGATTGTGTAGCTAAAAGCATGCACCTAGGCACCCATACACACTATTTTTGTGAGTGAGAACAGGTTAAGATACATTTCCTTAAATCAATTACCACGGTGTTAACTCTCCAAAATATGGACACATGAAATTCAGATTCATGAAGGGTATAGAACTATTAGCGGGTCACCTTTAATTCTCCTTTAAAGTTACATGCATGGAATAAGCATTAACATAAGGGAAAGAGTGAGATAAGGATGATAACTGGGGGAAGACAAAGAATGTCACATCAAAAGGCAGAAAAGGGAGGTGTGGAATGTCTGCCCTTCAGAGGAAATGGATGTTTAGCATTTGCCCTTCATGAGGACCAGAGAAGCAAAAGGATCCCCCTCTTTGGTGCCTGACAGACAAGAGGCAAACATCACATAGTACTTTATATTGGAGAGGATGCTTGTGACTGGGCAAGAAAGGAAGGGGAATACTGGAATTGAGGTGTCATGGCATTGCTAGGGCTAGACAACTTTAGAACTACAGCTTTGTTTAATCTAATAGCCAAAGTATGTGCATGCTTTGCATAATTCTGTTTGATGGAGAAAATATTCTGAATAGTAATAGTGGGGAGGGGCTTTGCTCTATGGATAGTTTTATACTGAGTTGTGCTCAGTATTTTGTTTTCTGCTGCCTTTTTTGTAGATTGTTATAGTTTACTGTTTTATGCTGCTTAAGTGCCATTAATTGAATTTTTATGATTTAAATTGTTTTAACAGAAGTGTTGTTAGATGCCTCAAACTATTGTTAGGGTATAAATGTTTCAGATAAGTAAATAAAGCATATTCATTTTGATCAGGCATAGTTAAACTATGGAATTTGGTACCACAAGATTGGTGAGACTCTGCACACACTATACCTTTAAAGGACATTCAAAGCACATTTCTCCCCTCAAAGAATTCTGGGCATTGCAGTTTACCCCTCACAAGAGTTTCAATTCCCATCAATACTTAACAAACCATAGTGTCCAGAATTCTTTGAGGGGGGAAATATGAGCTTCAAATGTTCTTTAAAGATATAATCTATATGCAAATAGTCACCAATTTGGTCAGCTTGGTCTGATCCAGCAAGGCTATTATATACGTTCACATGTAGATTCTGTAGGTTCATGTGTAGATTTCATTTCTTTTTGAGTCTTCACTCCGTCACAAAAATATGTAACATTTCCCTTCACAAAATTACATACCCTTTCCTACCTGTTACTTTGGCAAAAACTCTGTCCCACACTGGTCATCTCTTGCCTTGACTATTAGTAGTTTTATTGTGCTTGGTGTTGCTATCTTGCCTTAGTACTCACTCGTCTACCCAGCCCTTTGCTGCCAGAATTACTCCCCTCTGGTTGCTCTAACCACATGATATTCCCCTTAAATTCCTATACGGGCTTCCTCTCATCTTCCAGATCCATCACAAGCTTCTTTCCATTTCCTTTAAAAGTCCACCATTGCTATATATTTAGTTATATCTCTCTTCCTGTCTGTGACCTTTGCTTATCTAGGTTTCCTTGATCCTCAAAACAGTATGTCCTTTCTCATTTACTGCCTCACAGAATGGCTTGAAGCATCTTTCTTTGGATCCCACCTCAAATGTTACCTTACTTGTGACTAAATCTAATGATGTAACTAAAATACATCATTTCCCCATTTATCCCTGTCATCATTTCCTCACCTTCCTCTTGTCTCTTCTGTGCCTATTTTTATAATATAATACAATTTATATTATAGTAGTAGGTAAGGACCAGTCATCTCATTAGCTGCATAGCTGATGTTGCATGACATTTCAACCAGTTATGCACTCATTGTTTTCTTCCATGCTCCAAGTAGGGGGAGAAACCCCATAATTCCTTCTTGTTTTGGAAACCCTTTGATTTCCAAAGACTTAGGTGAATCTTTGAGTCTCTTTCCTTGAAATCAGTAATACTACATCATGTCTTATGAATGAAAACAGAATTTGATAATGCCTTTGTTAGAAGTGTTGCAGAAAGTCATCAGATACGTACATGAAAGAGAAGGAAAAAACGAGTCAATGAATTAAATGAAACCTTTGGAAAAATAAAAAGCAGAGCTGCATTTTGAGCTTTCTGAAATCAAAGAAAGAACATAGAGGATGCATCATATTTGTATTTTAATAAGTGTCAAAAACTTAGTAAATGCATAGTTTCACTTTTCTCCTTTTCACATACGTAGATATTTAAGTTAGCAAATTAAGGCAATGGAACATTCAGATGTTTGTAAAAATACTAATTTACAAATGAATAGCTTTCCTATTGTGTTTTTTCTATAACAGATATTTTTCACAAGCTGTCTGTGAGACTGATACGTTTTAAATCCAAATAGTATAACTTCTTTTAAAGATATTCAGTGTGAATGAGGACAACATAATTAAAATTATAAGAGGTGTTTCATAAACTACGTTGTTTAAATAAAAATCCATTCACTCTTACATTTTATAGCGTCTGAGATTATGCCTGAGTGGCGATGGCTCATCAGCCCCCACCTGGGCATCTAAACAGAAGCACCTCCACCCTGGATCCCCTTAATGAAATTCCCTGGACCGGCAGAACATAAGAAAGGTCCTCTGTTGAATGTGAATGGATCATGCAGTCACTCCCAATCCAGAGACAAAACAGAATTGCCTGATTAAGATTAAGCTGCCATCATTGGGTATCTGCACAAGTCACTGCTTAGAGCAGGGGTCAGCAAGGTTTACCTTGCCTGGGCCGGTTCACTCCAGCGGAGATCCCTCCGTGGGCTGGATTGCACATTCAGCTGTGATTTCTGGCGTCTGGGTGGCTGCGATTTCCGGTGTCTGAGTCTGCACAGACACGATTTGTGGCACCGCAAAAGCAAGTCCCCACGCTGCGCTGCGCCAGTTTAGCGCAGCGGCGGGGACTCGCCGAGTGGGCAGCTCGGTTCAGGGGCAGCTCGTGGGCTGGTTAGACAACCCCGGTGGGCCACGTGTGGCCCATGGGCCTTAGGTTGCCTACGCCTGGCTTAGAGCTTCCTTCCTTCTACTCTGTATTGCTGCATAGTATGTCCCCAGGGTTTGTGGCCTCTAATTTGACATGCATGTTTTTAGGGTTTTTTGGTCTTGGTATATTATATAGGCTAGGTTTCTTCACGGTATTTATTTTCCCCCTAGACTGTTTGACCTGCATTTTAAAACTGATAATTGCTTCATTAAGATTGGTTTTTTGAATGATTTCACAGTTATTATAAAAGTCAAATTATATTAATAGCATACATAGATAAATAGTTAGCTAAATATCTAAAATGCTACTGATCATATTTAAGGACGCCGTGAGTGACTTGAGAAAGGGGAATATTTGTCTTTCAAATAAACAGCATTGTAAGGAAAATATTTGATGGCTTTATCATCAGTTTTGAAAGCAGACAAGACACAATTATTCTACAAGTTTCATTGCTATTTTGGGGAATTTATTAGAACAGTGTTACATGGGAGCATATGTTCTGATTGGCACAGACCCCAGTTTAACCAGGTTGAAGGGTAGGTTGTTACTCCTATTACACTAAGCATGTGCAAGCAAATGACTTGTGAATATACAGTGCAGGAGGTCATTGAATAAAAGGAGTGACCTAAATTATATTCGGATCTTACTTAATGGGATTTATGACAAAATGGGACTTCCTCAAATGCACTGTGGAGCAAAAATGGCCCCAGGATGGAGGACAGTTGCTCTCATCCTTTCCATCACTGGCAAAATAATTTCATAAAGAGGGAAATGGTTAACCAAAAAGGAAGCTTTTGCTACGGAATCTTTGACTGCTAAATATATAAACCCCTGCTCCCAGAAGTGTCCCCCAATCCTTAAGGATTTCTTCAGTCCACCCCCAAATGTGCTGAAGTGCCTCCCCACTTTCACAGCTTGAGAATGGGGTTGCAAAGGTCTGGAGGCACTTTATTATCAGATCCCCGCAAAGGTCCGAATGACTATTTAAGTGAGGCTTCTTTTCTAGTGTTCATTAATGGGTGATTCTATTTTTTTATTTGAACTGGTTTATATATTTTACCTTGCAAGGCTGAACAGTGTATACTAACTTACTAGTATAAATAAAAAGGCAAATGAATGTTACTGAGTTCAAAAGGCAGTTTGTTCTCATGCAGTTAGTACATACATCATCTTTTTTACTCAGCTTTCCCATAAAACAAACTTGATGGAAAATCCCTTAGTCACTGTTTTTAAAGAGGGGGGTGGGATTAGTATGATGTGGAACTTGTGCATGTGCTGCTTTGGATTGTGACCAGGAGAGAGAGAGAGTGTGTGCTCGTTTGTGGGCACGTGCGTTTTTTGAGAAATTCTTTTGGACAAAGGCATGGAAAATGGCATTATCTGTAATTAGAAATAATAATCTGTAATTGGTTCATTTGCCATATTTCTACAGTTCTGATTTAGTTGAACAATGTGATCATTATGCCACCAGTTTTCAATAGAGGTGTCACAATGAAAAATAATTGCAATATTCCACAATATTAACTGCACCCTAATTGCAAAAGTTTTGAAATATAATTACCATGAAAGCTAATGCGACAGGGAACATTAAGCATAATTAGTGTATTTTTTATTTTTTTTTTAGAAAAATAAAAAACTGTTAGAAGCTTGTTATTGTCTCCTAAGGTAGCTTCAAATTAGCTGGATGTAGAGCACTTTCATCTAGCTTTTCCATAATTTTCATTATTAACACAGAATGTAATAAATTTATTTGACGTATCCCACACCTGCCAGCGCTGCAGGAGTGAACATCTAATGCATTCAGGTCCCAAGCTTTCTCACAGAAACTGTCAGCATGTCCAGAGAGGTGTCAGTGGGTAAGCTTATTCTTATAAGTAAAACTCAATTGCACACCACAGTCCTGTGATTTAACACTTGAACTGTGTTTTGAACCGTTTTACTGCCTAACCACTGAACTTCATATAAGAAGTTCTGTACTTTTAAACAAGCCAGATTCATAAGCCATGGTTTGATTTTTGATTTTTAAAAATTGGACAGAGTAGGTTTTAAACTGGAATGGAATGTCAAACGGAGATTCTGTGAAATGGTGGTGAAATCCTTCTCCTAGAACACAGGAGGGAGAGGAGAGGGAAGCAGGGGAGACCAGGTGAATCTGAGGCTTCACTCAGGCTTATTTCAGTTTAGGCTGGTAATGCTAAATAATATTTTAGCATTTTGTGCAAACCTGGCCATTCATAATGGTGAAGCACAATGTTTAAGAGAATGAGCTGGTAAATTCTCAGTTCAGACCAGTGAATTCACATAATTGTTTTAGACAACCCACTTTCTCTCAGCTTCTGCTTTCCTTACTGACCTACCTAACAGGTTTACCTGCCTTTTCGGACAGTAGTACGTAAACTTTGTATGGTGGCCCTGGCAGTATGAGAGTTGGTATAGCACAGTGTCTATGAGAATGAGCTGTAAATCCAGAAGTTTCACCTCTGCCATGTGCTTTCTAGGTAGCCTGAGATAGCTCAGTTGGTAGAGCATAAGACTACAGTATTAATTTCAGGGTTGTGGGTTTGAGCCACACATTGGACAAAAGATTCCTCCATTGCAGGGGTTGGACTAGATGACCCTTGTAGTCCCTTCTAACTCTACAATCCTATTATTCTAAGTCACACTCTCTCAGCTTCAGATGCTCCATCTGCTATATGGAGATAATACTGATTTATCTTACAGGATTGTTTCAAGGATTACAACTAGATAATACTGGTGAAGCACTTCAAACATTTGAAAGCACTACACAAACATTATGTATTATTATCAGTGGTTTATTGCAGCGGTAACATCAGCAGTAAAGTACTTTAGTTCTATATAGTTACTGCTACTAGAGAAACTACCACTGCTCTTCTCTGTTGTCCTGAGGCAGAGAAGAAACGTATGTATGATGTATAAATCATTCAGTAGTTCCAGATCTAGCTGTAGTTCCAGTATTAAACTACCCCTTAGATGATAACGGTTTAGTGCTTTCAGCAATATATGCATATAGTGTTTTATCAAAAGGTTTAAGGTTCCAGGTTGTCTAAATTGTGTTCTCACGCAATTAGCCATCTTCAAATATCTGAAGGGCTATCACATGGAGGAGGGAGCATGCTTGTTTTCTCCTGCTTTGGAAGGTAGGACTTGAACCAATGGCTTCAAGTTACAAGAAAGGAGATTCCGACTAGACATGTGTAAAAACTTTCTGACACTAAGAGCTGTTTGAGTGTGGAACAGTCTCCCTTGGGATATTGTAGACTCTCCTTCCTTGGAGGTTTTTAAGCAGAGTTTGGATGGTTATCTGTCATGGATGCTTTAGTTGAGATTCCTGCATTGCAGGGGGTTGGACTAGATTACCCTTGGGTCCCTTCCAGCTCTAAGATTCTTTTACAAAATTTTCTAGCAGTATCACTGATTTATAATATTTTCAATTTCTCCGTATAAAACTGCAGCCTCCCTGTCAACTTAAATATTCTGTCCTCCATACTGAAAATATGGACTATGCATTACTGATAAGAGATTTAGGTTACAAACTTCAGAGTGCTAAAACAGGCAAGTTTCCTTTCAATCTGGTTTTACCCTTTTAAAAATATTTGTTTAACTAAAGCTTTAAGCCTATCATTAACATTAATGACTTCATTTTTTAGAATTCAGAAAATGTCAAAGTGCAGAAATGGAAGGTAGTTTTTTGAATTGTGCTCTGTCAAAGGACATTATAGCACCTTTTTTGAAATGGATAATAAGATGACCCCTTTCCCCCTTTCTATAGGTTAACTGTGGCTCATTTGTGCTACATAAAATAATAACTTTCTTTGCATTTCTGTTATCAGAGATATCTGGTGAGTTTTCAGTGCCCAGGTAGAAATTTCTCTCTGTCCATTTGAGAGGTGCTTTTTATTATTGATTACTAATTAAGAATGGTATGCATAATAGATAGTGTGTTAGGATTACACACCAAAAAAAAATTAAAATCTGCAATATGCAATCTACAAACCTTGAAATAAAAGGCATTATCAAAATGCTATATTAACTCACAGGCCAATCGTATATAGATATTAAGCCAGGAACACACAACAAAGAAAATCCCAAATGGTGTGAAAACAGGTGACACCAAGAACAACTAATCAGAGACTATGCCAGCAAAAACACAGTTAATGGGCATCCTCACAGAGGCAGTTAATTGCCCGTCCCTGCTCTGGCCCATCATAATGCCCAGATCCACAGCTTTCAAGAAAACAAAAAAGTAACTTTTATGGAACCTCAGATCTCAGTAAAAATGTGCAGACACTATTCTCATTTGCTTTATAAGAAATTCTCCTGCTTTTTAACAAAGCAGTGATTGACATTTAGGAAAGCAGTTTTAGCCAATTAGACAAATAGAAGACTTGGGTAAAATGCACATTATCTAGCCTTTTGATTTGTTGTAAAGAATTTACACTGGTCTTCCCTGTTGGAGAAATTACTAAAACAGTTAAGGTATCTGTCAGAGCTGGCTCCTGGTCCCAGCTCACAGAGGACCAACGCTAGCCAGTGGTAATGTACAAAAGTCTTTATTGAAGTACAGTTTCCATTTCCAAGCCTCAGCGCCCCAGCTCTACGTCTAGGGTTTAGACCGGCGAAGCTCCATCTGAATCTCCGCCCCCTGTACACCAGTTTAAGACTCTAGCCTTACTCCACCTCTTCCGTCTCTCCTTTCTCCTCTGGGTCCTGCTACCCCCCGGGGTTCCTTCCTTCCTGGACTCTTCCGACGCAGACGTTGACCCCCCTGACTCCTCCCTCTCTCTTCGGCGGGCTTTAGGACCTGGCTCCCTATCCGGGCTGCCAACAGTGCCGCCATCCTGTACATTTGAACTTGGCGCGCGCGCGCGCAGCCTTCAACCTTCCTCTTGACCGTTTCCTCGCTCCCCGACGGAGGCGTGGTCAATCCTCCCTCATGTTCTCCCGCTGGCAGCGCGCCGCCTGATCCCGATGCCTGGGACTCCTCCCCCCTACTGCACTCTGGTGTGGACGCTGGTCCGGATTTCCAACTGCTGCTCTCTGAGTCCCCTCTGGCCCCTTCTTCCTGGGGTGTCCCCCTGGGCACCCCCCTTGCCCTGATCATGGGAGCCCCTTTCTGTGAATCATCCGATTCACTGGAAAGACTCAGAGACCTCGGACCGCTGTCATCGCTGACATTTCCTTCGGACTCCTCCCCCTCGCTCTCCATTTCCTCCCTTCCCTGTGCCTCTGCTCCTGAACCCCTGACAGTATCAGTTAAGGTATCCAGGAATTTAATGTAGAATTATGTGTTCCAATAATAAATATATATGGTGACATTCAGTGATGGCCACCCTCTTGCAGGCCAGGACTTCCAGTTTCTCTTCCCGCCCCTCCCCAAGCCCATTGGGCACCCAAAAATACCTGCTGTGGGGGTTCCCCACAACTTTCACAGCATAGTCGCCTTAAAGAATACAAAGATTTCATCAGGAGTCTCCTTTTCTGCTCCTATGACTGTGTGGTAGGGCAGAAGTTTCTATTTCTGCTGTGTGTCCCCCAACCCCACTCCATTTCACTTATAATTATTTCTACACCCTCTTTCCTTAAAAGGTGATCATTGTCATCATCTGGTAGTGGGACTCATTTTCTCACTTGTTTCCTATTGAAATACCCCCACCCCCACCCTGGCAATGAACTACACGGGTGGTACCCAAGGACAGCAAGCATCTCCAAACAAAGAGCTTGCCCCCCTCCCACTCCCATTGTTGGACTCCTGTCATTAACATAGACTGTTATTTTTCATTCAGAGATCTTAGCATATGGAACACTACTGAGCCACCTAGAAATATTCTTTCCCCCTTCTGTGCTACCCTTTGCCCCCTGGTGTTGCCACTGATGAACTACTGATCTGTGAACATAGCCTCTTTTGAGACTATAATAGTTATTGATAACTTACAAAATATATATGCCATAAACAATATACCCCCACAAAAAACCAGCAAATGGGCAACTTCCTTCATATCACATAAGGGCACCAGGCTAGGGAGTTCAGGGCAGAACATATGGCACATTCTGTTTTCACCATCACTTTCTCCCCATGCCCCTCGGTATCTGCTATCTTGCTCCTTCTAATAATAGGGCTGGCCCTACTTTTCTCCATTATCTCAAAAAAAGTCCCCTAATATTTTGATCTCAGCAAATAGTCAAAAGCAGGCCTGAAACTTAACAGTCTTGCAGGCCTTCCCAATATCTCTGAAGCAGCTTCTCTCTTCCTGGGCTAGGCTGGACTGCTGGAGTCTTTTGAGAATTGTTAGCTAGGGTTGCCATATTTCAAACAGTGAAAACCTGGACACTTTTCTGACAAAAAAAAATTGCAAATAAATGACACTGGGTTGCCGTACATCCAGATTTTCCTGGACATTTAGCCAATTTCTGCCCGGACACTGCTTCCGACTGCAATATTCTGGGTATGTCTGGGAAATTCCAGACATATGGCAACCCTAAGTTAGCCTGTGGGACGCGGGTGGCGCTGTGGGTAAAACCACAGCGCCTAGGACTTGCCGATCGCATGGTCGGCGGTTCGAATCCCCGCGGCGGGGTGCGCTCCCATCGTTCAGTCCCAGCGCCTGCCAACCTAGGAGTTCGAAAGCACCTCCGGGTGCAAGTAGATAAATAGGGACCGCTTACCAGTGGGAAGGTAAACGGCGTTCCGTGTGCTGCGCTGGCTCGCCAGATGCAGCTTGTCACGCTGGCCACGTGACCCGGAAGTGTCTGCGGACAGCGCTGGCTCTCGGCCTATAGAGTGAGATGAGCGCACAACCCTAGAGTCTGTCAAGACTGGCCCGTACGGGCGGGGGTACCTTTACCTTTTTACCTTAAGTTAGCCTACCCTGAAACACTGCATACTGAATGTGCTCCAGCAGTGAGCTCTACTACTATACTTCAAGCACTGGCAAAAGCATGGCTTATAACAATATGCAACAACAAAATTTTCCAGTATTCTTTCATAGTGCAAGAAACCACATAGCCAGCTCTTGCTGGAGCACAGAGTAGAAGTGTAGGGAGGCTCTCTTGTCAGATGAACACTACAATCAGGACCTTCTCTCCGTGGGGATCTCTGCTGCCAAATCTGCTTTCGGACATGCTAGTCTGTTCTTATTCTTCTGTTGTGAACTTTTGCCTGTTGTATCTACAGTGCATCTGTAAAAATGAAGTGCTTAGATTTGGTTTGAGTTACTGATGACTTTTTAAAAACTTTATTTTGACGTTGTTCAGCAAGCTGGTACAGAAGGACATGCTGAACGAAATTCAGACTGGATGAATGAGTCAGTCACCTACACCCACTGTTCCAGACGACAGCTTTGTCAGTGGGTCAGCAAAAATCACCAGTCCTTGAGAACAGATCCAGCACGGTTCCTGTCACCAGTTTCCTGATTTCTAGTACTTTGCTTCCCTGCTTCAGCATTCAAGGGGCGTGTGCTTATGATACGCAGTAATTCATTTGATGGTAACTTACTCCTTTGTTTGGCTTAAGTTAGCAATAACCATGTTGTTTATTACAGCGTGAAACAGGGAGTGTGGAATCTTATTGGAGGCTTACATTCATTTCCTGATGCTACAAGTGTTTTCACATCTTCCCTTTTAACAGAATATATATTAGCTGGGCAATTCCTGCTGATGCTAATTGTTTAGGTAACCCCCCCCCCCCAGTATACTTCTACTCTAATTAACATTCATTTTAGTCACCTCAAAGCACTTAAAATTTTCTTGTCTCTTCACCCAAAATAAGTCAATTTACTTCATGGCAGAGGAATGCACTACAAAGTCACTTGAAAGCTGGTGGACTGGTACCTCCTTATATGCCCAGTGCACTGAATATTTCAATGAACACAACAGAAGTGACTTTCTCATTGCTAACTTTGCTTTTAACACTTGCTTTTACGAGTAGTGAATTTGTCACTTCCTTCTGGATTCAGTTTCATATATTCAATGGGGAAAGTGCATCTCAAGTTATTAGGAGATGGAGAAAGATCCATCCTCCTAAAAATGCTCAGATCTTAAGGGAGAACTGAAGGAAATGGTTAGGAAGGTCAGTTGCTTGAAGCTCTTTTAAAACATCTATAATACCAGCTCACAAACAGCAAGTATTATAATTCAACAATGTGTGTACTCTGGTAAAAAGGAAGAGCTCCAAACAGCTGGTTTGGTTTTGAGATATGAGAAGGTGAGTCCAAGGAAACCTTAGAAAGATTGCATTATATTTGTTAGCTCTGGTTTGTGGAAGATCTGACAAGCTCCACAGAAGGGGAAATGGCTAGCTGGGTGCTGATCCTGATGAAGCTATTCCAGGAGGGTGTGCTAACTTTGTTTCACATATACAGGAGAGGGACCAGGAACTGAATATTGGCCCTGTCTCTCTGCACTTTCAGTTAAGTTCATATATTTTTTATTAATAAAGGGAATTTTTGTATGAGTCAGTACTTTATTATTCCTTTAGAGCTGAACTCTACTTTGGTGTTGTGGTGTGTTATGGTTTGCATTTCTAATTCTTTGCTTTCTTTATTTTTGTAATTTTTAAATAATAGAAGATAGAATTTTGAAGCCTGCACATTGGGCTGCTCTTTGTTTTTTGTCCCCATAAAACCTAGTAGAGTTTATACCAGTATTAAAACATTGTCTCGTCAGGCAAACAGCTTTAATATTTCTGGACGTGCTTTGGATGGGATAGAGGAAGAAGGATGAGGCCCACTCAGGATGAGGCCCATTCATTAAAAACAACACGAGATTGACCTTGTTGAAGTGCTGTTGTTCAGAGTTTCTGCACTGGAGAAATAGCAAGCATTTGGCAATGCTCCTCTGTCAGGAAGGATGCATGAGTATTGCAGACATCTCCCCCATGGGCAATTACTCTGAGATGCTAATGCAGAGGAAGCAGAAAGAGGGGTGGAAAATTGGGACAGGAAACATGAGAGCCATTGAAAATTATGACAAATGTGCCCAGAGTGCAAGCAAGGCTTTGCATTGTGATCTACATACCAGATTTTTAAAAGGTTTTGTCGACATAATTGTGCTAGCCTTTAATCTACGTTACCGAGCAATTAGCCTTGTTGTGTGGACTTCTCTGTGTGCATATTCATGCATATGTGTGTCTATATGTTTGTGCATGCAAGCACTTATTACATTGTGCTATTTCAGTAATGTGTAATTTCTATTTCTTGCTTTTATCTGGAGGCCTCTCGTATTACATTTAGATTGTATCCTTTATCATCCCAAATTGACATTTATGCTTTTACTTCTATTGTTTGCCGAGCTCCTCTCTGGTGTGGATCAACAATTTGTTTTAATCTGTGTCACTTCTCTTATCTCCCCCGACACAGAGATGCAGTCATTTTGCACTAGCGTACGCCTCCAGAGGTTATGTTAGCAACAGTGGGATGAAGGGTTTTTTCCCTCCCACGCCAGCCTAAAATGCTGGTGAACGTTAATTGCTTATCCAGTTAGTTTATAAGAATGCAGAGATGACTGAACACATGAAAGCAGTTTTGACAAAAGTAATGGAATGCTACTGCCAGCAAATAAATAAATCTTATTTCCATAAAAGAATATTGTGGCAATGGATAGGAAGGAAGTCATAGAATGCAGAAAATTATAATTTAAAGATGAGTTATTCACTATTCCTGGAAAGCATTGTCCTGGCTTAGCTGAATACTACTGTTACTACTTTCTATTGTTTATGCTGCTTAGCTGGAAATACACTGAAGCGGCGTTATTTTTACTTTTTTCTAAATGGCTTTAACTTTTTTAAAAAATCTAATCTGTGAAGGATTCATGTGGAATAAATGGAAGAGAGTTCAATTTGGGGGGGGAAACCTGAGCCTTTTAAAGTTAATCTCTGTGTGTATTGTTGGCTGTTAAGCAGAGAAGCTCCTTGCATTCCATGGGCCCTGGAAATGGGGGGGGGGGAGGATTGGTGTGTATGGGAAAATCCTATGTAGATAATTTATGATCTGTGTAGGAGCCATTCTGTTATGCTTTATTTTTTTAAAAACAATTGAGTGATAAAACAGTTTCTCATGGGGGGGGGGGAGAGTTTTTCCTTAACCTCCTCCATTATGATAGTTAGATTTATTTCTTGTCCAAATAAACAAAGTAGCTAAATGGTTCTATTTTAAAACCAACCAACCAGCTTGTTGAAATAATAATAAAAAATTATCAGCATAATAATCTCCTGCTGTGGGAGATGACACATTTCTTCCCATATTTAAAATATTGGAGAGCTCACCTCCAAGCAACAGTGTTTTCTGTAATTTGGAAAGCAGAAAGGTTGCAGACATTTTGCACCAATAATTTATTATTTTATAATAATAGATACATAAAAAGAATATTAGGCAGTTAACATGTGTTACATTTGGGTTTAGCATACTGAGAAAATACAAAGTCCATACAGATCCAGGCTCTGTGTATATTTTTATTTGTAACTTTAGTAGTAATAGTAGTAGTAGTAAAATTTGTATACTGTTCTTCATCCCCAGTTCTCAGGGTGGTTCACAACATAAAAAGATAAAATAAAAGCCCAAAATACATACAGTTGAGTTGATAGATGAAAATCCTTAGGTTCAACTTACATATGAAGTGGATTTCATACACTGTAAGGTCAGCAGAATCATAACAAGAGAAAGATGTGAATTAATCTAATGAGTTTCAGGTCCTACTGGTCCTTCTGTAAAGAAATTCAGAAAACGTCTTTAAAACTCCTTAAGAAATAGAAGAAACGGTACAGCTGAATTTTGAACCACTATACTCTGTATTTCCCTGAATTTCCGTTTTTTGCTTCTGCTTCCAGTTCATTTCTGGGGTTCCCATTCTTGTTACATACTATTTGTTATGAAATATGATCCTATCTGGCCTTGTGTCCAAAATAAGAAGCCATGCTGTTTGGTGTGACCCCAAATATCCTTAGGAATGCCCCTTGTAACTTTTCGGATTGTCTGGATCACGGTTGGGAATTCTTTCTTGGCCCTATAATATTCCAGCTTTAGTGAAATTTCTGTTTAAAAGTGGCCCTGGATTACATGTGTGTGTTTGTTTTTATTTATATTGTTAAAATCTGTATTTATTTCATAAAAATGCGCCACATAAAATGCAATAAAAAACTATAAGCTTCTAGTATACACTAGAAGCTATCCTAGTGTATACTAATCAACAAGAAAACTAAGTGTTTATAAGCCAGTAGAACATGCCCACAGCATAAACTATGCTACCTCCTGAAGTTTGAAAGCCCGAGAGTTGCTTTTCCAGCATCCCCTGCAGCACTGCAAAGGGCACTGCAGCTGTGTTGGAACTAAAGCTGAATGAAGAGGTAACATCTGAGCTCATACATATACTGATCCCCGTGTTGCTGGCATGGTTCACATGCACACATCATGCAAGTGTCACCTAGCTGTTCCTCTTCCTTAACAACATGCCCCTTACCCTGGCCGGAAGAGTGCCAGGGAGCAGCATGCTGGAAAAGAACATGGTTGGATATTGCTTCTTCAGACTGCTTGCCTTGTGCTCCCTTCTTTTTTTGTTTCTCTCCAATATCTAGCTTATTAAATTCATCCTGGGAAATGTTGAAGGGCCTAGTAATCCATGCATTTGACATTGTTGCACAAACAGAAACCCTGTTGCTCCACCCAACAATAACAGATGTAGCCTTTCCAAGGCGTGTTATATCTCCTTTTCCTTCCCACCTCCTCCCGCAAGGCACATGCTATTCTAGTTTATGTGTTCAGTGTATCGTGCCAGTTTTACTGTTGCATGCAAAATTAGGGTATATTTCTTCTCTTCTTTTTTTACACTTATTGTTTGCTTTTATTCTTTTATTTCTTGTGAAGATTAGTAATATTAACTACTGCCGTAAACACAAAAAATGCAATGTTCTGAAACAAATGGATGCATTTTCATTCCTGTCTTAACACATTTGTGTAGTTGTTTACGTCGGTATTGTTTTATTGTGGCTACAGTTTTGGCAGTGTCGTAAAATTTAGGTCCTGCGAAAAGGAAGCAGGATAATGCATTGTCTCTCCTTGTGGGGTAATTTGCCATTCGTTGTTGCAAGCTTGCTTCATTTATATAGTATCTTTGTACTTATCAAATATCTACATGACTACTTAAGTAATGCCAAAACAAAAGAAGCATTATAGTACCCACTGTGCAAACAGTGTTGTTAGTACTATTAGGAATCATTAGTTCTTATCAGCAATGTTAGCAGCTGGAATATCCGGCAACTCAGGGGGGCTCAGAAATGTTCTTCAGTCATTATAGGTCCCTGCCATTCTTGTAAATACTGATTCTAATCAAATTCAGTAGTAGGAAAGCATAGAAACTGACAAAATTGGTAGAGAAAAAAATATTTATGAAACTTTCCTTTTATTGCTTAAGGCTCTGTTTTGTACAAAGATAAGACTGCTGCCCCTTAGATCTGCCTTTCAGCTCTGCCTTTCTGTCCTCTTCATGCTCTGGTTCTCAGGACAACACTGTTATCTCCAGAGAAAATGCAGCTCAAAGCATTACAGATGTCTAGTACAAGTGGAAGCCATATTGATGGTTATTGCTTTAAAAAGAAGCATGCTCAGATCTGCTCACTGAGCCCTCAGGAGATAGCAGTGTTTATTTTCTAGAAAGTATTGAAAACATTCAGTAGGATGTTTTTCTACTGAAGGCTCTCTTTTTTCTGATGCTGAATGTTGTTGGCTTTTTTATAATGGTATCTTAATTAAAGCTTAGAAATAATTATTTTAACACTACATACTGACTTATTTTCCATATATTGTATGTCAGGGTTGTTTTTTTTTGGGGGGGGGGATTAATAAAAAATATAAACAATATGTACTATGCTTGTTGCTCAAATTAAATTTGACATGCAGTTGCATGTATCTTTCCAGTGGCATTTAGGTTTAATCAAAAGAAGCCTTAGGAGCTTGTAAGTGTAAGGGGAAGTTCTACTTAACCCTTTCTCTGGATATTTTTTGCTCAATCCACTCCTCCAACTGTTCTCAATTCATGGGGACCAATATATACTAATTGCTTCTTTCAGAGTCCCCCCCCCCAAAAAAAAAGAAGTGGTTTGAGACTGAAAACAATGGCTTTTGAATTTCCTTAGGTATTACATTTGATGTTCTGTGCTAAGGTTGCCGAGTCACATCTTAGAGATCCTATCTAATATCCTACCTATTTCTGCAGTCGCCAAAGAAAACACAGCCACATTTTCCTTCCTTGATGATAGCCCACCGGGCCCTCCCACATGTTATGGGACATATTCACCTGGTTTTTGTAAACCACTTTGAGATTTATTTATTTTTTACAATTGAGCAGTACTATATATCATTTTTATTAAACTAATTAACAAGTCCTAGCCGCAGCAGGTGGGGGGAAGGGAATTAAGGCCAAGGGACAAAGGACAGATGAAGCCATGTCTGTTCTCTTTCATAATGGCAAGGCTGTTAAAAAGAAAACCATGAAGAAGAGGAGTGTTCTTTGCTCGATCTAAAAGCATCATTGGTATCCCCACTCCGCTTCTATGCTCCATGCACTGCTTTTTTCATCAACACTACAGCCTGCGGCTGCTTCAGGCTACTATATTCAGGTCTACAGATGCTAGAGATTCAGAATTGCATTTCTGGCAGAGTCTTGAACCACACTTTAGAAAACCTGAAACTTGGGTTGTATCCAAAGGAGTACTGAGGATTTCCACTTGTGCAAAAGGACATCACCCGTCTCCTTCCCCATGTACCTCCTGACTCTGTTCTAAGTGTTCCTCCAATCCTCTAGCAGATTTGGACAGGGTGGAGGGCACTTGGGAGGGAGGAGAGAGAGGCGGAAGTCCCACTGCACAAAAGGAAATCCTTGTTCTGATGGGACACATTAGTTGGCTCTTTGTAAGTCCCCTTGGCTCTTTGTAAGTCTGTAACTAATATGTTATGCAAACGTACTTGCAGGTGACCACACACATTATTTTTGGAATATGGAGAATGGATTAAAAATTTTCATCTCAGGCATGTAAATGAATTAAAATGGACTTAAAATGTTGGCTAATAGGTCTGCAATATTTAACCAGCTTAACTGATTTTAAAAAGTCAGCTAAAAAGTGTTTCCCTTAAGTAATTATTTTAAATATAAGTACTTGGTTGTTGCCGTCTGCAGATTTTATATCTTAAAAGAGGCATTCACTACTGTGTTGAGGGAGAATAGGGAATCACCTTTCTAAGATGATGCCTGCTGTGCGCCCTTTAAAAGCAAAGTTTTTATACCTATTGTTTTCTCTTGGACAAATCTTTTCAGCTAGATTGAAGCTATGATTGTTTACTAGAAGTAAGCATGGCATTTGCTGTTCTGCACCTGTTCATCTTTAGATCACGTTGTTGTTACTCAAACTCGGTCCTTTGCGGGTTGCATTTTGTTCAGTTGGTATGATCTTGGCCCAGGCTGAAGGTTTGAAAAAATAGCACTATTCTTTTCTACTCTCCTGATGTATTGCAATTGTAGTTTACATAATAAATAGTGTTATTCACAGTTGCCACTATTTTTGATTATCTATCAGATACAGTAGTACCTTGGTTCTCAAACTTAATCTGTTCTGGGAGTCTGTTTGACTCCCAAAACTGTTCGAAAACCAAGCTGTGGCTTCTAATTGGCTGCAGGAGCTTTCTGCACTCAATTGGAAGCCGCATCGAACGTTCGGCTTCCAAAAAATGTTTGCAAACCGGAACACTTACTTCCAGGTTTGCGGTGTTTGGGAGCCGATTTGTTTGGGAGCCAAGCCTGAACCAGTACCACTATAACCATTTTCCTGACTGTCTGTGATTATCATGTGTTTTTGAAAGAAGAAGCCCAAAGGAAGTGATGGTAGACTTAGATGTATTGGGTGCAGATGGAGACAGAATTCCATATACAAACTCCAGCAATTGTGGAACCTCTTTCTAATAAACTACACTAGCACTACAAGTCTGCACTTCTTCAGGGCAGGAAACAAAACAAAATACTTAAAATCATTGTGTGTGAATGACACAGAACCTCAGGCAGCAAGACATCTCTCCCCCCCCCCCCCCCCGGAAAAAAAATGTTATAACAAACAGAAACAAATCCAATCATCTCCCTCATCTTCCCTTCCTGAAAAGCTGTGAATGGCCACATGCAGTAAAGAAGTTACAATGGAAATTGCTCAAAAACACAGAGAGAGCTGCAGTATTTTAAATGTGATCATTTAAAATATGCCTGTGAGTGAAACATGACATGATGTGAAAGTTCCTGCATTGTTTCTCACCAGAGCAAGACGGTTTGAACATATTACACTGATCCTGGTCCAGCTGCACTGGCTACCAGCTTCCGGGCCCAATTCAAAGTGCTGGTTTTGACATTGTTGTTGTTGTTGTTTAGTCGTGTCCGACTCTTCGTGACCCCATGGACCAGAGCACGCCAGGCACTCCTGTCTTCCACTGCCTCCCGCAGTTTGGTCAAACTCATGCTGGTAGCTTCGAGAACACTGTCCAACCATCTTGTCCTCTTTGCCCTCCATCTTTCCCAGCATCAGGGTCTTTTCCAGGGAGTCTTCTCTTCTCATGAGGTGGCCAAAGTACTGGAGCCTCAGCTTCACGATCTGTCCTTCCAGTGAGCACTCAGGGCTAATTTCCTTAAGAATGGATGCGTTTGATCTTCTTGCAGTCCATGGGACTCTCAAGAGTCTCCTCCAGCACCATAATTCAAAAGCATCAATTATTTGGCGATCAGCCTTCTTTATGGTCCAGCTTTCACTTCCATACATCACTACTGGGAAAACCATAGCTTTTACTATACGGACCTTTGTCGGCAAGGTGATGTCTCTACTTTTTAAGATGCTGTCTAGGTTTGTCATTGCTTTTCTCCCAAGAAGCAGGCGTCTTTTAATTTCGTGGCTGCTGTCACCATCTGCAGTGATCATGGAACCCAAGAAAGTAAAATCTCTCACTGCCTCTATTTCTTCCCCTTCTATTTGCCAGGAAGTGATGGGACTAGTGGCCATGATCTTCGTTTTTTGATGTTGAGCTTCAGACCATATTTTGCGCTCTCCTCTTTCACCCTCAATAAAAGGTTCTTTAATTCCTCCTCACTTTCTACCATCAAGGTTGTGTCATCTGCATATCTGAGGTTGTTGATATTTCTTTCGGCGATCTTAATTCCAGCTAGGGATTCATCTAGCCCAGCCTTTCGCATGATGAATTCTGCGTATAAGTTAAATAAGCAGGGAGACAATATACAACCTTGTTGTACTCCTTTCCCAATTTTGAACCAATCCGTTGTTCCATATCCAGTTCTAACTGTAGCTTCTTGTCCCACATATAGATTTCTCAGGAGACAGATGGGGAGATCAGGCACTCCCATTTCTTTAAGAACTTGCCATAGTTTGCTGTGGTCGACACAGTCAAAGGCTTTTGCATAGGCAATGAAGCAGAAGTAGATGTCTTTCTGGAACTCTCCATAATCCAGCGCATGTTTGCAATTTGGTCTCTGGTTTTGACATATAAAGCCTTAAATGGCTCAGAACCGCAATACCTCAAGGACTGCCTCTTTCCATATGAACCAGTCCTGACCCTGAGATCATCTTCTGAGGCCCTTTCTCGTGTGCCTCCTCTTCAAGAGGTTCGGAAGGCGGCAACACAAGAACCGGCCTTTTCTGCAGTGGATCCCTGTCTGTGGAAGTTCACCTTGCACCTTCATTATACACCTTTAGGCACCAGGCAAAAACGTTCCTTCTTAACCAGGCCTTTGTTGACTTGATTGACATCTTATGTCCTTATAAATTGTGGGGTTTTTTTGGGGGGGGTATTGGGTTGTTGTTGTTTATTTTGATTGTGCATTTTGTGGATTTATATCCCCTGAGACCTCTGAGCATGGGGGGGTATATAAATTCAAACAACAACAACTATTTGAAGCACAATAAATAAATATTTGAAGCTCTCTTGCACCACTGAGGCCTTTTTTGCCTCAAGTGACAGAATGGAATTCAAAAGGAATTCCAGTTGTAGTTGTATATTTAAATATTGCTTTAGATTGCTATTCTGATTTGTAGCCAATCTGGGACCTAGTAGTGAATGGTGGATTATAAATGTAAAATTTTGTATAATGCATGTATACAGAAAGAATCTTGTCAAACTAGAAAACGTACTGAAAAAGAGACAAATATAATCAATGGGGTGGAGCATCTCCTTTTTGAGGAAAGCTTATGATGTTTGAGGGCTTTTTAGTTTAGGAGGAAAGTGAGTAAAGGGGGATGTGATAGAGGTGCATAAAATGATGGCTGGCATGGGATATGGCTTTCTCCCTCTCATAATATAGGCGACTCTCCAATTACACTCGGGATACTCCAGAGATAGTGCATAATGCCAAAATTGTGCATAGCCAGAACACATTGGGTTCAGTGGTCCGTGGGATTGCCAATGTCTTTTTTTCTGCCTCCATTTTATTTTATTTTAGTTGTTTATTTTGCCAACCATGTAAAGTTGAATGTGCACAAGTTAAATGCTCATGAGCTGCAAGTTACTTGTTCTAAAACCAGGAGTGGCTCACGTGATGGGCAGAGCCAGAGCAATAGCATTCCAACAAGTCAAAACATGGCGTCATCCAATGACATTGAACGGTGTAAGATTCTGGAAAGAAATAAGTCTACAAAACCTAACAAAACTATAGAAATTGCTATTACTAGGTGTAGTGAACGCTATCAATTTGGAGGACTTTTAAAAGAGATTAAACAGATTAATGGAGGATCAATGACTATTAGTCATAATGCCAATATGTTATCTTCAGTATCAAAGATACCAGTTGCTAGGAGACATGAGCAACTAGACAGGCTTATGGGTCTGATCCAGCATGGTGGCTCTTATATTCTTACAGTTATGCTTACTTTCATGTAAATGTCCATAGAATTGCAACCTTTATTGTTTGAATAATTGATGAATAAACTAAAACACATGATTTCTTGGCTAAGATTTTTTAAATTGGGTGTCACCCCTGGTGGCTCAACATTCTACATTTCCATTGAATAATAATTGTAAATGAATAATCTCTGAATGACTTTTTATACCACCCACCACATACGTTAGCACACTGGTGGAATAGGAGGTAGAACGGAATAACTGTAGGGAACCCATTGTGCCTGCCCTCTCCCTGTATTTCAAACTGAAATTGAGCACTATCTTTTATGTTTTGATTTGAATTTTTCAAAGGCAGGCTCTGATTCATTGTTGGATCAAAACAGAGATACAGATAACTGGATTCTTACTGAACTTTCTTTTCATATACTTCTAAAATTGTTTGTGTGGTCTGCCAGTTTTGCAGTAATAGTAGTTCCGATCAGAATAGGATTGGGTTAAATAAAAGGGTTTTTTTTAAAAAAGAAAAACGTAGCTGGTTATACAGTGAATGATTCAGGCTGAAATCCTAAATGCATTTAGAGTCGACTTTGAGTAGATATCCATAGGATTGAACTGTTAGATGCATAAATGTTTCCACTTTAGGTACTGTGCTGTGGTTTGCCATAGCCACATTATAAGATAGCATTGCAGTATGTTCTCAGAGATAAAGTAATGCCAGACTTATTGATGTAGTACTATTCTGGTCCCAGAACTTGTTTAGGAGAACATTACTCTTGCAGACCTAACATTTTGCTGTTGTAAGCTGCTCTCAGGTCTTCTGACAAAGAGCAGGATATAATTTTTAAAATAAATAAAACAAGAATATAGAACAAATTTGGTCTCAGATGAAGGAGTGCAGGTAGGATGGTGAAGCAATCTTGAAAAATCACCTTCTAATTATTTTTTCCCTTCTACTTCACTATAAAAGTGATGGTTGGTTTTTCTCTCCAAAACTAAAAGAAGCAACATCACAATTCTCTAGAATCTACAAACTATATTCATGTATTACTCTTGCTATCCAGTTGCCACATTACTGTTTTATTTATGTAAGTGCATAATCCCATATGCAGCTATAAATTGCTGTCCATGTACATAATTCAGTCCTTAGATATATGTGGGATATGCAGTGGGATTCTGATTCTGTGTATAGGAAAGAACATGTACATGTGTGAAGCCATACTTAATTTTAGAATATACTACAAAGCTTGACAAAAAATTCTGCTAGAAACTATGGGCTTCCTTGTACAAAATGCAAGCTGCAAACGAACCCTCTGCTTGCTTGCTTAATATTCTTATTGCAATTAATAGTACAGCTTTGGATTTACATACTCTCAGTGGATAACCAACACACACACACACATGCACGCAGACACCACTTGCTAATTCATGTTTGTGCTTTTCTTTGTGAGGCAGTCTTTGAGGATATGTTTCCTAGAGCTTTTATAAAAACATGTAAACAAATTGAAATATAGAAGCCATTGTACACATGCCTTTAGGAATCCGACACAGATGTGGAGCTAGGATTTTATTCTTTGTGGATTTTTTTTAGCTTCGTTTGCTTTGTAGCTGATTTTCTCCCTTGTTCTATAAAGAATAGTTTTGGCTTCTGTATCTCAGTTCCCTCATGTGCAAATTAGACTTTTTTATTTTAAAAAGTAATTCAACCCAATTTCTAGTACTTATCCTTCGTTATATGCAATTTTGAAAAGCTGTCATCAGCCAGAGCATTCTTTTCTTCAAGTAAATGCCTTGTATGTCCTACAGGATCACATTATCTTTTCAGCTCAGTCCACTGTAGAAGGTTATATAATTCCCCCCCGCACCCCCCCAAAAGCAAAATGGTAACTTTTAGGATAGCATGTTTAAACAAGTAATATTACTGTGGCATGTATGTTTGAGAGGTGACACTTCCAGATTTATAAGTGTTTATTGGGGGAGAGAAGGGGTGGGTCTATACCCTGGACTTTAAAATGTTGAAATATTGGATAGTGGTTGGGGTTGGGGGTGGTGAGACAAAGGCCTGGTTCAAACAGAACACTAAATGGTGGTTTGTTTATTTGGCTTTTTGAGGTTCATTAACTATGTTTGGTTGTGGCCAACAAGCCATAATCTAAAACCATAGTTTGAAATTGACTGAAATAGCTTTCAATAACTATGGTTTGTTGTTAGTTTGGCAGGAAGGCTTGGGACAGTTCATGGTTGGAGCAGCAGGCAAGACTGATGGCCAAAGCAAACATAGCACAGAGTCATGAATCTGTTTGCTTACCCCAGTGATGGATGGGTTGTCTGGTTTTTTTAATGAAAAACAACCCTAAATACTGGAGTGGAACAGGAAGTGGGTCTGATTGCCTTCCTTGTCTGTCAGTCCTATCAGAATCCTTTTCTCCACAGGAGGAAAAAGATATAGCTGTGGGGGGTGGGCAGAGAAATAGCTGTGTAAGAGGCCTTTACCTGCACCATTTCACACCAATCACCTTGTCCAAACCTTAGTTTAATGGGGGTGGGGGCTGTCAAGGTAAACACACCAGCAACTATTTGCTGCATCCAGTTTTGCTCAAAAGCTAACGAGCAAGGTCTATACCAGAAAAAGGTAACGTGAAGTGTTGATCCATTGATGGTCTGAAGCTTATTGATTGCTGAAATACTCCTGCATAGATGTGCACGCATGTTCTTAGCCCACTATGAGTTCTCAGATAAAGGAACAGTGTTTTTTGCTTCTGAGGTATGCACTCTAATGAGGCTGCCTCAGATTGGCTTGATGGTGAAGGTGGAAAGCCCAGCACTGAGAAAGTTTCCACAGAATAATATGAGGATATTTGCCAGGAAACATGTTTTGCAGGGGGAGTGAAAGGAAGCACAATTCCTAGTGGTTCTTCCCCTAGGAAGAAACACACAATAAGAAACAACATAGATATAGGATTGTCTGTAGCTATGGATTGTGGCTAACACCGTGTGTAAACCACTTGCAGAGTAATCGGAGTAAACACAGCCTTGTTTGAAAAATTGGACTCCCAGTGCTGCTTTTATTCTGTTCTGGAGCGGTGAGGGAAATAAGAGTATGAATTCAAGGTGCGTGAAGCATGCATGCATGCCCACATATACAAACAAATGCAAGATATATTCTTCTTCATGTCTAGAAAGTCCCTTTGTCTCTTCCAAATCATCTCTGCCTCTGAGTCCCACACCAAAGGCAGGAGAAGAGTCATAGCTATCTTCCCATTATAGCTCTGGGGAATATCCTCTGAGGAAAAGTATAGACTCAAGAGCAGTAACACAGAGCTGCTTCCAAGTGTTATAAGTAACCATGCAGAAAAATAGTATAAAGGTCACTCTTATCATAGCCTAGGACTGTTAGTTCCCCACCCATAGTGCTCTTTCCATTCTAGCTGTGAGAAACTAGAGGAAAATGATTATTTCCTGAATGAGAGCTGGAAGCACCTTCAGGCAGAGCCATTTTCCCCATTGATTCAGATGCACTGAAAGAAAGATCTGAAGCCACAAAGTCTAAGCAATTAATAATTTCAGGGAAAGTTTTAATACAGAAATACAAGACTCAGCAATATGCTCAGATAGATCCTTAGGGAAAGCAACTGTTCATTTCTTTATGCTCACATGTTTTGATTTGAAAAGTGTCTTTTTCTTTTTAGTTTTCTTTTGTTAGAATTGGATCTGTATTAGAATAGGGTTGATCTTTTATTTATTTTTAAATAGAGTAAGTAGAGTAGTACTCCTGTCTTCTGTACTCTGTAAGGCCAGTCTAACATAGTTGGGAAAGAAGAACATCCTCACTTCAAGAATTGATCTTTATCACACCTTCAATTGCCTTGTATGGGGTGTTAGGGTTGGGGTAGTACCTCCATTGGGGGATACATCATGCTCCTTCTGGGGTAGTTTGTCCACTTTTGGTCCCCACCCTGCACTCAGTTCTCACCTGTGGCTGCTAGAAGCTGTCAGCATGCGACAGCAGCCACACCCCAAGAAATGGTTTCAACTGACTCGCTAAACCAGGTGAGAGTAGCTGATGGGTTAAAACTCATGGTGAGTTAGGCATTTCCCCTGCATGTGAAGACAGGCTCCAGCAGATTGAGCAGACGAGACCAATAGTGGGCCCAATGGTCAAGAAGGCATTGACCACAGAGGGAAATGAGGGGCAGATGGGGCTCATTGATTTTGGGAGGTAGCCCATGTAGTAGGACAACTCTGAACTTAAACCTCTGCTTCCCTGCAGGACATCTTTGGGATAACAAAAGCTAACTTACACAAATCCAGAGCAGAGTCCCTAAGGCAGTTGAATGCTGCCTTGTGCGCCTCCTTGCGGCAACTCCTGCAGTCAAGCTGGTACCAAATATATTGCTCTGCTTTCCTTTGGACCACATCAGCAAGGCCAAGAGGGGCATCTTGTCTGGGCAGCCCAGGACCTCCATGCACATTGGGCAGACTTGTGCCCCATGGAGGTCACTTTGGTGCTGCTAACACAATAGTTTGGCTTCTCCCCTGGAGGCCCATTCCATTGTCTCTCAAGACAGATGGATACCAACAACACAGAAACAAACAAACAAAAATTCCACAACTACAGTGTATGTGGTGCATTCAGGGACCAAAGATTTAACCTTGTCAAGTATATCCACCAATTCAGTATGACCAACCAAAGTCATATGGCTCTTCTGATGTTCAGAACGCACATGATCAGTGTGCATGGAGTGCAGGATCATGGTGGCAGGCCCCAGCTCCATATCACATAGATTAATTAGACTGTTTGCACGATCCCCACACGCATACAAATTATATGCATGCTAGTTCTGTAAAAGCTGTAAGAAGCCGTGGAAAAACAGGTACTTGATCATATAGATCAACCTAGATGCACACAGTTTGCATATGTGGTGATGTGGTGTGCAGAAAGTCTAGTGAATACATGGGGCATTAGCTGGGCAGCTATCTTAGTTCTCCTTCTCCAATACACATTCACTGTAGATGCTTTGAATGTCTGAACGGGACTTGTTGGGAGCATCTTTTTCTGAGTGCATGACTGTTTCTTTAGGAATATGCACTCAGAAGAGGAAACACACTACTCACTATTTATGGTGAAAGTGCGGGTGATCCCTCAGTCATATAGGATGGCCATGTGTGCTGATTTACAGATGACAGCCCTCTGTTTGAAGATGCCATTAATTTGAAGTGCTATCTGATTCCAAGTCCAGCTGAAAAATAAAGGGCCATACAAAGGGAGAACAGGGGCCTGAGCAGGTCATGGTTTGCCCACTATGGTGAAATATGTTGCATTTCTGTTTAAATTGCAGTAATAATTTCTAAATCTTCATATATACATATGGATTATAACATGTAAAATTAAAGCAAACCAGTGCCCCCCTTTGTCTTCTTTTTTATCTATGCACTTTCTTTGGCATTCTGCAAGTGGCCACTGTTGTAATAACTTTGCCGATACCAATGCAGAAGAATCATTTTAAGTTTTCAAAACACTTAATTGCATTTAAATGTTTTAGGCAAATCTGATAAATAGTAATTACTTGCACAATAATGTAATCAGAATCCTTGTGAAACATGATTTTGAGAACTTCTATCTCGTAACAACGCACTGCTGAGAGTAGAACATTATTACTTTTAGCTTTGCTTATGATAAGAGGTGACTATGAATGAGAGGAGATATTATATAAAGTAAAACAATCCTTTGGATGTGTGGTGGAAAGAGTAAAACATTCTGATGTTTATAAAGCAGTTACATTCCGCAACATGTTGTTCTCTTATTTTTCAGGGAAATGTATGGCAGTAAATATTCAATTCGTTTTATAGCACAGATTAGTCAAACATCTACAGTGTTTCTAAGTGGTAGTAATTAACATTCATGTCAATGTTCATTGTGCTCTGCAGCGTAGTTTAACTGGAAGGTTAGTTAAAAAAAAGCTTCAAGACAGAAATTCGCACACCTGCGTACCTGACGAGATTAAGAATTACCTTGTTTAGAGATTTTGATGGTGGAATATGTTTTCCCCCCTTGCCTTCAAGATTAATAATAGTATATATCAGTATTTTGCCCTGCTGTGCAAAGATCCCTCATATCCTATATCCCATGACCTTTTCTCAATTGCTGGCAGCAACATTATTTTCCTTCAAAATGGGGATTTTTGACATTAACCTAGTTCTTCCTTCCTGACACAGGAGCAACTTAGGAAGCTGCCTTATACCTTAGTCAGACCATTGGATTTCCCGGATACATCTACATCACCACACTTTCCCTCAAGTGTGTTGACATTTTACCATTTGACCTGCACCCTGCAACAACTCCAGACAGAGAACCTCTATAGAGAGCAATCTGTTTTATTTTTCTAATTATGTTTTCAGTTGAGATGGCTGGGGCAGGGGAGGAGACAGCTTATGGGTTTTCATGGTAAATTATATATATTGGCATGTAGGGACATTAGGCCTCCAGTATCTTTGGTACAGAGACATCACCTTGCCAACAAAGGTCCGTATAGTTAAAGCCATGGTTTTCCTGGTAGTGATGTATGGAAGTGAGAGCTTGGACCATAAAGAAGGCTGACCACCGAATAATTGATGCTTTTGAATTATGGTGCTGGAGGAGACTCTTGAAAGTCCCATGGACTGCAAGAAGATCAAACCTATCCATTCTGAAGGAAATCAGCCCTGAGTGCTCACTGGAAGGACAGATCGTGAAGCTGAGGCTCCAATACTTGGCCACCTCAAGAGAAGAGAAGACTCCCTGGAAAAGACCCTGATGTTGGGAAGATGGAGGGCACAAGGAGAAGGGGACGGCAGAGGACGAGATGGTTGGACAGTGTTCTCGAAGCTACAAACATGAGTCTGACCAAACTGCAGGAGGCAGTGGAAGACTGGCGTGCTCTGGTCCATGGGGTCATGAAGAGTAGAACACGACTAAACGACTAAACAAATCTTTGGTACAAAACTGCCTCATGTGATTGGCAGTGCACTACAGCTTCAAGTCAGAATATCTGTGATGATTATAAGCACCTGTGGAATTTGTACAACTGCAGAGGCTCTTTTGGGTGTGCCAACCTGTGCAATACACATCTGTCTTGCAAGGCTTCATTCTGGGCATAACTAGACATTATGGAAGACACAAGGCTTCTGCCAGTGCCCCATAATATCATCTATTGAAATTTCACATGAAGTGGCATCATTACTTCACCTGTTGAGCTGAGCCTGGCACTGAAAACATGTCTTGGGGTTGCTCCCTAGTGAACCCTGGTTAGATTAAATCCTGTCTCGATTTGGCAATTCTGCCTATATATTATTATTCAAAGTTTGATGTTTTTAATGAGTATCATCAGTATTATTTATTAAAAATAACATATTTTATTTATCTTAGAGGTGGAGTATTGGTTACAGTCACTTCTTGAATGGTGCTAAAAATGTTTTCCTACAGGAGGGTGTGATTATTTTCACCTGCCCCTTAGTTTAAAAGCACATACTCCAATTGACCTTGTATATCACATTGTGTGTCTGCTCAGTGTTGCTGGCTGGTTGGAGTTGCTGGCTGAGCTTTCCCAATCACTGTTTCTAGTGCTTTTCAGGTAGGGATTCCTGCCCTGGGGAAGGGTGTATTCAGGAAGATCCAAATGGAAACCATAACGCATTATTCTGTCCCTCATGATTTGTATTCTTGTCTTTTTTTAGTGGGTAATTTCCTGTTGAGCTATGATTAAATAATAGCACCACAAAATTTAATTTCTTATGTAACTCCGCTTTTCTTACTCTTGAGTACAAAGCACTAAAGCACAGCCAACACACAAAAACCTCATCAACTATTGTTATCTTCCTCTATCTGATACATTTAAACCGTTAGAACACTTTTTTCTAGTTGAGATGTAAAGATTTTGAAGATTTGTGGTCATTAAAAGGCTTTTACCACTTCTTCAAGAGTGCAGATGTTAATCCAGAGGTTGTAGCCAAATTGCAATTTGGGTAATTATTGCCTGCCTGTCTCCATTCCCTTGTGAATGTAATTGGATCAAGTATGACTGCCTTCTTCATTTCCTATTCCTACGCTCTTATGTAGTATTATGTAGTCTACCCATTGTTATAATGGATTGCTTTATTCCACTAGAGCAGCCACATGCCAGTGCTACAGTGAACTACATACATGCATAATTAGAGGTATAAGCTGCTTCCAACTTCCATAAATATTGCTGCTGTTAGAGTTTAATATCCCTACATCCCAGCAAACAGTCTTCCTTTTAAGAAGCATTGGGGGGGATTAAGTGTCAAAATCTCAATATTTCTTGTGCTCTATCTCATTAAATTGGCACAGTTATGATATTCATTTTGCCTTTGACCTTTGGATTCAGCAGTGTTGGCAGCTATTTTGCCTTTTCAACTTACTCAGTAGTTTTTGGACAGTTTCAGTGTTAGAAGGTGGTTGGACTTCATGGAATTCTGTTTCTTGTATCTTTAAATTGAATTTCTATCCCCCACCCCACTCAAAAGGTTGTAAGTTTCATCACTTACAAAGTGCTGAATATTTTCTCACATTACAACTTCAGTGTACCAAGTAGCCTGCTTGAAATTGACAAAAGAGGTCCAAAGACTTGCCCGGGTGGGGAGAGATAGCAATCAGATTGCTTTGCAATGACAGTATTTCCTTTTTAGCTTCATGCTTCACTACATGGCTGGTCAACGTATTTTGACCAAAAAAGAAAAAGCTTGCTTCAGGATCCTTGTAAAGTTTATAGAATATAGGACTTCACTGAGCTGTAACTCCTCAGATGAGCTGAAATTGCAGCTAGATATTTCTTTGCCTATGCTGGTTCCTTGCACAAGAGACAAGTCTAAATGGCTTGTAGATTATTTTAAATGTGTTTATGGAAAATGAGTTATTGGTTTGTTTGTTTATTATTATTATTTGTGTTCTTATTTTGTATTTTATGTTCTGAACCACCCTGTGCTCTTCGGATGAAGCGTGGCACACAGATTTAAGAAATAATAATTATTATTATTCATTATTTAGACCTCCTGATAAATAAATTGATATTTTCCTTGCACTGAAATCCTGTTCAAACTCTGTGCTAAGGGCTTGTAATGACTAAAGCCCCAAGTGTAATAGCTAAAGTTGGAACAAGAAGAATTTAAATTTTTGATGAAGCCAAGCGCTGGGAGATGATGATAATGCCTCTCGAAAAATATTGGAGCCATTTCATGTTATTGAGCAACATTCACCTTATAATTTCACAAACTTTTCAGCAGGGATTTTGTAGACCTTAATGGTATTGTAGATATCCTCGGAGTAATCAAAAGATTATTTCATACTAATAGGCTCTTCTTCTCAAGAGGGTGGCGAAATACTTCAGATAGCGTTGATTTATTCAAATCCTTGTACAACATTCCATTTTGTGAAAATTTGTGTGAGGAAAAAAGATATGGCTTTAATAGGCCATATAAAATAATGACTTCCAGATGACTCCCTACAATCGCTAAAACAATAAAAATGACACATAACGTAAGGATGAGCAGATTTTGCTATTTTTCCATGGGTTGGCTGCTGCATGTTTCATTAAGTCAATACTATATGGACAATTTTATTATTTTTTGGAGCTGGTGCATGCATAGTGTGCTTCCATTTGCATTAATTATTATTTTAATCTGAATTATCTATGTGCACAAGCTTTCATGTAAACTGAGTCAGTGATTTTGATATTTTTTAGTATGTGAAGGTGCATATGAGCACACATTCTCACTGAATAAAAAAGCATGGCTGTGCATGGGATGGGTAGGGCTGCAGAGCATTATTTATTGTTTATTTAAATTTCTATCCTGCCCTTCCTCCAAAAAGAGATTTATGTCTGGAGTGACTACTGTTTACCCAAGCATTATATATATTTATAGAAGCAAAAGTATACACAATTGCATTCCAGGTTTATAGGTCAGCCTTCTCCCACATTATACCTACACCAGTGGCGTAGCGTGGGGGGTGCAGGGGGGGGCAGCCGCACCGGGCGCAACATCTGGGGGGGGCGCGCTCACACTCGCAGCTCTCTGCCCCTACCTGGCTCACTCATTCTTTTAGGGGGTAAGGGTTTCTTTAACTAATCTAGTGGAAGAGACTCGAGTGCAAAAATCCACGGGTTAGGGGGCGCAAATTACTTGCCTTGCCCCGGGTGCTGACAACCCACGCTACGCCACTGACCTACACAATCCATAATACCCTTGTCAGGGGGCACACTCTGAGCGTCCCATCAAATGATACTCCTGCACATCAGCCATATGTTCAGAGATGTCTGAAAAGAAAGGGCTGCCAAGCTAGAGGGAACACAGCAGAACACTGCAAACCATTCATTTTAACCTTAATGCATGTGAAGAGGAAACCCTTTATCAATGGAATAGCTGGGGTGGTTTTCGTTTGCACTGCAACAGAGCAGTCCTAACACTGTTCCCCCTCCACCACCACTACCCGGGCTGTTATTTACATTACAAAATATAAGCATATTTATTGCATTCACACATTTAACTTTCTTGTTTGGCCCTCAGAGTTAGTTGATACGCTGTTAAGCCACGTAAGAATAGTGTTTCTGTTATATCCATTGTATGATAGCCTGATTACATGAAAACATAATGTATAGTTCAAGTTCCATTCTAGGGGGAAACAGTTGTGCACCTGATTCCAGAATTTTTCATCTTGGATGGCATGTGCTTGGCAGCAGTGCTCATTTTCAGAATGCGCTGGAAAAGAAGCCACCTTCTAACACAATTATTCTTACATCACTGTGACAATTTTCAGGCTCCCTCATGGACCATCTAGAGAACAATCAGATTTTCAAGCTGTGCTCAGCTAATGATCTTTTTGTGTGAAAAATGTCAACAGACTGGAACTTTAGCCAAAACGGTTTTTGTAGAAGAGCATTTTTAGGTTGTTAAAGGGAGGATATCACTGTTTTTATTGTTTTTAAGTGCATCTACTTTTGGGATCAAACTTTACATGTTTTAAGAAGTTCTGTTTTGTATCTGGAACTGCTCAAATTACCATAGCGGAGAGAAAATTTACATTGTACTTTTATTGCTAAAATCATATGCAGCCTAAATACTGTTGGCACACACAGCTACTTTGAATGAGCGAGGTATTTTGTTCTGTCAGCTCCCAGAGCTGGACTGATGAATTGGATGTATACGTTTGAAGCAATTTTGATGCTTTGCCTTAAAGTAACAAGATTACAAATTAGCTGGGAGTAATACTGGCGTTCGGCATATTTCGTAACTTACCTTTGCCTCATTTTTCAACATTTGCTCTATGTCCATAGCTATTTTTAGGAATGGAGCCATGTATTGGTCATTGTAGTTGCTGCTATTTAATGAAGGGTGTTAAAGCTCACATCACATTCTGTCAGTAAGTATGAGTAAGCTACAGCCAATGTGGCATTTCAGAGGCTCTGTTGGTATGGAACTTTGATACAGAAAAGAGATTGCTCTGCAATTTGACTGTGCTCACAGATGTTTTTCCTGATTTCAGCAGGATTTTAAGTGAAGCTTTGAGGTGAGAGATTAACTAGGCTATCTTTGAAATCCCTATGTAGTGCGGTTTTAGCAAGAGTCTATAGTGCACATGCCAGAGTATCTCAGCTTGCAAAGTGATTTGATAATGCCGGGAAAGTGGTAGGTCAGTATTCTTGCATAAAATGGTGCAGAAAATTAAGAGTGACAATAGTCAAGAGATGGTGTTTGGCTTTAGGAGAGATCTGTAGGCAACTGAAAAGGCATGAAGTATTATCAACATAACTAGGACAGCATGTGGAATAAGATAGTAGACCTGTAATTCCCAGTGTTCATTTGCAAGCATTGCGCTAGAATTGCTAGTCAGGGTGTAGAGTGAATGCCTAGACTCTAAACAGCCTATGCACTTCAAATAACTCTCCACAGCTAATCTTCTATTCCTGATTTGCAATTTCAAGCTTGAAGATCAAATTATGCATCTTTTTGGAAAGGAAAGGCCCTTGCACTCCTCCTATGCATGGGGAAACAGAGAGGGCGACAACCTCTAACACCGCTATATGTTTGAAGGCATTTGATCTGTGCAGGTTCTCCACACAGCTTCATCAGATTAGGGAGTTCATAACTTCCACTTTCCACACCACAGCTGTTTTCCTCAGCTTATTCTAGGAAAGAGGCTATATAATCATTTATCATGCCTTACTAACTTTGTGATTGGACCGCTATACGACACATTCTATATAGTGGTGCTGTTTATTATTGTTTCCCTTGCAAAAATAATAAATTATAGCACACCTCTTGTTTGGGATGACCTGCTGAAAGTAGTCTTCCAGGGTCAGCACCAAGCCACCTGCAATCTTCAAACAAAACTGTGTCGGCTTTTGACTTGAACAGTAGTTTTATGCATTGTACCAACATACCTGAACTAGTTCTTCCAAGTGCCATTGCAATCTCTCAGTCTGGTAGAGATGATTCTCTTGCATGTACTATCGGGGACATTGGAATAACATGAAGGAAAGCTTCCCTCTGTGGTAGAGATGCATCAATTCTTAGCAGTGTGATTTTAACGAATGTGTTTTTTACTTGGGTTGGCTTTGGTGACCAAGATTAAAGTTATAATGCTGTGTTGCATTAAAATCAGTTGCCTTTTCTTATTTAACCGGATATTTTATATATGTATTTATGTATTGTTAATCACTTAGAATAGACCAAACTAGAACTAAATAATTAAACGAAATAAATAAAGCAAATCCCTATTCTAAATCCAGTCAAATATCAAAAGTGAGCTGGTAGTTGTAGTTCCCCCTTTGGGACTCAGCTATACAGCTGCAAATAAACCATTTTAAGTGTGTTTTAAGGGCAATATACAATTTGACACTAGATGGTGATGGTGAGCCTCATGGAAAATTCAGTGAATTTTTAAAAATACTTTTAAAAAATCATTTTCAGAGTGGTTTTTGTATGCGTCTAAATTCCACCTTGGTTTTTAGGACTCTCCCACACCACGCATATACTTTCATTGAAACAATGAAATAACCATACATTATAGCAGAGTAGTTAAGAGTATGGTTGCCTTGGAATACCTTCTCCCTAGCAGAAATGATGTGAATAGTGTTTGTTTCTCAGCAAGAATTCTGCGAGTGATGATCCTAGTCTCATCCCTGCTGGGGGTGGGGGGGGGACCACTCCACCAGGACTTGTGGAGTCCCTGAAATTCCCTGCCTATTTCCTGTGCCTCAAGATAACTTCCTGATCCTTGAAGAAGGTGAAGAGGGGAGGTGTAGCACCACTTTCAGGATGGAGGCTTGTGACATACTACTCTCTTCAGTTTTACACAACATCCCTGCTCCACTAGTTTTCAATATAACTCAGATACTCGGTTCTATTTCACACACATAAAATTAATATATACGTGGGTCATCGCCAGAAAATCAGTTTTCAAAAATGCTGCCTTTTAAAAATGGGTTGTAAGCACTAGATCTGGTTTTATCCATCTGATTTTTGTTTGCTGTAAAACTATTACTTTAAGACTAATACACCTAACATCAGTATAGCATAGTACAGTTGATCTCTTATCCATTATTAAGATAGCATTTGATGTCTCATGAGTTCCCTGCTCTCACTTGCTCCTCCTTGTGCTTCCAAGCATTTGTGTTACAAAAAATATTTTAAAAGGAGTGAAACTGGAAAATTCATTTACACACGCACACCAAGAGACATAATTCCACATCTATGCTTTTCTTTAAAGAAACCAATCTCATAGTGCCTGCTGAATTTTAGGGGGGGGGGTATCTGTCTGTCTAATTGTCTATCTATCTATCTATCTATCTATCTATCTATCTATCATCTATCTATCTCTTCACATAACGGCACTGTTAAAACACAGTTCCCTCACTTCTTCAGAGAACAGAATTATTGCTATCCCATCAAGTTATTTATCATCTTTACATTTCCAACTGCTGAGGCAACAGGAAGAATCCACACAGCACCACATATTGTAAGATATGTGTTGTAATCCATGCTTAGCCCTGGCTATATGAGTAATGAATTCTCCCTTGAAGTTCCGTGATCAAGAAAGTTACATATGATGATGCAATTGTTACCACTTGCTTACCCTTAGGTAAGATGGTAAATTTTCAAATCTTCATTTGAAGCCTCTACATAGTACTGGTGACTGGTGGTGGTAGATTATTTGCTTTCTCTTACCCCTTCACCTTTATTTCCAGTTTTGAAATAAAAACCTAAATTAGAAATTGACCGCAGTCTTATAGCAAATGTGCGTGTGTGAAGAAACAGGAATAGTTTATTTAGAGATACACCAAAATATAATTGCTTTGGTACATAATAATGTGGTATGTAAACCGTATTATTTATAGTTTTGAAGATCTACACCCTGCTTTATAAGGCCAAAGCATCTCAGAGTGGCTAACACATAACTAAAAGCAATGCCACTTAAAAATTAACAAGGTAACAGCAGCAATTTGAACCTGATTACATGGGCAGATACTTAAAGAATAAGTAGAAAGTGTCATTTAATGCATACTTGGAGGCATCAATTTGATCTATTAAGGTGACATTGGTGTTTACCTGCCTTTCACCGTAAGGTCCCAGGGCAGGTGACAACAATTAAAACAGTGTTAAACACAGCATTGTGTTGTTAATACATAACAATAATAATGCTTATTATTTGTTAGCATTTTATTGATTCAGTAACTACCATGTTCTTTAAAAATGATTTTAAGCCAATTTTGAGCTTCTTAAATGTAAACTAGGAAGACTACCTACTGAATATAAAAAGAGGAATACTATTAAATGCTAGCTCTTGTAATGAATATATTTGGGAAGTAGTGTACAAACAAATCGGTAACTAATTTTTCTACTTTAATACAATCAAACAAAACCCTAAAAATGTTATTAATGTCTTTCCTCCCCCAAAAATGTTTAAAGTTATTTCCTGGATCATGACTGTTGTTCATTTATACTTTCTAATATAATAAAGCTAAGACACATTTCATTATCTTATTCCCATATAAAACAAGTCGTTATATTGTTGAGCCATGATCTATATCTACAATTTTGTAAGGATGTTTGGATAAAATACATAATTAGTGCACAGTGTGTCGAAGCTATTTCAGGGATATTGGCTGAATTAATTAGAAGTGAAAAATGTTATAAAAGTTTCCTAAATTTATGTGCAATGCATGCATTTGCATTCTTTCACCCACTCAAATGTATTTACTAGATATAAAGCCGGGACTGAAAGCTTTTGTTGATTGATAGGTTGATTTTAAAAAAGCTGGGTAGCTGCCATATTGGATCTCCCAAAATGCAATGCCCAAAGCTCACTTCCTATATGAAAGTGCCATTGCTGCTGAATAAAGTGTATCCAGGGGGAATTGAAAGGGACTAGTACCTGCTGTACTACTGGGGGACCAAAATGCTGTTTGGGGGCCTTACAACAGGGACACAGGCCGGGTAGGCGTTGGCCAGCTGTGCATGCCTGAGGAGCAAGTGTGAATGACTGGCAGCTGCTGTTGTAAGGCTGTGAAGCCAAATGCCAGTGGTTGGTGGGCTGTGGAGATAATTCAACATTTGTCTATAGAATCTGGAGACTTCAAGCTGCTTGGGATCACCTGTAGAAAGTAGAGCTGATTGGCTGTAACTTCAAGCCTTGCTTGCCTAGGCTTGAATTTTGCTTGCTAGGACAGTTTCCTGCGCTACAAAGGAAAAATTGGCTACCTGGCATCACAGTGGTGCTAGGTGATAAACAGGTAGGCATCCCTTGCTTTATAGCAGGTCAAAATGGCCTGCTGAGGGTGAGGGAACCTAGGATCTAGTTGCCCACTGATCTAGTTGCTCATCTAGTTCCCCACCCCAGCTCTAGAAGAACTACCAACATGAGGAATTATTCTAGCATAGAGAGCTTCAAATACACCTGAGGGATCTTCCTAGAAAAGTGACGGTCTGTGTTGGTTGCTTCCCCTACTTTAAATAAATTATTAACATATATAGGAAAATGACACTTGATTATGTTCCTTCCAACTTATTTGTAGGAGTAGTAAAAATGTATCCATTTAAAAACAAACAAACAACAACCCTTGCCTTTTTATCCTGTGTGTGTGGTTTATATATATATATATTTAGGAAAGCATTTTTGTAACTCCATTCTTCAAGACAGACTTTTCTGGTTGGACATGTAGTAAACACTGAAATACCCATTTACTATGATAACTGGGGAGATCTTAAGGAACAATATAACTTTTCATTATTGTTGCAGTTTTGAAATATACATTATCTCTTCCTATGACAAGTTTCTGTGTACATTATATGATTAAGCCCACTATAAAAACCAATTTCGCTGGCTCTCTTTGCCTTGATCTCCTTCATCTACTTACTCAATGAGAGGTCAAGTCCAGAAAATGATTTAGGGAACCACGGTAATTCTTTTATTGTAGCATAGCCTAGGTCCTTCCCTGGTGGTGACTGTTCCTCATATTGTGAAATACAGAACAGATTGCAGCAGCTGTTTTTGCAGCGCACACTAAATAGTTACGCTCTCTACTGACTGAAGAAGAGATGAGAGGGGAAAGGGAGCTATTCCCCACACTCAGCAAGGAGCTTTAGACAATCCTGGTTCTGATTATTGCCTTACATATGTGTTTTAATCTGTTTGCCATGTTCACAGTTAACACTTTTTAGGTATGCACCTTTAGTAAATAATTTGTATAGAGGTTTCCATTCCTGCTTCTCTCATGGTTGTCTCTGCAGCTCATTCTCCTTATTATATATGTGAATGGAACAAAGTGGTGGTGACAGCAAAGGCTGTGTGTTATGTTAAAAGCCATGGACTGTGGCGGGTTTGAGGAGGGAGGTTTAACCCTTTCCTTGCCATAATCCCAACAAAAACAACTTCTTGAAAGCTTCTAGTAGCATTTTTAGGGAAGCTCCCACTGATAAAAGCAGTTTTGGAAAGGTGATGTTTGTTGAAATCGTGATGTGGAGAAAAATGGTTAAATGGATATAGCTTTGAAGAGGTGATTTTTGTTTAGGCTCTTGACATAGAGAGAAGGAATTTAACTACTCCCATAGCCAGTTTTGCAAACACTTCTTAGGTTTGATTGTGAGAACGGTTTTTCGCTCTTGTCCACGCATAGATTGCTAGAATGTGCACTCCAAAAGTTAACTATATGATCTGTTTTGTGGTGCTTCTAAACCACAGGTCTTCTGTTCAGCATTTTTGAAGAAGCCTATAGTTATGTTCATATTTTAAAAGTTTATATACAGGTAACTCGCAACTTGCGCTTATTTTATATATATGGTCACAACTTTGCATGGGTGGGTGAGGAATAAATGGAGAGCAGAGGAAGCCTACTCTTGATTTATTTACTCCCACCACCACTCCCTACCTAGCTTTGGGAAGGCAGCGCTCAGTCAGCATCTGTTCCCAGCTTGGCAAGGAGGCCCTAGGTCTGTGGCACTGGCAGGGTCCTAGGGCCCCCTGTCTTCTTCCCAAAGTAGGACAAATAGCCCTCAACCTGCAGGCAGAGAGTGATTCCGACCATTCCCACTTAAAATGTGAGTTAGCTGCATTCATATTTTTAAAAGATAACTTAAATTCCTCAACTTTTGTTTAGAACACGTATTGCCATAAACCTTTGTTCCTAACTACAACACTTTCCTCACTGATATTTTCTTTAATTATTTGATTCATTAAATACAAAATGTATTTTCACGTTTCTCAAAATAAACATACATCAGTATAATTACGATTTTGCTAATGTTATTTTTACTAATTATTGTTCTCTAGAAATTTACAAATTAGTGTAATTATTAAACATGCTATTAATATTTCACTTGCCTGTTAAATTTGCTTTTTTTGTCTTCCATTCATTTTGAAGACTTACATAATGTAGGGTATCTTTTTTACAAATTATCTAATCGCCTTTATTATTTAAAAATGTAGATGACCATGTACTTTTAAATACTCCAGTTACTTTAGTAGGAATATTGTACAGCATTTTATTTACTTATTCATTTAGAACATTTATATCCCCTCTTTCTTTTTTTTTCTATTTTGTAGGTGAGTAGGTATATGTTGTGTTCCCTAGCAACCTTCCTTCAAGGCATTGAACAGACGAAAACCTTCTCAGTTTCAGAAAGGTTATGATATTGTGTGCCTTCAAATTATGCTGTGGACCAGAATGGTTTGAAGCAATCTAAAGTCAGATGAATGCATTGCCAGAGTGGTACAGGAGCCATATTCTTCTGGTCCGAGCCAAACAGCTCTGGCAATGTGTAAAATATGTGAGGTAGACTCACATAATATCCTATTTAAGCTGTTACTTAGAGTAGCATGAGACTAAATGTTAGGCAAGTGGCTTCCATGCTTTTCTGGTGACTTGTGGATCAGGATTAAAGAAAGAATTAGATACTAATGTGAAAAGGAAACAGTTGCTTAACATTCTTCATATGCACATAGCTGCTTCTGTTCTTAAGTGGTATCTTTTCAAAAGAGCTTAAGTTTATCTGTTTCCTTTAGAATGTAGTTCTAAGAACACTTACTTGGTAAGTGAACATAGTTTTGTGTTAAAGCGTTTAGGTTTGATTGTTTCCCAAAATATTGGGAAATTTATAGCTATTTATTACTTCTTTTTTCCCTTTTAGGCCCTTCAAATCATCACAGCCAATCAACTCTGAGACCACCTCTTCCACCACCTCACAATCATACTCTATCCCATCATCACTCTTCTGCCAACTCCCTCAACAGGAACTCCCTAACTAATCGACGGAACCAGATCCATGCACCAGCTCCTGCTCCGAATGATCTAGCCACCACTCCTGAATCTGTTCAGTTACAGGACAGCTGGGTGCTTAATAGCAATGTGCCACTTGAGACCAGGTAGGCTATCAATAAAAGATTGACATTTGGTGAAATTGACTGGAAGGCATTATGACTTTGAATGCCATTGATCCAGTTCATATATAACACTAAGCCAAACCATGGCTTATCATGAATGCTCATGTTTCTGGAGCAAAGATTATGGCCCCTGTGCTCCTCCTGTAGCCTATCCATGGCTAAACCATGGCTTAGCATTATGTCTGAATCCAGGCTTGTGGTGTGTCACCCCAAACGAACCATGATTTAGGAATCCAAGAGCAAACCTTAGTTACAGCTTAGAGCTTGTCAAGAGTGAGACAAACCATGACCCCATGTTTGGATATAATGCTTTACCAAATTATGGTTTAGTCCTGAGTAGCATAACAGCATAGGATTCAGGATGATTGCAGCATGTTTTCACATTAGTGCAAAATCATGGTTTGGCCTTATCATTATGTGTGAACTGGATTAGTGTATGAGTCTGGTTTCTGGGATAATTAACCAATATTTGGATACATTGTTTCTGATAAGCAGCAATTTTATTTGGATACTTATAATCAAATGTTATTAAGTTATACTTAAGTGCTTCATAAAATTATAGATATGATCTAGTCAGACATTAAGCATTTTGAGAACCCATTAATTCCAATGGGAGACATTCAAGTAAGTGCCTATCTTAATGGGACTTAGATGCTTCACTTTGGCTGAATTGTGCCCATAGAAATTACAACTGCCAGTAAGGAAAGTGTTACTCAAAAACAAAAGAATATGCCTAAATGGAAAGACAGTGGTTTAGGTGTGTTCTGAAGTAATTTCACCAAGTACTGTATTTAATTTCTAAACTAATATAAACTCATTTAAAAACAAATGTTGGTCAGCTCAGCTTATCTTTGTTTGCTTTATTTGAATACTGATTTATTCTTCTGACAGTGTTTTGGGAGACCTGGAGAAACAATCCCAGATTCAAGACTGACAGAACAATACTTTTAATTTATATTTCATACAACGTACAGGCTCACTTAAATCCCTTTTGTACATACTGTCAGTTTGATGTCTGTGGGGAAGACAGTAATGTTTAAAAGGTACTGTGCTTGTTAACTGATGACACATAGAAAAAATTATACAATTTACTGTTTGTAAATTCCCTCCATTATTATTATATTTTATATATGTTTTCTTCCTTTATTAAATTCATCCTCAGTTTATGAATGCAGAAAAATTGAGATTCTTCAAAATGCCAGAATAGTCATAACTCTTTATTTATTGTTTTCTTTGTACAATCCCTTTCTCACCTGCTCCTCTGGTGAAGTTCCTTGGCACTGTTTAGTTCCCACTTCCCCACAGATACATTTTTGCTAGTTCTTAACATCCCATCCTAGTAGTACACATCACTAGCTCCCCAGACATCATCGCTACTGATGGATTTGGATGAACTGGTGAAGCCTTGTGCTTGCAATATGACTATCCCCCCCCCCCTGAATTTGCTAATTAAAATGTTACAATGCAGAATGAAATCATGGTCTGAATAGGTTAGGGGTTGGAGATGTGGTACCTGATGCAACATAGACGCCTTCATTTAATAAGTGAAAGTCGTTTTTGTGTTGTAACATAGTTCCAGGGGTAACAAGCTTAACAGTGAGGAAGCATTATGACAGAAGCAGCAACAATTACTGCAAAGGTCCAAAGTAGGTAACAGCATACACAGCATACACCGTTTGTCTCAGTAGATGTGCACATAGTGTCTAAATGAGTCAAAAAAGAAGCTGAAGTGAGGAAATGGGATATTTACAGGGGTGGACATGAGACCTAATGAATCAGGCATTCAGATATGAGACGGGAGATTAGGGTGGTAAGGCTTTGCACCTGTCTACTACTGTAGTGAGTCCTTGGCAAGATTTCACCCAGAGAATGCCAGTGAAAGGCTAGAGACTGGTGGCTGGACAGGCCCTAATGGTGGCCTTGACACTTCTAAAACTTGTTCTGAAAAATATTTGTGGTAAGATTTAACAGTGAATTTATGTTAATTCCCTTCACTCCTGACAGCAATGTCATTGAATACTATTGAATACTTTAAAAGGTTAATATTGGGAGTGAAATAAAATAACTAAGACTTCATGGTCAATCTCTGTGTTTTTGGAAGGTAAAAGATTTCCCCCCACTTAGCTCTGCTGCAGTAGACTTAGAAAAGAGAACTCTAAACTCCTAAATAGCTGTAATTTAGTATTTTTATGTCATCCTATTGCAGAGGGTCCATGAAAAGTTTGTGAGGCGTAGAGAATCAAGGCCAAAGGTGAAAGGAAAGCTATCACAAACCAGCGGCAACCATAGACACAATAAGTGAATGTAGACTCAACTACAGAACCCCCCCGAGCATATTTCTTTGACTCAAGAAGGTTGTAAGGGATAAGGATGTTTTGGCCAGCTGCCCAGGCCTTGTTCTTTGCTGCCAAATTTGTTGGGAATAAGTCAGCTACAATTTGTGGCTTAATCTTGGGTAGTATAGTGGATCTGGCACTTATTGCTGAGAATTGCACTGATGAAAATTCTGATCCTATTTTGACACACTGAACCTTCCAAGTTTCTCAGTGTTACCATTTCTAAAATTAGATTACAAAGGGTTATGAGGCATCCAGCTATTTCAGAACATTGTTGAGGTTTAGCTTACTGGCTGTAGACACAGTCTATATGCCTGTAGGAGCTGCTGTGGACTAAGATTTAAAATATATTCTCTCTTTCATCCACAATATACCTTTTCCAGGAGGCATTTGCTGAATTCTTCTTGTTCATGATACTGGAACCATAGGATGATTATTTGTAGAGGCATACATGTGATGTGCTATGATCATAAGTTAATCTTACTCAGAAGTGAATTATATTTAAAGTAACAGTAAAAGCAGATAACCCAGTTTCTTATAGTTCATCATGAGATGGTTAACCTTTTCAGAGCTTTTAAGTGTTCTCAGTTTCTTGTGAAATTAAGTTCTGTCACTTGATCTCAATATAACTATATCTTTTAAAATTAATCCATAATTTAGTTCCTTCTTTTACAAATACTAGAACCTGTAATTTTTTATTGGGAAAATCAGAGAAACAACGGGACTCATTCCCCTGAAATCATGCTTTATGACTTTAGCTTACTTCATTGACATTGTACTCCCAGTTGGCCACAGACTTTTCACATTGCACTGCACTTTAATTTTACAGTTTTCTTGGTCTTCCTTGAAATGTGGCAGCTTATTAATCTCAATATTGGGACTTTTGCGATCTATACTAAACACCTCTTAGGAAAGAAAGTTTATTCTTATTATGTTTTGTTCACCTCCCCCCCCCCCCTTTAGCATGAAATGATGCAATTGTTTATGTATAACTTCTCCCCAGACATTTAGAGTTAAGTGTTGCAATGAAATACATTGTTTTCCCTATGTAGCACAAAATAACTATTTAGCATTTGGTTCCTTAAATAATTGCTAACTCTTGTAAACTTTGATAGTGTTTACTTGCAAGTGGGGTACTTATCATAAGACAGCAGTCATATCCTTGACTAAAGTGATGTGACTGTGTCACAAAGATGCTGTGTTTCATTTCTTCAGTAGTTGCTGTTGCTGTTTCACCATTAGGTACGAAACTTTATGTTTTCTTATTTGGTTGTCTGTTTGGTTGACTTCCTTTTTGCAAAAGATCCACATTTTCTAGTCTGGTCGTGTCAATTTATTGCTATTCAAACAGTCATTTTTATTGAGGTGAATTATGAGCAGCCTGATAACAAATATTCAGACTTAGATAACATAATTTGATGTTGAGTAGGGAAACAGTTTTTTGTTTAAAGGCTTAATTACTTTAAAATATTCTTCATGAGAGCTCTGTTGATGGTTCCATGCTTTACAGTGCAAGTTTACATCATTGCCTTCAATGTATTAGGCTCCTTTGTTATGGAAACCACACATCGGCCATTTGCAGATGCCAATCAAAGGCATAATGGCTCATAAATTAGGGTAGCCCAAAAGCTATTATAGATTTCCTTTGAAAGGATATTTGTCAAAGATTGCATGATGTCCTAATGCCAGTTCTGATGCCTGCCTGGTGTTATTTATATTGGTATGAATTAAGTTTGCATTACTGTAATTAGCAATGCTTTAGTCTGGAGAGAAAGAAAAAAGTTTAAATAGCAAGAGAAATTAGGGCTATTCTTGAGCACTGCAAGAATATTTTTCTTTCATTTTTGTCAGTAACCAGGGTTTTGCGTAATTTTAAATATTTGTTTCTTTATTTAATGAATTTCAGACACTAGGCAGATACTTCTGGACTTCCAGGGAACTTATAATAGCACAACTTTTTATCAAGAACCTACTTTTTGTTGCTGTTGGACAAGTCCACTTGCTGTTACCCAGTTCAGCAGTGCTTTGAAGTGGCACCGCCTCCCGCAGTGGATCTGCCTCTGCCTCTGGATGCTGGGGCTTAATGCAGACCTCACCAGTGGATCCAAGCCTGCCTGCAGATTGACCAATAACAGGCAGGCTTGGAGGCAGGGTTCTCCTTGAGGGAGGGCCTGACGGAGCACATAGGCATCCCTCAGGTCCGCTCCCAGGGTATTTAAGTTTCCTTGCCTTGGCCCCTTGCACTCAGTTGTAGTCTCTGCCCCCCCCCCCCCGGAAAGATAGGGTATCCCGTTAAAGGGATCCGGGAGGAGTGGCTATTTCCGTACTCCCAGGCGAGGGCTTGGGCCACAGCACTGCTCAAGGTGACGATCCCTGCAAGGGTCCCCCTATTTGATGTAAATCATAGGACTCCCCCATTGCTGGGTTGACCCTGATTCACTTCCATCAGGCAGGTCAGAAGTCATTGGTTATGCCCAACGCTTGTGTCAAACCTCTTACATCTGTAGTGAGTAAAGTTGTGGCGTTATTTGACCCAGTTTAAACTGTGTTGCTCTATGCTTTCTGTCCAGTCAAGGGGCAGTGAGGGTGCGGAACCTGGCAGCCTGCATTGTAAGATGACACAATGTGTCAGTGTGTCTGGCTGCTAACCAGAAAGTTGGTGGTTCGTGAGCATCCAGAGACAGGATTCCTGCATTGCAGGGAATTGGACTATATGGCCCTCTGGGTCCCTTCCAGCTCTATGACTCTATGGCTTCTATGGCTAATTCCCTCTCAGCCATGAAGCTCACTGAATGATTTGGGCCAGTGAATATTTCTCATCTTTCTCAATCTTCATTACAAGCTTGTTGTGAGGGTAAAATAGTGATGGAAAATATTCCTTGGAGTAATATTACCAAGATAACAAATGAATAAAATATGCTTAAATCATAACCCTAGTCAATGTGTACAATGGTGTGAGGGAGGCTTGTGTTTTTGAAAATTGCAACTATAGCCCTATTTGGCTATTCATTTTACTCATGTGAAAACAATTGCACAATGAACGGAGGAAGTGCACTGTTAAGTCCTGCCCTTTTTTTTTATAGCGCTGCATGGGCTGGAGGCTAAATTTGTGAATGAGGAGGTTCCTCTACTCATAGGGCCTTCACACATGATTTTGAACCCTAAGGAACCCAGTGTACAGCCACTTTGAAAAAGACAAATTCCACGCAAGGGATCATTAGGAAAGAAATTAAAATTAACATGGCAAGTATCATGATTTCATAAATATATGGTGCAACCATATTTGGAATGCTGCATACGGTTCTGGTCTCTCCACCTTAAAAATAATATTGCAGAGTGGGGAAAGCTTTAGAAAAGGGCAGCCAGACTGATCAAGGGGATGGATAAACTCTCCTATGAGGAAAGGTTACAGCATTTGGGACTTTTTAGTTTAAAGAAAATGTGAATAAGAGGAGACATGATAGAAGTGTATAGAATAACTCACGGTATGGAGAAAGTGGATAGAGACAATTTTCTCTCCCTGTCTTATAACACTTGCACTCACTGCCATCCAGTGAAGGTGAATGTTGGAAGGTTCAGGACAGATGAAAGAAAGTACTTTACATAACACCTAAACTGTAAAATTCGCTCCCACAAGAAGCAATGCTAGATAGCTCTAAAAGACAAATTCATGGACGATAAGGCTATGCGTGGCTACTGGCCCTGATAGATACATTCTACCTCCACAGTTGGAGATGGTGTACTTCTAAATACTAGTTCCTGAAAACCACTGGAGAGAATGCTGTTGTGCTCAGATGCTGTTTGTGGGCTTCCCATAAGTATCTGGTTTGCCTCTGTGAGATCAGGATATGGGACTAGATGGGCCCTTGGCCTCATCCAGCAAGCTCTTCTTATCACACTGGAGGGGATGAGGCTTGCCAGTATGTCTCCACTTTCCCTTGAATGACTTTCTGCAGCAGTGGACTTAATACCTGAATACTTTGTTTTCTGGTGAAAGCAGGATAGAAATATTTTGCATACATGTGTTTTTTTGCTTGCACTCTGATTCTGAGGCTATCTACGAACCCTGTTTTTGAGGAGGAGTAGGTGGTGGCAATCATATTATTTCTGGATTAACTGGCTGGTGAGGGCCCTTAATGACAACCTTTAAAATGTAATAATATTTTAGAGGTGGAATGTCTTATTTATTGTGATATTATTATTATTATTATTATTTTGACAATCGGAAAAGGCATGTCCTTCTAGAGATTTAAACAAGCTTGAGAGTTTGCCCTTCTCTCGGGGGAGGTTATGAGGCTTAACTCATTAATTAACATGAGTAGCTTTCATATTCGCCTCATTCAAACAAAACAAACAAACAAAACAAACCCCACAACCCTCCACTGAAGGGCAACGTGATATTAGCTTTATTGATACTGTTAATAACAAATGTGTGGTATGCTGGGACATTATAACTATCGGCAAGAAGCCCTGTGAGGTCAGAAGGCGTCTGACAGCTCATTTTAAAAAATAATCTTCCTCCTTCAGATGTAGAAGCTCAAAGAGAATTGCCTGGAGCTTAATGTTATTTTTGTGCCTGCAACACACAGTGGGAAAGTTCTTCTACTCAGTGTAGGTACACATGCATGCCTGCTGGCTCATTGCATTCTCTCCCAAAATACTTCTCTGGACAGTTCATTTTATATTATACTCATCCATATGTACATGTCTGACAGCAATCCAGAGCTTTCACCACATTCTGTTTCATCACACTACAGGAGCAGAAAGTGTGCTGTAAGGAAGATCACATCTAGGTTCTTTCTAAAAGGTTAATTCTGGGCACAAGATTAACATGATCTTAAATATACCCTAGAAATGTCAAGTAGGCAATTGTATATAGGTAAATGACAGCTTGATTCGTAGTACAGCAAGCATAAAACAGTAGCTAGCTTTGTGATGTACTTCCTCACGGTTGACTGTTAGTTGCTGCATCTGTGGTCCTCAGACCATTATATTCCTATTTATATTAGTGCACACATAAACCAAGCAATACCCTTCTCTTGGTCCTGTCACCCTCGTAGGCACACTTGCTAGGGAAGTGGAAGAGGGCCTTCTTGGTGGCTGCTCCCAGACTTAGGAACTCTACAGAAATTATCCTTCTACCATTAGGTGAAGACTTTCTTGTTCCAACACACTTTTGGACTTCTTTTATTGAAGGGCTGGTGCCATGCTGTTTTTATTGTAACCATCTGTATCGTATAGATTAGAGATTTCCAAACTGTGTGTTGGAACACATTAGTGTGTCGGCTGCAGTGTGGAAGTGTGTTGTGTCACGCTGGATCGACCAGCTGATTTCCAGTCTTTTTACCTGAGGAGAATTCTGCCTCCACTGAAGTGACTGAAGCCTCTTGGGTTGCGGGGCAGCACACTCCTTTTCTGCCCAGCCTTCCTGTCCCCACCAGCTGCACCACAGCACATGCTCCACTTGCTGCGCCTCCTTCAGCTGTGGCCTGTCAGGGGTCTGTGCGTGCTGGGTGGGTTCTGGCGCACAAGGAGGGGGCAGTGCCAGGGATGTACAGGCGCTCCTGCCCGGAGAGCCTGTTTATTCAGGAGAGCCCGTTTATTCAGCATCACAGCCTTGCCCTGCACACATTTCTGTGCACAGCAAATAGGCAGGTGATCTGTGCTGATCACCATGGCAGCTCCAGTGGGCTTGATTCCTGCAGGTCAACACCGCCATTTAAAAGCAAACACCTACAGGGGATGGATTTAAAGATCTGACAGTTCTGAACCCTTTTAATGCTTTTTTTTTGCAAATGTCTTGCTCCCAGGCTGAACTTGATGGTTGCAAAGAAATGGGATTCCTGATCTGCATCCTCGCTTGAAGTCCAATTCCCCCCACTCTAGCCTAGTCTCTGAAAAGCAGCAACAAATCATCCTCCTTTTTTGCAGTTATTTACTCACCTCTCCTCCAAATGCACCAACCTCCATCAACAATACTACTCCTGGAAGATTCCAAAGCCATTTTTTCCCCCTCTCCAGGGTGGCTAGAACAGAATAGTCTAGTATTTAAATGCCGCCCCCCAAAAAAAGTCTCTCAAGGAGTCCTGGGCCTCTCTAGGCAATGGGACAATCTCTAGTTTAACCCTTGGAGCACCTCACCAGATAGAGAGAGAGAGAAAGAAAGAGAAGGAGAACAAGGAGAACTTATTTCCAGGTTTGCAGCAAGTAAAACAACACGAAACACACAACTGTGCTTTATCAGCACAAAAGCAGACACTGAGGCTGCAATCCAAGTTTCAAGGCTGCTAGGGATGTGGCAGCCGTGTGATCCCAGGCTGGGGTTGAGGGGTGAGTGCTTCCGCCCTTCTCGCCCTGCCCTCTCCAGAGCCAAGCCTTGCAAGGCTGCTCTGAGAGGCCAGTGTGGGGATGTAGCAACCATGTGAATTCGATTGGGGGCATGGCTGTTGCGTCCCCACACCATTCTGCCCGAGCAGCCTTGCACAGCTCAGATCCGGGGATGGTGGCGTGAGGAGCAATGCTGCTTGGGGCTGGTGTTGCCCCAGCTGCAGGGGGGTTGGGGGCACACATACACCCGCCCCGGGTGGCTTACAGGCACATTCCACCACTGAAGAGCGCCTCCGGTTTGCTAGTAAAACTGAATTATTGTGACGTGAAATGATGCATGTCTAAAAAGTGTGTTACCAAAATGAAAAGTTTGGAAAGCACTGATATAGATAGATAAATAGATAGATGATAGATAGATATCAATGTATAATTGTTTCTTAATTATTTATTCTATTTTTAGCTCTTCCTATTTTTATCTGTAAGCTGTCTTGAATCCATGTCAGAGAAAAGGCGAGGTATAAATAGATATAATAATAAAAAGACGAGCATGTGTTATGTTGTGTTATCAATTGGAAAAGCAAGTGTCTGTCTTCATTGATTTCTCAAACCCCACAATGTGGCAATGTACATGTGCCTTCCTTGAGGCAAAATCAAACTTTTTGATCTCTGACTAGGTGAAGGCCATTCCCCTATAGACCTATGAAGTGACACTGGAGTGCAAGTGTCAGCATTTCCCTGTTACAAGGAAAATAGCATTTCAGCTGTAGAAAATGAACTAGTTCCCTGCAAGGTGTTACCACTTATTTAGACATGTGATGCTACAGCAGCAATTCTATTGTTCCTCTACCTGATTTAAGATATTTTCTCAGCACACATATGTCCCTTTAGGCTCAGCTTAATGCTTTGACAGAATGAGTTGCCTAAAAACTGGCACCTGCCTTTTAGTCTAACATGCTACTTTCCTGTCAGGCAACTTTCAAGCACTGTGTTTCTGCGTGTCCAAATGTGTCTGTGTTAAGAGTACCAAGATGGCAGTGACAAGCTATTCTGGAACTTAAGGCACCGCACTTGACAGCCTGACTTAACACTTGCATTTTTTTATGTTTATTTTTTAAAAAAGCTTTGCCTCTGTGGCCTAAGGAACTAGCATTTTTTAAAAAAAACATTAACCGTTGGAAGACTGGTGTGCCACGTTTTAGATAAAGCTGTGCTAGAAACATGTTTGCTCCTGAAAGGCTTCCGAATGTGCTCGAGTAGGTATTAAGTGCCACAATATATATGTGTTGATTCTAAATCATTGTTTCCCTACCTAATGGAATTTCCTTGGCTACCAAACCATGAACAGTTACTTGAATATTGATTATATGCTGTAGGCCAGCAAACATACTGAAACAGCAAGTTGTGCCTATCTGTGACCATGGGCATATGCTTGTGTGGACAAAGGAGATGCCTCTCCATATGTTTGTACTTACAGCTTATCTGTGCATATGCTTATCTATCTGGAGACATACACTTGAAATAGAATTCTAATCCTCTGTTTCATTCTTTAATTACTGAATTCAAGCTGCTTCACACATGACATTTTTCTTACATTTTCCTTGGAGGAAAAGCATACAGCATTATGAGTTAGGATCATATATTTTATAATGTAAATATATGTTGGGGAATCTATTGCCAGTAGTGGATTCCCAGTACACACACACACACACACACACACGTGTAAGATAGGCATGTGTATAATCTTTACCCATGAAGATGTGCACTTTTTGTTGCCTACATCCATGGGCAGCTAGTGTATCAGTTTCACTTGGTGCCTGTCTGTCTGTGACAATGCCCTAAATAGACATTTTTTAGTTGGTCATAAGGACTTAGAATGTGTGTCCCATTTTCTAGGCCCTTGTTCTAGGTTAACTTCCGCTCCTGTTGTGCCATTAAATCTGAATATTGCATAGACCAATAAAGATGTAGGATTAGTAGCATTTTTTAATTCAGATTTTATATTGATGTCTTCAAGCAGACCAGTGTTTCTACCCAGGCACTGTGCTTTTGTTTTGGAAGTTTAGTTTGTTCCCTGCTGACTTGGCTCACTTGACACCCTCATCCATGCTATGACTTAGCAGGACCTGCACAAACTTCTAGTTACAGGTAGGTAGCCATGTTGGTCTGCCATAGTCGAAACAAAATAAAAAAAAATCCTTCCAGTAGCACCTTATTGGTATGAGCTTCTGGGGAGATGCTCATAAACACTTTGTTCCCCCTGGTTCTTTTTCCTCCCTTGCCACACTGAGCTAAAACCCAGCTTGTGGTTTAAGCTCTTTCCTCACTAACCCCAAGCTGTGGTTAAGGTTTGTTCTTGGGGTTCACAAGGAGAGAGCATAACCGCAAGCCCAGTTTTTGGACAGTATGCTCAGCTCAACTCAGTATGGCATAGAAGAAAAAAGGACTCAGGAGGAGCAAAATGCTTGCAATCTGCTCTCCAAAAGCCCACATGTTGCCACATTCCTGGTGAGCCATAGTTTGGCTTATTGTGTTGAGAAAACCAGGCCCTTATCATAGAATTGTAGAATTGGAAGGGACCCCAAGGGTCATCTAGTCCAACTCCCTGCCATGCAGGAATCACAACTCTCCATGACAGATGGTCATCTTTCAAAGGCAAAAGAGACATCCAGGTTTGAAAGTTGTTTTGAAATCCCGCTGTGTATAATGAACTGCTCACCTGAGGGAGTTTGATCATCTCCTTTATCAGAGGGTCTTGTGATTTCTGACTACAGATTTCTTCTTTGGACTTCTTGGTAACCTTGCTCATCTGTCCACCCCCTACTGACTTTTCATCTTCTTAAGAGAATCTCTTAAAATACAGTGTAGGACAGGGGTAACCAATGTGGTGCTCTACAGATGTTGTTGGACTATTACTCCCATCATCTCTGTTCATTGGCCTTGTTGGCTGAGGATCATGGGAGTTATAGTCCAACAACATATGGAGGGCACCATGTTGGCTACCCCTAGTGCAGGAGTAAAATCACAATAAAAAAGTCATCAGGATCTCTCCCACTGGGCATTGTAGGAGAGGTGACAGTCCTGCTAAAGTTGGAAGTGATGTCTAATTTGCCTTCTTCCCACTCCCACCTGGGAGTTGGTGGGGGGGGGGGATGACAGACTGGGGAAGATAGAGAGGGAAGGCACACTTCAGATGGTGGGTTCATGAATGGCACACCATGGTTATCCCAGGAGTCAGCATTTTGTATCAGGCATCAGCTCAGTGCTATGAAGCTCCTGCTGGCAAGGGGAAGCAAAGCAATACCAGTATGGTAGAAATAGGAGTGTATTTAAAAGGTTTTATCTTTATTGAAATCAGAGTCTGTCAATACTATTCAAAAAGAATAGTAGCTTTGCTTCCATTCCTAACCCTCAATGTAATCCTAAGAAGGTTGTGATCTTTAGCCTTTTGTTCTGATTATGACTATTCTCCTCTAAACTTATATTTATTTTCTAACCCACTTGCAAATGGCTGTATGTTGCTGCTTATTTCTAGAGAGACTGTTACAGATGGAAGCGTGATTAATAAGCTGTTAACTATATTTTTGGTGAGATACTTAAGATATCACTGCAATCTCCCTTCCACAAAGAAGAAGCTGCTGTCCTAGAAAATTACAGCGTCAGGAGCACAAAGAGTTCTGCTAGCTCCCCGTGTGCACTCCTCACTTTCTAGACATGACTCATGCTTAGTATTCTTTTCCAGTGTGCTATTACACAGATTCTCTTCTTTCCTGTCTTTCATTATGACTTCTAATCTGACATCCTCCATAACCAACCTTTCTATCTGTAGTGCTAAGTATCATATGCCACAGACACTGCTTTTTTTTAAGAAAAGGAATGGATTAATCTCAATGCTCAGGAAACAAAGAACAGATATCGTTGTTCCAAGGACTGGTAATGTTCATAAACAATGTGAAAATATTTGCCTTTTTTCTATTCTTTTCTTTTTCTCCTTGTACATTCAGATCCTTCCATGTTTTTAGGCTGTAGCTGGTTCCCACATGTGTGGACATTACTTGATTATAGTACAGCTGATGAGCTGTAGTTGAATGTGTGAACCACCTCCTAGTCTTAAGGAGCAAAGCACCATTTCTGCATGACTCCTGTTTCTTCCTAAGGGGTTTTATATGTGAATAGCCTTCTGTGGAAGGTATCCCTTGCATGAAAGTTATGTAGTATCATGCATGCATGTAGAGAGAGTGCACATTCATTTGTTAAACAGTAGAGCTTTTGGTATCTGTAAGTCAAATCTAATTTCCCTAGAAATTCCAGTACAATTGAACTATGTAATGTGATCAACCAAAATGACTCCCAGAACAGGTTAAAACATATTAAGAATACAGTCAGAAAATATAAACATGTGCTTTGCATCTGTTGTGGCTTCAACAGGTATGCCTGTTCCCATGAATGATGGGTAAATAGTGGAAATAACGCAGAGACAGTTTTTATTTAACCTAGGAAATCCACATATACACACAAGATATAATGGACAACACAGTATCTTCAAATTTTGTCCCTGAAGCAGGATATGTCACCATACCTAATAGCAGGGCTGTCATTAAAATAGGGTTGAGGCATCTACATGAAGAAGAAATTATGTATATAGCCTAATTGCATTTATGGATCCTACACATCATCTAATGGATCTTACAGCATTATGTTTTCTCACTTCCTCTGCCCTCCCAGTATAGCAATAAGTAAAGCAAACCTTAATCAAATAGTTACTAGTTGAAACTCCAGGGCTATTAATATCTATTTTAGGATAACTGCAACTTTTACGGGCATCTAATGCTGACAGCAACCCCTGGGTAATGCTTGAAAATCATGTGTGAAACAATTTTCTTTTAAGTGCCAGTTCTAATTAGTATATCAAGAGTGTTTCTTTCACATCAGTATCACCTAGATCAACAGCTATGTTACTGTATTTAATTTAATTCCAATAATTAATAAATACATGTTCTTAAACCTGTATCAACCAAATCAGCTGTTCTGTTACTGTATTTAGTCTTCTATTAATTATGCTATTAATTATGCAAAAGTCAGCTAAGTTTAAGAGTGATGCAAGGTCAATTATGTGGACTACCATATTTTTCGCTCCATAAGGCGCACCTGACCATAAGGCTTTTTGGGGGGAGAATTCAAGAAAAAAAATATGTGGCTCTTGGGGGCTTTTACGGGAGGGGGGAAGTGAGAGAGCCTCGCTCTGTCCCTTTCCCCACCTCCCGCAAAAGCCAGGGATAGCCGCACACAGCCTCCCCAGGGCAGCGGGATGAAGGCTCCCCGCTACCCTGTGGAGGCTTCGCGGGCTACCCCAGAGCTGCTCAGGAGCTTGTTGGGGCTGGCGGGGGAAGCCCGGGTTTCCCCCAGACCCAAAAAGCAGGTCGGGGAAGCACTTTCCCCCTCTGCCAGCCCCAAAGAGCAGGTCGGGGCTGGCAGGGGAAGCCCAGGTTCCCCCCCCCCCAAACCCAGGGATCACACATTCGCTCCATAAGACGCACAGACATTTCCCCTTAGATTTTAAGAGGAAAAAGTGTGTCTTATGGAGCGAAAAATACGGTATATACAGCTTTTTAAAATGAGGGTGGGGTTATTTAAAAGAATGAAGTGACTGTGGCCTTCATTCATAGGAACTTAGGATACTGTCTTATTCCAGGGCAGCCTAATTGTCCACCCTGCTCAGTATTGTCTCCTGTGACTGGCAACAGGTCACTGGGGCCTCAGGCAGAGGCTATTCACATAACTGCTATCCTCTGCTTTTAACTGGAATTAAACTAGGGACGTTGTCTATTACTGAACTCTGGCTCTTCCTAGAATCAGTCAGTGTGCCCAGGAAACTGTTGCCTTGACAAAGGCTTATTTAGAATCAATTCTACCAGTTTTACATGCAAATTTATTTAGGTCTCTTAAGGTGAAATGACAATATGTCAGTCATGAAGCTCTCTTTATATCTCACAACTACTTCTATTATTGTTGTTGGTGGTGGTTTTATTTTTTTCTGTTATAATGTTAGGATTTTTTCCTGAATGGCACAATAATATTCTGTTTTCTGGTTGGCCTTCTATTTGGTGTTTTTGTTTTTGGAAAGGTTCCTATCACCAAGGTTCCTATCACCTAATTCTCTGTGAGTACTGCTATTTCCGTAGCATAGACAATAAGGAATGCTAGAAAAGAATTTGAGAAGCACACTGCTAAGAACATAAAGACCAACAAATAAAAATTCTTTAAATACATTAGTAGCAGGAGACTGGCCCGGGAGGTGGTTGGATATTTGGATGACAATATGATATTGGCAGTTTTATTTTGAATTCCTTACCTAATGATTCCTAGCATTGAATTTTTCACAGCTGCTGGATCTTGGGTCGGCATCTTAATTGAGTTATCCACTATAACTCAAATGTTTCATTCCTGGCAGTAACCACCAATCCAGACCTCATCAACATATATGTGAAATTAATACTTTTGATCCCAATGTGCATCACTCTACACTTACTTACATTGAGTTGTATTTGGCATTTTGCTGCTATTTCACCCGGTTTGGAGAGATCCTTTTTGGAACTCTCTGCAATCCCTTTTTGTTTTAACCACTCTGAAACATTTGGTACCACCAGAAAACCTGGCTACCTCACTGTTCTCCCCTAATTCTAATATGCCATAATACAAATCTATGGTGCAGCCACACCTGGAATCCTGGGTTGGATCCAGCTATGTTCTGCACAGATTAATGAGCCTAGACTAGCCATATTTGTTAATTTAAATGGGCCTGAGCAGAACTCTGTTCATTGCAACCAATGGTGTACGCTACTTTTCGCCTTGCCTCAAAAATGATATTGTACAGCTAGAAATGGTTCAGAAAAGAGCAGCTGGGCTGTTCTAGTGAATGGAGACTCTCCCCTATGAGAAAAAGTTACAGCATTTGGGGCTTTATAGTTTAGAGAAAATGTGAATAAGAGAAGACATGATTGAAGGATATAGAATTGTTCATGGTATGGAGAAAGTGGATAGAGACTAGTTTTCCCCCCTATCTTATAACACTAGAACTCATTTACATCCAGTGAAGCTGAATGTTGGAAGGTTCAGAACAGTCGACAGAAAGTACTTCTTCACTCAGCACATAGTTAAACTATGGATTTTGCTCCACAAGGAGTAGTTATGACCACCCACTTGAACGGCTGTGCCACTATTTTACTTCATATTCCAAAACAGCTGAGTTATTCGTCTGTCCTGTATTTGTTAACTGTGCTTCATTTGTTTGCATTTCAGGCATTTCTTGTTCAAGACATCTTCTGGAACAACTCCTCTATTCAGCAGTTCTTCCCCTGGATACCCTTTGACCTCAGGAACAGTTTACACACCACCTCCCAGACTGCTACCAAGAAATACTTTTTCCAGAAATGCGTTCAAGCTGAAAAAGCCCTCTAAGTACTGTAGCTGGAAATGTGCTGCTTTATCAGCGATTGCTGCTGCGATCTTGCTCGCCATCCTGCTGGCCTATTTCATAGGTAAGTCCATATTTCAAAAAAATCTCACATGAAGTGTGCAACTGCTTCACTCCACCCTGCCGTGCCCCTCATCCAAAATCCCTTTCTTCAATTATTTGGGGGTAGGGGGAGAGAAATACATTGCTTAAAGACACTGGAGGTTTTAGAATCTAATCTAATTTTAATTAGATATGAGGGCTGTTGTTTTCTAAATTTGTTAGCATATATACCAAGCTTTTTTAATAGTTTGGGCTACGAAATACTTCACTGTAAAACCCTGAAGCATGCCCAGTTTGTATTGTTTTGAGATAACAATAAGTGTTGGATTCTTTATACGACCTAATTCTCTCAGTTTTATACATCCTGAGTTGAATGGGGCAGGCTGGTGGTGGTGGGAGGCAGAATAGCTAGTGAATTGGAATACTGTATAGCCACTATTTCTTTTTTACAGGTTTTGTTCTCTGCACAATAATTGGTACTTTGAAAGTCAACATACATAAAGCCCCTCTTTAACTTTTGTTCTTATTCCATCGTGCCATGCTCTATGGCACTGATTTAGCTGCTCCATACTCTTGCATTGTTAGATTGCGTATTGTCTTTGTTTCTGAATCAGCTTGTTCCGTGTACTATTGGCTGGTCCTGGTATTGATCTTTTACATGTCCTCAGATGTTAAGTCTACTGTATCAAGACAATCTGGCAGTGAATGGGCTTTTCCACCTCCACCATAATTCTAATGACAGCCATAAGTTTGCTAAAAATCAAATAAACCTACATCATTTACAAACTTCATTCTTTGATTACATAAAAGCCACTGTCCCAGTTATTAAACATGCAACCATTAATTAGAGTGCATGCTGCAAGCTCCACATATTTATACACTTTGCTTTTGACAGAGGTCTTTTTGCTGGGAGTTTGAAGATTATGTATAGAAATACAAGCAAAAAAGCTTTAATTTTGCCCAAGATACATGTGTGGCAAATAAAAGGGAGAAAAATATGAATGAATAATGGCATTTGTTAGTGGAGAGTGAATTTCCTTTAAAAGGAACCAAACTAGTATTTGTGCAGTCCATCCCTCTTCTACATTAGACTCTAATCCTAAATACACTTACTAGTTAATAAAATCCCATATAGTATAACTTACTTCTGAGTAAGTATGTATAGGATTGCATTGCTCATCTTCTGTACCTGGCACAAAAGCTAATTCATTGTTTAACATCCGTGAACATTTATTAACATTGTCATTGGAGAGCGAGGATTAAAACAGTCAAAGTCAGGAGTCAGCCTGGTAAGTGTCAAGATGGAAAACTTTTTGGAACCCATAGAAACAGCACTGGACTTTCTGAAGAGTGGTATAGAAGTATACAGTCATACCTCGGGTTACGAACGCTGCGGGTTGCGCGTTTTCAGGTTGCGAACTGCGCCGAACCCGGAAGTACCGGAATGGGTTATTTCTGGGTTTCAGCGCTCGCGCATGTGCAAAAGCACAGAATGACGTCATGCACAGACAAGACGCTTCAGGCTGCGAAAACTGCGGGTTGCGAATGTGCCTCCCGCACGGATCACATTCGCAACCCGAGGTATGACTGTAATAGAAAAATATTTTGAATCCTACTGAGTGTTATTGTGGCTAACATTATTTGTGTTGTTCTGTTTTGAAAATTCTACTTCCAGTTGTGTATTTAAGATGTATGCTGTTTGTTACTTTGCAAAAGGTATTCCTTTAAAACTGTGGCCACACTGCCTCTGGAAACTACTTAAAATGCTTCTGTGGCAGCGCTGGGTGTTTGGAAGCCCTGCCTTATACCATGTGCTGTACCAGTTAAGTAGTTTGTATGGCAGTGCTGAACATCCCACGCTGCAACTATACTGGCAGAGAAACTGTACACAGGATTGGAAGAACACACAGGTTAAGTGCTAAAAGTGCTTGCAAATGTTATCCCCAGCTGTGAAGAAGTGCCACCATAGGGAAGCATTTATCAGCCTCCATATGGTGGAGTAACATTTCAATTGGCTGCCAGTAAGACGAGTACAGGAGTTAAATTGCCGTTAAGCATTTCTTAAATTCTGCTTTTTATAGATACAGATAAATTCATTTATATACAATGTACAGTTTAACTTTTCAAATAAGTTGTCTGCAACATGCTTCTAAGCCGTGACCTTAGCAAGATTTGATATTTAATTTACAGGCGTCATTATTATATTAGATGGAAATAGAATATTGTAGGTGAATATTTCAGGGCATCATACTACACTAGCTAGAGATTAAACAAACAAAAAAAGGCCACCCCTTAATTATTACATTAAAAACCCATGTTTCTATTCTCATATTGGTAACATGTAAAGTCAGTTACTACAAAAGTACAAATATAATGTGCATGGTAAAGTATGTGGAATGTATTATGTTCCATATGATATTTATTACACATATGCATGTTTATGCACCCCCAAAGAAGTTCAACAGAAATGTTTTGGTTTTTTTCCTGGAGGCATTTAGGCTGGGAAATTTAGCTCTGTGCCATCTTTCACTTTTCCCTGAAACAGTAATGCTGGACAACAAAAGCAACAGCATAAAATTAAAAGCAAGACGAAAAAGTTTTATCTCAGGGAAAAAGAAGATGGAAACGTATTAAAGTTTTGAAGATAGAACTATTTTTAAAGAGCTGGTTTTTATAGAGCAGTTTCAACAGCTTTCATGTATTAATTTTTGTCATCTGTGCTCCCTCCTACTTTTGCACAAATGCAATTGACTAAGATGTGGCAGTTTTACATAATTAGAAAGAAAGCAGGTGTATCAGTTCAGCAGTAAGTTTCCTTTAAGGGGTTTCTCTGTGTGATCCTTCTAACATCATGTGACATATATATTGTACATTATGTTGTTGTGTTGGGTTTCTTTAAGCATCAGCACATTGTGTCAAAAACTTGTCACCACTTTGTCAGATATTTCTGAAAGCCCCAAACCAAAATATAACAAAATCCATTGTGAAGGCTATGAGATTGGGATTTAGTCCTTTTAAAACAGGTGTGCCGCTAAAACAGTGGATCAAGTGATAAACCCAGAAAAAAATACAGTCAGCATTGCTCTGAGTAGTTAATATGAAGCATATACCACAAACCCTATTGTTGGCCTATCTTTGCTCTTTGTAGCTGGATCAGAGATGAAAGCGTTTGTCAGTTAAATTCATTTTTGTTCTCTCCTTCCATGCCAAACTTTGAGAATTAGAAAGTCACCTTGTCATTTTTTTTCGCTGCAGTAATTCTTTCCAAATGTAAAATGCCATATTTTAAGTGTTCCTCTAAACTACTCTGACTTCTGTCAATCTGACTCTGAGCTCGGAAAAGCATCAGGCCATCAACATGTCAGTATGTTAAAAGCGTGGTAATTTTGGGTACTTAGGGTTTCCTTGGGAAACAATAGAAGTATTATTTTCTAGGGAAGCTAAAAGCCTGCAATGTATTTAAAGTTGTTCTACTTGAAAATTGATATGTTGAGACTCATACTGATGAATTTTAGAGTGCTGGGACTATTTTGCTGCCTTCCATCATGTGAAATAGACCTGGACTTGGGGAAATAAAGGGGAAATGACAGAAAAAGACGGTGAAGAAGAGACACTTATATAACAGCCCTAGTTGTATGCACAGAATAGGGAGAATACAATCCATTTAGTTCTCAGCTTTTGACTGAAAATGTAGATTATATTATTTCAGACCTTAAATCATCAGTTCTCTCTTGTAAATTGATTAAATAAAAGATTGACCCATGATGGTCTACATTTTGGCACAAGAAGGCAAGTATAACAAGAAAACTTCCAATTCCTACAATCTGTTACGTTAACATAGTAGCTCATAAGATCAACCATAAGATTTTCAGAACTGGTGTCATAACTGTACCTTGGGATTTGACCACACACCCCATCCCCAGTTGGCACAGAAACTGCTGTCTTTGGCTACTTTCCTACAATCCAGCTTTGCAACATAGTCAACCATATTCAGTATTCTAACAGGAACGTAATTAGCACAATCTTAACACCTCCGCTTACCAGCGGAGGGACCGCTTACCAGCAGGAAGGTAAACGGCGTTCCATGTGCTGCGCTGGCTCGCAAGATGCAGCATGTCACGCTGGCCACGTGGCCCGGAAATGTCTGCGGACAGCGCTGGCTCCTGGCCGATAGAGTGAGATGAGCGCACAACCCTAGAGTCTGGCAAGACTGGCCCATACGGGCAGGGGTACCTTTACCTTTAACACCTATTAAGTTTTCATAGTAATATATTTCCATGCCTAGTGGGGCTCAGCTGTTTCATAGTTGGCCAGTTAAATCACATCACCAAAAGTGATGGAAGATGTATCAGGATGTTGCCTAACACTTTGGGCTTCAGCTAGGGATGGGGACCATGACTAAGGTAGATGCAACAACAGTACCATCAAACAAATATATAGTAAAAATAATAATAAATGTGACACAAATCATGGTTGAGTGAAAAAATAAGTCCCAGGTCTGAAAAGTTTGAGGACTACTATCCTAGTAAACATTACATGCAGACTGGGCTGACATCAGTATGAGGCACAATTGCTTGCTGCCTCTCCTACTGATCAAGCCTACATGATATTTGGGTGTATTCAAAGGGTTTTCATGCTTTTACTTACATATATCCTATATTTAGTTATCTGCTCCTCTGTAAAGACACTTATATAGCTTCCTGTTATTTAAAAGTGTTTGCATGCATTTCTTTTAACTCTTTCCATCCCCTGAGTATTTTTTCCCCTGAATCAGGGGTGTTAGGAAGTACCGTAATCAGCCATTTCTCTAGCCAGCACTGCTCTCCTATGCATTATAGTCCTTACTTCTGTCCATAATATTTTCACTGCCCAATAGTTACACAGTTGCTGCAGGATTGAGGCTAACATTAATGTGACATCAGCAGTAAGACAGAAATTCTAGCATGTCTTTAAAAAAATATGTCTACACATGTCAAGGATGTCATGGTACTGGTACACGATTTGTGCTAGATAATAGTCATACAGCATTGAGGGGAAAACTGCAGGTTTCATTATACATGCAAGAAACCCCAAAGCAAATGACATAGTTTTAGAGTAACAACTTTGATATATGTGTATTTATAAAAAAAACCAAAACAAAACCCTGTATCATTAATTAGATATATTAAGTTATTAATTGGATATATACTAGTTGGATATGTTGATATATGAATGCTTTCAGATTTATAATTCATTACAATCCAGAGATGACTTGGAACATGTTTAACTATAAATGTTTGAGAGGTTATACAAACACTAAAACAGTAAAGAATATCTCAGTCTGTAAAAAGTGGATAACTACATCTATATGGTTGGAAAGAACTTACTTTTGGCTGGCTGCCACCTTTGGCACTGGCACTACAATGACTGCAGTTGGATTTAGTTGAAGGTCAAGGTGAATGAGCCAATTAAAGAGTAAATTAAGATTTTTTTGGCTCTGTCTTTCAGTTAGGATACAAAGAGAAAGTGCTAGCAAGACTGAAATGATGACCTTATTCATCACATTGTTTTTTACCTATCCCATCTCTCTCTCTCTCTCTCTCTCTCTCTCACACACACACACACACACACACACACACCAATCACTAAGGTTTTTAGTTTTCTAATTTCATATGTTTGCCACCTAACATTTTATGCTATTTTATCTTTTACATTTCTGCTCCCTGAAGTCAATAATTTTATATCAGAAACTTGAAGTGCTCAAATATATTTTTTAAAATTGGCTTGCAATATCCTTAATATGCTATTTCTCTCCATTTTCACCACTACTAAGATACAGAAATGTTCACACATCATGGTAAGCCATGGTTAATGGTTTGCTATGGATGAGCAGATTGCTCCTGCTTTGCTTCTCTCCTAGAGTGAGCGGGGGGGACGGGGACAGACCAAATCACAATATTTTGCTTAGCTGTGTGAGAACTGAACCAGGAATTGTGCTTTGTTTATCTCTAAACAAGCCGTGATCTGGAGCCAAGTTTTGTCATTTGCTTCCACTCGCAGTCTCCTTCACTCAAACAAACTACAATTTCCAGTTCATAATAATCCATGCTCTGCCGACATCCTGGATTGACTCCTGAAATGTGCTTTACATGATGTTGCCCTTGAATATGATATGGAAATTGCAGCTAGTGCAGAATGTGGTCGCCAGGGTGTTGGTGGGAACAGTGGGCTGGTCACATACAACTCTATTCTGAAACAGCTGCACTGGTTGCCAGGTCCATCTCAAGGTTCTTATGTTGATATCTAAAGCCGTTAATGACCTAGGGTACAAATACATGAGAAACCGCTTTATCCTGTATTAGCTCACCCATGCATTAAGATCAGTAATGGAGGCTGTCCTGGTGGTCCCTCAGTTAAATGAGCTATGTTGTATGGGAACTTTTTCGATAGTAGCTCCACTTCTGTGGAATGACCTCACTGAGTAGTGTTTTGCCCCTGCTTTATATCCATATAAAAACTCACATTTTGTCAGGCTTTTAGCGGCTGCTTAAGTTCTTTTTATAAGTTTTGATGCTAATTGTGACATTTATGTATTGATTGGAATTGTTTTAATGTTTTGGTTTATTGAGTATTATGCTTTGTATTACTTTGTTCTGATGCAAGCTGTCCTATGACTGTTTTGGTGAAGAACGGCATAGAAATATATTTTAAAAACAAATAAGTCAGTCACATGTCTGAGGGAGAACATGTGTTTGGTTTCAACAAAGGCTTTTAAAAGACTTGTGACTTTTGTTGCTATGATTTGTAATCTGGAAATCAGCAGCTGGTTTGTTTGAGTGGTTGCAGTGTTGTGTGACTTCTTCTTTGGTATACTGTACAGAAATTGCAACTAAGATTTCCTCCTATAGGCCTACCTGGTCTTTTCTGTACTGGAAAACAGCAATTGCATAATTAAGACTGCAATCCTATGCATTCTCACTTGGAGATAAGCTCCACTGAAGTCAGAGGGACGCTTCCCTCCAAAAGAATAAGCCTAGAATTGGGCTGTGCAAGTGAAAAACATTAACATATGGGCATGAATGTTGCAAATCATTATGATGTGACCAAAGGGGCTTGGAATATTAAAGAAGTATTTTTAAAGCCCTTTGTGAAAGCACCTGCAAGTTTTAAGGAATGCCCTGAGCAACTAGTCCCCAGAGCCTATCCAGAATTTCATCCCAATGTCTTTGTACCACACATATTAATTTTAGCGTACAGGAAGCCTTTACTTCTAGCTATCGTCATTTTGCTGTTATGCCTTCTTCGGATCCATTAGAGTGAATTCCTCCCCAGTGGCCTCTTCTGCATTACTTTGGGACACAGCTGTAAATTTGTTGCAAACTTTATTCACAGGGGGTTATTGTCTTAGTAAGTACTTCATAATACCTCTCATTCTGATTACACTTCTGATGCAATTGTGGCTTTTTTCTTGCTTAGATTACACTAGATGTCTTTTTACAGCCAAAGTTAATGAAAACTTTCACTACAGTCAGGGGAAGCCTCTGTTTTCCTTCTGTACTGTTTGTTTTTGGGTTTTTTTGCAAGTTGATTTAATAAAACAGTGGAAAATATATGTAGGTTGGGTTTCAATCTTACTTCAGTGCACTAGGGAATTTATTCAGGATTTGAAGGAGCTCTTCCTTTGCAAACACTTCTTTAGCCAAGACTCCAAATCTCTACTTCACAAAAGGGCAGAACCAAATTGGTAGAACTGATAGCAAATGCAGCTAGTGAATGAGCAAGATTCCCTAAATTATTAGTTTAATCTTGTATTGAGACTTTTTTGTGGAAAGCAACAAATGCATTCAATTAATAATAATAATTTGTGGGTTTTTTAAATTAAGAATATACTTAAATTATAGTACAGTTGGTGTTCTGAAGTGACATGACACACTCTGGTTTCCAGGGAATACAATTCTCTATAGGTGGCATAAAAGTTTTACAATTGGTTTCAGGACTGTAAGCTTCTTTCTAGCTCCCTCCTGGGCCATTTTAGGGATCATCTCTTCAAAGGATGTTTTTGCCTGCATTGCCTGGCCCTTTGATAAGATTTGTCTGCATCATATCATAGCCTTGCATACTGATACTAGGCCATTACTCGGCAGGAAGAGTGAGCTTGAAGTCCACTCCTACCAGAAATTTCAGTGTTAAATAACTTGTGTGACAATTCACTCTGAAAGGTCAGTGTTCAATAGCCCTCGAAATTTCTCATTTCTTTCCCAAGGGGGGTTGCACAGTGGGCTGCAGAATAGAGCATACTGCAGGACACTAGTGTTTGACTTGATGATTAATTTGCAATTGGCTGCAATGAATCCAGTGTTGTGTGTGATTTGACTGTGTAAGTATTGTTAATGTACTTGGTTTGTTGTGCATGGCCCCCTGTGTTTGAGTTCTACATTCCCAGACCCAGACTTCTGAAACACAGGTTTTTAAAAGTTCCTGCTCTCTGAAAGAAGGGTTGTTGGGCTCTTAACTAACTCACAATTTGCTCCCTAAATGGGAATTGCAGTCCTTTCTCTGGTTTAGTGTGTTGAATTTTTTAATAGACTAAGGCTTTCTTTTTCATTATTACAGGTTATATTTTGGTACATTAAAACTGAGAGCTTAGGCAGATATGATGTAGAACATACACAACTGGATCGTCTGACACTTTAAAGTGGTTTTGTGGTCTCCAATTTTATTTGAAAAGCAGCATTTAGAAAGTTAAAAAACAACCCAAAAAACTTCCCACGTGTATTTCCCCAATCTACATCACTCACTCTTCTGATGTCTGGAACAGCAGAGTTAGTTACCCAGTGTCTTTCTCCCACCCCAAGTGGCTATAATAGCAGCTTCATAATCAGATAAAATGGATGTGTTTACGCTACTCCTGTCAAAATCAAAACTCACCCACAGCTGCTTTGAAGAGGTAAAAACATGTTACGAGATCCCACCACAGGACTGTGGCATTACATTAAAATAGGTCCACGTTAAAATTGATTGTGAACACCCAGTTTTGCATAATAAGGGAAATTCCAGGGAGATTGAAATCTCAAGTTACTCATTCTCAGTTGGGAAAATATTTCCTTTTTCCTGACAAAAGACTTGCATTTCACTGCCACTAGCAGAAGAAGAATGAGGAAGAAAACAATCCAGATCCCAGGTGCTGCCCAGAGGAGCTTAACAGAATAACAGGGCCACCACTCCATCCATAGCCTTACTGGTGCACAAGCTGGAGTGAAAGGTGGGGCAGGTAGATCACAGCAATTGAACACAAACTGGGCCTCATATTGTCAAGTGATGGCGGTGGAGCCAGCTGTATTGGCTCCTCAATTGGCTTAGCCCCTTCCACCCTTGGGAAGCTACATTTTTGAGTTTTCCATTGGCTGCGGGAAACCTGCCAGTAGCATTTTACCCCATTCTCATGTTTAGGAGGCAGAACAGGGATCTCTGTGGTGGCGGAGTGATGCTGATGGAGACTAGCAAGGCTGGGTGGAGGGACACCTCTGTCCAGTCTAACCTGGACTCCCTGTCCCCCACACCTGACACTAAGGGAGGGTTAACTCACACCTTTTATTTTGCAGTGTTAAGGTGTCTAGGAAATTTTTTTGGATTGTCATTATCATCATTCTTTCCCATATTCCTCTGGAATTCTGTATACATGTGTTTGTGTCTATGTGTAACAAAGGATTTTAAGCCTTATCTCTCTCCACTTAATTCACTCTGCATCCATAGTACTTCTTTATGCTTCTGAAGACATTTTTTCTTAGAACCTTCAAGACTGGGCTTGTATAATGTGTCTCAGGCACATTAGAATTACAAAAGTCAAGACATTGTGGAACTATTCCGTCCGTATATTATAGCATTTAAAATTTACCTGAGAGGTTAGTGTATACTTATCTTCAAAGCATAAACAAAGTGCAAATGAGAAATTTATCAACAACAATGAAAGTGCTTCCCATTTTAGCTGTGGGTTTAACTATATTTTTCTAAGCAGAATGTGTTCTATTTTAAGTTGCATTTTAAAAGTCAGAGCATGTATGGCATTAAACTTCTTCAGAATAAATCACATTCTTTAAGTTTTACAGTATTGTTTTGCTGCATATGGATTAAAGCAACAATTAACATACCATCTCAGTAATACAATAAATGCCCCCAAAATCTGAGGAAGGATACACAAAAGAGCAGGAAAGTAAGTGAGAAAATGATGAGAAAGCAAACAAAGTGTAAAAAGTAGGTATGAAATAAAGAGTGTGAAAATAATAATTAGAAAGGGTAATAAAAATGCTGCAATGTAGCATTTTGTGGTGGAATGTGGGAATGGAACTGACAGGAGATATAGAATTCTATCAAATTTTAGGCACAATTTTCTATGATGAAGTGAATAAATATCTCTTCAGTAAATTCTGCCTTTGCCTAAACAATAATGCTAGTAAAAACAACACCTGTTTGCTCTAATTAACTTCACATCCTGATTATTCAGAATTAATTTCTATAAGGGTCCCCCCCCCCCATTCATTTTATTGCATTGTTGCTGAATCTAAGCTGATTTTGGTGACGTAAATATATTGGAAAGTGAAAATATTACTAAATGTAATTGAATCTACTGGGATAGGAATATTCATTTATAGTAGAGTGCTTGGAACTAAAGGGTCTGACATTTTGCTGCCTGGAGAAAAGGACAAGATCGCCCCTTACAATTCTACGTGCCAAAGCTAACTAGAATGGCAATTCAATATTTATAAACTGGGTATAGGACAGAGATCCTTTACCACACCTAAAGGCAGGAGGCTCACTTAGGTGTTGGAAGGCAAGTTAAATGCAATACACCAGCTCCCCAACACCATACAACCAACCCCTCAGTATCTGTTGCCTGATGTGGCAGCTTCACTCTGCCTAACAATAGTTCTGGGCCTGACACTCCCAACTTGACAACGGTAATATGAGGATTCATCTTCCAGACCCTCCCTCACACAGAGAGAGGGAGCATTAGCTTGCCCAGGCTCCTGCACCTTTAAGAGGGAGCTCCAGCAAACATAGATTGCATGAGAAGCTGCACTCAATGAAATTCCACCTTCTACACAACTATGGACTCTGTAAGTGCCCTGTCTTTTTTTCCTCTCTGGCTGCCATAGTTATTGTGACTTTGGTCCCTGTTCTCCGCTGAATCCAACAGCTTATTAAAGGCCTGTCCAAGACAGTGTGTTGTCTGAGGCAGTGGGTAAGATGATACCCCACTGTTCCATGTACAGAAGCAAAAAGTCTGGCAGTTTTATTTCAAAACTAGAGCAGGATAATGTCATCTGCTATACCTTAAGGCAGCAGGCTAGTTTTGAGGGTACAGGACAGACTACATGACACACACAACTCTTGTTTTTCCACAGAAGGGTGCAGTCAAGGAATTGTCATCTCTCTCTCTCTCACACACACACACACACAAACACTGCAGCTTCTGCCAGCTGAGGCAGTCACCTAATTCTGCCTAATGGGGAACATGAGGCCTGGGTGGCAAATGTGGCCTACCATGCCTCTCTGTTTGGTCCTTGGGACTTTCTCAAGACTGCACAATTCACTTGCCCTGCTCTTCCTTCTTCTTGAGTGCTTTTATCTGGGTAGAATGTTTTCTTGTACTATGAGAATTCATCTTTGCTAAGATCTCTGTTTTCCAGTAGGCCTTTTCTAAGAAACTTACAGGAAGTAGAAACTTCTTGACTTACTATCCCCCCCCCCCCACAAGCAGAATATGGTGAGATAGGTTTCCATTTGCCTGCTGGGTACACATACTCTATTTACTTGATATTTATTTGCTTTGCTCAAGTTGATTTGGATTAGAAGAGACTTTCTGAAAGGTCAATTGGCCCGTTGCTAATATAGGTACTGCACTTGAGCACTAATGTGTTCTGTTGTAGGAAGTAGTTAGGCGCTGGCGTGGACATAAGCTAAAACATTATGCTTTAAATATAACTTGAAGTGGAAACATATTGTTTATAACCTTGAAGGAAACTACAGCAAAGCGGGTTTTTGAAATGTTTGGTCTTTATGTTTACTACAAGAGGCGAAGAAAAAAAGATGCTCCTCACAAATGTTATATGTCAAGTAAACTATTTGGTCTTGAGTATGTGCACTTCAAGATATTTCTATGGAAACTAAAAGCCTCCAGTATCTTTTATGAAATGCTACATTTCTTAATGTTCTAACTTTCTCTAAATCAGTTGTGCTCTTTTGATTCCCCTAATTTAAAGTTTATTATTTTTTGTTTATTCATTTTATTATTTTAGCTAACCTCACTCAAAACCATGCTATAATTTTTTAAAAAATAAGAACTTTTACACTCAATTTTGGAATAAATTGCAGGCCACACAGTCCAGCCAAAGTTAGTCACAATGAGTCCCACAGAAATCAATCAGACTTAACATAGGTAAAGGGACCCCTGACAGTTAAGTCCAGTTGCGAACGACTCTGGGGGTGTGGCACCCATCCCACTTTACAGGCTGAGGGAGCCAGTGTTTGTCAGCTCCGCAGACAGATTTTCTGGGTCATGTGGCCAGCATGACTAAGCCGCTTCTGGTGCAACGGAGCACTGACATCAGAGCAGCACACGGAAACGTTGTTTACCTTCCCGCCGGAGTGGTACCTACTTGCACTTTTTTTGGTGTGCTTTCGAACTGCTAGGTTGGCAGGAGCTGGGACCGAGCAATGGGAGCTCACCCCATTGTGGGGGTTCGAAACCACCGACCTTTTGATCGGCAAGCCCAAGGCTTAGTGGTTTAGACCACAGCGCCACCCGCATCTCTTAGACTTAACATAGTTGTGGCTAAAGCCTATTCTATCACTTTCAACCTAATTCCCCCCGAATTGTTCACATACATATTTGTATACATTTATAAAGTATAACTCTCTCCACTCTCACAACATACTTCTCTATTCCCTCCCCCACAAAGTTCTCCAAGAAAAAAAGAATAAGTTAATTGTGCTTTATTGTATTGATCGTTTGCTTTCTCATCTGGTGAACTAACAAGAAATGTTATTTTATTTCATAAATTACAATAAACAACGCAAACATAGTAAATAAAGACCCTATGGGAAATGTGATTATGTTGAAATAAAGGGCAAACACAGAAACAGTCACTGAAGTACTAGTACCAGTTTATAATTTTGTTAATGTTGCGTTTGAGACTAGGAAATTGAAAAGAAAATTGGTAACCAGGTGATAACAAATTATATGATGTTCATTAGTATGAAGTCCTCTTTAAAAATGGAACTTCTATGACATGTTAAGAAAAGCAATGACAAACCTAGAGAGAATCTTAAAAAGCAGAGACATCACCTTGCCAACAAAGGTCTGTATAGTTAAAGCTATGGTTTTCCCAGGAGTGATGTATGGAAGTAAGAGCTGGACCATAAAGAAGGCTAATTGCCGAAGAATTGATGCTTTTGAATTATGGTGCTGGAGGAAACTCTTGAGAGTCCAATGGACTGCAAGAAGATCAAACCTATCCATTCTTAAGGAAATCAGCCCTGAGTGCTCACTGGAAGGACAGATCCTGAAGCTGAGACTTCAGTACTTTGGCCACCTCATGAGAAGAGAAGACTCCCTGGAAAAGACCCTGATGTTGGGAAAGATGGAGGGCACAAGGAGAAGGGGACGACAGAGGACAAGATGGTTGGATGGTGTTCTTGAAGCTACCAGCATGAATTTGACCAAACTGCGGGAGGCAGTGGAAGACAGGAGTGCCTGGCATGCTCTGGTCCATGGGGTCACAAAGAGTCGGACACAACTAAACGACTAAACAACAAAATGACATGATAAACATTGGGTTGAAAAGAAACAATATCAGGGTGTTGCCATAGCTCAGTGTAAATTCCTGTGGGCATTATGTGTACAAGTTCTTGCTTTGGAGGCATTTATTCGCTAAAACAAAATATTCTGTCAAGAGGTTTACAAATGCTACATTGGTCACTATTCAACTGCCCTAGTGCACATTTGGGACTATGCAGGGGTGGGGTGAGTAAACATCAAATATAGAAGATGAAAATGATCCATTTTACCATGCATAGCAGGGAGGGACAACCTGTACCTCTCCAGATTTGTTGATCTACAACTCAGACCGCTCCTGATGATTGACCATGCTGGCTGGGGTTGATAGAAGTTTAAGTCCTGCGACATCTGGAGGGCCAAGAGATACCAGTGATATAAAGGCATAATTGTAATGTGAGTGCACAAAAGAGGAAGAAAACAGAAAAAGGATCTTAAAAGAGTTATAAAACCGGAACCTTTAAGAATGTTCAAGGCAACAATTATGTACTGTTGCACTCAGTTTCTTTGTGTAGTAACCATTATTATATGATTAAAGGAATCAGCATAAAGCCATTTCCAACAGTGTTCAGAAAGCTATAAAGGCAGACAGCCCTTTGTGGACCTGCCTGTTGTAAATATTCAGAGGCTTGAAGATTATTCTTACTCTAACATGAGTATATAGTAGCTTCAATTTTTGAGCCTAATCTTATCTTGTTAACTCTTGATTTTAAAATATGGTATACGTAATCCATTTCTTTACAAACCTAAATAGTATTTAAAAGTCACTAGAGTTCTCTGGTGTGGATCAGATATTTAGGTTTAGAATATTTGGGTTCTTGATAGTTTTAAATCTCAGGAATTTATCAGAAAAATCCTAAAATAAATATTGGCAAAGCAGCATTTTAAAAGCTAATTCTTTAATACTAACCAGACAGCTTGGATGAGGAATAAGCTTCAATAAATGGGAAACAGGCTGCAAGGGCCTTCACTATGAAGAGTAGTGAGGATGTGGAAATAGAAATGGGTTTTTCATTACCTGAGGGATTATGCTCAGACAAGAAATGCCGAATATGCTGAGGACCACAGCTGCACTTTGTCTGCTGTTGTATTAACAGATAATAGTGAAACAATGAAGCTGTGCAAGAAACAGCTATTAGTTCTCAGAAATACAGAAACAGTTACTTTCCTTTTCTTTAGCTTGAATTGCCCTGTTTACACCATGGTGTATGTCCAGTGTCTAACATTTTATAAACAACAGATTTGTAAATTAATGTGCATTCTGCTTGTGTGCACTTAAAAGGCTCACAGAAAGCAGGTGATGGTTTCACACATTTCTGTTTTTTCTCACTCCTTTGTTACAATTGCTTCTGGGGCTTTAGTCACCACTGAAGTTAAGCTGACTCTCAGGTTTACTCTTACTCCATTTATTGAAAACACGAAGAGCTGTCTTCACAACATCATAATTGCTAACAATCATAGTCTCACACTTCCATCCCCATCTTCTTTCTAACACAGGCCTGTCGAGTTCCAAAACTGAGGCGAAATCTTGACTGTGGGGTGCTGTTGTTTTTTGGCCATATACCATTTAATCTCCTTTCCATTCCTTGTACGCTACTGTAGATTTGTTCTGCCTTTGTCTTCATATATACATAGTTTGCTATTTTCTTTGTTCTGTGCAAGATTGAATTCCACTTGACCTTTCACACTTATATCTGACAATTTCTGATTAGAGACATTCTTAGTAATGGACTACTTTTCCTTACCTTATAGGCTTTCTGGGTTTTCTCCTGGTTTAGTTGCCATACTATCATATCTACACGTGATGTTAGCTTTGTTGCTTCCAATCATGTCTTTTTTTTGTAAACTGGGTATGCAGTGATGTTTAAACCACCACCCTCTGGAAATAATTTTCCTTCCTCTGCTGCTGTTAGAATAGAGTTCTTCACTAGTCTCAGTACCCTAGCCACCCCAACCTGGTTAACTCCTAACCAATTGGCACTGAGGGCTGCACCTGCCAAGTTTTCTATTTGGTCCTCATGCTCTGGAGACTCTCAGTCTTCAAACCAGACCCCTTAAAATCTTCATCTGGGCACAGCAACCTCTGCTATTTCAGTCACTGCAGAGTTGATGTTGACCCTTGGCTGCTAAGTTCCCTCGATGTCTCACTCTTGTGATAATTTAATTCCTTCACAGACTTTCCACTACAACCTGTGATTCCAATTCTTGGCTCCTTGCTGGCTTCCCTAGCCTCTGCAAGCCACAGTCTCCTTTCCCTGGCCTTTTGCTCCCACTTCCAGATTCTGCTGCTGCTTCACATGATGACCTGACCGCAATGACAGTCTCCAAAGGCTGAATAACTTGACCAGCCTTTTATGCTCAATCAAGTTCTCCTTCCAACTAATATTTTAAAATTTGAGTGGAAATCTCCCCTTGCATCAGGCCACAAATCTGGTCCAGTGGGGTGAGGCAGAATGTCCAATTATCTGTCTGGGTATAAACTCACCAGGTTTCTGTTGGTATTTTAGTTTTTTTGTAATTTGGCTAAAGAACAAAAGGGTAATTTCCTGGGTGCCTAGATCCAGGTTTGAGGCAAGAACTCTTTGGTGAGATTTAAAATCACAAAACATGTGGCAGAGTAGAGTGTGGAAATAGAGGCTGTTAGACCTTTAAAATATCTCCTCCTTAGTTCAAGAGTTCCCCACTTCCCCTTAGTGTAGAAAGAGACTGCACATTTGAAGAGTTTGTAAGAAAAGCTATTTTTAACTTACTAAAGATAAGATTAATGTGCTTTTCCATACAGTAGCAAGAAAAGACAGGCAGTACAACTTAGTTTCAAAATTAATAAGTGTTTCTAAATTATTTGCATAGAAATACAAATAAAGCCACACAGTCTATGCTTGGAGCAACCAATCCTGACATCCTTACTGGTTGGTTACATGGTGGAAAAGAGAGAGAGAACAAAGGCTTTGATATAACCCTTTCTCCCAAGCTTAGGGCATGTCACCTAGCTAAACCTTGCAAGATAACTTAGTCTATGGTCTCAACCTCTCCATGCATTAGACTTTAGCATATTTTGTTATATTAGGATGAATTGTCCCACAATTTCAGTCTGCTATATATAGGACCTTTCTCTCAAAGCAGTTCTTGTTTTGATGCAACGTTAACTCACAGTTCAACTGCTCCAGTCACCTGCAGTACTATTGAATATACATTATATTTCTTACAGCCGCTAGCAGCAAGTGAATATAATGTATACAAAATGAATTCCTATAAATATTACTTTAAAAACAAAATTTTACCTCATAAAATCTATTTAAAGAAGAATAATCTCTCTACAGCCCTGCACCTACCGTATTTTTTGCTCTATAAGACTCACTTTTTCCCTCCTAAAAAGTATGGGGAAATGTGTGTGCGTCTTATGGAGTGAATGCAGGCTGCGCAGCTATCACAGAAGCCAGAACAGCAAGAGGGATTGCTGCTTTAACTGTGCAGTGATCCCTCTTGCTGTTCTGGCTTCTGAGATTCAGAATATTTTTTTCTTGTTTTCCTCCTCCAAAAACTAGGTGCGTCTTGTGGTCAGGTGCGTCTTATAGAGCGAAAAATACGGTATTTAAAAAACATCATGTGATTTTTGATCAATGTAATGAACATCTTGTAAAGTAAGTCTCAATGAACTAGTGGCTGAGAGGGCCATACCTACCCTGATACAAATCTCACCCTGGGTGTTGATGGAATATATTCAAATGAAATGTGCATTACTGTCAGGACAGGTGCTAGAAGCAGGTCAGTCATAACTCACACAACTTCAGTGAAGTTAATTCTTTATTCAAAGAAACAAACAGCTCCAGAGAGCAGGCCTAGTGAGCACAGCAACTCTTCCCAGTAGATCTTGCCCCAATGAAGCATCTGCAAGGACTGAGGATCCCCAGCGTCCTACAGCTGCCTAAGCCTCTTCCACTCCCAGATCCTTACCAAGCAACCTGAGACTCTGTTGATGAGTCAGTCTCTGCTCTGTCCTCTTCATACCTCTTCTGATCCTGGGAGACCAGGGGGAAAGGAGCTGGTCTCAGCAGTAGGAGGAGACCCACTAGCTTCTTCAGCAGCCTGACTGATCTCTGCCTCCCCCCCCCCCCGCTTATGTCTCTGATTCTAGACTGCTCTCTGCCACAGACTCTTCTGGCTCACCAAAATCCTGTTACATCTTCAGCTTCCGACACCACCCCCTCTCAGTCTGCTCCCTCTGACCATGCATTGTCGTCCCACCACCAATCCCCTGACCCTTGAGCCTTCTTCCCCTGGGGTTCTCTTGGGGGTTCCCTAGCTGGTGCATCACTCCACTCCTCTGCATCCAGCCAGACAGCTAGGCTTAAGTCCTTGGCCCTGCCCCATCCCTACTCACACTTGTTTGGGCAAAGACCAGCATTCTGGGTGACCTTTGGCTGGTCACTGCTTCTCAGTCTGACCTACCTCACAGGATTGTTGTCGGGATTAAATGAGGAGAAGGAGACCCATGTATGCTACCTTTAGCTCCTTGGAGAAAAAGATGGGCTATAAATGCAGTAAATAAAATAAAATAAAGAAAATAAAGCAGGCTCAATCAGTTTCAATAAGGGCAGGAGAGGGGATTGCACTGGTTTAGGAACTTTTTCTCCAAAATGTTACAATATTAAAACAGATTAAAATGGACACCAGCATTTCTAAGCACCTGGATACGCTTGCCTAAACAAGAATATTTTTAGCTTGTACAGAAAATAATACAGTGAAGGCACCTGCTTGATATCAATAGGCAGGGAGTTCCAAAGTATCTGTGGTGCCACACTAAAAGATTAAGTTCTTACCAATGTGGAATGGGTATTATGTGGCACTTGTAATAGTGCCAGTTCCACTAACTGAAGCAGTCAGCAGATGTTTGTGGGATCGTCTTACCGCAGTGTTATGCCACTATCTCTACAATAGCATCCCTGTCTGTCGGTGGTACAGAAATAAGAACGGGACCTATTTCCTTCTTTGATGGGACTGTTCCACAGTAGCTTCTTTTCCGAACAAAATCTTCACTGAAATTAAAGACAACGGACAAGGACCATAAGCCCATAGCCATACTAATTCTGGCACTTCTTAACATCTGGGGTGGCCAGATCAAGGATGACAAGTGCAGGCCTTTTTAGCCCTATGGCTGGCTGAATGTTGGTTACTAATTATTCAAAAAACTTGTAGGCCGTTTCTCTCAAGGCCTGGTATGATAAAGGGCAGCTTAAGAAAGACACTTTTAATTTTGCATGGCAAGTATTTATTGATCATGTTGCAAATGAAACCACCTTTCATAGAGTCCCAGCATCATAACCTGGTTTGTGGAATTATTAGCTTGAAATGTATCTTCTTATCTGGATTTAGCGTGTTGAGATTTTGAAAGTGGTCCTTACAGTGACCCTGTAAAATAACAAAGTTTTTTTAATAAGTGAAATGCAGTTTTTATTTTTTTCTTCTTCAGTTGGTCCTTTTTATTGTGTTTCTCTTGAGTTGTTATATATAAAATAAAATTTGGTTTAAAAAATCACACATGCAGCAGAGATTACAATTTACTTCTGTGATTTAGTTTGACTTGTGTAGAGAGAGTATTAGGAAAGTCCCATGATTTTCTGTAACCCTCTGTTGCATGTCTGACCCACAGAACAAAATCTGCTGCTCACCTGGAGTGTGTCTCTGGAAAACGTTTCATCTTGCTTTCTATTATTATTTAAAACATTATCCTCCCGCCTCCCTCATTAATTCCACTTAATAGCATAAATATGGTTTATTAAGAATACAAGCAGATCTTGGCCACAGTCACTTTGGCATGTTTGTCTAGGACTAAAAGTGGTTATGGTTGCGTTTACAGTATTATAAGCCCCCAAGAGTTTTAATTCTGTTTGCAAGAAGTTCTCTCAGCTTGACTGTGAGTTTTTACTGTTATTCTTTACATTAGGCAGCACAGGATTCAGGAGTTCTCATTTCCTACTTCCTACTAATCCCTAGATGTTGTTTTACTCTCCTTGTTGTGGCAAGAAAGGTTACATGCCATTCCCAGTGTGTGATGAGATTTCTCTGAATAGCTCTAGAGAAACTGTAGAAGGAATATTTTGCCCTGCTGTGATCAACATGGGTAAGGGTGGTCAAAATCACTTGAAAATACCTATGTTGACAAGAGGGTGGATCCTGGAAATAATCTACCCAAAAGCACAAATAGTCAAGTTCTTCGGGGCAAGCCTCATATTAATCTATTGCTTTGCAGACCACTTATGCACTGAAAGCAATAAGCTTTTGATTGAATTTGCAGTGACCTGAAAGGCTACTTAACCCATACTAGCATAATGACATGTAAATATGTGTGTGTGTGTTTAAGCATCTTTTGCTGATTGATATTGAACTGAAAAAAGAAATTGAGCTGTACATGCCATATGATGCCATTAAACAAATTATTGAATTTGCAGTTAATTGACTGAAGAGTACAGTTAATTAATACTGGGATATATTTTCTTGCTGTTTCTATTTTAGCTGTGTTTTGCAGTGAAATTTAAATGGTGCTCTTAGTTTAATAATAATAATGTTGTGTTAAAAGTAACACATTATTGAACTTGGATGAAATCAGATCAATGGAAAATACTTCATTGATTACTTCTAATATAAAGAATGGGATTTACAATTAACCAATAAAAGATTCTTACTGCCTCCTCTGGTCTTTTCCCAGCTAAATAGTCACAGGGGTGTTAACCATGTGTTAACCCAGAGTCGCTGTGAAATCCTCACAATTCAGCAGTTCCAGAGTTTTACCATTTACTTATTTTTTTAAAAAAATGTTTATAGGTTTTACATAATTTCATACATTTTATCTTTAACTGTTTCAAAATATTAAACTAAAAGGTTTTTTCAAACCTTCGGACCGCCTTCCTTCCCTCCATAAGTTTCATATTCAAAGAAAAATATTATTTACCGTTACCTATCTGTTATATATCCATAGTTACCAAAGTTACCATTTACTTATTTTACACATAAAGCCAAAACTTTAGAAATGAACAGCATGAAAAAGCTGCCCACTAAAGTTTTAATGTAGGCCTCTGAATTCTTAATATACTTCATTCTGTGGAAACGTCAAAAATAATTGTTGGTGATCATATAAATTCTCATTTTGGCCAGCAAAGAAACTGGCATAAAATATTTTTTTAAGTGTAAATGCCGATTGCAACATTTGAAGTTTGCTTCCTTTGGGCTTGTTTTCTCTTTTTTGATCTGTTTATGGAGATTAGGAAACATGGAAAAACAGGAAGCGTGGGATATATTTTTGAACTGATTAGTTAACTCTTAAATGAAAAGCTAGTTGGAGCCAGGGCTGTCCCTAGAGAAGGAGGCAGATATTGACAACTGCCCCAGGCTATGCACTTTGGGAGTCCTTGAATCTGGCATTAGTGAGTACAGGTGGCAGTCTTCCTGCCTGGTCAGACCTGCCATCTTCTGCCCACTCACAAGACTTTCTCCCTTCTCCTTTCCTAGACCAAGAAAGAAGGTAGGAAGTGGAGGTAGAAGACTCCGTTGGTACAAAATTGGAGGGGAGGAGTAGTCCATTGCTGTTAAAAGTTGCAGCAAAATATTCCATCTTGGCTGTATTCCTCACTCACCAGATTCCTTCAGGTTCTGTGCCTGATTCACCAGATTTCTCCAAGCTTTACCACCTCTTAAACCATTAGGTTGTGTTCAGCCTTTGCCTCTGTCCCTGTGTTGTTATTTAACTCAAAACACTGCAGACCTATTTTACAATCAAATGTTGCAAATATAGAGAAAACAATTGCTTTGATGTCATAATGCAAAAGTGAGCGGGTGGAGAGACAATTATATTCTCTTAACATTATCCTTTTAAAGTCTTAGTAGCACAGAGAACCTCTGCCAGGGAGATTTTGATACCACACTTTATTTGTTTTGTTTTATTTACTTCCTTTCATTTATTAAATTGGAGAGCCCATGAGTCTCCAGGCATTGCTGCATTAATTAAAAATAACATGATGCAAAATTCACAAGTGATGTGCTGTAAAGTTTTTAGTATAATTATTTCTCTCCCCCCCCCCCTTAAAAACCCTTCACCTTATTAGGAGAAATACAAACTACCGAGGTTAAATGTTTTAATAAGAACCTAATTTTTTCCCTGAGAGAAATAGATGCTGTGATTGAAATTAAACATGGAACCATGCTGTTTGTGATTAATGCTAGCAAATAGGAGGCAAAAGGAAACTGTGATTTTTATAATAGAGATAGGTACTCTAAACAGTGTTCCTGCAATCAAAAGGATACATTAATGGGGAACTTATTTGTCACTGAAATGGATGGTACACTTCGATATACACAAGACAAGGTTTTGATTTAATGGTGCAGTGATTTCTGAAGCCATATTCTACAAAACACATTTGCAGTCATTTTACAACTGATGTGTTAATTTAGTTGCCCGTTTGGATGATCAAATCCTGACTTAATAAACCAGGATATGGATACACTGTGGGTACACCAATCTTTTGCTACTTTTTGCAAAACAAACAGGAAGATGCAATTAATCATGGCTTCCTTTTACATCTGCAGTGGGAACTATGGTGAATGTGTTCCAAATAAACCAGATTTGGATGCCATATTTAAATATGGCTTCTGGATCTTGGCCTATTTACAAACCATTCACCATAGTTCCCAATTCAGAAGTTGTGTGTGTGTCCGTCAGTAGCCCAAGGTTGTAAATTTTAAACTGTTGTAGAGGGACAATGAGAAAAATGATGAACTTGACGGGTTCTTTTACTCCTACTGTAGACATTATGCTGTGCTACATCTCTGAGCAACTGCTTGCTTGACTTCAGTTAATTGCTCTCCATTTCTATGAGTTTAAGAAGGTATGAAAGACAGAATAAATTATTACCTACCATTAATGTTTTACCATGCCAGAAATGCAAATATATTTCAAGCCAATCTTCTGTAAATATGTTGCCTGGCATGAACTGAGACTTCTTTGCAACTGCTTCTTGTGAATTTTGTCTCTAAAGTCTTAGATATTGCTGGAATTTTGCTTTGGTTTTTTATTCAGAATTTTCCAATGCACTGTAAGGATAATGCTCATGTAAGTAACACAACATCTGAAAACGCCCCCCCCCCCCCGCAAGTCTTGCCAAGCACAGTGAAAGCTTTAGATAATACTGAGCAGTGGGCCAAGACAATTTTCTCTGAATTGTCCATAGTGAGGCACCAATTTTCATGCAAGGGAATTAAATTTGATGTGATACAATTTAATTAACAGTACAACATGCATTAATTACAAAAGTTAAAGTTGACTTGCTGTGATCAGACAATTGCTTTCTCTTCATATTACTCATTTTTGATTACCAGCATTAAGTTTTGACTTCTTTGTCCAGAGACATTACAAAACTGAACAATAGAGCTGCAAGCATAAAGTGATCCACATTGAGGCAATAAAATAAAGCCATAAACTTCACATATAGATGCACAGTTGGTGTCTATACTGGTGGTGCAGACCAGGAAAAAATATATTGTGGTTGTGGTGGATAGTTCAGTGATACACAAACCCAATGTGCAGCACCTGTGAAAAAGGTGAATTCCATTGTTAGGGATCATTAGGAAAAGGATTGAAAACTTCCAATATTCTAATGCTTTTGTGAAAACCTTTGGTGTGACTTGCATGGAATGCTGTGTACAGTTCTGGTGACCCCCACCTCAGAAAGGATATTGTAGAGGTACAAAAGATCCAGAAAAGGTCAGCCAAAATGATCTAGGTAGGGTGGGAGGATGCAGCAATTTGCCTATAGGAGGTTATAATGTTCAGGACTTCTTAGTTTATGGGGCAGGGCTTTTAATACAGGATGACACATAACATGTAATAGGTATTACTGAAACCTAGTGGGATGAAACTCATGAATGGAATGTAGAAATTGAGGGATACAACGTGCCCAAAAGAAATAGGAATAGGAAGGGTGGAGGAGAAGCATTATATGTAAATGACATGTACACTAGTGAAAAGAATCATGACTTAGAGTGTGGCAGGCTGATGGCAAGTGTATGGGTAAAAATTGTAGGAGAGGGAAATAACAGTAACCTTATTATGGGTGTCTGCCATAGACCTCTGTGAGCCTGAAATTTCCCATTCGGCCAGCTGACAACCAATATTGTTCACATAGAATCATAGAGTTGTACCTTTCACTGATATTTCTATGTGGGATAGGTGTGGGATTCCAGTATAGCATATCTGTACATGTGACAAAAAGCACACTGTTTTTTAAACCCAGAAGCAAAGTGTTACATCACATGTAGTCTTTAAAATGTGCTCTTTATTGGTTTCGTCACATCTTCATCCCAGAATCCATTAGCTTTAGAATTGTCAGGAAATGGAGACAAATGTGTTAATGCTAGTACATCTGCAATATATTACTTTCAGCGAAAAAGAAGACTAAAAATATTGGGACAATATTATGTGTAATCCTATCTTATTTTTCACTGCACCAGCTTGATGTGCAGTATCAGTGCTTTCATTCTGCCAAGAGTAATGTTACAGTGTCTGCCTGATAATTGTTCAGATATCTTTTCAATTACAGCATTCGACACTGTTTGTGACAGCTACGTCATATATAAGGGTGCCTTACAAAGGATGTGTTTAAAGTATTTTGTTACATGCCTGCTGCATTCTTATTTACATTTACTCAGTCAGCAACCTTCTTGTTCCCTCTCTTGTATTTATCATATATGCTTCTACAATGCCTCTCCACCCACCCATAACCACACTCCCTATGATTCCAAGGCTTGCTTTTAAAAATGTATATATTTTGGTATTGTTTCAGAGAACCTGTTAATAATAATAATAATAATAATAATAATAATAATAATAATAATAATAATAATATACCATCTCAGAGCATTAGAAGCACATTACAAAACATCAATGATAAAATCATAATAAAAAACATACTGACAGCTGACAGCCTACTAGTAAAATAGTCATCATAATAACAATCCTTTCCCCCACACTTTCATAGGACATAGATTGTTTAATAGCCATAAGCCTGGGTAAAGAGGAATGTTTTTTCCTGGCATGGTGCCAGGCAAGCCTCTCTGAGGAGAGCGTTCCACAATCGGAGTCATCACAGAAAAGGCTTGTTCTCTTTTTGGCACCCTCCAAACCTCTCTGGGATGGGGGCCATAGAGAAAGGAGTCATGTGACAAGTGCAGGGCCTGTGTCGGTTTTTATGAGGAGAGGTGATCCTGAAGTCCTGAGCAATATATGACTTTATAGGCCAAAAGCAGCCCTTTGAATTGGGCCCAGAAACTAATCAGCAGTCAGTTCAATTGTGCCAGGATTGGTGTTATATGCTCAAACTGTCTTGCTCTAGTGAGCAGCCTGGCTATTGCATTTTGCACCAGCTGAGGTTTCCAAACCGACTTCAGAGGCAACCCTACACATAACACATTACAGTAATCCAACTTAGAGGTTATCAGAATGTATACCACAGAAGTTAGGCCATCCCTGTCCAGATAGGGCATGGCTGGGCAGAAGGCACTCCGCATCACTCTGCACTACCCGGAAAAGCTCTGCTGGGTGGCATAGTGAGGATGCAATTGAAGCTTAAAGTATGCCTTCTTTGTTGTGTTCACTGTCACTGAGTGAGCTCCAAATGTGCACTCACCATGGTTTGGTTGTATTCATCTGGAGTTTTCCTCCACTTGTGTTCAAGCCGTCTCCCAGCTTGCTTCTTTGCCCTAGGCTTGGGAGTATACCACAGAACCAATTGGGTTCCACAAAGCAGGAGAGGGCACTCAGGAGCAATTGTGTTGATGGCCAAGCCATATGGATACAGATTGACCAGGCTCTCAATAGGAGGGCAAGTCATATCAGTCAGAGAAAACCCCAGAGTCTTCTGGAAGCCTATTGGATCCATCAGCCTCTCAGGGCGGACCATCCCAATAGGTCCTCCACCTCCGCAGGGGGGACAGAGTACTGAAAATCTAAAGCACAATGGGAAGTGATCTGACCATGACAAGGGATAGATGTCCTATATCCCCCACCTTCAGATCACCCTCTTCCCATCCAGTCCCTTCCCATCCCACCCATACAAGACCCATAGTCTGACCTGGGACATGCATTGGGCCAGTGACATGTTGGGACAGCCCCATGGTTCTCATGGTAGCCATAAAGTCTTGAGCCACCCCAGAGCCAACCATCTCAGCATGAATGTTTAAGTCTCCCAGAATCAGCAGTTTGGTAGTTTTCAACACTGCTTCTGAGATCAGACCAGCAGAATCTCCAGTCTGTCCTGATTACCCAGTGCCAGGACCCTCAGAATCACATAACCTATGAAACCAATCACAGAACCTATGATTGGGCATATTCTCAGAACCATTATACATTGTGTGAGCAAAAGATGTGTAAAGATCATACATCTTAGGAAAATCAAATAGAGTGGACGCTCGGGTTGCGAACGTGATCCGTGCGGGAAGCACATTCGCAACCCACAGCATTCACAACCCGCAGCGCCGTGTCTGTGCACACACGGGTTGCGATTCAACGCTTCTGCACATGCACAAGAGCCGAAACCCAGAAGTAACCTATTCCAGTACTTCTGGGTTCGGCGCGGTGCACAACCCAAAATCACGCAACCTGAAGCATCTGTAACCTGAGGTATGACTGTACTCAATGCTAATCTGGCTCACCCAAGATAACATTTGCACATTGCTCAGTGCATACACACGCAATGGCAACATCACCAAGGCCAATGAGTTATCTAGCTGTCACCCTTGCTCCAATCACAAGATATCTTTTTCTCACAGTCTTACAATTTACAAGGTTGGGGAGTCACTTAGAGGAGTAGCAGTCTTGCAGTTTGCTTATTTGGCAACCTCCTAAAATTGCCAGCACCGTTCATCCCAAAGTGAAGCCAAACCCTGTAGGCTTGGTTCTTCATTTCTTGGCTGCAACATCCCCTTTGAAATCAGTCAGGAATTTTTGTGAAAGAAAACTGCATATAGATTGAAGTATTAGCGCCTATGTTTCTGAATGCGCTTACAACCTGCTGCAGAGAAAATATCTGGTGTAAAGGAGAAGAATGGCTGAAATGGCAGTCACTTTGAAATTAAAGAAACAAAGTCTGTCCTCTTTATACTGAGGGCATTTAACAATCTGGCACTGGTATGAAAAAAAAGAGAGACAGGGCTCTTTTTTTCAACCAGAACTCACTAGAACTAAGTTATGGTACCTCTCAGGTAGGTGCCATTGCCATTATAAGAGAACAAGGGAGGTTGTTCATGTTGAGTTCCAGAGCCTCTTTTTCTAGAAAAATAGCACTTGGTAGAGGTCTTCATGTTTCAGTGTATACTCTGTGCACGTAGAGCTTCACCTGCACTTCATGAAGCATATATATTGTATTCCAACTGTGTAAATAATATATTTTGTGATATCTAGCCTTTTAAGCCCAGGATAGCTGTGCTGCAGGCTCAGGCTTGCTTTTTCAATTTAAATTGTAAATATTTCACTGGATGCAGCAGGCTTCTATGTGTCAGCTGTCATCTGCTCCTAGGTCCCACTCAGACTGTGCCTTACAGCTCTAGAACTTAATAGTATCCTGAATTTACTTAAGGTAAAGGAATAGTTTCAGCCCTATCTGACATTGTTAAAATTGCTTGTGGTGGTAACACTGAATGATTTTGTTGGAACAGTTGGCAGTTGATGGTATCAGTTCACCATTGGACACACACACACCCTTCCTTCCTTCCTTCCGTCCGTCCGTCCGTCTTGTTCTGAAGACACCAAACCAGCTCACCTTTACAGAACCAGAAGATGATACAATTGGTGACTTCATAACAACTTCCATGTTTCTAGAAAACTTGTCCAATGTGCCTCCTTATTCCTTGGGCTCAGTAAAACAGCTTGAGATGGCTCCTGTACTCCTAGCGTGCTTACCTACTCTTTTGTGACAGTAACTCTTGTGGACTTTTGTGGAGTAACTCTTTTTGTTACTCCAAATAAAGGTATTTCCCAACTGTTGGCATTTTTCTTAGGGGACCAACATAGCTTTTCTTGTGTTTTATGTACCTTGGAAGAACGACAAATTTAACTGTTCAAGAGCATGATCTACATCCAGTAGTGCTTGGTGATATATTGATAAAATGTCTGAAACCAGTATAGTGCTCAGATTGCGATACTGGTTTCAGACAATTTGAACTGGCAATACATGGCCTGGGGAAGAAAGAAGCAGCCAAGATAAATTCCAGACATCGTGATATATCAGAATATTGCAGTATTTAGCTGCTGATATATCACAATATTGAAAACCAGATGTCGCCCAGCCCTACCAGCTGAAGAGGGACTTTGCTTTTGAGGGCTTATGCAATATTTTCCAAATTTTGGCTTGTGTGCTTCTGCTATCTTACTTATCATTTCAGGCTGATGGCAGATTCCTAACAGCTGGACTTTATATTTCAAAAAATGGGGACCAGCCATTTCTTCTTTGTTTTAGATGTAAATTTCAACCTCTAGCATCTAACAGAGACCAATCCATCAATGTCTGTAATATTCATTTTGAGTCTAGGTCTAAATGCAGATCTTTTAGCTATAACTTGTACCCAATTTTCACAAATTGGTTGGTCCATTTTAATTGATATTTCTCAACTGCAGATGTATTTTCCCTTTAAACTTTCCTTTTTTAAAGGAAATATTCTGCATTTCTTACAAGGAGTTATGAAAACGCAAAGGAATCTATAACATGCTTGTATTAATCATCTTTGCCTACAGGCATCTGTCTTGTAAAGGCAGATTTTAGGTCTTCAAAGGAATGGCTTATGAATCCTACCTAGCTTCACATATGTGTGGCCATAGGTAAAAATAACACTTGGAGAAAGACTCTGTAATAGTAGCAATTTTGAGATTAAATATGAAAATGAGCAAATTCCTTAGAAGTTATGTATGTTTCAAGGCAAGTGTAGAATGTGTGCTGTGTTAGAGTAGAGAATTTGTGTTTGTGGGCATATCCACATGGTAACTTTCCACACTGGCCATGTTGCACACTAACATCATGTTTTCTGAAAATAGCCTCTGGGATAATTTAATTCTATGTAAAATCATGTAATTAGCAATGTGGAATCATGGGGTGGGGGAGCCTTGGACAGAAATAACTCATTTGACTTACCTGCAGTCATCAAGAGCAATAAATTGTTGTTGACATCTGTCTGTCTTGGAAGACAATAAAAGAGTGCCTCTTCAGGGGTGAGGTCAAACTCTAATGATTTGAGAGTTACAATTTCTGCTGTGGCTGTAGAGACTGATACAGGAGAGACATGTTTTGTTGCAGCTGGGGCATATGAAGATATCTAGTTGTGATGATGCAGGTGTACCATGGTGTTTCTTTTTCTGTGTGCTCCCAGCAGACATTCCTCCTCTGGTTACTGCTGTGGATACATGACATTACTCATTGTCTCCAGGTGCTGCAGTCATCGGCAAGTGATTCTCACATGGTAGGGTTAATGTTGCCAGCCTTCATTTCTCATTTGCTGACATTTTTGTAATGCACATTTGGTCTGCTAATGGGCCTGGTGCCTGAAATCATCTACCTGTAGAACACATCCTTGGGGATCCTGCCATCTTTCTTTCTGTGAACATGACCAAGCTAGCGTAGACAGTCCTGAGAGGAGGGTGGACATGCTAGAAAAGTGGGCTTGGGAGGGCACATCTTTGAGACACCGTCTTGCCATGTGATGTCCAAAATCTTCCTGATTCAGTGCTTATGGAAGGCATTGAGGCATTGCTCCTGACGGGTATAAGTTGCCCACATCTCACTGTCATAAAGCAGCATGCTCACCATGCATGCCTGGTAGGCCTTCATCTTGGTTCTGGTCTTTAATATCACCTTTTCCCATACCCCTTTTTATAGTTGAGCCATTGCCATGGCTGCCTTGCCAATACGCTTCTCTCTCCCTCCCTCCCTCCCTCTCTCTCTCTCTCATTTATTTAGTTTTTCAAATTTTGAAATTTACAAACAAATGTCAAACAACCAAAATAGAAAGAGAATTCCTTAGATTCCCCTGGACTTCCCTCCTCCCTTTTGTGGGTCCTTATGTTAACTTTTTCCTCCTGCATCTTCTCTATTAATCCAAATCTTTTAAGTCTCCATTACACCCATAATTCAGTGTTAAACTACAAGTGTGCCAATACACTTGTCCAGCTCATTGTCAATTGAGAGGCTGCTGGTTATGGCAGAGCCCAGGTAGATAAAATCATCTACCACCTCAAGCATGTGGTCACCAATGCTGATGAGCTGAGTGCTGGTGACTTCCTGACCCAGGAGCAATATAACTGAAAGTATTGTGTACAAATTTGAGGTGTCTAGGTGTGTCATACTGCCCTATGACGATTTGTTGTTCTTAGGGCTGGCTTTTTTTAAAAAGAAAATTGCCTATTTTTATTTCTAAAATAAGGTATATGACCGGATATTACGCAAAATCCCATTCATCAGACCCCTCTTACTTTCCGTTAGCTTCTTGATCCTTTTTATGCACGCTCCATTTTCTGTGATTCAGTTTGATCCTGTTTCTGGGGGAGAATGAAGAAGAAAAAATAAAGTGAAAATCCACCCATCTTGGGATTTCAACAGGATCAGGCTTTAGCAGCATTCAAAGATGAGGGTATAGCTATCAAAAAGGGTATAAATCAACCCTTTAATCACAACCAGAGCCACGCCAGAAAAATAACATAGTTCTTTTTGAAAAGACAAGACAGTGTTATCTACCATTTCTCCTCAGGGGTAGGTTTGCATATACAAAGAAGTTGGGCAAAATGGCTTTGAATTTTGCTCCCTGATTCTCTGCCTAATTTGAACTGAAAAGCTGGAGTGGGCAGGTCCGTAGCTTTGCAAAGAACTATGGTTAACATGTTCTGTTTTGTCTCAAGTTTACTGCCACACCAGTTTGATGGCTGGCCAGCTGCAGACCCCAGCAGCATTTTTGTTGGTATTTGTCAATCATACATGCCCTGGAATGATTTCAAGGGTATACAACCTGCCACATAACATCCACATTAGATGGTATCATGAACAGGGAAAGCTGACAGGTCACATGTGTTTGCATGCAATGCAGAATCTCTGGGAAAACTAGTGCAATGAGACAGGTTGTTTCAAACTATAGATGATATTGTGGAAAATCTCTGCATGAAAATATTTCATAAAAAGTAAGCTCTAAGCAATCACACACCATTTAAAGCATTAGTCCACTGAGTCCAGGGAAAATATAAGCATAGACTCTTATATGTGCATGCATGATGTCTTTCTTTCACGGCAAAGGACCACAGTTTCACTGCTACTAGCTACAGTGTAAAGTATTTTAAATCTCTGCAATATTGCATGTATAGATACAAAATGATAATGCAATGATAGGGCAGACTTTACTGAAAGCTTTAAAGTTGCAGTCATAATGTGCAATCCAAGTAGCATATCCACAGTTTTGATAACTCAAATCTTCTCTTGAACGTGGAATATTCCTGCCTCAGCAAGGCTCTTCTTGAATCTGGGTTCACTATCACTTAGGTCCTTCTTGCAGTCCATATGTAGTAGTCTGCTTCTCTTCTCCCCCCCCCCTCCTCCTCTGCCTTGAATGTCAGTTCTGACAACAGAAGTGCCCAGCCTCCCACCTGTTTTTGAATTACAAAGTGTAGGTGAAGGTGCCTCTAAGGTGATATCCAGAGTTTTCCTGATCTGGAAGGTTGGGAAAATTCATTTGCATGAGTCTGAAATTTTTCCCATTCAAAATTAAACATAAGATGCCACAGCTGCAGCACTCCTGTCTTCCCAGCTAAGTAAGCAGATATTATGTTGAGACTCTAGGCTAGCAAAGCCTGGTGTGATGCAGAGATTACACAGATAAGTGCCAGAGATGTGATTCTGGCACCTTTTGTAGTGCTTTCTGTTCTCTGCCAATTGATTTGTGGCATAGAAGTGGCTTCCCTTGCCAGTCCTTCAGCATAGGGATTTGTTGGCACAATAGTGATGGGGACCAGTGGGAGAGAATTGCCTTAAGGGTAAATGGAAAGGATGTAGGAAAAACAATAAAACCACAGCACTTCAGTTGTTTTGGAAGTATCTGGACACCCTGAAATTCTTGATTCACATCCCAAATTTTCTTCTCTGCAGGCAGGTTTGTTTAAATTGCATGCAGAAATCATAATTTGCCCTTGCTTTTGTATATCAAAGCCAGTCATATAATCTCAGACACAATTATTATGAATGCTACTGTGTTCAAAAAGCTGGTGTCAGTCATTGTCCATTTTATGCATATTAAACCATTGATGTAAATACTAGTATCCTTATCCAGAAAAGGTGATCCATGTGCAGGAGCATGATTTTGCATCCATATCAAGAACTACAAATTGAATGAGCATCTTTATGCAGAAGTCATCTATTACTTTCAGTGGGTATGTTTTTGGACGAGCAGTAGAATGCAAATTCCCATTTGTGTTTGGATATGGATGTGCATCCCATTGAAAGTAATACAGCACAGATAGACGACTTTCACATTTGGATGTTTGTCTGATTAATGTTTGCAGTTCCTGATATTCATATGGAAGCCTGCTTTTGTTCATGGATTGCCTTTTCCTGATCAGGGCGAAAGGGATGCATTCTTTCAGTTACCTTGCCTGCCCTGTTATACTACCTACAACATAATTTATTGCACTGTCAGACCTTCTCCTATCTGTTATGAAGTTGATGGATTATCACACACCTATATTAAAATTATGAAGCATAGAATATATTTCAACTCCTGGGCTCTAAGCTTCAGATGTGCTTGCTATTAACTTTCAAAAATGCACCCTTTATATAGCCTACTTTTCCACCCAGGCACATTTTCTGTTTTCATAATTTCTATAGTAGTGTAAGCATTATGAGTTTCAGAACCTTGGCAAAACCAGCACTGTGCCTAAAGGTGAGATAATCAGAGCATGCACATAGGGACATTATTTGAGCACCATATCATTGGACTGCACAGAACATCCCTAGCTTATTCCAAGGGCAACCATGAAATTTAATTTAGAATTTTACAGTCACATTTTGAATTGAAAATCTCAGTAATAACTTTCCCTTTGCTCAGCCTTTTAACTGTGAAATTCAGTTGGGGAGTTTCAGAGCAGCAGGTAATGCTGCATCACTCTGGAGGGATTTTGCCAATACTGTGCTAAAGTGCTTGCAAGTGTCATTTCCATATTTAACTAATTTCAGTTTTTAATTAGCTCCGTGTGAAAAATGAGAGTTCAAGCTGAGCTAAGCTGTCAGCACACACTCTTGTTTCCTTTCTAACCTCCCAGGATGATCAGTTACGGGGATAGGGAGGCGTGATACAACAAGCTTAATCTTTCAGGAGTCCTGTTCCTTGGCAGTGAGCAACCGTGTTGGGTCTATCTAGATCTATTGGGCAAAAATGAGTCTCAGTATATTTCAGAAGTACATTTTTTGGTTTATCTGAGAAATCTGACAGATACTTTGGCACACCCTACAATAGGAATATGTCTATGATATCACAAGTGAGTAATATTATTCACTTGTTAGCTTGTAACCATGCAATCATTGTCTTGGGTCTTTTGGGTTCCGTTGGGATCTGACATGGTTTGGCAGCTCCAGATGGAAAAGGAAGAGGAAAAGCTGAACAGAAGAGGTGGTGCTGGAGCTAGGGACAGAAGAGCAGGACATCTTCCCCCCCTCCCCCAAGAACCAGGCACTTTCTTCATTGGTGGGGTGAGGTGCACGTGTCTGTGCACACAGCAAATCCGTAGGGCAAGAAAGTATTGTGAGTAAGTTTGCCCCACCTCATCTTAGAAAACTTGGTAGGAGAGGGGTGTTAACTGTTGGGACATCTTCATAGCTTCCATTAAGTTATGAAAAAATTCACTTGCTTATGTACCTTGAAATCTTGATTTCTGGGCTTTGCTGTGGAGCGTGTACTGCTATTAGCTGGCATAAAGATTTCTTCCTTACTCTCAAAGAAGAGCTGCTGTTGTCGTGTTTTGGGATAAGAACCTGACAGTGATTCTTTATTTTATGCGAAAATCTTCAACCAGATAGCCTTATCATGTACCTTCTTGCACCTTTGCAAACTCAAAAGAGAAGCAGTCTTAATCCTAGACCAGGGGTCTTCAAACTACAGCCTGCAGGCTGGATGTGGCCCACTAGGTTCGTAAATCCGGCCCACAAACCCTGCCACCCACTCAGTCAGTCCCCGCATGCTGAGGTAAATTTGAAGTGGTGAGGTATTTCCTTGAAAAGAAGCCGCGGACGCCTCGCCACATGGGGATTGCCTGCGTAGGTGGCAACGCTTCCACAGCTTCTGATTGGCTGCAGGAAGCTCCTTGGGAGCGCATCTTGGGAGTGCGGCGGCGGTGGCTCTACCAATGAAAGGCCGCATCAGTGTTTACCTCATCGCGGCGTGGAGCCTTTCATTAGTAGAACCGCCGCTGATGCGCTGAGCCTGGGATCCCTCGTCGAGCGTGAAGAGGCGTTGTCACCGCAGCCAGCTCTCAACCTCAGGCAGAGCTATTCGGCCAGCAGCAGCGACAGAGGAGTTAGTTGGAAGGCAGGTGGAGGGGAGGGGGGAGAGAGAAGCCCCCCTCCGCCGGGAACCCCGCCACCCAGGGCTGGGGTCGATCCCTGATCACATCTCCTTTCAGTCTCCAGATACATAAGTTTGCGTGTGTGTGTACGGGTGTATGTATATACTTCATATGAATGAAAATATGGCATAAGCACTGACCATTTGCATTACTGCTGAGCGTTGGTTAGCAGTGACAAATATGGAACCGGATATTGACCATCTCATTAGCCAAAAGCAGGCCCATATTTCCCATTGAAATACTTAAAAGTTTATGTTGATTAAAATTGTTCTTCATTTTAAATATTGTATTGTATTTCCTGATTTTTGTGCACTACAAATAAAATATGTGCAGTGTGCATAGGAATTCATTCATATTTTTTTCAAACTATAGTCTGGCCCCCGACAGTGACTGAGGGACAGTGAACAGTGAACCGGCCCCCTGTTTAAAAAGTTTGAGGACCTCTGTCCTAGACGATAGAGTGCTCTGGTTACATTTGTGCTATGTGGTCTCCCTTGCCTCCTTCAACTGTTAAGTGATTTTGCATTCTGTTCCATGATGCACAACAAGGATTGAGATGTTTTTGATTAAATCTATGTGCAAAAAGCCTTCATGCTGCATCCTCCTTAAAGTGTGTATGGAATGTTATTTTTTAAATGGGAGTAAATTTAGAAAACAATGTTCTGGAAACTGTTGGGGGAACAGGATTTCTACTACACAAATACTATTTTAATAATTTAAATACCATTTAATACCATTTTAATACCATTTTCTTCCCAAAAGAAAGAATTAATCAGAATTTTAAACTAATATTTTAATGTAAAATTGACAGTGGAAAATTAGTAATAAAACCCAGTGGAAAATTGAGAATAAGGTATTCCTGATGCTAATACTTACAGAGATGAGGAACTTCTGCTATCCTCAATTTCTCTCTATCCATTTGTTCCAAGAAAGTAGCAGTGCAGCAATTTTCACTTATAAGTGACAGGATTAGTATGGACAGCCACTTATAGTAGTCAGTAACTGATTTCCTTTGTTAAGACTATAAAATCAAATACATTTTTTCATGAATTAAAACAGATGGAGGAAAATTTCGGCTATGACAAATGTGTCTAGGCATTTAAAGGGTATTGCTAATCTGCAAAGAAAGAAGCTGAAATCTCAGTAGCTGGATTTTGCAGGTACTGAAATATGAAGCAGTGATTCATTCTTAAAACTATTCAAGAATCTAGTTTGTAATTCTATGCTTGAAAATGGGGTGGGGGGAATCAAACCTTCAGAGTTAATAGTGGGTATGCAGAGTCTAATTTTTGTATTTGATTCTCAGTCTAACATCTTCATTTCTGTTGAGGTGCTCAAGAAGCTTGGGAACCAGCTTTGCTGCCCTCATACTACTTCTTTCTACTACCAAAAGTCCCAATGATACTTATTTTGGTTCAGGTCCATGTATACAGCTTTCCCCACTACCTATGTGAGCAAGAGTAGTGAAAACTAAATGGTGTTCAGTTTTCCCATGCATGTATGAACTACTTCTAATTAAATACGTGGTTGACAGTCCAACTCATGTTCCATGCGCAAACTATATCTATAGCCAGGGTTAGGCAACCTAAGGCCCATGGGCCACAAGCAGCGCATGGGGGTCATTTAACTGGCCCATGAGCCACCCTCAAACTGAGCCGCCCGCTTGGCGAGTCCCTGTGCACTGCGCTAAACCGCCGCAGCCAGGCACAGGGACTCGCTTCTGCAGCACCAGAAACCGCGTCTGCGCAAACGCCGGAAATCATGGGAGCGCGCGCAATCTGGCCCACGGAGGGATCTCTGCTGGAGTGAACCGGCCCAGGCAAGGTAAACCTTGCCAACCCCTGTCTATAGCAATATATCAGTATAGTAATATCAGCATCACCTGTGAAGATATGTTGATAAGCATCAGAAAAGAAAGGTATATCTGGATTGTCTGCAAGTTGTCTTTCAACCATTGAGCTGTGTATTTGTACAATTAGGCAATCCTTGTTCCATTCACCTTCATTTTGGATCACTTAGAAATTTGTCAAGCCAAGGTTAGTGATAGACATACATTTACAGATAAATACATAATGTGACAATTCTGAATCTTGGGCACATGCTATCATCGTTTTTTTCTTTGTAAGATAATGCTTTCAAACAGATATGTGTCTATCACTAAATGTGTATTGGTGTATTTTGAGGAGACCTTTCATAAATCAGTTGTGCCACCTATCAAATACTAAGCATGCACAGTTGCATAAGAACACCAGAAAGTGTTAGCATGGATTTATGCATCAAAATATTATGGGATCTGTAATATTAAATATTAATAATTTGAAGAACCTGGCAACTGGCTACAAGAAGGAGAGATTGCAAGGGTATCAAGATTAATGGAATCCCAAAAAACAGAGTAGCTAACTGATTTCCCTTAGTTCATCTATTCTATAATATGTTGTTTGGCCAAATGTTTCTAAGGTGTTCCTAGACTCTTAGATTCTAGAGCTGTTTTAAACTGTTTTAAATATTGTGTAATCTTGTGTTTGAATATGCTCTAAGAAACCACTATAATCCATCTCTTTGGGAATATGAGAGAACTTGTTAAAGCTCTTGCACAGGTGGTTTCTTAGGTCAGTGAAACTATCCCATATTTTGAATTCTTTGACCCTGCATTTTGCAGAGGTTGCAGGGCCACACAGTGTTTGAAACTCCCATTGTTCTAGGTGCATGGAATTTGCCACATGGAATTTCATTGGCACAAGCGGTTTCTGACCTCTGGGTGCAGTACTGCGCCTAAGATTTCAGATTAAAACAGCAGAGTGGAAGGAAAGGAGGACCTTTTTCTGCCACCCCACTTCCAGCTATTCTCTGAAGACTGGAGAAGAGACCCTCTTAAGAATATTAGGGGGGTGGGCAGGGGAAGGACTAGACCAAGTGAAAAATGAACATAATATTCTAGCTGCAGATAATTAATTTTCAGCTTTGTGTTCTTATAAAAAAAGCGCGCCTAGACATTCCATTGTTGCACTCATAACCTAGGTTTAAGGTGCCATTTAGCTCCCAGCTTTCATATCTCAGTTTCTAACACAGGGGCTACAAACCTTCTTGCATTTATGGTGGCATTGTGATATTACACCAAACTTTTGGTCAACTGTTTTTACAGAAATAGATCTAATATATAGCACAACTATTTTATTGTCTCCTTTATTGGCCTTGTGGGAGGATTTAGAATGATTCTTGTCAACATTTACAGTATGTCATAGCGAGATGTTAGGTTTTTTTTTATGGTGGCTGCTAATTTAGAGATAGCTAGAAGTTGGTGTTATGCAATAGGTTTGTTTCTTGATTTTTAGTGTGCTTCAGTCTGGGCAGTTGCTCTGGCAGTAAGCCTGGCATGCCAATTCCAAGCAGCCGGGGTAAAATGAACCCATTATCTTTTTATGTCACTTGGTAATCATTTATTTCACATATGCAATGTGAGGACCATATGAGACAACTGCCCTAGATTGTTTGCAATCTGTGGATAGATGTAAAGATTTTGTCTGTTTTTCATGTACTTTCTTATCTGTCTGCATTGTTTTTGACTGCATTAGCTGTTCTTTGTGGAGAAACATATGTGCTTATTGTTCATATTTTATTGTTACATTTTGAAAATGCAATAAAAATACATTTCAAAAATTCATGATTTAGGTAACACTAGCCAGATTCTTTCGTAACCATTGTTTTCAAACCTACTTTCCACAATACTTTCTAATGCTGATTTATGAAGAAACCAGTTGCATTGATGCTACTGAGACTCTCAGTCTTGGTTCATGCCAGCATGGTAATGGAGGATAACATTCAGCCCAGAAAAGAGAGAGCTCCAGTGATGGCTCCTAATTTGCAAACCTTGGTTTGCAAGGAGTTAATGATATGCTTGCACCAAACTAATGCATGCAATGAGCACTCTGCCTTTTATTGGTAATTAAGAACTTTGACAGGTCATGCATGATCATTTTAGCTCTCGTTTATTTTAAACTTTCCACAACTGGGAACTTGGCTACTGCTCCTCTCTTAAAATAACACAATAGCCACCATATTTTGAACGGTGAATTGTATTAAAGTAAGCTGGCACATGGCAGACAGTTTTCATTCCTCGCCCAGAGGCACTCTCAGATAATTACACAACAGCAGGGTCCCTGTTTTACCACATACTTAAGCCTAATGTTTAATCCTATCTTGAATATGCTACAATGGTTCCAAATTCAACTTGGCCACAAATGCACATCTAGTAAAGGTGTACTGCCTTAAATGTTACTACAATGTTTCCCTAAAAAGTACCTCTTTTACAATTCTGCACTTTTCCTGCTTCCTACCCAATTTCATTCCTGCTGGGAACAGTCAGAGAAAACTGTCAAGTAAAAGTATAGCTGTGTCTTCTGCTTTTTAGATGCATTTTAAACGTGCCCTATCTGCAGATACAATTTTGTCTAGCTAAAGGAAGGAAAGGGCCTAGAATCACTATTTTCCAAGATGGCTGGTATGGGGAGGGGGCTAGGCTCCTGGGCACAGACTTTTGCTTCATGGTGCAGAGAAAGCGGATGGCAAAGCTGTCAACCGTCCCTTATTTGGCGGGAAACTCCCTTATCCCAGCGCCGTGTCCCGCTGCTGTCCCTTATTGATGATGTCCCTTAAATTTCCCGGGTTTCAAAGGAAGCAGCTCCTCTCCCTTCCTCCCTGCTCTCCCAAATTATCTGGTCCCTTTTAACTTTGCATTTCAGCTGGTTGTCTAAAATCCCTTATTTTGGCTTCTGATCCCTTATTTTCGAGGCTGCTGGTCCCTTATTTTCAAATCTGTAAGTTAGCAGCTATGGCGGATGGGGAGACATCTCTCTCTCTCGCTCTTCCTCTCCCCCCCCCCTAATTCTAAAACCTGGGGGCATCCAGTGAAGCTGAATAGAGAGAGATTTAGGATAGACCAAAGGAAGTACTTCACATAACCAGGACCAGCCCAATATATTTTGGTTCCTTAACAGGCCCCGTAAATGCCAGCTCCCTCAAGTCTAGGCACATGGTACTCAAAGCTAGCCAAGTTATTTTTGCACCTGGGGAAGGAAACCCCGGAAGCAACTCTTCTCCCTTCAGGACAATAAAATTGTAAAAATAATAAATAAAATAATATACCAACCTTTGATGATACTGAAAACCAGCTGCCTCACTTTGCCCAATGTTATGACTGACCCAGTAGAAAGCACATAGTTAAAGTAGAAAATTTGCTATCTCAAGATGTAGTAAAAGGGGGTGGTTTATTTGTTATTTGTACTTGTAGCCCACTCTGCATCACACTGTGATCTATACACCTTATGATCTTTGGGTGAAGGGAGGGATAGAAAATTAATTAAAAAATACAAACTGTCCCAGGGTTGGTTACATAAATAACATAATTAAACACAACAATGCAGGACACAAATTAGGCAAATTCATGGTAGGGGAGAAATTTGATTCAGTTCACATTTAAAACCAAATTTATCAACTTTGCACTTTCTGACACAAATGCGAAATGAAACACAGCCCTCCTTAAAAATTCACACAAAATTCACTTTTCCAACCAACCAGTGTTTACCAAAAAAGCATATATTAGGTAAACATGTGCATAAAATGACTACATTAGTGAAAAATATATTTAAAATGAATTATATTTGGAGAAATTGCTAACAAAAATGTATACATTAGTCAAAACTGCATGCAAATTGTGTTTATTGGGAGAAATTCACATTAAAGAAATATTTCCAATTGCGGCAGAGTTGTGGAGAGAACTTAAATTGGCAGATCCTTCCATCCCTAATGGTAGTTGGTTATAAATGGCTTCTTTGCATGATGGATATATATTACCTCCAGTATCAGAGGCAGTGTGCCTCTGAATGCCAGTTGCGGGGAATATGGGTTAGAGAGTGCTTTTGCATTCATATCCTGCTTGTGGGCTTTGCATAGGCACCTGGTTGTTCGTTGTTAGAACAGAAATCTGGACTAGATAAATCTTTGGTCTGAATCAACCAGGCTCTTGGATTCTTACTGCTGTATTTGTGCGTTGAGGTCCCCAAGACACCCCCCAAAGAAAAACACAATTGACACTTAATTTTTGTTTAAGGTTTTTGGCATAATTTTGGCCACAACTTTATTCAAATTACAGCAATGTGAGTGGTTGCTTAGGCATTGGTAGCACTAACTGTCCCCGCACAGGGACAGCTCAGACATTCGCACCCCCCGCGAAGTCAGAAAGGTTGTCATCTGGGGAAAGAGTCGGGACTGGGAACCATGCCTCACCTCTCCCCAGAATGCTCCCAGGGGCTTGCGTGGCCCTAGCCCCTAGCCCCGGGGTTCCTTTAACGGAAACCCTTGCAGCAGCAGCATTTTGGAGGGGCAAGCACAGCCAAATCCAAATCGCTCCACCAACCAATTCCCAGACCAATGCCTAACCGCAACCTTACAAGTTGTGACGATTTGCTACGCAGTAGGCAAAAACCAAATGGCACACACTAATCAGCCAAATGGACAAAATTCCTACCGGGCCCCTGCCCCAAAGCAGATGACCCCATGACAGACATAGCAAGGTCAAGCAAACAGCCTAAAATTAGGGAAGGGAGGGTGGGTGATCCGAAGTACGCAGCGAAAAGAGGAAGTTTGTTGCTGTGTGCATTGTATTTAACAAATAGGGCTTTCAATCAATAAATGGCAACATATAAATCTCCCCAGTAACAGCCCGCCCCTGCTTAAAGATGGCCAAACTCTTTTGCCCAGCAACAGTGAGGTGTCTTCTCATCCCCAACCGCAACTCGTGCTCTCCATGAAGGAGAACATGCTTTATCACACACAACAAAGTTGTTTTGCATACATGTAAACAAGGTCCTAAGTCTACCTGCAATATTATTTTTTTAGACCAAATTCATTCATGCTTGCTTGATCAGTGGTAATTACAGGCACTTTTGTTTGGTTCCCCAAAATTTTGTGTTTTGCATATTTTAATGGATCTGTCAATAATAAGTTGTTACTTATTTTGGCTTACTGTGATGCATCGAGATACAAATAAAAATGTGTGTTAGAATCTTAGAATTACTGGCATTATGTTGTATATTGAAGATAACACATGTGGAATTGATGCAGAGTAAAAAGGGCTGATGGGCAAATGGATCTTAGACTATTTTTGACATGCGTGTCCTTTTCGGTGTAAAATACAATGTATTATTCTTGTTCTTTATTTTCATTCAGGTCCTCTAGCCAAAGAGGACATAGGGCAAAGAGACTGCATTTTGAATCTTAAGGTTGCCACAAAAGCAGGCTCATTATATTTGGTTTCAGGAATTGATGAATCTTGTGCCAATTTTCTGCTCTCTGTACAATCTAAGGTCTGTCATGAGAATAGATGAATGGTGTTGCTGCAATATGTTCTCTTGCACAGCCTTTGTCCTAAGATTTCAAATTCTGAATGCAGCATGCAGTGCTGTTATCATTCTTGTGACAAAAATTGCATTCGCAAAGTGGCACAAAATCAAAACATTTCTTCAAGAGGACTGAAGGGAAGAAATACAAAAAGAGAATAAAACAGAAGTTTGTTCTCATTGCTGTCAGAATAGAAGATAGAAAACTAATGATAATACAGGTTGTTACTATTGTTCCAGTTCTTTTTAAACATGCTTTCTGGTGGTGCTTCAGGGAATTTAAAGCCAGATCTTGTGATTTTTATTTTATTTTATAAAAAAAACTGTAATGTAATTCCAAGTGTGTGTAAGCTTTTCAAGTATTTTGGAAGCAGAAAGACTAAAATTGGACACGGAGGGGTAAATTTTCAAAGCATTGCATGGGCGATAGGCGCACAAATCCCATTACAGCTAATGGGATTTGTGGGCGTATCTGTCGTGCATTGCTTTGAAAATTCATTCCATTCCATTCACGCAATGCAGGCCTGGAGAAGAAATATCACTGACTCAGTTTTGAAAGACGATTTTGTATTTATTTCACCCAAATCCTCTTCTACATATAAGTACGCTGAAAAGCATTAGATGACTCCCATTCCCTTTTTGGAAACAGGGATCCAAAATGAAGCAAGACATACATTTTAAAGGAACCTGGACTCTTCTTTCTGCCCACCCCCACCCCCGGCTGTTGGCTGCTATCATTCATCCTTCATCAATATCCATGCTGACAGCCATTAGTTCCCCTGTTTTCCCCACCTACTGACAGAAGTAGCTGTGGATGGATAACAGATAAATGAAAAGGATTCCTCATTCTCTTGCCTTCTTCCACCTGTATATCAAGCAGCAAGTAAGAGGCTTATTCTAGAACTGCAAGTAATAGTAAACATCAACATGTACAGCAGGACATGAACTCAGTGTGTGATTTAATGCACACACTAAAATGCACACACTATGATTATTACATAGAAGTAGATGCCATTGAGCTAAAAATGACTTACAAGCAAGAGTGTGTAGGTTTGCAGCCATAATCTTGGAAAATATAATTTGAGAACAATCATGCTTTGCCGCTTGCAGCATACAGCAACACACATTTGCAATGCTACATTTTTATCATTGAGATATACCGATTTAGCAGCTTCCTGGCATTAGATTGCTTAATCTAGAGTCTCTGTGTAGTGACACCTAGCTAATTTTGCCACTTACATGAAATTATACCCTCTAAAGACATGTAAAGACTATCATTTGTGACACCTAAGCTTACCATTATGTGCCTCTTCCATTCCCATAACTAAAACTGGTCCTCAGCCATTTGTTAACCATGTTTAGAATTTTTTTAAAAAAATAATAATTGGGTACCAGGTTTTAGCTTTGGAACTGGGCCATCAAGCAGCCTTTTTATGACTCATTCTGAAGCCTGCAAAAACAGCCAATGGCACATGCAGAATGGCTTTCTGTGGGAAATGCCTTAGGTAATTTGATCCTGTAGATCTGCTGGGATTTAAAAACAATACTTGAGGCATCTGTGCTGGGGAATGATTGGTAATTGGGTTCACATTGCAAGGTATATTATGCCACAACATAAGTTAAAGCACCACAAGGCTGTTAAGAAGCCAAGAGGTCCAGGTTGAATGTACTGAAAGAACATGTTGATGCTTAAAGATACCTGGGCTTTCAAGGCAGCCTAGAGAAGCAGCATCTGAACAGATGTGACTTGCATTTACAGGCCGGTTACAAGACAGATCTCACTGGTTAAATCAGAGGTGGCGAAACTTTTTGGCCTCATGGGTCAGATCTTGATCTCCCTCATTCCACAGGCGAACTTTGATAGGTCAGCAGGGACACTCGCCTGTCAATAATCTGACATCATGTTTGTGGGCAGGATTCAACCAACAAGCCCTGCCAGTGGAAGGCTGTGCAAGAACTTCTGCTACTGCGAGGCAACTTCCCCCCTCTCCTCCCCTTACATGACCCCTTCACCTCCCCAGTTGTGAGGGATCAGAAGAACCTAGAACTGTGAGCAAAGGGAGAAGAGGGCAGATTGTTCCATTAGGCAAGCAGGCCTGCTTACACTGGGGGAGCAATCTTTTTAGTGCTACATTGAATCCCTCCCTATGTCAGGTTACTTATGAGTAGGAGATCCCAACCACCTGTGACCATTGACCCACAGGAGCCCACCAGCCCATTCCCCTCAGAGAACATGCTGGCAAAAAAGCACCCCGCAGAGTTAAACTCTCTGCTTGACAGCTGATGTGTGGGAAGGGTTTGATCCTGCGTTCTGCAGGGTCTGTTTTACCAGCATATAACCCACAGGGAATGTGTTTGCAAAGCACTGCCACACCACACTGGATTGAACCTCACCCATCAGCTGACATCACCTGTTAACATGCCAGTTCTCCGAGTGAAGAGCAAAAATGTGTAGAAAGTGACCCCATTGTTTAGGTTTTGGTTTTAATTTCCCAGTCCCAATGTTTAACAAAAAATCATTTGCACACCTTTGACAGTGACATACCTTTCTTGCTTTCTTTATATTTACTTGTAGTACTAATCTTCTGGGGTCTGATTCACAGTTATAAAGTCCGAACCAATGATGTTGTATAAAACAAATTTTATTATAAGTAAAGAGCCTAGCATCTATTGAAGACCTGGCCTTGCAAACTTAACTGTCTTTCATTTAAGATGAGCAGTGGGTATTTTCTTCTCCTGCTATATATTGACAATGCTGATCCTTAAAAAATCTTCAGCTCTTGATAACCCTCTCTCTAAACACAGTGTGTAGCTGGCTACTGTGTTTACACAAGCAGATGACGATGTCACTCCACATATTTCATCTAATACGTATTGATTGGTTCTTTATCCTTTACCAGACACTTCTGTGTGAGAACAGTTTAGCAATGCCCCACAAAGCTGCTGTGACCTCAGTACGTGAAGGATACGATCTCTTGTTTCCCTATGTGATTGCTCAATGTCTCAACAACTGTGTTGCTTGTTAGCAAAATCTGAGTTGCATCTAGCTATGCTCATTCTGCTTTGTATCCCCCCCCCAAGGGAAAAACACCACATGGATGTGGATGTTTGTGTGGGGTAATTATTAAAGCTGTCTGTGGACAAACGCCGGCTCCCTCGGCCTGAAGCAATATGAGCGCCTCACCCCATAGTTGCCTTTGACTGGACTTCATCGTCCTTTACCTTTTACCTTAATATATGTACCCCTTCAAACATTTCCGTGGAAATCAACCCAGGAGGATTTTGTCACTTTAGACTCATACATTTTTAATGGCTGATTGCACTAAGCAGCCTCAAACATAATGTTGTCAGGCCTGGGCCTGCTTCACCACGTAGCTGCTCTGTTGGCCCTTTATCCTGACCCTCAAGACCCAGCTATTCCATTTCCAGGCCTCTCTTGAGTAGGTCCTGTCAATGGTGATGAATTGTACATTCCTTCTGAACTGTAGCCATAACTACCATTGGAGACTAGGCCTACCAAATTCATTTCACTTGTGACCCCTGCTACATTTGAACCAGACTCTCCTGAGAGAAACTGTTTTTAAAAATTAACCCACTGTGTCCTCTTTCCAGTCCTTCAACAGCTGACTGGCCATTTGTAAGGTAGAGAACAGAACTCAGCAAAACCATTTAGTGCTCAATACAGACTAGGAACGAAGTATATTTGTGAAGAATAATACCTCCAAACTCATTAAATGGTCTTGCACATTAATAATTCAAAGCACATTTAATTATTGCACTGGTTGTAATGAGGCAAGTTTTTCAGATAGATCTGAGCAGTTGGAAATGGGGGACAAAGCTACATAATTTGCTGCACCTGGGTAATACTGAGTTCTGTAAATCCTGAAGGAAGGAAGGTTGGTTAGTTAGTTAGTTAGTTAGTTAGTTAGTTAGTTGATGGATAGTCCTTAGGGATGCTGGGGGTTCATGAATATATACATCCTTTTAAACTGCCTGGTGACACGAGACAGCTATCACTTGCTGCTTCTGTTGTCTGCCTGCTTCCCTCACCCGCAGTAAGGCACATCAGGAGTCCTGCTGAAAAGGGCAGGTGAGTGGACTGGAAAAGGAATGGACAGGAGATACCATGGCTGCCTTGCTCCCCTCTGCAGTGGGAACTTGAAAGATGCAAGACTGTTCTCTGGCAACCCTTCATGTTGATGACATAAGGAGCAGGAGCATCTGTAATCTGTGACCTGTTCCTTTGTAAACGAAACCTGGCATTAGAATCTCAGGAAGGATTCCACAAGGATAGCTCAAAAGTCAGGCAGATGTAGTACGGTCAAGCCAGCAGTCATATTCCATGTATGAATCTTTGGACTCTTAAAATATGACTGTCCTATCAATTACTTTCAACCAGCTATTCTTATGGCAGTGTGCCTAGGTCTTTAAAAGCTGGGATCTTCTGGAGGGTCCTGTTCCCCTTGTACTTCTGAGGAGGTATGAGCATGTTGGCATATGCAAATTTTATGCAAATATGTACCATGGATCTTTCCCCTGAATATTATGAGTATCTAAGTACTTAACAATACCCCTTCTGCTTGTGTCTTTCAAACTATGTGTTGTAATTGGACTTCAATATATTGCACTTGAAAGAGACAGTTTTGCTCCTCAGAGATTTTAAGGTAATATGGTTGATGTTTATTTCCTTATGGTGGGCACACACACCTGAGGGCCATTTCACAGAGAGTAGGCAGGGAGCTGCAGACAAATTGCAGTGTTGGGGAACATATTCAGAGCCAAACTAGACATCAATTTGTGTAGCAAGCAGCAATGTCTAAGCATGGTCGTAACCAGGATCATTTGGGGGGGGGGAACTGAGCTACCCACGATGTGATTGGTCAGATAGTAAAGTATTTTTACTTATTTACTTGATTTGCTCCCCCACCCCCTCCCCTTGCCACGCCCATGTCTGTGAGGTTTTTAAAAAAATATATAGGTTGGTTCTTTTGGTACTGCAGCATACAGGAGGAAACATTTATTTATTCACTTTCAAGCTGGGATCCAGACAGAAAGATACCCCCCTGCAAATGAAGTTGGGGGGGGGGGAGCTCCCTTGGGTGCTAACCCTTGTAGGCATGGTGGGAGGGTATTTTTGGATTGCAGTGGAAGAGTAAAAGGATACCCCCATGTGCTGCAGTCTTGATGACAATCCCACACACCCCTGCACTTACAATTGAATAAAGACAAAAGCACATCTGTAGCAGCATGATAAGCATTTAGCATAACATGTAGCATGGCCTTCATACTATACAATTTTAGGTGTAAACATCTTTAAGCACCTATAAAATGTAACATGTGAACTGGCTCTTTGTTCATAGGTGCTTTTGAGAAGTCTGTTTCTCCAGAGACAACACAGACACAAAAGAAAGGAGTGTATAACCTGTAAAACAATGCTTCTCTCATACTACTTTCAACCTTTTAAAAACTATGGTTTAGCTTTAGGCTTGGCTATTCTTTTTCCACCCCCCTTTTTTTTACAGTTCCTAGGTGTATTCCAAAAAGGTAAAGACAATGACAGAAAAGCAAATGTTTTCTGATTAATCAACGGCTAATAGCGACTGTTAATTAAACAGTTGCTTTCCCCAGTGAGTTTTAAATGTCCTCTACACAATGAGATCCAAAAATGAACTCTACACATGTTAAAACACTGAAGAAAGGCTTTGCATTTATTGTGAAATGTATTACGCACATTTCAGTTCTAAATAGAGGCAGCTGTCAGACTTTCAACTGTATTCTTGGCATGTTTACTCAGCAGTAAGTCCCCCTTATTCGGTGGAACTGACTTCTATCTGATTGTGCACACTATTGCAGTCTTTGCACAACAAAATAATATGATTTTATTTTGAGGAATGTTTTGTCTTTATACTTTTTTTATAGTGGCATGTTAATGAACCACTTTTTGTCTCTTATCCAGTTATTTTTATTATATGTAGTCTTATCTATATATTTTTCATTGTACTACACTGAAGCAGTTCAACAAATATAAAATACATTGCTCCCATGCATTACACCCCTGCCCCGAAAAAAGCTTTTTTTCCTCCTGAAGCAGCTTTATTTTAAAATGGTTTTCTCTTCCCTCATGACTTTTGTAATGTATACATTGTATGTTTATTTTTCCCGGCTTTCTGTGTCTTGCAGCAATGCATATGCTTGGGCTAAACTGGCAGCTACAACCAGCAGATGGACACACCTTTAACAATGGGATACGGACTGGATTGCCAGGCTCTGATGATGTAGCAACAATGCCATCTGGAGGTAAAGGTGAGGATTCAGCTGCATCTTTTGCTATTTGTAGAACAGCCAGTCTTTCACATACAACAACCTGTAGTTAAGGCTTTAAAATAAATGTATTTCATTTGAGTATATTAAAAACATTATTCATAGTCCACTTCCAGGAGTATTGCTACTTGCATCATTTGACTACAGCAGTTCTTCTCCATGAATTCCACTTGTACTGCCATATCTGGCAAAATTGCAACAGTTTTAAAAGGGACCTTATCCTGCAATGTCAGCTTTAATACATAGCCCTAGCAGTTCTGAGCAACAATAATATGGACTGCTGAACTTCACATCCCATATTGTGGATAGCTTAGAAATCTTAAAGTGATTCAAAAACCAGGCATAACCAGAGTGAGGGGAAACAACATGGGGATTGCTTCTGAAGAAATAGATGATTGCTTCCATGCTTGCCTCATTGGGAAACTAAGAAAAAACAGGGGTTATATGGAGAAATGGTAGGATGGTCATTTTCCTTTAGAAATCTGCATATTTGAAGGAAAGCACAAACCATTTTTGTTTATAAAACATATGCTGAGGACTTTCAGGTCACCATATAAACTCTAGATTTTTGATCAGTTATGCTGAGGGTAGTTAACATGATGAATAGAGTTGTCAACTCCTTCCCGTCCCCCAGCCTTCTTTTCCCTTTGCTGTGGCTTGATATGCAGATATTAGCAAGCACTAAAATTTATCTCAGTGCCATAGAAGCTTTAACTTGCTGATTTCTGAAAAGTGAACTTCTGTTAACAACACAAGCCCAAGCTACGTAGGACATACCGTATTTTTTGCTCTATAATACTCACTTTTTCCCTCCTAAAAGGTACGGGGAAATGTGTGTGCGTCCTATGGAGCGAATGCAGGCTGCGCAGCTATCACAGAAGCCAGAACAGCAAGAGGGATTGCTGCTTTCACTGCGCAGCTATCCCTCTTGCTGTTCTGGCTTCGGAGGTTCAGAATATTTTTTTTCTTGTTTTCCTCCTCCAAAAACTAGGTGCGTCTTGTGGTCTGGTGCGTCTTATAGAGCGAAAAATACAGTACTTCTTACGGCCAGTTGGTAATCCTAAGCATGAATAGACCTCAAACACAGTATCACAATGAAGGGGATTGTTTCCGATTTACTCCCCTGTGGGCTTGCTGCTGCTCTTTCTGTCAAGGCCCTTGTGTGGCACAACAGGCAGAAGCTCAGCAAGCAGACCCTTTTCTGTCACAGAGATGAAGACATAAGAGTCCTCACCTGTTGAATGTTTCTGCCTGTAATACAAATGCTGATGACACAGGAATCTTGCCGGGGGTGGGGGGAGATTACCACATTTATCATGTACTGGCAGTCTCCAGGACTAGAGCAGAAAAGAAAGAAATGGATGATTTAGGAGCAGCTAGAAAAGAGCGAAAAATTGGACAGCAAAAAGAGTTGTGTGGCACCTTAAAAAAGAGTAACAAATTTTATTATGTCATCAGGTTTTGTGATCTAGAGGCCATCTCATCAGATATAAAGAAATTAATGATCTTTTTGAGTGACATCCCAAATAAAACCTTTGAATATTATATTTCAACCCGTATGTTATTCTCTGCAATAATAAAACAAACTTCAAAAAGACATGACATGGTAGCAGAAGTCTGAAAGGTCTGCCTTTTCCTTTTCATTCACTTAATTTAAGGCTAATATTGCCAGGCCAGCAGTTTTTAAGAAGCCCTCTGTCAAGCTTTTCACACACCAGCTGTTTCAGGTCCTGCCTCCTCGGTTGTGCAGAATGACCTTTCATAATTGACAGAGCCCAGGATGAAGCCAGCAACTACTTTAAAAAGATGATAGCCTTCCAAACTGAGAGAGACACATGTTAGCCCTTGAAATATGAGCAGTAAGATAACTCTGTCTTATGCTACCTTTTTGCAGTGTGGAAGTAATTGTGAACCTCTTAGGCTGAAAACCTCACTGAAAAGAGTGGGACTTGCATCTGAGTAAACATGCATAGGGCTGGCTATATAAGAAGCATTGTCTCCCTGTATGCAGGGGTGAGTGCACGTTTTGCTGTTGAAAACTGGCCAGGTGTTCTTTTTTTTTTTAAAAGAATATTTTTTTATTAACCGACCAATCACATCAAATCAAACCAAATTACATAAATTCCAAATTACACAGCCAAATTTTAAATTTTTGTTGGGGGTACCCATATTTCAAGTTCTGAAGGGGATCCAATCAACTTCTTGCTTCTTACTGCTGTTTTAATGTCCACAAATCTAATCTTATGATGTTCACAGTACTATCCAGTCATTTCTTCTTGTTTTTCCACATCTCTTGTTGTTATTTTCATATATTTTTCCTTTCTCTTTGTGACCTCTGATAGTCTCCACAAGCTGGTTAGACAGTTTGTAATCCTGCGTGGATATTATTATTTTTTATCCAGTAGCCATATCCAGACGTTTTCCATGTAACATCACTTCCATACATCAAAACAGTCTTAGCTTCATTAATCTTCACCAATCTGCCTCCTTTCTCAAAACCTCTGAGGAGATTCACCAGGAATGCAGTCTGAAAACCAGTCCGTTCCTTCTCTCAGCTATAAATCCTTTGGCAAGATGGCGACTCCGAATTAATTGCTGCGCCATTCCAAAAGCTCTTATTGCTTCTCGATCTCCATAAAGCATGCTTTTGGTTAAAGTTTATCTCCACACAGACTTTAATCATCCTGCTTGGGTCAGTTCAACCGACGATTCTAATGAGGAGGGGTTCTTGTAAATCACATAGAAGGAAAGTAAAAAAGGTCGTCCCCCCCATTCAGTCCCGTTGTCAACATACCCAGCCTTTGATGTATCTTCATCGTAAAATATTCCTGTTTCTCCAACCCGTCATCTTCTTTCGCAGAGGTCACTTAAATTAGCAGACTTCACTCCCCTTCTTCACTTGAAATATGTGCATTTGCTTTTTTTGTAATTAATTATTCCAAATTGCTGCAGCTAGTGCGTGATCAGAGACAGCGTCCAGGAGAGCCGAGGTCCACACAGGGGCATTCTGCCTAGGGCCCTCACCCCCTTCTTTCGAATTAGGGGGTGATTTATGGGCACAGCAGGCAAGGGCAGTGTTCCCCATTTCCTTGGGGCAACAAGGGAGGCTGCCTACTCCCATTACAGCCTCTTACAGCCCCGTGTGGGTCGGAGAGATGGTATTGTCGGCCATCTTCCAATGCGCCCCCTAGTGGCCCCAGCCAGGTGTTCTTCTTGTACTAATAAACTTGGTATTTTATCAAAGCATGATCAAAGCATGATCAAAAGCTGAAAGTAATGTAGTATGTTGAGTGGGCATTTGTCATTACAAACTTGGATGCTTTGGCCAGAAAAACTGTGGTGAAACAGAGGGAAGGATAAACATAGCAGTACACAATATTTGTCTGCTGCTAATTAATCAGGGTATGCTACAGGGTCACAGCCTGACCTACTGTGGGTTTTACCTGGAACACTATCACTATTCAGATGTGTGGTTAAAAATTAAGAAGTGGTTTCCAAAATGCATGTTTCAGCTAAATGTATGTCCCAGGTCTAAAATGGTTGAAAACTACTAATCTACAAATATCTAAAGAGAATAAGCACCAGATAGAGAGGGGGGATTTTCCACACAGTGCAGGTAGGCATGGTTGTTCCATCCATAACTCCTAAATAATTCAAATGATAGAATAGTGGGTAAACAATCAAATGGATTATTTCTAGTTCTAATTTTTCTATGCTATGATGTCCTGACTTCTAAATATACTCAGATTATTAGACACAGTAACCTAGGAAGTGTGACCTGCTATGTACAGCTTCGTATTGCAAATGGTAGACTGTACAGTGGTGCCCCGCAAGACGAATGCCTCGGAAGACGAAAAACTAGCAAGACGAAAGAGTTTTTCGTTTTCTGAGTTGCTTCGCAAGACGGATTTCCCTATGGGCTTGCTTCACAAAACGAAACGTCTTGCGCCTTTTTTTTAAAACCGCCATTGCATTCCTATGGGAAACCGTCAATACACAGTGGTGCTTCGCAAGACGAAAAAACTCGCATAATGAAAAAACTCGCAGAACGAATTAATTTCGTCTTGCGAGGCACCACTGTATTATAAAAATCAACTTACCAATTATTTTGAACATGTGACCATTCTAACATGCAAGCACGTGTGGAGTAAGAAATTAACACATTGCACAGTATTGCTCCTCCTCATCTTCTCTGATATTTGTATTGAAAGCTAAAATGTCAAATTCCATATCTGCAGCACCCTTGTTTATCCCACAAAGCATTGTTGCATTTAGTCATTTACTTAGGCTGTGTTTTAATCAAGGTACGCAATGTGTTGTGGGACGCTTAACCTTATTAAGTACTGTACCAAGTAAATTATACCTTAGGGCACATTAAGATGCAAACAAGCAAAAGGCTGTAATGTGAATTCATGCAGCATTGAACATTGGTAAAGGTTTTGATTTCTGAGCACTTGGGATGTTTCATAAACTTCTGTGTACTACTTTCAAAGCACTGTAATTGATGTGAAATCCATTATCATTACTCATGTGAAATACAATTAATGTGAATTATTTGGTATTACATCACTTGTTTGTGAATTGTTATTGTTTATATTTTTATTGAATTTATATCCCACCCTTCCTCCTGAAGGAGTCAAGGAGCCCAAAGGCTTTGATAATCCTTCATCCTTAGCATTTGTACTCTGAGATACTGTACATCACACTTGTCACCTTTCTGATGATGTTGAAGTGAACCCATGATATAGTGATTTGTCAAACCTTTAGTCACTACATGGGTGACTAACTACGTGGGGTACCAGACAAGGATTTCTGGTTGTGACCTTCCCATGCAGTGTCAAGATGCACTGTGCTTACCCCATAGGTTTCTGTCAAAAATAAGAACAGTCGGATGGGCCTGAAACTGTTCCATCAGAAGCGCAGCACAATAAAAGGAGCTGCCCCACAGGGTAGGCAGTGTCAGGAGCACATTTCCACCCCATTTCCTGCCAGTTTGTCTATGGAAGTGGAGGTTGGAAGAAGATACTCTCCCTGCTCATCTGATTGTGGATGGTCAACAGAAGGAAAATCTAGAGAAGGAAATATATCATTTTAGGATGATGTCTTGTCTGCCTGGCTAAACATTGTATGAACCTTAGCTCAACACATCTTCTCTGAATGACATGTGGGCATAAATAAGACCAAGGCAGCTGAACTCACCCATGGCACCACCAAGAACAGCTCTGACTCTGTCCAGTGTATTTTGACAATCTTTAAGAAGCTGTGGCATATTGAGCAAACATTTATTCATCCATGGGGTGTTTGCTCAACATGCCACAGTTTCTTAAAGATTGTCAAAATACACTGGACAGAGCCAGAGCTGTTCTTGGTGGTGCAGATGAGAGCCTTCCTATGGACAACAGTTAGTCGCTGGCTTCAGGGCTTGTGGGGAGGGGGATTTTGACCACAGGTGGATTGGCTGGGTCCTGTGGGTTTTTTCCTTCCTGAAAGCAATCTTCACAACTTTGGAGTGGATCCTTAGTAGGGAGGAGCATGGGAGGGGCACCTCACTCCAACCCAGCATGGAATCCCCTTAAGGGACCTTGGAGGGTGGTGCTTTCCAGAAGCTCAGCTTCAGGGCTGGTGGGCCACAGCACGCCCTACTAGTGACTGGATGAGGTCCACTGGAAGCTGTTCACACTGTGGCAGACCTCAACAGTGGTTGAATGACAGGTTGTCAATCAGCTGGTGGGCTCGTTGATCACATGCATACATGCTCAGTAGAGTTGTGGCCCAATATAATCCAGCACCACCACAGCTTCACTGTGTCTGGGTCTTAAATCTTCCAAACTTCCTTGATATTGGTTAATATGAGCTCAGTTCTGAGAAACAAAATGTGCTATCCTGGGCACATTCAATAATGTTATGAGTCAATTTGTCTGTCTGAGATGCAGCTTATGCTGCTATTGTCCATGCTGTGTCATTTTCAGAATATCCTTTTGAAGGGGGGATATAAATGGATACCTTTGGCCTCAGATTTTTTCCCCCACTCGGGCATGCTTGAGGAGTACTGAGCTCCACTCTGCAGTGCACATAACAAAACAATAATTTGAACTGGGTAAATAACACCCCTCTAAAAATAAATAATGGAGAAAGGAGATCAATCTTATATTTACAGGTGGCTAAATACATATTTGATTTACAGATCAAAATGACTTCCCTGGGTAAAAAGAAGAAATAAGCATTTAAAACTTCCTTTCATATAGACTTGTGATAAAAGAGAAAAAACTGCAAAGTATTTTTAGCAGCTATGAGACCTGAGATAAGCAAACTCCAAGACACCAGCTTGCAGCATTTTTAAATTCTGCGACTGTTATTCTATTCTAGAGTATTATAGTTTAGCTAAAGGCTCACCTCTTCTTCTTTTTTTAGATTTTCTCCATGGTTTCTTCTAGCTTATGCTATATCAAAATGTTACTAATGGTTTGCATTAGCCTCTGAAATATGCACAAGTAAATGAACAGATTGACAAACAGTGGGTGAAAATGGGGGATGCAAGCATTCCTGTAGACCAGAGTTTTTCAACCTTTTTGTGTCCACATCTTCCTTGAACAACTGCATTCTTTCTGTGGCATCCCTGTGGGGCTCAGGAGCCCAGTTATGTCACCCCTTACCTGCCGAGCTGGCAGTCTCTCACCCTTTTCGAACACCCTTGTGGAGTGTTTCCTCAACCTCCTCTCCTCTCCCCTCTCCTTGGGAGTCCTCTGAGCTCCCCCCCCCGCCCCCGCCCCAAAGAGAAGTGACTCCTCACACTGTCCAACGGGGCCCTGGAACCTGTCTGTCCATTCCCAACAGCAAAGGCTGGTGGACTGGCTGGCCTAGGGTCCCTCGCCCACTTGCTTACTTATTCCAGTGCTGCCTCAGCTCCTGGCAACCAGCACCCCCTGGCCAGCCCCAGAGGCACCTCAGGAGCTTGTAGCCAGTACTGCTGCAAGATTTTGGAAGGCAGAGACACAAGAAGGCATCAGAGGAAGGGAGGGAAGGAAAGAGAAATAGAGGCCAGTGTTGCCTGCGGCAACCCTGACCATCATTCAAGGCACTCCAGGGTGCCATGGCACACTGGTTGAAAACTACTGCTGTAGACCATGAAAACAAAATGGATCAATGCTGCAAATAAATACATTTGTTTAAGCTATCTAGGACCTCTGGAAAACCCAAGTTATTTAAAGAGTGTCTTTAGTGCAAAATTTGTTACTCTGTATGTGCATATATATATATACTCACACACACATAAGATTTGCAGTGCTTTAGTTTTAGAAACAAAGTAGATCAGACTGGATATGAGTTTATTTAATGGCAACATTGCAGCCTGGTTGTATGTATGTGTTATACACCATTCCAATCTCCAAGTGGTGTGAAATTCAAGGGGTTCCAGGCGCCTTTATGATATATGGTAGATTTACACATATATACGATGGAGGGGTTCACAGCATTAACACCCTATTCCAGGAATTTGAATCCTTGCTTAGATTTTAACATTTACTGGATCCACGAATTAATAGGGTCTCGGTATGTAGCCTAGCCCCACCGTAAAAAAACCTCATATGTTTCATCTACTGTTTCATGCCTAGGTCTGAGCTGTTAGTACTCTTTCTGCCTATCTAATCACACACTACTGAACTCTAACTCTCTCTCTCTCTCTCTCTCTCTCTCTCTCACACACACACACACACACACATTCCCCCCATGTATGTTTATTTTAGTATTTTGACCATCTGAAATGTGTTCTTTTCTTCTACATTTAAAAAACTGTTTAGTGTTCATTTAGAGCAAGTAAGTTGACATTGCAGCTTTGGTGAGAGATAGGCACTTTTTTAGTTCTAGGAAGTAAATCAGTAGTTACTACAGGAGAATGTAGACTCAGCAGAACTATAAGCAAGTGCTATTAGCAGAATTTATTGACAGCTCAAAACTGTATCATGTATGGCATGAACTGTGTTAATAGACAATGAAATACAAGTCTTCTGAGCCCTTCTAAGAGTTCAAATGATCCCTGGGCTAGTTGCACTGCCTATAGAATTAATGGGAATGAAGTGTGATGTCTTACAAAATACTCAGTATTCAGTTTTATTTGCTACAGATAAAAATATGTGGTGCAGAATAATTTCTAAAGCAGATTTATGCAGGCGTACTTTGTAACTTTTGTTAAATTTTACAGATACTCTTGTAGGGGCTTCATTTCTATAACCTACCTTGCAGCATCTTTTTATCATTTCAGTTTTAGATGAACTAAGTCAGGGGTCAGCAACCTAAGGCCCATGGGCCAGAAGCGGCCTGCGGAGGTCATTTGACTGGCCCACGAGCCACCCCCAAACTGAGTTGCCCGCTCGCACGCTGTGCTAAACTGGCACAGCGCGACGTAGGGACTTCCTTCCACGGTGCCAAAAATCGCCCTTGCGCATGCACAGATGCTGGAAATCGCAAGCGTGCGCACTCACACACGTGCGCAATCCGGCCCATGGAGGGATCTCCACAGGGCCAATCCGGCCCAGGCAAGATAAACCTTGCTGACCCCTGAACTAAGTCTAAGGAGACAAAACTGTTCAAAACTGATTTGCCTCTAATGCTTGTAGGAGACACTACTATTTTTAATTGTATTTCGTTTTAATTGACTGAAATATTTGAAATTTGTTCCTGAGTTGTACATTGCCTAATTATGCACAATTCCATAAAATTATAACATTTGAATGTGATGTCAAATTGATTAGTTTAACATCACCATGAAAAAAGGATAACTCATGTAGCTAACCAATTTAGTCCATTATTCCTAAAGTACATCTTCAAAGATCTGTATTAAATAGTCTATCCACTGCAGTAACAAGAAGTATGAAATATGCAAGTATGAGGCTACTACAGTGGTCTTTCCATCACAGCCTTCGACTTCTGCTATGTAGCCTTCCACTTTAAAACACCTGTTACTTTTGCAGAAGGAGTAAGCTGTTCTAGAGCCCAAAGCTAAGTTTTTCAGAGAGCTTCTTATTAACTTCACTGCAGTTTGGTTCATGCTTATGAAATATTCAGATAAGGAAATTGAAAACAAAGTTAATTAATTCTGCAAATACTCCTTACTACGCAAGTATGCTGAAGGCACATGATATATGTATTCTCCACCATTTCAGTACAGGGGACATTTTTCAGTTACTACAATGCCATTTGCTTATCACATCTTTAATGTGCCAGTATGCCTCAATTAAAGAGAAAACATATCTTAATGAAACATACAAGCCAATAATTGATAATATGGAAGGGCATACAGTGGACAAAAAAAGGAAACAAGTTCTTTTAAAAACATCTTCCTGTCTTTGCACTGTGACAGTGTCCATAGGTGTAAGGCTGTCCCTGCACTGGTATAGTATTTAAATGGGACCTATTCATATACAATTTAACGTTTGTGGGATCAAATTGCACAGTCAAGCGATGTGGTTTGGCTCACTTGCATAGAACTTGGAATCTCTGTGATGCAATGGGTCAGTTCATCTGACTGTTAACCAGGTTGGTGGTTCAAGCCCACCCAGGGACATCTGTGGGCAGGATTCATGCATTGCAGGGGATTGGAATAGATGACACTCAAGGTCCCTTCCAACTCTATGGTTCATGTGGATAAACCCTGTTCAAAAACTATACCCATGTGTGGGTGACTTGAGTGGTGAAGGTGGCGACAGGCATCTCCAATGGGCTCCCTCACTGCAAATGGGAAAAGTTAGGGTAGAGTGGTTTGGTTTATAAGACAATGTTAAATATTCATTTTGCTAGCTCATGTTTCACAATGAGCTGGTAGAACAAAGAATCAGAAGTTCTGTCTTCTTGTCCTACCCATCGGAAGGTATCCATGGGGTCATACTTGGGCTCAATTTCCAAAGCATTGCCAATGGCTTGGCAGTGGTGTTTTGCTGCTCTCTTAGCCCAGCCCACGGCTGTGACCTTACAGCAACCCTTCAAGCAATCATGTAGGGTTGACTTAGGCTTTTGTGGGGAAGCATCACCTTGGCTTAAGTCAACTAGAGTCCATTGTCATCTTGGAAGCAAAGATCAACAAAGCTTAGCAGAGAAAGGGAAACTGTAGGACAGATGTTTGTTGACTTACTGCTGAATATTATGTGCATATATCATGGTCCTCTTACCAGGTTCAGGAGCAGATAATGTGATCTGTTACCCACAATAGAGGTGTGTCAATCCACAAAACGGTATTATTTTATTTAAAAGTTAAAATCTAGACATGTTTTTAACCCATGGAAACTTCCTCAGTGGATTATATTCTCCCCATACCGCTCCAAACAACAGAATTGTATGGCACCTTAAATTATGCCTTAAGCTTTTAGTTCTTACATTGACATAAGATTCTGTGTTGTTTTTGAACAAATAGTAAAGCTGTTATGTTTTCGTTATTTGACTCATTGCTTGGGTAACCTTGGGTCTATAGTCCAAGCATGGAAGTTACAATATTAGGAAAAGCTTTGTTGTCTTAATTGAATGATGAAATCTGCATCAATTTGCAAATACATGGCACTTCTTACGTTCTTAAGTGATAGATGCAAATTACACCTTTTATATTCTAGCCTTTCTATCCATCACTGCCACTGACTGATGTGCTACCCTTAGTACATTGTCATGCTCTTGATAGTTGGTATTTCTCTTTTTAATATGAGGATGCCAATACCTGGTTGTGTTGCTTGGTTCCTCAATGTGTGCAAGGTACTTACAGATCCTCAGATGAAAGACAGTGCTTGTAGAAAGGATCATTGTTCCATTATGAATCTTCACTTGATACCTCTTGAGGATGATGAGTTGCTCAGGCATACCCACATAGGCATGTTGCTTGATATTACATTAATCCCATTTGTTCCATTTGTAGCCAACATGCTCTTGTGTTTCTCTTTGCCTTTTCTTTGTCCTCGGATATTGTTGAAGACCCATTAACCTAGAAAATTCAAAAAAGACACAGCTTATTAAAAACTGTTATTCAAAGATTAACAATGTTCAGTCAAAGCATTCTCTTACCATGTAAAGACATTGGCAACAGAATATGTTTAAATGGCTTTTCATTACATGCAAGTGTAAGCCTCAAGAGCACAGGCAATTTGGAATTTAAAATTGAAAACTTGTTGCAGTGGTAATTACATTTAAAGACAATGGATGCAGAGGATATGTTTTGGTACTTACTTGGATTATACACACTTCCCTGCCACATTGTTATGCCCTTGTTGAAAGTGCTGTCTCTCAAAGATAATATTTGGCAAAAATTATGACAGATTTTGGCAAACTGATTCACTTCCAGAGGTGTAACTATATCCTAGATGTGTGTTCTTATATGGGTGCAAATTTATCTAAACCATATTTGTGATCATGTCAACATATCAGATTTAACGATCTGAAATAAAAACATATAGTGATATAAACTATAAATATTCTTATAAATATGCATTAGAAGGGTAGAAAAAAGCTTCCATTTTATCACGTACTTTAAAGCAGCTGGATAGCTGAAACTAAAATAAGAGTCACAATCTTGAAATACTTTCATTTTATTTTAGTTAAAGTTTCTATCCAGTCCCTCATCATTGCCTCTGAAAATCTTAACACATGTGCAACTCTGTATTGGGAGAGGTGTTCCTGAGCTCCAATTTTTTAAGCAACACTTGGAATTGGATCGAGTAACATATACGTAGTTAGTACAGATCTCAAAGAATCAAAGTAAATAAAATAAGCTGATCTACTTAACAATCTGGCAGTAACATTCTGCACTAACCGTAGCTTTTGAACCACATTCAAGGGAAATCCATGTTGAAAGTGTTACAGAGTTTCATAATCCAAACAGGAGATTACCAGAAGATGAGTATCTGTGGCCAGCGGTGACCAGGAATGCCATAGCTGATGAACTAGCTAAACATCATAATAAGCGCTCCATGGCACTGGCACTACCTGACAATACTGCATGCAAGAGTACCCTCAAGCTATACAGCTGCCCAAGTCACCGAATTAAATTGTATTGCAAAAGCTCCAATATACACAATATTTGTTCTACTAACTTATGGAATTAATTGTTGAAAGATGTGACTTTTAGTCAAGGTTCTTTAAATCATTAGACAAATATTGGGATTATTCTTGCCTTTGTGCCACGTTTGTAAGCTGCTTTGGAGCACCTGGTTGTCATATCAAAGATGGTTCTGCATGAAATGAAATGATCCAGCAAGGCAGTTCTTATGTCCTCATTGTTATACTACCACACACCAATAATGAACAAAAAAATCCAATCTAAAAGCGACAAAATTATGCAGACAAAATCATGAAGCCCAAACTACCTTATGTTGCATTGCTGAAAAGACAAATAATGGGTGATGCTCTTATTTATTTTATTTAAAAATATTTTTCTACCAAACTTCTTCCAAAATCTCACAGTTTTCCCATGTGCAGTCCAAATTAGCTTGTCCAGAAAGAAGTTGTTTGTCAAGAATCAGCAAGGGGGTTTTAACTATATTGGGGAGATAATTTTAGTTTTCAGCTGGTCAAGTTTCAAGCAACACGAGCCTTTGGAAAACAATACATTTGGTTTCATTCTAATCTTATATTTAGCAGAAGCAAATCTAAAATTAATGGACTTGGGTTTTTCTTTTTCTAATAGTTTGATTGTTTACGAACTTGCTTGGTATTTGACATATGATGAATAAAATTCCTCAATCAGTGAATTTACATTGAAATTACCCCCTTCCTTTCCCTTTTGAAATTACTGCCTTACTTTCCCATGTGGATTTATTTTTATATCCCATTCACATTAGGATGTTGAAAAGGCTGCAAGGAGCTTTTAATGTGCTTAGCTGCCTCTCTGCTCTTATTATGTTTGATCAGTAAAGAGCAATCATGGAATTAAAAATGGGAGAGGAAGCTGTATGCAAGATTTCAGAAGCCCCAGGGAGCAAGTTTATAGCTTTCTAAGAAGCAGATTCTCACACTTACACTGAAATAACTCTATTGAAAGCAGTGTATTTTCACTACTTTTTTTAAAGAAATGGGTTGATAAATTAGTCTTGTCAATTAAGTTTTGCTTTGACGTCTAAGATTGCCACACAGTTTCATCTTAAATGAGACTGCTAAATATATAGCTATTTGAATCTGACTTTCATCTGCTTTTATTGGCTCTTGTCTTCCAGGACCTTGGGCCTCTAGAAACAACAGCATAGATAGCGGGGAGGCAGAGGTCGGACGGAGGGTCACTCAGGAAGTACCACAAGGAGTATTCTGGCGGTCACAAATCCATATCACACAGCCACAATTCCTGAAATTCAATATCTCGTTAGGAAAGGATGCCCTTTTTGCTGTATACATAAGAAGAGGACTGCCACCTTCACATGTTCAGGTACTGTATGAAGCTGTTTCATGGGGGGAAGTGTTAGTGATTATTTTAATTTTTTGGTGGGATTATGTTCTGAGATCTGGAGATACAGAGTTTCTGAAAGAATTTTGTGAGTTTCCCTGCCTCCACTTCACCTTATTGGCTGCTACTTGTAGGAGTGAGGAAATTCAGCAGTACAATAACCCACCAAGTTGTTTTGTATTACTAGACTTTGCTGTGAATGGAGAAGAAAGAGAACGTACAGAACTGCTGTTTTCTGCAAAAACTTTGCATTTCCCATAACATTTCTTGTCAGAGTGAGCTGCTGCAGAACATATGGAATATTATCTGTGTCCTAGGTTGCCTTGCTGTGTGTTAATTTGTAGTAGCATTCGTATGGATGCAGCTCTTCTATATTTTCATCATTTTGGATGTTCTTAGTTTAAAGAGAGAATTACCAGGTGAAAATTCAGTTCCATCTCCTTAACATAGCTCAAACACAGCAGATCCATAAGGCACATTCTATCCTGGGATTTTACTTTATTGTTGTCTTGAATAAGTTTTTAAATCCACAAATCTTGGCTTAAGCTTTCTCCTGAGTGAGCTTTTTCCCTGCAGGAGCCTACAGCTCAAGCATTCCCCAGACAAAAGCTTCAATTCTTCTTTTATCCTGGCTTGAGTTAACAATATTCACCTATTTCAATAACCAAAAATTATGCACTAACTTTCTGCACAGCTATAAAGCTTGACAATAGGGTAACTCAACTGAGCAGGATCCATCGATTGCTTAATGTGATTCTAGAAACAAACAGTCAGCCTGTTCCATATCAAAATGAAAGCAGCAATAAAAGCTCCCCCCCCCCTTTACATCTCACTAGATTAATAGAAATAATCTGAATTTGACATTGGATGTTGCCCTAAAGTTAAAATTGAAAACACCATGTTCCTTCAGTTTAAAAATGTGATCTGTGAAAAGAGCATAAAACTTCACTTGACAGTTCATCACTGATGAGTGCTGATATGCCAAAGCAAGTCGAATCCTTTGTGGGAACAAGTCAATAATCAGAAAATTAGGTACATGATTAACCTGAGACTATGAAGACTCAGATCCTGTCTGAGAGCTCCAATGAGATTGAAACTTCTCTGTATTACTGTTTAGCAAATATTCCAAGAGCCTAGTTTAGTCAGTCAAACTGATGGAGCTGTATACTTGTTCAGAATATGTTTTGCAATTCTGTGGATAGGGAGTAGTGTTTCAGAGGGACAGCAAAATTCCATAAATGCTGGCTTGCAATGCTTGTGAGCTTAACGTAAAAGAATGCAGCGCTATCTCAGGCAATTTGGTTTCTATCATGTGGCAAATTATAAAATATTTGCTAAACCTTTTGCCTCCCCCCCCCCCATGTGAAGGGGCTGTCAGGAGGAGTGAGAGTTCCTATAATAATGTTTAGTGGTAAGCTGTAGGTACAATATTATTCAGCTGAGTGTCATTAGCGGCTGAGTTGCTAAGGACCGGGTGGCAAGTTTGTGCTGAATTCCAAACTGACATTTCCCAGTGCATTTTAGACTGTGGGATATGTTGGTGAGACGTCCGTAGGATATGTTGGTGAGAAAGATGTTTTATAGTAAGTTTTGCTAAACTTTCTTACAAGGTAACCACACTAAAAAGTTAAAAATTGTTTATTTGTCATTATAGGAAGAAACAGTATGAGGTGCCCTGAGGTAATTTTCCTATGAACATTTGCATGATAGTACAGGGAGTAGAAATAGCAAGGGAGAAAAAGGCAGGTAGTGAAAGGGAAGGAATCCGTTGACTAAGAGAAAGCTCTAGATAATACTTACCCTTTAGAGACACTTCAGAGATTCAAAGAACACAGCAAAAGAAGAGAGATCACAATGCTCTTCCTTTTTTACTTTTGGTGTTGCATGGGACTTGCAGTATCTCCGTGGGGAAACTTCTTTTGCTTCTTCTTTGAAGGTTCAAACTACGTCTTAGGAACTTGCCTTGCCTGAATATGCTTCACTCACTGTATTCTTTTGTAATTAGCATTTGGCGCTTCAAAAACACAAATAACAACAGAACCCATTAAATGCAGCATGAAGGCATACATTCCAAGAAGTGGGGAAAATGCAAAACTGAATAATTCCATGATGCAACACTCAGCACTTCATAGGAGCATCAAGGACAACTTCACCTCAAAACCAAGGAAGCACTGCATCTGATTGCATTGCTTCTATTATATCAACAGCTTCTCTGTGAGGAGCAGGATAGACAAGATTGCAAATAAAAGGCTGGTGAAGAGAAAAATTCTTTGTAACAAGCCTATGCCTGATGCTGGGGAGGTGGGAGGTGAGGAAGCTGGATGGTTTAGAAGTGGGAGGAAAAAAGGAAGTAGAACAGTTCAGCCTGATGTTCACCTGAAAGCAAGTGGCATGGCTATATTTTAGTTTGAAAAAGAAGTGGGATGTCAACCCATCCTATCCAGCCTTACTTTGAATTGTTATAACAATTCAGAGTTGTTTTTTTTAAAAAAAATACAAATCCTGCACAAAGCATAGCAAGGGGCTTTTTATTGGTTTACAGGAGCTGGGTTTGTTATAACAGGAGTGGGGAGATCTGTGGCGCTCCAGATGTTGGGATCAGATAGAATCATAGAGTTGAGGGGACCATGAGGATCATCTAGTCCAACCTCCTGCAATGCAGGAATATGCAGCTGTCCCATACGGGGATCGAAACTGCAGCCTTTGGTTATCAGCACCAACTGAGCTATCCAGGCTAAATTGTTAGACTTAGCTTCTTATCAGCCTAAGCCAGCATAGGCAATGCTCAAGGATGACGGGAGCTGTAGTCCAAGAACACCTGAAGGGCCACAGGTTCCATAACTGCTTTACAATAACTCTTAACATTTTTGTTTCTATATGGTGGCTCTTTCTGTTTACAGATCCATTCTTTCCTAAGAAATATAGTTCTTTTGAGATGTCTAGAATGGTCAGTGCTCAACATTTTCAAAGACCTCTATTCTGCGTGGGTAGAATCTGCAGCGTTTCTTCCTGATTAGCAGAAATGCTGTCCCTGTCTTTCATTACGTGGCCCACATCTTACACTTTTATCTGTCTATACATGGCTTTAGGGAGAATGTGACATTTTCAGCAAGAACATTTTGTAAAAACAATTCATTATAATAGTGCACTATATCAGATCAATAGAGCTGAAAAATGCAAAGCAATGAGCCAAGTGACCAAGTGGTAAAGCAGAATCAGACCTAGGATTTTTGTCTGGGGCAGGTTTGCTCTAAGAGTAAAATATTCTTTGATTTAATTAGTTAGCTATAATTCATACAGCACCTCAAATGACAAAAAGTCAGCTCTTCCCTTCTTCCCCACCCCCATTTTGTAGTATCCTCATAATACTTCTCTGTAAAAAACCATATAGAAATTCAAAACATTGCCAGTTATCATAGGATACATTAAAGGAATTTTCTTTGTATTCAGCAAACTGCTCACATGACAGTGTAATGTTGTTAAGAGGTAACTCAAGTAAGATTACAGGTCAAGTTTTGCAAGTATCGATTGGTCCAAAACTTTATTTATTACTGGTATTATTTAATTTATTACTAGTGTCATGAAAGCTGAGGTTTTCCCTTTTTGTTTGAGTAAACTGCTCTGATGAACAACTAAACATGGAAGAGAGACAACAAAATATACAAGACACTCTGCAAGCATGTTACCTTTCCCCAGGGCTCTGTTGTATACATAAATTAAACAGGCATTTTCAGTGGGTCAGCTCGAATGGCTTATCTGTTTAACAATAGTGTTGCACTTCTAGTTGTGGAATGAGACCAGGTCCCTGCAGCTACAGCCACTTCAAACCATTTTAGCTCCTCAGTGTGCTGTTCCTCTTCGATCCTACCAACTGCTGAGCCTGCCTGCTGTCTGAGATAGAATCAGTATCAGACGCAGGGGAGGCAGAAGAGTCTGCCAACACAATCCAAGCAGAGCAGCATGTTGCCAGTGAGAAATGTCAGCTTTTATTGCTACACTGTTCTGTGTTGACCCTCAGTGAGCAAAGCTTCCAAAGAGCAATAAACTTTGTTTTTCCAAGGGTGTTATCCCAATCAGGATATTTTCCAAAAGGCTAATGACTGTGTCTTTAACCTCTCCTTCCTCCCCAACCTCCTCTTGACAGCTAGGTTTAAATAACATTTGTCAAAGATGCTAGACTGAGGGGCTGATAAAAAGCCTTTGTGCTTTTTATTTTTCATACCAATGTATATGTTGGATTCAACCTTTTAGTTCTACTGTGCTCTCCTAAGACATAGTTGTAACTGAAGTGATAAACCTGTGATTTCGCTGTTTCATTTCAGGCGGTAGGTGGGAATTCACATGATTGCATGCTCCTTCATAAACCATCACCACCATCAGAAATTCTGCATAGGCAGTTTCTTATGTGAATAGATTTTTGTGTGGAGGAGCACTCAGTCTGGACTGAAGTAGTCCAGCATACACCTAGAGTTATAATTTCAGTGCTAACTAAGCTTAAAAATATTACCAGATTTACATTTGGATCACTAGTGGGTCCTCTATTTCTATGAGCAAAGCACCAGGCACATGTTTGGCATCTGGAAGAAAACCTCTGAGAACCTTTTCATTTTGTTACTGAAAGCAGTTCCACAAGTCTAGAGGAGGGTGACCCTCATTTTTTTGGAAAACAAATACTTTTCTAAATAAAGATTTAAGAATCATTTAGCAAAATTCACTTTGCAATACAATGGTTAGTTTTCATAATGGAGGCATATTAAAGATTCAAGGCAAGCATCTTCCAAATGACTTATCCTTTTATAAGAAATCTATTTGGTTTGTGCATGCCAGTGTTAAGGGACACATAGTTATGGTAACTTAATATTGAGTGCATACATCTTTCTTTCAGAAACATCCATCTATCTCTATCAGCAGCTAGAGAGATAAATGTTCCTGAAACAAGACACATTTTCATTGGGAACTATTACAATATTTGATATGTTTGTGTATAACATATTAGATCCCTTAGACCTATCCAATTACCGCCCAATTTCAAATCTTCCATACCTGGGTAAGGTAATTGAGAGAGCGGTTGCTGAACAGCTTGGTAGGTTTCTGGAGGAAACATCGGCTTTAGATCCATTTCAGTCCGGTTTCCGTCCTGGTTTTGGGACCAAGACGGCTCTGGTTGCCCTTCACGGCCTAGGACCCTCGTACCTACGGGACCGCCTCTCCCGGTATGCCCCACGGAGAGCCTCAAGGTCCATAAATAGCAACACCCTAGTGGTCCCGGGCCCTAAGGAAGTTAGATTGGCTTCAACCAGAGCCAGTGCCTTTTCAACTCTGGCTCCGGCCTGGTGGAACGCTCTGCCTCATGAGACCAGGGCCCTGCAGGATCTGATTTCTTTCCGCAGGGCCTGTAAGACAGAGTTGTTCCGCCTGGCCTTTGGCTTGGAGCCAATTTGATTCCCTCCCTCCCTCTCTTTCTTTTTTCTTTTCCTTCTCCTGCGATGAGGCTACTTTTTAATATTTTAATGTTTCAATATTTTAATGTTGTATTTTAATTTTGTTTTTAAGTTGTAATCATTCAACTTGTTTTTATTATTGGTTGTAAGCTGCTCTGAGCCCGGCCTTGGCTGGGGAGGGCGAGGTATAAATAAAAATTATTATTATTATTATTATTAATCGTAAGACTGTATCCATAAAAGGGCTTTAAAGGCTATCAGGCTGCCATATACTCTAAAGTTCTCACACATTGATGATAAAGAAGTCTGTACCAATCTATGTGGAATTATGTCCAAGATGAGGGAACAGGTTTTGTTCAATTAAGTTCAGAGCATTATACATCTCATTAGGACATACTCCATTCCTCAAACAATTTGGGTCGGATGTTATCATCAGCCTACAATTATTGGTGACCAGATCTTTCTGCTTGCTTCTAGTTTTATTAGTTTCATATTAATAGTTTATTCAAATGAACGTACCTTTATTTGATGTGGACTATTGGTACAGACGTGTTTCAAATGAGATCCTAAGCAATTGGTCTCCATTAGAATTCCTGTTGATGTGCCCAACTGGGTTGCAATGGGTTATATAGCTGCTTTACAGTACTCTTGATTCAGGTAGGTAGCAGTCAAAATAAATTTAAAAATTGCCCAGTAGCACCTTAGAGACCAACTAAGTTTGTTCTGGAAGGTGCTACCGGACATTTTTTTAATTTATTACAATACTCTTGTGAGCTAAATGGCTGAGGGCTAGTGTCCAGTGCTAAATTTGACCTGAGGCAATGCTATTTCTCAGCTACCCAGCTTATCAGGATACCATGCAGGATAAGCTAGTTGATACCACCACACCAGCACAGAAATGGCTCAGCGATGATGCAGGAATATTAACCATTAGGAAAGGGTTAAAAAATAAAACTGCCAATATAATAATGCTGTTATGCAAATCTATGTTGTGAGCGCACTTGGAATACTGCATACAGTTCTGGTCACTGCATTTCAAAAAGGATATTGTAGAGCTAGAGAAGGTTCAGAGAATAGCAACCAAAATGTTCAAGGTGTATGGAGTAACTCCCCTGTGATGGAAGGGGATGTAGCTGATGTAGATAATTGTAGCTGATGTGGAGGAAGTTGATGAGGAAAGGTTTTTCTTTCCCTCCCATAATACTTGGGAGACATTCGAGAAAGCTGAATGTTGGAAGTCAAAATAAAGTACTTCTTCACACAGCACATAGTTAAACTATGGAATTCACTCCTGCAAGATTTCGTAATGCCCACCAACTTGGATGGTTTAAAAGAGGATTAGACAAATTCAACTTAGAATTACTCAGAGTGCACCTGTAATGAAAAGAATTGTTAGACCCACTAATTTCAATAGATCAGCTCTGAGTAATACCACCCAATAACTTCATTTCCACATTACTCTGCATTCTGGGAGTGAATTATAGTAGTAGAGTATCCATGATAATATAAAAGTGAAAGTATGTAGTTTATATTGTAAAAAAACTGGCCTGTAAAAGTTATTGGGATATTTAAAAAATATATAACCATATAAAGCTGCCTATTTCTCCTTATTGTGTATGCATTTATTCCTGATAGCATTAGAAGTAGGTGCCAAGATTAATCATTATTACAGTGAAAATAAAGGCATGAAATACTGAACAGTATTAGTACTTTTCTGAGCACAATTAAAAATGCTAGTGTGGATCTTTAAAGCTCTTAACTGATACGGCCCTACATATCTGAATGCGCATTTCCACCCCCATCTTTCAGCTTGGACACAGAGGTCCAGCTTCGAGGGACTTCTAGTGGTTCCCTCATTGAGAGAAGTTCCAGGGAACCAGGCAGAGGGCCTTCTCGGTAGTGGCATCCGCACTGTGGAATGCCATCTATCAGGTGTCAAAGTAATAAATAATTATATGATTTTCCATAGACATCTGAAAGCAGCTCTGTGTCAGGAGGTTTTTAATGTGTGATATTCTATTGTGTTTTTGTATACAGTCGAATCTCTGGTTACGTAAACTTCGGGATGTGTGCACGGCAAACCCAGAAGTATTTTACCGGGTTTTGCCCCACACGCATGCGCAGAAGCGGTCCTCAGGTTGCGGAAACCTCAGGATCTGACCGGACCTCTGGAATGGATTCCGTCCGCAACCAGAGGCACCACTGCATTCTGTTGGAAGCCACCCAGAATGGCTGGGGCAACCCAGACAGATGGGTGGGATACAAGAAATAAGAATAAGAATACCACCAATTTAAATTTATAATGAAATGCCTTTCCCTGATCTTCTATCCAATAGTATGATTTCATGGAACGTTTGGATGGGAAAGAGAAATGGAGTGTGGTGGAATCTCCACGAGAGCGCCGGAGCATCCAGACTCTCGTCCAGAATGAAGCTGTATTTGTTCAGTACTTGGATGTGGGGTCCTGGCACCTTGCCTTTTACAATGATGGAAAGGATAAAGAAGTCGTATCTTTCAATACTGTTATTTTGGGTATGTATGCCTTGGCTGTGGACTCTGTGTTTGGTTGGCTGTAAGATGTGGAAAAGATGCTCAGGGTGCAATTTTAAACAAATTTACTTTATTGAACTCAGTATAGTCAGGGACTGCATAATTTTAATAAATACAAATTTAGCAATCACGCTTGAATCTAAGGGGGGAAAGACAGACCTGCCTCAGATATTATACAATGTGACAATGACCAAATAAATGATTAATGCTTTTTCTTTGTGTTATAGTTTACAGTGTCTGATAAGAAAAAATTATAGAACTTCCTTTTTTGAGGGGTGTGATGGTGGGTGTGGGAGGGTTATTGGGTTGTTCTTGTTTTATGTTGAACATGTATTTTGTGTATTTATATTGTGATTTTATCCTGTGAACTGCCCTGAGACCTGTGGGTATAGTACAGTATACAAATTTAAATAATAATAATAATAATAATAATAATAATAATAATAATAATATATTTCACTAAGGCCCGTCTTACCTGCTGTTTGGCAGGAAGCTGTGGGTGGGGCCTAATGCAGCCAGGCAGGGCTCCTCCTCTGGTTCCAGCATGACAGTGGGAGTCACTTCCTTTTCAGTCAGCCCTACTGACCACAGGGCTTGTGGGCTTTTCAACCAATCACATACAAGTTGGGGGGCATGTGGTTTTGGAGCAGACCAGAGGGAAAACATCTGACCTTCAGTCTGTTTGCACTAAGGATAGTCTTTAAAAACCAACAAAATTAGATGGAAATTCTCTGTATAAATATTGCTATCAAGAAAGATTGTTTGGGCTTTCCTGACAGTATAACTTCAAATTTTCCCAGAAACAGAAAATAGCCAAGAAGTAGGCTGTGATAACAGAATATGCATATGTGTACCTGCAAACACATTTTGTTCTCTTGGCATCCGTCTGTCTCAAGAGACAATGGAGTGTAGCTCTGGGGATGAAGCCAAGTTGCTGCATACTGCTGTGGCTGCAGGCATTGGTAACTCGTAACTGCTGCCTTCCACACTGTTTTTACTGCCTTAGTAAGCATCATAATAACCTCCCTGGGACGCAAGGCTGGGCAGTGCATATAGAGGTCCTGGGCTGCCCAGCTAACAGGACCCTGCCTCTCAGCCTTGCTGATGTGGTTCAAAGGAAAGCAGAGCAATGCATTTGTCTTCACTGCAGGAGTTTCCAGAAGGAGCCAAATAAGACACCACCCTACTGTCATGGATACCTCACTCCAGTTTGTGTAGGGTTTACTCCTTAGCCCTTTCTTCTCCCGAAGATGTCCTGCAAGGCAGTGGGTACAGATTTTTCCTCTAAGTTTCCTCCTGAATACTTTCTCACAAATAAGTATGGCTGCATTGCAACTGAGGTTTTGCTTCTCTTAGATGGGCTGCCTTCCTAGTTTGATGAGCCCCATCTGGCCCTCATTTCCCTCTACAGCACATGTAGTGACTGGCTTCTTGACAGTTGGACTCACTGTTGGTCTCATCCACTCAATCCACTGAAGCTTGTATTTGCATGCAGGGAAAGTCCCAAACTCATGGAGGGTTTAAGACCCATTGGCTACCCTCACCTGGTTTAGCCATCCAGTCAAAGCCAGTCCTGGGGTGGGTCCGCTGTCACATGCTGACAGCTTCTAGAAACCACAGGTGAGAGCTGAATGCAGGATGGGGAGTAAAGATAGACAAACTACCCTAGAGGGAGCATGATTTGTCCAACACCAAAGGTGCTACTGCTCCGCTAATACCCCATACACCCCATGCAAACACATAATTGAGATATATACAGTATACACCTTGCCACAATAGACACAGATGCCCAACATGCCAAAGATATCCTAGTAATGCATGTTCGGTAGCTTGCAACATTTTCGTCTATATAGCTTGGTCTGAAAGTGTTGCTAGAAATGAAGTACAGTTTATGAGAAAGTCGAAGGTAATAGGTGTAATAGTTAGGTAGACGTCTTGATGGTGCAATGATAGTAATTGGCCTGAAATGTGAAGAAAAGAACAGTCTTTTATTCAGTTCAGAGGTTCTTTGACACATATCTATTATGAGAACTTTCAGCATCGAGATAGATTGAGAGGTCTGAAATGTCAACCCAGATGAAATAGAAGAAAAAATGCCAATGTCAACCAGATATTCTCATACTAAATACACAGACGATCTGAATATATAGGAATATTATTCAATGCATGAGAGAACTAGAAAATGTTTACAGCCAGTTTATATAATTCCTATCAACTACTGTAAATAATGTTCAAAAATGCCGATGATTATTATTGGCAATGCCCTTTTTACTACATGGTTTATTTTTTGTCTTACTACATGGTTTTTGGTTTACTGCATGGTTTGCTTTTTGTCATTTCAATTGGTATATAATTTCAGAAGACTGAACAACAGCAGTAGTACCTTTTTTTGCTCTTTATATTTTACAGAAGTATGTAAATTATTTGTGTTTGTACACACAAGCATAAGTTCATAAAGTACATTGCACTTTTATTCAGCCCTATTCAGTTATGATCCACACAGTTGTAACCATGTGGACAGGGAGACTCAATACTTTTGCTCTGATGCAGACCCTGCTCCCCACACCAGCCTCAAATTAGGAAAGTACTTATAGCTGGGAAGCCTGCTGTACAGATTTGGAACCCTGATAACATATATTTAAATTATGATACAATTTTAAAATCTGACAATACTATGTCAGCAGCAAAATATTGAACTGATAATATAGTAGCTGATTTTGTATTCCATTGCTATTTTTTTGGCCAGACATTTTCTATCAGAATACTAGGAAGCAAATTCTGGAGTTTCTGTGGAGTCTCCCAACAGTACCTCCTTATGGGTTTTTCCCCTAAATATTTTCAGTACTTCTGCAAATCTTGTCCCTGCTATTTTGGCTGCATAAACAGCAGCATTCACAGTCTAAATATGAGAAATACAAGGAATGGCACAAAGGCTGAAATGAATAGCTTTTGGAAAAGTGAAATGTATTGCCAGAGGCAGTAATCTAAAATATGACCTCATATTAAGATGAGATACAAAATACTCTCAGCAATAACTCTTATGTAGTATGTAGCTGCAATTCCCATTGAATTCCTTCAGACTTTTTTCTGAATAGACATGATAAGATTCCATTGTTAAAAGAAGGGTTGTACTTTCAGCGTTTTCTAAATGTATAACTTTTTAAATTGCAGATTTTCGCTGTTAAATTTATGCACTAATAATTTACATGTGACAGAATTATGGTTATTGTGTTATAACTTTGAAAGTAATTGATTAATAGGGAGGATAAAAACAAAAGTAGCTGTAAAATCAAGCTTTCAAACATGGAGGTCTTTTACATATGCTTTCCTACATTTATGCAAATGAAGAACATTTTCACATGAAATACAGCAATAATAACATACTTTCTATATTGAGATTGATGCAGTATTATGCTTGTGCTTCCAGTATCTCAAACATAAGTATAATACGTTAAGCTGTGGAAAACAGGTTGAAAAATTGCCATATTAGCATGCTTTGTGCATGCAAAACTATTGTCAAGATATAGCAATTATCACACACAAAAGCTACATACAGTAACAAAAACCACATCTTATATAGGAACCTCCCTTCTGACTCATAATATACGATTGCAGTCGGTTACCAAAGTTACAATGACTCGTTCTAATCATTAGCGCAAGAGACCCCTGGCTGTGACTGTGTAATTTGGACTCATTATATGACAGAAGGGACCTCTCTGCTTCTTCTTTTCCTCATATGGAAAATAGGTCTGTTTAATGCCTACAAGTGCAATATAATAGGTTTTTTCCATGTAGCGGAAACACCAGCTTTGCCAAAGAAAAAGAAAATGGAAAAAGTTTACAGAAACAACCTGTTAAACACAGTCTTTGTGATTCAAGAATCCTTAAGAGATATACTTCTTAGACGTGTTAACATTTTTGTCTTTCTTCAGGTAACTTCTGATTATGGAGTTCAGTTGTTGAACTTACATTGTGTGCGACCATTAAAAAATAACATCACCATAGACTAAAAAGGGCTAACACATTAATTGCACCTGTCTTTCAGATTCTGTGCAGGACTGTCCACGTAATTGTCATGGGAATGGCGAATGTGTGTCTGGAATTTGTCACTGTTTTCCTGGCTACCATGGAGCAGATTGTGCTAAAGGTAGTGTTATATTTGTCTTCAAATATTCCTCATTATGTGTTTTATCCTGTGCTATAGGAATCATTTGTCATTGTAGTGAAAATGATTTGTGTAACATTTTACCTAAGACATATTGGAGTTCTGTTTTCCTGTAGGACTTTTGAAAGCGAGACTTAATTTCTGTGCTACGCTATACAAGAAAAAAAAGAATCAAATGTAGAGTAAGTAGCAGCCCAATCCTACAAATGCATCTTCCCATCTCCACCTCACGCCCAGAAAATATTAACATTAAATTGTACAATTGATAAAGTCTGGGTTTGTTTAGATCATTGGCACTGGCATCTCTTTTATTCTCACACTGGTGTAAAGCCTGTTGCATTTAATCCTATGATTTTGCAGAAAGTATTTTGTAGGATGCTTTTTCAAGTGTAAGGCTTTTTTATGTTACTGCAACATTTAGGACTTAAAAGCATAGGGCTATTATACTGACTAAGTATATTTAAGAAGTTCCTAAAGATGTTTCCTGCCAGTTAATTCCAATGGCACAAACACTAGAGTTCGGCTGTCCACATATGTAGCATATAACACACAAAGAAAGGTAAGTTGTTGTTGTTGTTGTTACTATTATTATTGCTAATGCATATACAGTAGCATCTATTAATATTAATACTATTAATGTTTATATTGTAGGCTAACCATGAGATTTCTGTTCTACACATTTTTAGGATCATGCCATTATATATGGCATGATCCTTCTCTATGTGGGGAGTCTTCCCATGTGATTTAGTAACCTGATTGCCCAGGGACAGGAGCAGCAGCACATATTTGGGTGCAGTGCTGAACGTGTGGCCCCACAACCCTTTCACTGTGCTTGCGCTCCACGTGTTAGTCATGCATGAAGGCTAGTATTGTGATGACGTCTTCTGGCTACATGAGCCCAGTTTTCTTGTAATCCCTCTTTTGTTACAATCTGTTGGATATATGCCTGACAATGTTCGCACCATCCGTCAAGCAGTGTAAAGAAGAAAGTAAACTTGTTAGGAAATAGTAAGACAACTTTTTTTTCAAACAACAATAACAGTTTGAGAAGTAAAGTGTTGATAAGTCATCTTTTAACAGAAGAAATCTAATGACTGCCCATTTTGGGGATACAGCTTAGGTTGAAAAGGTGACTATTTAAGTTGACTAGAGTGACTGGAGAGAGGGAGAGAGTTTTAACTCAGAATGGTATGATTTTTGTCATATACAGTATGTGAAAAAGAAAACTAATGTTGTAATCCCAGTGATTAATCGTCTCAGTATGCTACTTTGTAAAACTCATAGTTGTTTATTTATGCTGTAGTAACAGTAGGAATAATAGTGACACTTGTTATCTTCATGCTGTACATTGCAAAGAATATTTGCTATGCCTGTTAATCTCTGGAACTGAATTTTATTTATGTTTAAAGTTATGTTCAGAAATTTATTTATGTTTTAAGGTGTGTTCTTTGTGTGTCTCTAAAGGCAAAATTTATTTCATTTTTTTAAAGGCTTTTTAGCCAGCTCTTAAATTACTTAGCCAGTTTAAATGCTGTAAAGAAGCAATTTTTATATGTGATTGGAGAAGTAACCACAGCAAGGAAAAATCAAGGAAACATATGTCTTGTGAAAGGGTTTCCATGAGTTATATTGTTACATGATATTCACCTGCTGCTGAGATAGAAATTGTATCTTCCATAGTTGGTTGTCATGTTTGTTTCTGCATCACTCTTAAGGAAAAACAAAAAACAAAACAACAACAACCCTGGACTCATTTTCAATAAGTTACACTTTCTCTATGGGGTCCACAGGAATTCCAAACACACTTACTAGGGAGTAAGCCCCATTGGACACAGCGGCTATTACTTCTGAGTAAAAATGCATAGGATTGCATAGCACGTGTCTTGAAAACTAAAGGCTTGCATTACTTTCGTAAATGATTAATATAAATAGGTCTGTGGCTATTGTAGCTAACTTAAAGGGCAGTATTTGATTCAGAGATATGTGATTCATAGCATTCAGATAAATTAACAATGCAGACCTATGTTTATTCAGAAGTAAGACCCAATGGGACTTACACCCCACTACATGTGCTTAAGACTATGCTGTGAGACACAGCTAGCAATATTCAGTTAGTGGCAATTACACTATCATTTAAGCAGATAAGCTTAAGCGAATAAACATAAAAACCATTTGTTTACCTTAATAATTTTAATTGAATTTTTGTTACCTTTAGATAACTACTTTGTACTACCACCACCCTGCTACAATTACTTCCTCTTTCTGTCCATAAAAGTGTTTTGCTTTCTTAAGCTCAGTTTTTTGTCAGCATTCCCCACCCCCCCAATGTGGCTTCATCATTTTACTGCTTTCACTTCGTTTATTTTTGACTGCTGGCAAAGGATGGTCCTATTTCAATAAGTATCAATATAAGGGTAGGTTGTTGTAGTCGTTGTTTTTGTAAATTTCATTAATAGCCTTCCATTTTGTTTTGTTTAAAATAATTAAGCCCATTAAACACAGTGCATCCATTTTCATGTTTAAATGCTTACCGTTTGATTACCACCTCTGACAAGCTGAGTACTCACGCCATATCCACTCCCTATGTTACATGAATTCTTGTGACCTCCTGTATAGGAACTTGACAAGGTAAATTTCAAATTAGTGGGTAAGTAAGTAGATACTAACTACTGGAAATGACAACTCCTGCTGGTCCACATCTGTCACTGAAGGCCGAACAATGTTACTATTAGAAAACACAGACATTGTCTTTAATTAGACATTGGTGAAAGTATGTTGGCATTCTCCAAATATTTAGTTGCTCAGCAGCTTGTAGGCAAAGCAGGGGCTCTCACATATGCAAATAACAAAAATGTGCATTGCAGTCATGCTGTTTGGAACTTTCCTGTGAAACTATTACCTTGAGAGTAATCCAGGAGTTGTCATAATGGTAGCAGGCATACATTTCCCTTTCTTAAATAAGACTAATGAAATTTTAATCGTTGTTGATCACTTCTAATGCAGTTTTTTTAAAAAAAAACGAGAAAGGCTCAATATCTACAAATCTACCATCTCGTTAGGTTCCTTTTACTCATTATCCATAGAGCATTCACAGCATTTACAAAGTCTGGGTCAGAAGGAGAAGTAATGTAATCAACAGAGGCATTAAACCATTGTTAGCAACATGGGCATAGTCAGGATTTATGTTGGGGAGGACAGGCTTCATGTTGGGGGGCAGAACCCCAGTTAAGTATTTTTTTTTATTTACTTAATACGTAAATTTATTTTATTTATGGGGGCAGCTGCCCCCCCCGCCTCCCCTTTGCTAGGCCCATGGTTAGCAATATAGGGGTTTGTAAATTTGGTATGTATATTCAGTGCATGGACCCATTTAATTAATAACAGTGGGGTAGCTATGGGAAGGAGTTCAATGTTGCACTCTTTTGATCATTCTGTCAGTGCAAGTTTGCTAGATGGAACAATCCTGACACACTGTTCTGGTGTTCCCTTGACCCTAAAGAGTGGGTTGGTGGTGAGGAGAAGAAAGAAAGCTGGGTTGAAAAGCCGGATCATAGATTGCTAAGCGGCTTGTCCCTGTAAATACATTTTAAAATGTGATTTCTTCACAGTACTAATGGGATTTTCTGAGCCCAATACACTTATGTGATGGACCCTCCACCCATCTGTAGGCTTCTAGTCCATACAAGATGTCCAGCAACTAGAAAGCAGGAAAGTTCCCTACATGCACAGAGATAACTTAAGACAGTCAATATGCGTTATATGATTAAATGAGCCAACCAGGAGAAGCACCCACCATTCTATGTATTCCTTATAGAACTCAGATGGAATCATATATTCTCCAGGAGCTTTATTTGATTCCAAGTAAAATTCATCGGTTAAAATAATATAACATTTTCACAGTAAAGCAAATAATAGTATCATAAAATCAATGTAACAAAAATACTGCAATTCAAGTACTACGGTATAATACTATTCCATGATCTCGATTTCACAATAAGCCTAGGTGTGAAGGTACATTTTGATTATGCGTAGAAGCTCATTATTAATGTGGTCATCTATGTCTCCAGGGGAAGGGAATTCCACAACAGTATGTGACTGCTGAAAAGGCCTTCCATTGAGTCTCCACATAACACAACCATTGTTGGTGGGACAACAAGAAGGGCTCCTCTACTGACTGTAAGGTTTGGAAAGGTTGGTTTGGGTAGAGGAGCTCCAACAGATAGTTGTGTCACAAGTCATTCAAGACTTTCTGTCCACTGCCCTGTCCGCTTCTGTCCACTGCTAATCATATCCACGCGGTGGTGGCAGGTGCAGCCCTGCGCGGCTGGAGGGGGAGAGTCTTGCATGGCCTCCTGACGTCACAGTCAGTTTCACCCATGGAGGTTGGCAGGATTGGCTGCCAAAAACTTCAAATCCAAATTGACCAATCATGCTCGGGGGAGGCGGGGCACGGTGCTTTGGTCGCAGACCTCACAGAGCCAGTCTTCTGTCAGGTCCATCACAAAGGCATAAAAGTCAGCTGCGCTGTGGTCAGACAGCACAGACCAGAATTGGTCATGCCGCCCAACTACCCAGTATGTTCTGGCTCTGTCTGGAGGAAAGTAGGCAGAACATGTGTATGGCCTTGTTATGAAATTACTCTGTTGCCATATTCAGGGCCAGGGCAGAATTTGCCTGCAGACAAATTGGGCCTGTCTTGGGGTTCTGCCTTCCTCATAGCAACTGTCACAACTTTGGTTGAAAGAAGAATTTTATTGGATCTTTTAGTCAAAAGCTAGGGGATGGCTGGGTGCCCCACCTCTGGATCTTGGATCAAAATTCAGGGCATGCAGGTAAAGGGGTCCAGGGGTAGGGTTCTGTTAGAAATTCCAGACAGGGACTGATGGGCCATAGAACACCCCAAATTACAACCTGGTGGGATCGCCCAATTCAATCTGATCATAGGGGGATCCTTAACCCCTGGATCAATCCTGACTGAGCTATCAGCCAGCAATCGGGTTGGCTGATTCAGAATACATACCCAGTGCCTATGCCAAAACCAAATTGCCTCTGTAATCAATAAAGTTGTAGCCATTTCAATCCCATAATGGTGTCTTGCCATTTTGTTACAACTACGCTTCCAGATCCTTCCCCTCTGAGCTCCTGCCCACTGTACAGGAGTCCTCAAATGTTTCCTTCCTGAGTCAGTATCCAAATCTAATTGTTCCACACTTCTCTAAATTTGTGACTGCATTTGGATTTTGTGTACAGTTCTGGTTGCCTCACCTCAGAAAGGTTATTTAAGAGTTAGAAAAGGACAACCAAATTGATCAAGGGGTTGGGAGATTTTCTGTATATGAAAAGGTTACAGAATTTGGGATTTGTCAGTTTAAAGGAGACATGATAGAAGACATGTATAAAATTATACATGTCATGGAGAAATAGGACAGAGAAATGTTTTCCTTCCTCTTTCATAGCACTACAACTTGTGGATATCCACTGAAGATTCAGGATGGGGGGGAGTGCTTCTTCTTGCAGCTCATAGTTAAACTATGGAACTCAGTCCCATAGGAGGCAGTGATGGCCACTAGCTTGAATAATTTTCAAAGAGGAATAGACAAAATCTTGGTGAGTAAGGCTATCAGTGAGTACTGCTGGCTGTGTTCCACCTCCATGGTTGGAGGCAGTAATGCTTCTGAATACCAGTTGCTGGAAACCAAAGGAGGGAAGAGTGCTCTTGTGCTCGGATCCTGCTTGTGGGTTTCCCACAGGCATCTGGTTGGCCACTGTAAGAACATGATACCAGATTGAATGGGCCATTGGTCTGATCCACCAGGCTCTTACATTATTACATTATCTTACATTATTATGTCTTCGCTCCTCTTTTTCATCCTTTCCAGTTGTTCATAGCTGCTAGTACTAGCAAGTCTTGAACCCAGTGATCTGCCTTCTGTTATTCTTAAAGGCTTTTTTTACCCAAGCAGCTTAAGTGCTTATTGATTGAGAACTTTTATAACTCTCAAAATGGAGGCAGCCTCATATCTCTACAGGTATTTAAAATGAATTGAATTAATCATGGGCTTAAAAGTCTCTAGTGATCTTGGTTAACTTCTCTGGGTTTAATTAAAACATCTGTGCACTTTTAATTTATCGATTCATCCAACTCATATGTCATGTTTTTAACACACCCCAGCATGCTCTGCATCATTTTTAACCCGATTTCCACTTAACTAAAGCAATTAAATTCACCCCGGATTAATTAAAGCATCTATACTTTAGTGCTTAAGTCAGCGTGTGCTGCTTTCCCCACATGGCTTCTGAATGTCAGGAATTTGACACACCTGATGATTTTTTTGTCCTTCTATGATTCTCCTTTTTTGCCTGCTAATGTGTAGTTTGATAGCACTGGAATAAGAAATTTAAATTTATTACCACAGTTCTCATTAGGAGAATGGTCATACATTTGTGTCTCTGTATCTGTTCCTCTTGCAGTTTTTAAAACCAAGAGTATTGAATGTAAAGTAATATAAAGCTTTGTAAGCCTTACCTGGTATTCTGTTATCTATACCACAAATGGCAAATCGGTGGCCCATAGTTTTATTTACAATGAAAGAAGAAGTAAGTTGTAAGATAGGATAAAAATATATCATTAAAGGTTGCATTTCTGTTTGAGAACTTCCCAAAGTATGCCTGAGTGAGTATCATCCATAATGGGGAATCCTTTTTTGCTAGATGGTGTCAGCCTTATTTATGGTGATCAACGACTCCTGAGAAGGTCAGTTTATGTGGTAAAATTGGTATTGTGCACCTACAATACCAATGTGACCACATTTCAAAGGCCATTTAACAATAAAACAGGATAACAACCTCTATCCCTGTCTGAAGTCTGTTAAAAATGCAATTACTACTAGAGAAGTACTACCACACAGTGACTTCACACAAAAACAATACATTTTTATATTTGTCTTTTCAATTTTTACTTAAAAATTGAAAAGCAATGTAAACTATTTTTTCATCATATTTCAAAATTCAGAAAATAACAAACCTATATAGCTGATATTTCCAAACATTATGTAAATGGAACCCACCCTCAGAAGAAAAAGCTTTTGTAGCAGCAACCAGATCTTGATGACAAATTTTGAACCTAAGCTTCATTTGGATGGAAGCTAGACGAGCATGATTCAAGAAAACAGACAGTGTCTCCTGGTCTCAAACAATTGGACAGCCACCCACTCAAGAAACTTCTCTGCTTCTAAACTGAACATTCAGCTATGCATTGTCAACATGAATGCTTTGAACAACCAGCCATATTGGCTGCAGCTCTGCTTGGAGCTAAAGGAGTATTTTTGTCCTTGAAAGCTTAGTGTCAGCAGGGAATCTATACTTTCTGGTGCCAAACAAAACATGCAATTTAGTTAGTCTTATCTTTCCTAGATAGCAGGTATGCAGATCTTAAGGGAAGTTAGCCTGAGAATTTGGTGGTGAAAGAGAGAAAACTGGGATTAGGAAACACTGTCTGAAATTCATATTGAGTAAAACTAAGGAGACAGGAACTGTCAGTATGGGAGGCTGTTCATGTGAGAACAGAAATAGAAAAAAAGAGTTGGAAACAGTTTTTTCTGTTGGAAATGTCCTGAATGAGGATGGGAATGGGTTTGGAAAAATATTGAAATTCCCCTCTTTTAAAACATACATTCTGAAGACTGTGCTGGTTTCAAGATTGGAGGGTTAAATAAGATTATATAATTCTGACAGATAAGAAAACCCAACATCTTCACTTCCTGCTCATTCCTTGGAAAGTAAAATAGATTGCCTGTTTGTGAAGCATTTTGTTAACAACTGGAGTTTTTTTCCAGGTTAGAGTAAAATTAGATATGGAGTAAGTTTGTAGTTTTCTGCTTAGACCCTAGTGAACCACCATCCATCTTTCTCATTGGGGAAAACATATACAATATCACAGCAGCAGTTTAATTTCTGCTAAAAAGAACATTTTGGCTTGAGTTATTACAGATGCAGAATTAATTATCCTCTTGAGGAAGGATTCTCACAGGGTCAGCTTGAAGAGCACTGGTAATAAATTGATTGCACATCTGTCTACAGCATACTTCCCAGTGGTCTGTGGAATAATGAACTTCTGTCTTAAATTGTCATTTACTTCTGAAATAATAAAAGACAGGATTTCCACCATACTGTCTAATACAGCCCAGTCCTTAAAGCTTCACCCTGCTCCTGTGAGTGCTTGTGCTGAGGGAGCAGACTGCAGGGCCCTGCACTGGGACTTGCCTTTTCTACACAGGATTAGCTCCCCCTTCTTTGCTGCAGCACAGCTCAGAATTACATATTACAGCTCTGTGTTTAAGCCGCAGTGATGAGTCTTCACGTGACAGCTTTTGAAAACATGACAGCAGCTGCCACACAGAATGCCTTTGAGATAGGGATGTCCACTGAAATTTTAGCAGCTGTTACTGCTTTGTTTTAGGGTTTTTTTTTAAAAAAGTTTTATAGTGCAGATCATGGGTAGGCAAACTAAGGCCCGAGGGCCTTAGTGTTTTTACATGAGTTTTACATGCCTGGTGTTTTTACATGAGTAGAATGTGTGCTTTTATTTAAAATGCATCTCTGGGTTATTTGTGGGGCATAGGAATTCATTCATTTTTTCCCCCTTCAAAATATAGTCCGGCCTCCCCACAAGGTCTGAGGGACAGTGGACGGGCCCCCTGCTGAAAAAGTTTGCTGACGCCTGGTGTAGATTATATTGTTATGGTCTTCATTGCCTTGGGCTCCTACAGGAAGAAGTGTTGAATGAATGAATGAGGAGAGCCTTCCTCATAGTGACCGTGCTAGAGTGGAGAAAGTTCCAAGTGATAAGAAGGAGGATCCACATGTTAAGTGTTAGAATGTTCTTGTGGAACTTTCCCCACATACATACATTTTCCATTGCTTTCATAACAGAGAGTGAAATGAACAGATAGTTGAGCCATGAATAACAGATGGACTGCACTGACAGGGAGTAAGCTGCCGAAGCACAAACCTGAGCTTTCCTGAGTGTTATTCAGGAAACATAATGACCATGACGTGGGCAGGGATTCCACCATTTTCTACGTCGTCATAATGAGAAATAAGCTGCAATTTATTGCTTTGGTCTAATTAAATAGATATTTTTTTTAAAAAAACATATTGGGCACTGTCAGAAACGAAAATTCATGTGGTTTGTGACATAACTATGAATCAGAAGCCAGTAAATGCTTTCTACTGTGAAGCCTCTACAGTTTTTCTTTGTGTACATGTATGTATGTATGTATGTACTGTTTTGTATGTATTGTGTTGTGTAACATCAGCATGGTATTTCCTTTTTTAAAAAGAACTTTATCCAACAATCAACATAAACTTACTTACCGATACACAACAACACACATTACATTATATACATCATCAGCCACAAATCTTACATATATCTATTTTACATTCCATTCATTTCAAAATAAATATGATGTAAGCTAATTAATTGGCTATCAATAATCTTCTTCTTAGAATCCCTTGAAAACAAATGAGTTCAGTCCGCTCCTTCTGTGAGCATAATTCCTATGCATGGATGGATCCCCATCAAGCACACCAGGTGGTTACAAAGAATGGGACAGGATGTCTATGCATGCATTTGTTGATTGAGCTGAAAGAGGAGGGTTAGACAGGATATGAGAGATGCATTCTTGGAGCAGCCTCACACAGCACTTAAAAACGCATCTTGACATTAATAGAAATAGCTAATACCTAAAATAATAATATCTAACAGTCATTATTTGATTTTTTTAAAATGACCTTTCTATAAACATATACATAACTATATAACATAAATATAAAAAGGTAAAGGGACCCCTGACCGTTACGTCCAGTGGCGGATGACTGGGTTGTGGCGCTCATCTCGCTTTATTGGCCGAGGGAGCCGGCGTACAGCTGGTCATGTGGCCAGCATGCCTAAGCCGCTTCTGGCGAACCAGAGCAGTGCACGGAAACGCCGTTTACCTTCCCGCTGGAGCGGTACCTATTTATCTACTTGCACTTTGACATGCTTTCAAACTGCTAGGTTGGCAGGAGCTGGGACCGAGCAACGGGAGCTTACCCCATCGCAGGGATTCGACCCGCCAACCTTCTGATCGGCAAGCCCTAGGCTCTGTGGTTTAGACCACAGCACCACCCACGTCCCATAACATAAGTATACCTTCATGTTAATATGCACAAACTCAGATCTTCATGCTTTTGAACGGGTAAAAAGTAAAGGAGTAATAACAGTTTTCTATAACATTTCAGTTATTTGTGTTAAGGACATTTATGATACGATACGATAATCTTTATTGTCATTGTCCCATACAGAACAACGAAATTGAAAAATCTACATAAAACATTCAAAACCCAACAAGCCTGCTATCCCAGCTATCCCAACCTGGTTAGCCCCCTAATAACTCTGATATCCCATTTTTAAATACAATATCCTCCCATAGAGACTTGTTACACTGCATTTAAAACCAAAATTGCATTTGGGTAGAAACTGTTTCTCAGGTGGCTAGTCCTAGTCTTTATAACCCTGTACCTTCTTCCAGAAGGCAGAAGCTGAAAGAGATCATTTCCGGGGTGCGCACTATCCTGCACTATCTCTGCAGCTTTCTTATGACACCTGGAAGCATAGATTTGATCCAAGGTGGGAAGAGTGCACCCAATTATTCTCTCCGCAGTCTTTACAACCCTGGACAGCATTGTTTTTTCCCTGACCGTGCAGCTCCCAAACCACACACAGACCATAAGTTAATATACTCTCCTCAGTACAATGGTAAAGTGTCATCAACAGGTCCTTTGAGCGATTGTTTTTCCGGAGGATTCTCAGAAAATATAACCTCTGCTGTGCTCTCTTCACCAGGTCTTTGCTGTTTTCTCCCCAGGTTAGGTCATCTCTCAACTCCATTCCCAGAAATCAAAACTCCAAGACCTGTTCCACGCACTTCCCCTCAATAATAAGTGGCTGAATATTCAATTTACATTTCCTAAAGTCCACAATAATTTCTTTTGTTTTCTTTAAATTAAGGAGTAAGTTGTTTTTCCTGCACCACTCCCCCAACTGCTCAACTTCCTTCCTATAGGCCGCCTCCCCCTCTCCAGCCGTGATTAAACCAACCACCGTTGTATCATCTGCAAGCTTAATGATCTTATTACTGGGGTATTAGGGGGCACAGTCAGCTGTATAGAGTGTATATAAAAGCGGGCTCAACACGCACCCCTGCGGCATCCTCGTATTCATGATGAGATCCGCAGAAATGTGGGAACCCTTCCTGACCCGTTGGGAATGGTTTGATAGAAAATCTAATATCCACCTGCACAAACATGGTGGAAGTCCCAGGTCTAATAGTTTGGGCACCAGTCTATGCGGAAGAATAGTATTAAATGCAGAACTAAAGTCTACAAATAACAGTCTCGCATAGTTCCCTTCGCCAAATGAGTCAGGACAGCATGTAAAGCCATTGCCACAGCATCCTCCCTGGATCTCTCATTATAATAATACATTATTATAATGTATCTTTCATGTTATTATTTTGACTTAGAGCCCAACTAGTCCGAAAGGTCCCTTCGTTTAGATGTTACTACCGTGTCAAACAATGTTCATCCTTAATAATACTATCTCTATTCTTGGTTTTTAAACTTGTTTATTTTATTGTGTTTTTTAATTAAGGATGTTTTAATGCCCTATTGTATTTAATGCTGTATACCTTATTTGGCAATTGCTTTTATAGTTGTAACTATAAAATGCATGGAAATTATTTTTCTTTCATATGCAAAGATAGTGCTATAATATTCAGTATCCACAGTTGTATGCTGCTTGATATAGAGATTTATTAATAGATTTCAGATTATAAATTGTGCAAAATGAGAAAGTGAACCTATTTATTGAAATTATATCCACTGTTGAAATAAAATGCAATTCAGACCCCAAAGTTGGGGTCTCTTTTCATCAAGTAAAGGTTATTCAGTAAAAGTTATTTGCATCTCTCATAGATCTATAGGTCCTCAAAGATCAATCAGAGCAGCATGACTTGCATTTTCCATTAAATCACAATTAGAAGTGTGTTGCTTATGTGTATAGTCTTACCCATAGCCTTGTACACAGTCAGTATGTGGATATATATGCATGACATGCTGTTACCTTTTTTTCTCTAATTCAATTTTCCAGCTGCGTGCCCAGTTCTGTGCAGTGGCAATGGACAATACACCAAAGGAGCCTGTTTGTGCTACAGTGGCTGGAAAGGGCCAGAGTGTGATGTACCAATAAGCCAATGTATTGATCCTTCATGCGGGGGCCACGGTTCTTGCATTGAAGGGAACTGCGTCTGCTCTGTTGGCTACAAAGGCGAAAACTGTGAGGAAGGTAAATGCTACAATACAAACTATATTTTTGCAGCTTTTGTTGAGTAAAGGGGGTGAGAGGACAAAAAGAAATGTGCCATAATGCTGTGGTTACAATAAGAATAATAGTACTGGACAAGAATCTCAGGAATTCAGTACCTCCTGTGTTATTGGCTGGTAGAACTTTTATTTATACTTCTTTTCTTCCATGTACTTAGAGTCCTAATCATTCTACCAATTGCAGAATAGTATATACCATAGGTAAATCTGAGTGATTCTTTTGTTGAAGAGTCCAGATCCATCTTTTCTTTCTTTTGAAATATGGATTATATTTATTGAACGTTTTTAAAGTGCAAAATGCAGAACAAAACAAATAAAAAAGACGGTATATAAAATGGCATAATTGGAAACCCATAAAAGCAAACACTTCAGTCATAATTAATTCAGAAAAAGAGGAACCAGATTTGAAAGACTACAGGTATCCATGTCACTTAGTGACCCCATGTAGAGTAAATTATTATTGTTACATGCAATCACGTTGAATTAAAGGAAAGTAGATGGTACACAGAAAGGACGGCAATTTAATGAATTCTAAAAAGCACTTTGTATTGAACATTTAAGTAGCTGCAGTTTTCTGCAGAAGGAGTTGGGGGCAGAGAAGAGAAGTGGAATCGAACATGACCATATATAGCCAACAATGAAGCTTTTTAATGATTTTTGTATATGGTTAATTTTTGTAAGGTGTTGCATGCCATAAATGGAGAGATTTCATTTAATACTGCTGCTTTCAGAAGCATACTCCTCTTTGCCAGAAAATAAGGTGCTACAGTCGAAGCATGCAAAGTAGCTGGTTCCATGTACAGTAGAAGATATATGCTATCAGCATCCAATGCTATGTTCCTACTAAATTATCATGTAAGGAATGCATGTGACAGTATGGACCATTCTCTGTTCTTGAGCATACCTGTCCTCGGGGGATGAGTATGTCAAATTTTTACCTACATATTTAGAATTCAGTGTCAGGACATACTTGTAGGCAAAGGAAGCACTCCTTTCAAGGGAAAGTAAGAAGTAATTTGAAACACCTCCAGCTTCCTTTTATATTAGCACATATTGCAGGAATAGTAGAAGCATGCTGATTTGCTTCAACCTCTTCTAAAGTCATTTGCAAAGGCAGCTTCCTTGTTTAGTGCACTTCCTTAATTGCTAAGGTAAAGTGAGTCCTGCTGTGGCAGTATGTGTGCCACATGTAGGTTCCGGATCACAGGGAGGCTTCTAAGTGCAGGAGGATACACTTAGACTCTGCTTTGAGATCTTTCCATTTGGGAAGATGATGCAGCAGGTGGGAGCACTGTGTGCAGCCCTGGCGTCATCTCCATGCATTAACTCCACACAGTTTGGAATAATGTGTGAATAAGGCTATCGAGTAAATCTGTAGCTGAGAGCAGTTTAAGACACAAGATTGTCATGTGTCAGGTGAAAATAACCCATTGAAAAGAAAACTGAGAGCAGAAGAACACAGGGATGTACGTGCTGAACAGTGCTTGCTCGAGGCATTTTGCTGCCTCATCTAGAGCCCAAATGGCATGCACCCCTTGTACGGCTAGAGCCACACACATTGAAAAGTCTTGCTGCAAAATTCATACACCAATTCCTTTCCAAGTTGCTTTACCCTGCTGCACAGAAAAGCCAGCCCTGTTTCTGAAGCCTCTGATAACTGGGGATTATGGTTGATGGATACATTTTGCATCTCCATAAATGCATTCTGCCCCACCCTTGCTGTATAGCTGTAAAATAATAAGGTTTGGATTACCAGCCCTCTAATACTATATTTCATAGTAGGAGAAGATTTTTGTGTGTGAGGCCTGTTCCTTATCCCTTATCCCCTCCACTCCTGAAACTCAACCTTGCCCCAAATATGCCCACTTGACCACTTTGATCTGTCTCATATTACTTGTTTTGCGGTTGTAAAATATCAATCTTTCAGTGTAGCAGTACCTGTATTTTGGAGCTCCCTGCCTACTGATATCAGACAGGTGCCTTTGCTGTGCTTTTTTCAGCATGTTTGTTTGAGCAAATGTATCCAAACATGACTGTTGACGTGTTTGTTTTTGGTATTAATTTTAATTTTCTGTTTTTATTTTTTAAGTGCACGTATTGATAATTTTAATATTTATTGTAAACTGCTTAGAGATTTTACTATTCTTGAAGTATATAAATTTTGTTTCATAAAAATAAATAAATAACCTGAACAGAATTACAAGGCTCTGTTGTAGGTTGGAGGTGTACACAGAAGCACTCTTCTTATGGAATATGCTTCCACATTTTGTTGTGGGCTTCAGATGTATGCTGCTAATGCCTTAATGGCCATTTAGTCTCCATCAGTTTTATCACATTGTGTTTCCCCATGGATAATGTACCGAGGAACTGTTTGATAGGGACGTGCAATAGGGTCTGACAAATCTTGTATCAAAAATGAAAGTGGAATTACTACAGACAGATTTGGGGCTTGGGGCTTAATTGTCCTGGTAGAATATCTCCAAAGTGAAGCGGGGACCTTTTTGTGGTGCTTCAGAGGTTCAGATGTTTTTAAAATGTTGCAAATAGTGGATTTGCAAAAATTCAAACATTTCTCGTTAGATTTGCCATATAAATAAAATGCCATGGTTAGAGGGGGATACCCATAACTGATAGATCTAAGCTTCTAATTAGATGGCATGCTTTTACCAGAGCTCTCTACGCACTGCGCTTTGGGGAAGAGATGTTGAAACAATGTGTATCACCTTGTTCTCTTGTCTGTGCTCTTTGCTAGTTCTGCTGGTTGTGCTTGATTGAAAACTGCTGGACATGGTCTCTGTGTCATGTTTCCACACATCCTCTCCTGTCAAATCAGTGTTACACTTTGTTTCTGTGAGTTTTGGTGTGAACTGAGCAGAACACAAGGCTCAAGTTATTTTTTTAATCATATGTCTCTGGCTCCACTGTTCTGACATTTCCTTTACAATGTATGACGTTTTAATAATAACATTGCTGTCCATAAAACTACAAGAATTGAAGCATATGCCTTTTAGTTATCTCACCCCCCCCCCCACTTTAAAATCCACTTTAAAGGTGCACAACACTAATATCTCTGGACCTTTTGATTGTAGTTTCTTGCTTAACTCTTTCATTGCCCAAAACATGTGTGTTCATCTTTCCAAAGGTGCTACCATGCAAGCCATTTCCATCCAGTTCTGCCAATAATATAATCCTTTTTTGGGGGGGTGGGAGGAATTAAAGATGCTCAGCACAAAAATCTGTAAACATTTTTATCTGTAGTTTGGCAGGCATTATCCACTCAGAAGTGGGGGGGGGGCTACTTTGCTTGCACATTTCATCCATTTCTGTCAAAAGAATTTTTTCATGATGCAGAAGGCATGAGTTTCATTTTCCAAGTCAAGATTCAAACTCCAAGCTGAATTGGACAGCTTCCAAAGCACTTTGGATTGAATTTTGCTCTTGTTCAAAGCACAGAAGTGGGGGCTGGACCAAATCTTGTGAGCAGTGTGAATTCCCCTACTATCTGATCTAAAGCTTACTGAAGTGAAAGCTATTAATATTACCTAAGCCTTTAATAAAAGTGTATTATTTCTATGTCTCTCTCTCTCTCTCTCTCTCTCTCTCTCTGTGTGTGTGTGTGTGTGTGTGTGAGAGAGAGAGAGAGAGAGAGAGAGAGAGAGAGAGGAGAGAGAGAGCGACAGAGGCAGGGGCAGTGATTGATGATCACTACATTATTGCATAAAGTGCTTACAAATACCTGGCATTATATGTACAGTAGCCATGCATGCATATAGTAATGCTGGCTTTCAGAATGTACACTGCAGCTTTTTGTATCCGACATAATTACAAGGGCTCATTCATCTACTTAAGAACTACTTACAAGATGAGCACATTTTCCTTTGAAAGAAATGCTATAATAGATTTTCAAAATTAAACCTAGGAAATGTTTATGCTGTATAACACATTAATGTTTATAGTCCATAGTCAATTATTACTGTTAATGTCTATACATGTACATACTCGTGACATGTTGTTATTCCATTTCAACTGTCCTTTACAAGTCATAGTAGTCAGAACCTGTGTTGCCTTTCCCTCAAACTAGTTTTCATCTTCAAGTTATCAGAGTACGGGAAAGGAATACTATCAGCTACAGGCAGATCACCTTTGTACTGCAGTTCCTTTACATTTCCCATAAACACTTGAACATTAATGAAATCCTGTTCTTTTTAAAAACTCTTTGTAACTGCTAGAGTCTGACCTTCCTTTGTGTTAGGAAAAAGGGTGCAAATAATTTCATCAAAAGCATGGAAGGATAAGAAATTTGAAAGATAAATCGATTTTAGAAAGCAATGTGTTTTAACTACAAGCATAGAAGGTGAAATAACATGACGAGAAAGGTTAAAATAACCTTTTGCACGCCTCATTTGAAAAAACAGATTTCCATAGTATTGGCACATGTTCTTTTAAACACTTTCGTTTTACAAACATTATGCACAGTTCTTCAAAGGTTTCTGAATACAATAGTACAGGATTAACCTCTGGCCCTTGAGATGTTGCTGGACTACAACTCCCATAACCCCTGACTATTGACCTTGCTGGCCAGGACTGATGGGAGGTGGAGTCCAACAACATCTGGGGGGGACACAGCTTCCCCACCCCTATAGTAGTGTAGATAATGAATAGTTAGGCAGTTCCTCAACAGTTTTAAAATCTTGTTGCGTTGCATTTCAGGAATTAACACAGTAACAAAACACATAAACATACCTGAATTTTTATTAAAGGGTAAAAATCTTCTCTATTGATTTGTGCTTTTGGAAAGAATGATCAAGGTTGATTCATATGCTACTTTCCAGCTAGGAAATGGAATTGGATACTGTAGGTCAGCATTTTCCCCCCGCTAGCTTTTTATTTCAGATATTCATCATAGTCATATCGTTCAAACAATTTACCTGAAATGGCCATGGCACCAAAATCAATATTTGTGATCTACAAATTTTGCTGCATAAACACTGTTGCTCTATTAAGTCTGCACACAAAAATGAAAATAGCTAACTTGTCAGGCTTCATTCAATGCAATTTGGGGTAGAAAGTGAGTGAAATTAACAAATTAGGTTAGGTTAACAGTGTTTTTCTTGTCACTTTCATGGTTGAGTCATTTTTCAATGGCATTTAACTTTGTAAGTGTAATTCTTGGCCCTAGAGGAGCTTACAGAACACATTGTCGGGGAAACTCCTTGACCTTCTTTTTTGTCCTTGTGGGAATAAATTACATTCACTCTCCCCTTTTGTCAATCCATGGAGGCTTCATCACTAAATGAGTTCTAATGATCTGAGCTCTAAGGGGTTGCAGATTCTAAGTCTCATATTGTTAAGACAACTTTTGAGATGCACTGTCTAAGTATGATAGGCTCCATTCACAAATCCTTTCTGAATAATATTGGACATCCTTCTAAAAAAGAAATGGGCTGTGACTCAGGGCCCTTTCTCACCCCCTGAGCCTGTAGCAACTAGTGCTGACATCACTCTGCAGCTAGACTGTCATGCACATGATAATGCTATGTGATGAACTGAAGTTTACTGGGTGGGGAGGTTGATGTCTCAGGACGGGTTGGGTGCACTGGTGAATCCAATCCAGGTTTCCTATTGATGTACCTTTGTAGTCATAACTGCACCACTGCTCTGCCCACCCCTACACTGTCCCAGTAAGCAGCAGTAACATCACTATTGCTAGACATTCCTTGTATCTATTTTATGTGAACTAGCTATGGAGCCAGGAATATGTAACACACATTTGCCTAGTACAGGAACAGTGAGCCTGTAACCCCCCACATGTTGCTGGACTACAACAACCACCATCCATAACCATTGGCCATGCTGGCTGGGGTTGATGAGTACCAGAGTCCAACAACATATGGAGGACTACAAGTTCTCTACTTCTGGCCTAATACAATGGGGAAAAGTGATTAGCTTAATTAATTCTGTGCAGATTAGTAGGAGTGAGCCTTTTCTGTTCAAGTGACGCAGACGGGGGGGGGGGGTGCTTCCAGACCATCACTATTTTCAGGTGGGATTCAATAACATACCACCGTGTTCAGGATGTGCAATTCTAGTTCATTCACAGGTCTTGCGCAGCAAACCCACTTCCCCCAAAGATCAGGCTTCTTGCAGTAAGGAAAGTGACTGGGGAAATGCAATGAAAGTGTGGGATAACAATTGCTTTGATGCAACATCATCTGACTTCCTCACAAACAAATCCGAATGAATGCTCGCTAAATACCCAACATCATCTAGCCTCCCTGTGAACAAATCAGGACAAACAATCAATAAAGAGGTCACCTGGAAGGGATCTTGTATCCATTAACCAACTTTGATACTTTCTCTCTGACTTACTTGCATCTCATTCAAGGTAATTGAAAGGTGAATGCTTTTAATTCCTTCTCCATTGCTTTCAAAGTTTGTTCACATTTAAAGGGAACAGCTCTCCTTTTGCATTCCAGGAGGCAGCTGTGTCTGGGAGTGCTTTAGCTTAGTTTAGGCTAGTATAGCAACCAGCTCATAGTTACACATTTGAATTAGCTCCATCTACACTGGATTATGATAACACAGTCTAACCTCAGCTGGTTGTAAATGCTGCTGCAAGAGTTCTGGCTGGTGCTGGTTTCTTGGCGAGTATTACTTTACAGCTATATCAATAGTACTACTTAGTAGTCTATTTCCAGGTACAACTCAGAGTAGGAGGTATATGTTTAAAGCCTTATACAAATCAGCTTTGGACCATGATATTTAAAGGACCATCTCCCCCACTTTTCCATATGAATCTGTGATCAACTGGTGATGCCCTTCTGTGCATCACACCACCTTCTGAGGCACAGTCGCTCCTAGAGGGCCTTTTTCTGTTGTGACACTCAAAGGAGACAACCCTTCCCCAAATGATTTGTTTGCGTCTTCACAAGTGGTCTGTTGTTCAATGAAGAAAACACCTCTTTTTCAGCAAATCCTTGGTCGGTCTGCTGCTTACATTTGTGTTTGTTCATCTGCTACTTGTTTATTTGCTCTAGATGCTGCCTGTAATTGATTATTTAGATTGTATTTTTTCAAATGGTTTTATTTTCTTACCTACACAGCAAATGTGTACATCTTTGGAATCTATAAAACAAATTAATCTTAAAGGGGCAAACCTCTGGCTGGTATTCTTGCACTTTGACAATGCTAGAGAACCTCCTGATATGGTACCTTTTGGCACTATGTCCCTGATAACCTCAGTGGGATTAAGGATGCGATCCTACACACATTTAGGACTGAGTCCCATAGATCTTTGGAGAAGACATTTATATGACTGCTGTAATTAAGTCCCAGTGGCAGTGAGTCTTACTTATGAGTAAACATGCATAGGCTCACCTTATGCTAAATTAATACCTTTAGAATTTTGTTTTAAACAACCAAGGCTGAATACATACCACACATTTAAAGCATGTCCATTCATCCCCCTCCCCAAGAATCCTGGGAACTGTAGTTTGTTAAAGGTGCTCTGTAAACTATTGTTCCCATGCTTCTTTGGGCAGGTGGGGAAAGTGCTTTAAAAGTATGGTGTGCATAGAACTCAAGTTTTTTCTTTCATAAAGCAAAATGCCAGATGATGATGAAAATGAGGGTTGGAATTTGTGTATTTTATTCTTAGCAAAACTTAGGTGCTACTAAAGGTGTGTTGTTGTTTTTAGATTTAAAGACTGGCACAAGTGTGAATCCATAGTGGTAAAGGCACATAACAAATTAAAATTAACAAGGGCTATTGACATAGTTGGTGAGCCCGGCTGTGTACATTAAAAGTAAGAAAAGAAACCATGGGTTGCCATCTCTGTGTAAAAGGCAAGCTAGTGACACATACAAAAACCATAATTTTCCAGTGCCTACTCTGCTTCAGTTTTCACTGAAAGAGACAAATTAATCAGATGAAGATAACCAAGAAAGTGAAGAAATACAGGTCGGGGCAGGAAATGAATAGATCATATTTTAATAAATTTAAATCAACATGGTCTGATGAAGTATACGTTTGGGTGCTGAGGGAATTAGCTGAAGAAATTGCAAAGCTATTAGCAATTATCTTTGAGGGCTCCTGGAAGTCAGGTGAAGGAAAGCTAGAGAGAAATGCAAGGGTCGGGAATTATAGATCAGTTTGTCTTATTTCTGAAAAAGGTAAAATAAATGATGAAAAGATGAAAACCAGCTTGTGAGCAGATGGAAGGAAATGGGATGGTTGTTAGTGGCCAAAATGGATTGTTAAACTAGTCATACTAAATAAATCTATGATGAAGATCCATGAGCCCTTTAAGCCACATTACTTGCAGTTCTATACTGATGAAGTCCCGTTAGCTTCAACAGTTTATCGATTGTGGCCTCTAGTCTTTCTTTCTTTCTTTCTTTCTTTCTTTCTTTCTTTCTCTCTCTCTTTCATGGGACAGCTGCTATATTGGGTGGATAGTATATAGTCTAAACTCTTGATTTCATTTCATTAATTCTTTGTATGCAGTTGTACAGTATGCTCTTTCATGCAATCTAGAGGATGATGTACAATTGAAAGAAAAATGATCACTTCAGACCAGTGCTATTTTTATTTTATTTTATTTTATTGGAAAAGGGGTGCCAGAACTCACTATGAACGCCTTCCTTGTTCTCTTACAATGGCAATGGCGCTCACCTGAGAGGTGCCGGAACTCAGTTCCAGTGAGTTCCAGTTGAGAAAATGTCCTCCTTCCTACTATCTTAGAATGGATGTAGCTCTAAACTGAAAATATTCAGCATTTGCATGTTCTATGAAAGACAAAGAGAGCTTAAAACCTTAATCATTCTAAAAGGAATTGTTTTTAGCCACCATGGCAAAAGTATCTTCCTCCTGGGCTGGGATACTTTCTGCATGCTAGTATGTCTGTTTCTGCCCTGGCACCCTTCTCACATTTTTTTTTCCTTCTCACCATCATCAACCATGCTTCAAACACCATGGCCCATGGCGAAACAGAGGTGGCTCTTGAGGCCCTGCTTAAAGAAACAATATGATAATTATTTGGGGAAGATGTAGCTAGAGATTAGAAACTGACAGAATTATAAGTTAGTACACTCGTGATACTCCTTGGAAGTAGCAGTGTTTTCTGTTTTTGTGTGTGGGCACAGGACATCACCAAATGGGTTGTCATCCTCCAATCACTCGAAGGCAGGAAAAGCATCGTTACTCCAAAATGATCTTTAGAGTTATCCTTCCCTTGGAGAGCCAGTTCATTTTTCCTGTCTCTCTTGAAAGGGATCTGATTTGATGGTTCCCTTGTGGCCTTCTAATTCTGGTTCTGTATATGTGTTCAAGTGCAGAGAATTTGGATGCAGTGAGGAATGTGTGTGTGATTAGAGACTTAGGGTAAAGTTACCATTTTCCTCTCTTAATTCAGAACTCTGTTTGTCTGGGATTTACCCCTGCCCCTGTACATTGTTGCTGATCTTTCTATGAGGCATCACCTTCCCCTCAGCATCCGTATATGTTATATTCCCTTGCTAATTAATTCATAGCTGATTTCCCCTTTACTATTTAATTAATTCTTACTTTATCCCTCCCCTATTGATCAGTTCTACAACTAATCATATATACCTTGACCTGATCAACCTCTAAACTCATCCCTTTCATAATCAGTTGCCAGACTTTATACAAAATTTTCTGAGCTCCTGCTTACCACCTGTTTAAAATCCTACCTAGCTGGGTCTCAACTTACTGAACCAATTATGCAGCAACATGACAAAAACATCAAACTAAAGGGCAGTCAAGTCCTCACTCAAGACCAGAAGGGCATGCTAATTAGCTTTCATGCTGGACGTGGCAGACCTAGAGGAGTAGAGATCTGGCATGGCAACTGGCACCTGTCATTTTCTGAGTGCTAAAGGCGCAAGTGGAGGTGCAGAATGGCCTGATAGGCCCTGTGGGAGTGATGGAGGGTACCAGAGCTGGACAAAACCCAAACAGCCCCGCAGTGGCGGTGGTGGCAGCAGGTCACACAGTCCCAAGAGGGTTTGTATGTCCTGCAGTAGCAGCAGTAGCAGGCACTGTATTGAAATCCTTGAGACCCAAGTATGCTAAAATTTCCTAGACGTTTTGAGTGGGATTCAAAGTAGTGCAAGTGCCCTGTACATTCTAAATCTGTTCTTGTGGTCCCCCCAACCCAGCAGAGCAGTTTTGGGAGTAAGGGCTTTGTTGGGGAAGAAGGGAGAAAGGATCCATTGTGTGAGCGGGCCCTGTTCTGTGCATGCAACAATTTGGAAGGTAGAAGGAAGCCAAGTCAAGCACTAGTTCTTAATTACAAATTTCTTGTAATATCCAGCTGGAATGTAAAAAGTTTAAGAAGAGGAGCCAAAAGTGATTGGTTCCCTCAGACGAATCAATGAAGAAACTCTGAAGTCCCATCATATCTGCTGTAGCATGATGAAATGTGTGGGGTTAAATGGCAGTTAAAGGAGTAATGTGGTGCAGCTTCTCTCAGCAGTGTAGATGGAAAGGCCTTCCAGTTCCATGCTAATATTTATTTTGGGGGGAAAGCTTTACCCCACCAAGAAATGCATTTTGTGCCCTTATGTGTCCCTTCCTGGATCCCATCCCACTCACCCACCCCCGATACTACCACTGTTCAACAGCCACACAGAATGATTCAAAGTACAGAACTTAAGGATGTGTGTTTTGGCTGTTTAGCAAACTTTCATATCAGTAATGCTGATGGGGGCTTGGCAAGGTGGCATTTATATCTCGCAGAACTACTCAGTGCAGAGTGGCAGGACTCAGGAGAAATTAAGGAAAAGGGGACTCCAAACCCCATCACAGGTAAAATAGCTGCTGGGATAAAATAGCTCACACTTTCAAATACAGATGCTTGTGTGGAAACAGGCAATTGTCATAAGTTGTTCAAAAGTTGTGCTCTTGTTTGGCATGTTCATCGGGGATCTGATGTTTTCCTGATCAGCACATTTAGTGGGATTGTTCAGTACTATTCTTCCCACCAAATCTGCCCCTCTCCCACTTGAACTTAACAGCGCTGGTGTGAATGTATGGTACACTGGAGTCATTTGCAGAGCTGGGGGAAAAACATGTGTGTCTATCAATATGGATGTTGACAACCTGGTTTATGCTGACTTAAGCATTCAGATTGACAGCTTAAATCAGGTAACAGAAAGAGAGAGAGCCTTTCCATCTCTATTGTAGCCTTTCCATCTCTTCTCAACAGGATAAAGCTTTTGTAAATTAGAGGGGTAATTATTTTGAGAGATTCTGCAGAAAAACACAAAGGATTAGATTCTTAATGACTCTCAGTTACAGAAATTGCTATGTACAGGTTTGTGCTGTTGGAACATCTGCAGAATTAGAACTGAATATAAGCCACTTAGGTATCCCAATGTTTGGAATATTATGGTGTGTTTTCAAATTAGCCCTGCCTGCAACTTTGTTTTGATGATCTCCCCTTCCTTTGTTTTTCTGGCTAGATTCAGCTTTTGGAATCTCTTCCAGAGCAAGCAGAGTGACCTTTTTATATTTTCAGATTCCCAAAATAGATAGCCTAAAGAACAACTGCACGTGTTTGCTCTAGTTCATTGCAGCAAGGCGGAACCTGCTGAGCACAGATCCATCAAATGGTGTCAATTCAGACTGTACATTCTTTGCGCTGACCTTTTTCACAGAGTGTTTGTTTTGTTTTTGTTTTTTTGTGTGTGTTTAGTTGATTGCTTGGATCCTTCCTGCTCCAACCATGGTATCTGTGTAAATGGAGAGTGTCTCTGCAGCCCAGGCTGGGGAGGCTTAAATTGTGAACTTCCACGTGCCCAGTGCCCAGACCAGTGTAGTGGGCATGGCACATACCTCTCTGACACAGGCCTCTGTAACTGTGATCCCAACTGGATGGGACCAGACTGCTCCGTTGGTAAGAAAAACATTTAATTTGTGCAATTTATTTTAGCCTTTTGAAATCTTGATAGTCAATGGTCCTTGACTACTCATTCAGTGATTCAGCTCAGTAACTCAACTGTTACAGTGACTGCTACACTTCTAAGGTAAGTTCAGACACCTATATTGAAGCTCTCTTAATGATTCTGATGAGTCTGCTACATGAAGGTATAGTATATGACACATATTTTTTAATTCTATTTTTTTCAAGGAATAGAGTAATACAATGTAATTTTGAAATTTAGTTCTTGCCCCACCATTCTCACTTTATATTTTAAGGGGAAATGTTGATTGTCCCCTCCTCACGTATCCATATGATCCTTGGTAACTAACATGATTCTATCTGACTTACTCTTACTCTCACTCCTCAAAAGGTATCTGAATGATAATGTAGCTGGCATATATTGCTGATACATAAGGTCAAAATACAAAAGACTTACACTTCCAATTTATTTCATTTTGGGAGGCTGTATTTTGTAGCATGGTCATGAAGAAGCATCCTGGCATCTAGATGTGGCAGTTCAGAGTACATCCAACAAATTGGTGATTTAAAAATGTACTCATTTTCTTAGGTATTAATTGGGGTGAATCTTGAAGCTAGCCTGGTTTACTCAGATGTCTGTATATCTTGCCGATGATAGTGCAAATCCGTAAATCCAAGATGCTGCCAGTATCCATGACAATGTTTGGCAATAACCGAATTCCTCTTTTTTCTCCTCCCAGAAGTGTGCTCTGTAGACTGTGGCACCCATGGTGTCTGCATTGGCGGAGCATGTCGCTGTGAAGAGGGCTGGACGGGGGTAGCCTGTGACCAACGTGTCTGCCATCCCCGCTGCACAGAGCATGGAACTTGTAAAGATGGGAAATGTGAATGCCGAGAGGGCTGGAATGGGGAGCACTGCACCATTGGTAGGCAAACGACAGCCACCGAAACAGGCACATATTGCTTTCTTTTCATAACTTGTAGAAACATAGTTACTATTGTGTATGGCAAAGGGCTGTCCCTTTATGGACTCTTATGCTTCCAATTTTTAGTGTTATTGTGGTCTTTGTTTTTTATGCTGACATTTGTATTTATGATTTGGTTGAGATGTGGGTTGTTTTATATTTTATAAATAATTAATTTTATAACTGCAGTTTTATAACTGTAGCAGTCATCAGTTTCCATTGAAAAATATTTAGGTTTTAAGTTTTTATAAACAAACAAGCATCACTAGCTTCATTTCTGAAACCCCAAGCAGGAAAATCTGTTTCAAGTCAGTACTAAGTTAAATTGTGTACTGATGTAAACTAGGTTTCCACTAAACGATATACTATTTATTCTATGTGGGTATTACCTACAAGATGAGATTTTCAACTAAATTTTAGTTTGTGTGTGTATTTCAACAAATGTCCTTCTTTTTCCACTTCCTGACCTGATGCTTCCTGCTTATTAAATATTCCATTCAAAACACATCACCACAATACCCATCAAGAGCAGGGGTCAAGTTGAGGGGGAACTGGCTTCCCGTTGTTACAGAAATAGCTCCCTAGCATTTTCATGCGTTGTTCTGTGACAGTGGTCATGGTGTTTGCCTATAGACTGACACAGCATGGGAGGGCCGAGCCAATGCTACAGCATGCTGGTATACCCTTTCCAAACAGCATGCTACTCAGCACAGCTTTGGAATCATGCCGAGTGCCATGACTAACACAATTGCATCTCCACTGTGATATGTCAGCCTGGAAAGTAATAACAAACATATATCGCTTCAGATGTTTTTGACCATTTTGAATTTTAAACCTAAGTTACTTAATTTATCCATTCAAGATGTATGTTGTGCATGGAAAACCCAGATAGCTGCTGAGAATTTACTTATGTTGTGTACAAAAGTAATACAAGACTGAGCACATCATTATTTGTAAACCTGGAAGAAAAACCTCAAGAATGTGTGCCTGTTGTTTTTTTCCCCCTGTGCCATTTATTTGGATAACGAATTCTTTTCAAAATGTCCAGGAGAATTAAAAACAAGCAGATATTCAATATTTCTTTTTTTTAACGTTTCTTTGGTGGGTGAATGAAACATTTTTAAAAAGGACAAATTATAATTGAAATTATGATGGCAACTGGAGACTCTAAAAGGACAGCCCTATTACCAGTGACTTGTTTTTGTTTTAAACCAAAGTTATTTGGATGTGTTTGTCAGAATTTTATTTTATTTTTGTTAAGTGTCTTTTTTTTAAGTCTCTTTGGGTAGCTAAACCTTTTGGGACACACACTTAAATTAGAAAGAGAAATGACCTTTAAAATATATATATACATATCCTGCACATATTTAAAGGTGATGCTAGCGTACTGCTATAGCATACTTCTAACACAGTTTATAAACATTGAATCAATATTCCCAAGCAGATGCAGGCTGGTTTTCTGTTTTTGTTTTTGTTTTGGTGTTATGCATTTCTACAGCAGCAACAGCAGCAGCATCCCTTTTTAATGTGGTTCATTTATGGGGTAAATTTCATTTATGGGGTAAATTTCAAGACTAATTTCGGTTTATATGAATGTTGTATCTAATTAATAATTGTTCCAAAAAGGTTTACCTTACTCCACTAACTTTGTGTTAACGTCTTTATTCTTAAAAACGTCTTCATGTATTTTTGTAACCTAAGTGTCTTACAGTGCAGTCCTATGCATATCTACTCAGAAGTAAGTCCGAATTAATTCAGTGAGACTTACCCTCAGGTAAGTGTGTATAGGACTGCAATCTTAGTTTGATGTTACTGTGCACCCAACAAGATGAATGTATTTAGATTGCTCGGATATGATTTGTTCTAGATAACACTTTATGCCTACTGGTTAATAGTTCCAACTATAAAGGCTAAACTATGAAGAAAGCATTTTACCTTGTTTATCACAAGTGAGAGGAAAAAACAGCCACTTTTGAAGTACTGTCAATGTACATTGTCACAGTCTTTCCTGCAAATAATTTCCAAAGCATTGTCTACAGATTTGAACTTTGTTTTTCCAGTGTAAAATATTGACGCATAAGCACTCCTCTCAAACTTTGTAGGACTTACGAGTCGTATAAAAACTGTAGCCTTATTATTGACGCATAAGCACTCCTCTCAAACTTTGTAGGACTTACGAGTCGTATAAAAACTGTAGCCTTATTATTGGTGAATAGAAAATATACTGAGAATAATGTGGCCTTATTATGCTTTAGGATTGGAGCTTACAGAATCTTAAAATGTTTACAAAATTAACTTTTATCCTTCGGTTTCTATTTTTTTCTATTTTTTCTATTTTTTTCAACAAAGGAATTTGAGCATCTTCATTTTTTCTTTTTACTTCAATCCTGCCAGGAGCTTCATGTACATAGAAGTAGACTTCCCCATAATTTTTCCAAGCTGATGAAAAAATGTGATTCCATATCCTGCCCCCCCCCCCCAAATCACCCTCTTCCATGTTTCCAAAACTTTCCTTGACAGTGGTGGTGCTAACACTGGGCTTCACAGCAAGGAGGACCTTGAGGAATGCTGTCCTAGATTCCCTCAGGGAATGTAGTTTACTTGGGGGGGGGGGGGTCCTGGTGTCCAGAATGCAGCTGCAGAAGTGTTCTCAACAAAATTAAAGCCCCAGCCCCTACTATCCCCAGTATTATTACCCCAACTGCCAGATTAATTCGAGTGTAAAGGGTAGGAGAATTCTGAAATACAGGAGTTAATTTTTGACACAAACTCTCACCTATTCTAGACGTGGATGCTCACTACAGGTAAAAACAGTACTGTAGAACTACTGAAGAACACGCAGTGCAGTAATAATAATATATATGTTGAAAATGATGCGTTTTCAATCTTAAGAGGTTAAGTGAATATAACTAGAAAAGTGGTAATGCAAAAACCTTATGCACCATTTTAAAAATGTGCTCATTGCCACTGATCTTCACTTAAACAGCCACAGTAGGTGGTGGCCTTATGTCAATGAAGTAGATCCCAGAGATCTTTCTATATGGCATATTGCAACCACTATCCCATTCCTGCACCTGCTAACTCACAGAGAAAAACAGCTCCCTGCAGTGTTAATGAAGGTCTGTGGTGTACTTATGAAGTGATTTACAATCATCGGATAAGGTTATAATGAAACCATAGAACAGAAATTACAACTGAGCAACAACAAAAAGAAATATGCCAATACAAAGTGAATTCTTGAACATATTACATGCTAAAATTTTACCATGAGAGTTTGGGGTTTGTTTGTTATTTTCTGTGATTTGTTTGATGATTTCCATGTGAAAACCAGAGGTTGCGTTTTTGCTTAGATCATCCACTGCCCAATTTTTATATATACAGAGCCCCATTAAATGTATTGTTGCTTTGTTAACCTCCACTGGGCCTAGATTTCAATCATAAATATGCTGCTTCATTGGACATCTCATGTGAATGGCATTTATTTTCACATGGCAAGTATGATTGTGCAGGAGTGCAGGTAAACATATCCCATAGATCTTACAGAGCAGCAAATTTGTCCCGCAGTGGTACTTCAGTGTTGAAGCTGATCATCACATCTGATGATGGTATTGAATTTTTTCGAGGAGGCAAGTGACATTGTGCCCCAGAAGTGATGAGGGCATCCCTCAGCAACAAATTACTATGAACAGAGAAAAAGGGCCACCTAAAGGTTCATGACTAAGAATAGCCCTTAAGTCTGGTATCTTGCTGAGGTGTGGGAGCTATTGGCTTGCAAATTATTGCGCCTTAAATTTGGAACTCAGTAAACCCAAGCCAGATTAATAAGCTTCATGCAATGTGATAGCTATGATGAAAAAATAGTTTTGCTGGATCCAAATAAAAATTTAAACAATGAGAGAACACATTTAAACCAGTTAGGTTTGTAAATATGTTTTGCAAACCTGTGGGATACTGTTGACTCCTGATACCATTTTTGGTGATATTAAGGAAAGTGGGTGATTTGCCTACTATAAAATATACAAAATATTAGGGTGGGGTGGGTATTTTACCTTCTATGTTTCTTTCCCACATGAAATAAACAGTACAGATTCGGAGCTAAACATCTGTAGACATGACAAGTAACTAATTACTTTAAATAGCATTTGTTTGAGTCAGTGTGACCCTTAGCAGCTTTATGTGCATTACGTCAAGAATCATAAGGCTAAAAACATTGATTTTTCACTAAAAAAATGAAGGGGTTATGAAGCACCCATGGTTGAGGACTCTTGGAATACAGAGTTGTAGAAGACTTTACATAGAAGTCTTGTTAATGTTCTTCAGGGCTGCTGCTGTGTGTTTGATTCCACTTTTCAATGAAGAGTTAAACTGAGCTTTACTCTCATGTATGATATTTTTTAAAACAGCACACACTCAAATACATGTAATATTTGGTATTATATTTTATTCAACTGGATATTTCTGCGGCAAAAGTGCTTTCATTTTGGACCCTATTCCTTGGAATGACAAAATAATAATATTGTACATTAGATTGTGATTATTGGTATTCACTACTAACCTTACTGTGTAAAGCAGTAGATATTGTTTTGATAAGATCACTTTAAAACATTTGCCCTTTTAGGCATCATACAAACATTCTGCTTTTTCCAGGCCCAGGGAGCAGAAGGGGTGGAGAGTATTAGGGAAGGGGGAAAGAGTTGCAGCCGATCAAGAATATTGCTTGCATTTCATCTACTGTTATAGCTAAGTCAGTAATCAACAAATCTATGCCCAGTAGAACATTGTGTTGCTTTCCAGCACTGCTGGATAGTTTTGTCCCATTAGAATACTCTTTGTGTCAAAGATTTCTTTTTTTCTTACTGATTTCCTTAAAGTAATTACAATAATAGCTTTAAGAAAGCAGAAACAATTTCCGCAAGAGATGGGATAAAATTTGAAGATAACAAAGGGGGAAATGTGCTACCTCTGACAAAAGCAAGCAATTCTGAAAAAGTGCTGGGGAGGAGAGGGTGTCATATTTCTGTAGTTATTTCTAGCCCTTTCACTCCAATCTATAAGAAAGTGAGAAAAAGGACATGACTAGATAAAGAATACAAATGCCACCTTCTGCTTAATCAACAAAGTTTCTACAATAGAGATTTAAATGTCTTCATCCAATGTGATCAATACTGCATTTTCTTTTGTACGAGAGAACATATGACATTTGCCTAAATCTATGTTGAAACAAAATTATAATGAAATAATACCATAATTGCCAAGCAGTCTTTCCAGGCACACCTGAGTTTAGTAAAAGAAACTGTGGCTTTGCCAGCCAGGTAGTCCGACGTCGCCGGGGCCGGGGTGCAGGAAGCAACAATAATGGCGTTACAGTGTCTTAGAATCAAAATGACCACAATTTTCTTGTTCGCTAGTGCAGCAATCGTCTGCCTCTCCCCCCGCTCTGGCCTCCATGCATAGTAAGGCTGTTGATGCTGTGGTGATCCCATTGGTTGGTAACTGCGCACTAATAGGTCTTAGTAGCACATTCCTGTGCAAGTTTACTCAGAAATAATTCACATTGTGTTGAATAGAACTTAATCTCAAATAAATATGTCTAGGATTACAGCCTAAGTATCAATAATTTAGTGGAATTTTAAAGTGTGCTTCATTTTTTGTCTCTTGCATCTACTTGGGTGACAATTTTTTTCTATCTGCTGGTAGGGTAAAAACATAATTAATTATATTCAGGCTTTATTGAGAATCAACAGTTGCTTGTTGTATAATCTAGGAACAGATAAAACACAATTTCAATCTGTCACTTAACTTCGCGCCTCTAGTCATGACTAGAAAATGCCACACAATGTTGCCATTTTTTCCCTTTCCATTTATTTATGTGCAAAACATGCAATCTTATTCCTTCTCTGGGCCACTTTAAAAGGCAACCAGTGTACTTCTCAGCTGTGTTCCTCTCAGCTGTGTCATGCAGGACTTCAAAGAGCTGCATCCTGCAGATATTTGTAAATAACTTCCCGACTTAGAGTATTTCTTTCCTATGTCTACATGGGCTATATTGATTTTTCTATCAATTCTCGAACTTTTATGAAGCCCCAGAAAGAAAAGAAAAATGAAATAGGATTGATCAAGCTGCTGATCTAACTGCTAAAAGGACAGAGCTGAGTTTGCTTTCCTGAAGTGTATTTACTGCACTAGCCAACTGTTAATGTTCCAACAATGTGTTTTCTATGTTATTTTATACCCTGTAGTGTCAAGCACCAGTTTCCGTGAGTGAAGGTATTACACGGTATTGCTGGAGACAAAATAACAGAGATATTTTAACTGTAGAGATAAACTCTGGTGGGAGTTGGGCGCTCACTATTGGAAGTCAAAGAAAAAGTAGGGAGCTTCTTAAAAAGAAGAAAATCTCAGAGCCACACATGAAAATGATTTGCGGAATTGGTCTGTACATTATTATTTTATTGAAAAAAATATAGCATCATACTTTTAATTCTTGAATGAAAAATCCAGAGTATTCAGCTAACTATTGAGACTGAAATCATGCATTTCCAGACACCAGCTGCATATTGAAGTTGTATGTATATAGAAATTTGCAAATGATCTGGGTGATATTCTCTTGTAGAGCTCAGATGAAGCACACTCACTGAGGTCAGTAGAACTACTTGTAAGTAAACTTGCAAAGTTGAATCTTTATCATTTTAAAAAATAAAAGTCAGCAAAAAAATCTTTGTTAAATAATAATAATAATAATAATAATAATAATAATTATTATAAATTTATTATTTATACCCCACCCATCTGGCTGGGTTTCCCCACCCACTCTGGGCTGCTTCCAACAAAAGATTAAAAATACATTAAAACATCAGTCATTAAAAACTTCCCTAAACAGGGCTGCCTTCAGATGTCTTCTAAACGTCAGATAGTTGTTTATTTATTTGACATTTGATGGGCTAGACGGTGGCATTATTTCCACAGGCATCATGTATGGTTTTATGGAGATGCTGTAGAGTTGTAAACACAAATTCTCAATCAACTTTATCCTCATCAGGACCTAGCATGAAGGTTAAGGGCTGATCCTGGTATTGTCACTATCTCAGTATAAAGGTAAAGGTACCCCTGCCCGTTTGGGCCAGTCTTGCCAGACTCTAGGGTTGTGCGCTCATCTCACTCTATAGGCCGGGAGCCAGCGCTGTCCACAGACACTTCTGGGTCATGTGGCCAGCGTGACAAGCTGCATCTGGCGAGCCAGCACAGCACACGGAACACCGTTTACCTTCCCGCTAGTAAGCGGTCCCTATTTATCTACTTGCACCCGGGGGTGCTTTCGAACTGCTAGGTTGGCAGGCGCTGGGACCGAGCGCCGGGAGCGCACCCCACCGTGGGGATTCGAACCACCGACCATGTGATCGGCAAGTCCTAGGCGCTGAGGTTTTACCCACAGCGCCACCTGCGTCCTATCTCAGTATAATTCAATCATTTCTGCTACTAACTGAATATATTTGAAAAAACATTCTCCTATAACTTATCACTCTTTACACCAAAAATGTAACTGAGCTTCTCAGGTTCTTTATGTACATACCTGAGTGTTGCTAATGTGGGATAAGAAGCAAAAGAGACATTTTACAATTAGATTTACATTGTGGTCTGATATATTAATAGGAATCGTAGGATGAAAATGAATAATGCCCTTGTAAGAGTCTTACTACATGTGACGCTGACCATGCCATTTGGGCTTGAGTGCAGTTGTGGATTGGGACTGTGGTATGGAGGATAGGCAGAATTGCACTGATGCAATTCTTTAGGTGAATCCCATCTCATATTGTTTATAATTTAAAGCCACAATGTGTGATCTAGGCTGTCCCCAGCAATTTAGCAATGATTCCAATAATCACTGTGGCTGAAAAATGTATTGTGCGGTTGCAAAAATCCCTGCCAGATTAAAGCAACTATTGCATGTGTAGACAGACTGATTTACAGCATTCTCCCTATAATAGGTTGCTCCAGATGCAGGACATGCAGCTGGTTTTTCATGATGTGAACTGCTCAGTGGCAGCTGATGTGCAAGAGACCGTCTGTACTTGTCCTCCCCACCCCAGCCCCACAGCAGCTTGGATGAGGTTTTATGTGATCCCAGTGTTTAATTTGTAATGGCAATTGTCATGTCACATGTTTTTCTTTCATCAAGACTATTTTTTCCCCTTTGGGTTTTCAAACAAGCAAACGAACAAGTTGTTTCTTTTCATTCCTGTTTCAATCCTATCCTATAAGACTCATAGTATCCTAAATCCTATAAGATTTTCATAGTACTCTAAGAAACTATGTAAATCAAAAGGCACTAGGTTTGCTGTATTGGTAACAGGGAACCATAATTTTGAAAAACTGCCATTCAAGATGCAGGTTTATTGCTTTTCTCCTAATCCCATTATATCTTTATTCTATATTGATGCATTAGCAGTCCAGTGCAGAGTAGCTCAATCAACTTACAAAGAACAAGTCATGTTATTTATGCACAGCAAAGAAGGACAGCATGTAGGCATTTTGAGGTAGTTATTCTTCATCAAATTACAGGAGTTAATAGAGGTATTTTTTCATATAATTAAACATTGATTCATTTCTTAATACAAAAATTTGAAATATACAAGCACTGGTAACTTTAGAATATGTGTTCAATTTTATATGAGTTCTAAGTCAAAGCCACAAAGAAGGTGATTATGTTTTCTTTAGGTATATGTTAAATAGCAAAGTTGTTAGTGAATAATATATGTAGCTAGAATTTCAGCTGCATACATTTTAATTTTCTCCAAAAGGTCCACCAAATATCTTGAACATGGTCCCAATTTACCATCCTACTGAAAACGATAACACCATTAGCATGATAGTGATAGGTCCATTCCAAAGTGCTATTCATACATTTTTTTTAATATGTGAAGGATATTGGAATACAGGCAGCCCCCTGTTTAAGTGTGTTCAATATGTGGACCCGGAAGTGACTGGGAAACATCATAAAGATGTCAGTGAAATGTCACTATCAGGGTGGAGCAGGTGTCTGCAGTCTTTTTCAATGGGTTTCAGTTATACACGACCAACGTGCACTGTGCCTTGGGACATAACCCCTTCGTAAACGGGGGGCTGCCTGTATATAAAATTAATTAAAAGTATAGAAATTATAGTCTCATATTTTATCCAGAAAGCTGCATTAAAGTGGGGAGGGAGAGAAAATAAGTATCTTACTAGTTTAGTAATAACATTTTACTTAATTCTCTTTCTTTACAAGCTAGTGATTTATTGATCACAAAAGTGGTTCAGCATCAAAATACTGATCTCAAATGGCTTGGAATCTCCCACAAGGAGAGAAATGATGTTATTTTTGCAAATTCAGTTTGTGCAAATACAAAAGGAGTAACTGCCATTGATGATTGTAATTCTCATAAAACCAAAGAAACGTCAGTACAGATGAGAGAACATTCTTTTGTTTTTACCACTGGGAATGGTGGAAAGTGGCACTTGGTTCTTTCAGCATGCTGCCATCAACTTTTCAGCACATTGTGAATATAAACTAAGCCGACGTCTTTTGCTTTTCCCTTTAATGAAGCAAGGCAGAATGTGTGTTTTTGCTCTTGCAGACCTATTCCCTCTGTGAGCCAATAAAGAAATTAGCATCATAGCACAAAGCTTTATGGCAGCAGCTTGCTTATCATTAAAGTTAGAAAGCAGGGTTTAATTTTCTTTTTTTTTTAAAAAAAAAATCTGCATTCCTTTGATTTTAAAGTATCATAGCACTTTTACTGGGGGGGTTTTGCATGCCACGTCAAAGTTTATTTCATGATAATTATTTGTTCCTTTTTAAAATAAAAAATAAAGCACAATATGAGACAGCATTAGGGTTACAGCATTTGATAAGCTGTGCTTCCTGCTTATCTATTTTCAAAGTCTTACAGGTCTGCTTATCATATGTAGTCAGGCAACACAACAGTGCAGGACAGGAACTCCCCATCCCCTTGGCTCCAGTGAGGGCCCAGGCTGGCACAACCCTGTTTGGTCTTCATCCCAGCCAGCTGGGATTGTAGCTTGCCCTCAAATTGCCACTTGTGGGCAGGCTGCAGTACTGGCTCCGCCCTGGGGCTTCACTCCAGTCCACTCCTGGGCACATAAACCCAGCCTGTTTCCACCTTTTCATCAGCTCCTCATCTGTTTTCTAAGTCTTACAGTAACAGTTCACAGGTAGCATAACGGTAACAAGTCTTGTGTTTCCTGAATGGAATTTCCAAGATGCAGCATTGATTTCTGACTGAAGCTCTTGTTTTGCTTCAGTCTTGTTTATATTTGTATTTTAGAAAGTTAGTAGGTACAGGGAAAACAAATGAAATTTGTCATTGGTTTCTTTGTTCTGATAGGAATTGATAATAAAAGCAAGGAAAAGAAACAAAGTGTGCAAATGGTTAGACCCATTGATTCCTTAACTGGCATCATAGAAACTAAATTGTATTTTACTATTGTTTCTCTAGAATCATTATTAATTGATTCCTTATTGAAATACCAATCCCCACATTTCTGATTATGGCCTGCTCCATAGAGAGCATGCTCTGAGAAACTGATGGAAAAAATAAAATAAAAGCGTGAAATGCATCAATTACAGTGGGAAAATACAGAGTGGGTTGGCATTGGATCAAGGGCATCTATAGTTTAACTAAAATGGCAGTAGTAACTGTGGTGTGTTTTTTTTAAAAAAAAGAATTATGAAGTAATATATACTGAAGCACTATAAATCTCAGAGAAACGAGTAGCAAATGCCAGCATGCTGGTGTAAGGTATTTTTGTGCAATCTGGCTGCTGTTGTTGTTGTGTGTTTCCTAGATTAATTCTTTACATATTATTACATATTATATTTTTAATGCAATAAATGCAGAAATGTGAAGGGAAGGGGGATCCAGATCTTTTTTCTCCAGATACTTGCTGTTGCATTTCCCCAGCATTTCTTTCCAGTTCTGTTCTGTGTACTATACTGTTCTTAGTGAAAGTAGTCTCTGATCTATGGGTCTAACCGTATATAATGTATACGAGCTGAGTGTAATATTATTAGGGATGGTAGGTGTGCTTTATTGTGCAAAGGACATCAGCAACATACCTGGTTGACGACCTGCAGGAGTTAGATGCCTGGGCACACAAAGTGCTCCACACAACCAGAAACAGTCTCATTCTCTTTTATGTGGGAGAACTGGGGAGGGGAGCAGAATGATTTGTGATCACATTCCATATGAGCATTAGATATCTCTTGTGCATATTGGGTTGGAATGGTGCAGCTGAAAACACAGCTTTCAGATAACTCTGATTAAGAGCAAACTGCTTTATAAATTATATGGAGAAAAATACTTTAAATGCGTTAAGTATATATCATTCCTAGAATTGTACACTGACCAGAAAGAGACTCTTGGGTCATTGCACAGTTGCATAAAATCCTGATTAAGAAGGATTTTCACAACAGACCATAACCGCTTTAAGAAAGCTGTTAAGAAAATCTGCTAATTAAGCATCCAGTTAAAAGTGCATCCAAATATGTGTATACATACTATATAAATTCTTTTCCACTGATGAATGTCCTTTATATTTCCCATTTTCTATTGCAATGCCTCATGGTAAAATTCAGGGTGAAATTATACAAAGGAGTCTAGAACAGGGTTGGCTAACCTGTGCCCCTCCATATGTTGTTTGTTTGTTAAACCACCCATCAATATTTAGATTATGATACATATCCAAAAATCACAAGGAATACTAAAAGCAGCAAATAATTCAGCAGGAAACAACCGGGAGTCAGCTCAGTAATCTCCAAAGATTTGGAGGAATAAATATGTCTTCATGTGACATCTGAAGACCAATTGTATGAGGGACAGTTGTATCGCCACCAGGAAAAAGTCCCCACAACATATAAAAGAAAAGTCTACTCTGAATCCCCACTGAATGAACTTTTATAGACAAGACCACCAGCAGAAACTCCCCTAAAAATATTAAGGCACAGGCTGACAGATCATGGGAGAGACACAACTTCAAGTTCTTGTCTTATACACTGGAGTCAGCACCTTGAATTGGGCCTGGAGTAAATGGGCAGCAAGTGCAGTGCTCTGATGCAATTCAGTCTCATGGCAATACTCTTCAATCTACCAGCAAAGTCCTTCTTCAGGGTTCATCTGTGGCACTAAAACCATTAATGTAACCTTACCTAATCATAAATTAAGGTAATCTCATCCCTCATATACCCAATTGGTCTCTGTGTTCTGCAGGAAAGAACATCCTGCAAATACCATCTTATCAGGAGCTTCATTCCTCACAGTTTCAGAATGGGGCTTTTAGTGTGGTGACAACTACCCTTTTTGACTTGCTATATACAGTCGTACCTCGGGCTAAGAACTTAATTCGTTCTGGAGGTCAGTTCTTATCCTGAAACTGTTCTTAACCTGAGGTACCACTTTAGCTAATGGGGCCTCTCACTGCTGCCGCACCGCCTCTGCATGATTTCTGTTCTCATCCTGAAGCATAGTTCTTAACCCAAGGTACTATTTCTGGGTTAGTGGAGTCTGTAACCTGAAGTGTCTGTAACCCGAAGCGTCTGTAACCCAAGGTACCACTGTATCAGGGTGGAGCTGTGGTCTAAACCACAGAGCCTAGGGCTTGCCAATCAGAAGGTCGGCGGTTTGAATCCACGCGATGGGGTGAGCTCCTGTTGCTCGTTCCCAGCTCCTGCCAAACTAGCAGTCCAAAGCACATACCTTCTTCTAGCGGGAAGGTAAACGGCGTTTCTGTGTGCTGCTCTGGTTTGCCAGAAGCGGCTTAGTCATGCTGGCCACATGACCCAGAAAAACTGTCTGCGGACAAACATCAGCTCCCTTGACCAGTAAAGTAAGATGAGCGCCACAACCCCAGAGTCGTCCACAACTGGACTTAACGGTCAGGGGTCCCTTTATATATCAGGCAGGCATCATTTCTATTGTCTTTTTGGTCTCTGCTGAACATTTTCATCGTTCAACAAGCCTTCTAAGTGGATATTTTTATCCCAGCCAATATCTATACTTTGTTTGTAATTGTTTTAACTATTACTCTTTTTGGCAACTGTTATATAATATTGCTTTGATCCGCTTCATAGGAAGAGATTAATAAATGAAATAAGTAATAATAACCTTAGCTTATACTACTTGCTGGTCTGCCTGCATTCCATAACATCTGAAGCGCCTTTCATTTGGGTGGTTAGTTTGGCATTACTCCAAATATACTTCCCAACTCTGTCAACTCTATCAAGGCCTCCTTCCTGATACAAATGTTTTATTTTGCAAGTTGTTATTCACTATGGATCCAATAAAGCAAAATGTATTAATTATTTTAAAGGGAGTATTTTTAGGTTGATCTGAGATGGTTGCATGACAGTTTATCCCATGGCTGTGGTTGTCTTAAGGAAACTAAGATGATGAATGAAGGAGGCAACAGGTTTTCTACTTTGCTTTGTTCATGAGCTATGAGTACCGCAACAACCATTCCCTAATGGAGATATGCCGCACTTTGGACAAGCAAGACTACATTACTGATCATCTAATGTGGTGTGGAAAAAAATGAGTTTTTACAAATAGAAGTAGTCCAAGTCAGTGTGCAAATAGAAGGAATTTGTACAAGGAAGGAGCCCAAATGTAGTAGTCAGTAGAAAGTACATGCTACACGTAGTCCCTGCATATAGTATAGATTAAAGAAAGGGATTAGGAGGGCTTTACACACTGTTCACACTAAGGATGAGCTTCACAATATACATTTTACCTGTGACCTTCTGGTATTGGAACCATTTTTCAGGATATCAGAAATGTTGGAAATTCTATTTCAACGTTTTTTCAAATTATGTAGATCCATCACCACTTTTTGTCACAGTTTTGCCCCTCACTGTCCTGGAGCATGGCTATGTCTTTCTCTGTCATACTTTAGCTGTAGGATTCCTCACTAATGGATGACCTGGAGGCCCCGTACCTTAGCGATGCTCAGGAAGAGTTAGGAATCTTAGTCCAAGGAGCCTGGGGATCATCCTGGGCGTAGTTCCAGCAGTTCCAGTTTGAAAGTCTCAGTACCAGGCTGAAGGAACTGTTGGAACAATATCTTTCTACTAGCTCTGTATGGCAGTCACAACTGATTTACCTGAACTGCTGCCTCTTGACCATGCCCCTGCCTGAACTGATAGATATCTGCCATAGCCCCTGGACTGGTTTTGGGGTCTTACAGCAGAGCCTTTCCATCTGGGCGGAAATGGAGCACTTTCCCATATACAAACAATTCCTCCTTTGGGAATTGTGTGACTAGGATAGCTGTTGTATTTGTCTCTCAGGACCCATGTATCTCAGTACATTTGTTCTGGTACTGTGTGTGTAATGGGTTGGGGGAGGAATTTTGAAATGGCATTGTTAAGTAGCTTGTACTTTGGGAAAAGGTAATACCTTGCCTTAGTTTCTGCAAATACACAAGTGTATTAAGGCATAAAAGAAATGGTTCTGTTTTAAACCAGTCTTTGAACCCAGTTGAGGCCATGCTTTTACTAGTTTCTAAATTCCTTCTTCATAGCCAAAAGGGAGAAGTTTGTCATTCCTGGTTTAGTATTATGTCTGAACCAGCCCTTTAAATTGATGTGAGCTGTTGGATTGAGCTGCTATTAGTGCTGGGATATAATGCACTGCCATATGAAATCAAGAACAAGGATGCTGCCATGTCCTTAAAACTTTCAGAAGTTATCAAATCATTGGGTTCTCGGTTAAAGATTGCTTACTGTGTGATATGTAGTATTTGCAGTAGTCTACTTCATGTTACAATGGCCTAGAAGTGCAATTCTTCCTAGATGCAGACAGATTTATGGCACTCTGTATTCATCATACTTCATCTCCTGAAGGAACCAAGTAACTTTTTGACAGGAGCCCATAGTATCTTTGTTTTTCAAAAGGGAACCTGTTTCTTTGTAAACTCATGTACAATAGTTGTATAACAATACTGTGTGGTTTAATCTGATCTCAAAAACTAATACTGTTTACTAAATCTCGTATGAAGCTGTCAACAATACCTTTAACATGACACAAATGCAACCGGCAGGACTAAATTTCATCGAGTACTGCTTAAATCTGTGTTTGTGATCATTTTCCCCGTCCTTCAAAATAAAACCAAAGACTGCTTTTCAACTTGTTATAGATTCTACAGAGAAGAAATGCAGCTGTAAGAATGCCAAGGTCTGAGTTCATTAGGAATGTGCAAGGTACAATCCATAGGAGCTATTGATTTTTCAACCTTATTGGAAAAAATCAGTCATGCTTTTCTTTTTTTCACAGAAAGAACCGTGTGTGTGTGCCTGCACATGCACGTGCTTTTCTGATAACATTCCACATCAACAATCATGAACCAAAACGATACAACAAAGAAAAATCTTTCCTTTCAAAGATTTCAAGGAATTGACAAAAAAAAATCAGAAAATATTCTACTCCAGATTTGCAAATCTTTTCTAATTTATTTCCAAGCCCTTTAGTAATTATCATTAAAGATATTGTGGTTATTTACTGTTAACCACATCCCAAGGTATTTTACTTTCTTTTCACTCTTCATACCTCTAATTCTTTCCAAGTCTTTCGTGAGCTGAGCATCCATATTTTTGACTAGCATTTTGACTAGTTGCTTTTGTTTGTTTAGTTTAAAACCTGCTAAGTTACCAAACTCCTTTAATTCCTCCAAAACCACAGGAACACTTTCTAGTGGGTTTTCCAATGTCAAAACGACATCATCCACATTTTAACTTATAATGTTGTTGGCCCACTTTTATACCCCTTATATTGTCATTAATTCAATTAATACAAGTGTGTGTGCATTGTATCAGTGGAAATTGCTTCACAAAAGTGTGGTTGTTGGGAGGAATTGTACTAAATGCTGAGAAATTTTCATGAGGCCTTTAAAAAGAAATTGCAAACCGATGTGGAACTATAAAAACCAAATTTAAGATTGGAAAAATGAGAAATGGAAAGAAACAGAAGCTTACATATTTGTCCACCTCTAATACCCACTACAAATAACCACATACTGTAAACTTAAAAACAAAAACAAAAACCACATCAAATCCTATGTACCAATAACCCTCTATTCTCCATATTCCAAGTCTGAAAAGTTTAGTTAGGGTTTAATATGTGAGTTAAATTGGTAACTCATTTTGAGAGCTTAGCATACATTTTACTTAAGCTGTTTAACAATTTCCACCATTGATAAACTAGACTTAATATGGAAGTTTAATCAAATTTAAAATGAACATAGAATCCTATACTAGGAAACCATGTTAACCATGTTAATTTGGGTCTTGTTGCTTTATGCTCTCAAGTTCACAGTGATTTATTTATACTTTAATACCATTATCCATAGTATATAGTATAGGATGGGGATTTTCTAATTGTTTCTTGTTCTTATATAAAGGAACTTTAATCATCTATCTTTGCATTGATATTGCAAAAACAATAAATTTACAAAACTTACTGAGTCAGGTAAGTTCATTCTCTTAATTAATAGCCTTTCCCAATCCTCCTCTAATATTGATTTAGGCAAGCTGAGAACCAAAAGGTCAAGGAAAGGTAACTTCTTATCCAGATATGTGGTCTTGCTAGATCATGTTGAGGCACACTGCTGGAGACATCCAAGAGTTCTGCCCTCATTTACTTATGCTTTGCCCATTCTGATAAGCTATCTGCTCGACTGTGTATACTGCAGTTGAACAAAGAGAGCTTTTTAAAATACATTTTCTGTTATATATTGTAAGGAAGAAAACTATGCTGTTTAATGCAGAGAATGCTGCTTCCCAAGTTGTATCTCTGCAACACATGAAGTTAATATTTGTATTAATGCATTCTGTCCACACATAGGATTAATATGTGGAGCACAGGGTGCGCCTTCTGACTCCACTTCTGACATCTGTGCATTGAGTGTGGACAGTTGCAGCTGATGCAATCCTTTGCAGATGCCCATGCTCAATGCATGGACACTGGGGAGTGGGGACGGCACAACATATGATCTAAGGGACAGTTTTGGGAGCTGTTGCCTGCCTCTAGTCAGCCTTTCTCAACCTGTGGGTCCCCAGATGTTGTTGAACTACAACTCCCATCACCCTTAGCTAGCAAGGCCAGAGGTCAGGGATGATGGGCGTTGTAGTCCAATAACATCTGGGGACCCACAGGTTGAGAATAGCGAGACCAACACCGGATTTAGGGTGGTGTGGGCGGTTCCCTTGTTCAGGGCACTGAGCTGAGGGAGTGCACAACGGAAAGCAAGAGGGACGACAGCATGAAAATAAGAAATATGGGGAGGGGTTTTTGTCATCACTTAGGGAACCATCACTTAGAGAAGCCTGCCCCTGTTTATACATTGCCTATTGCATGGAAGGAGCATGTGAGAGGGCCCCCCCACAGACGGTGGGGGGAGCCAGGTATACATACCTTGCTGGGATAAGCAGCCAAGGTCCTGCCAGGAACCAGCTGCTTTTTTTATTGAGTTTATAGTAGGGTTGCCATATTTCAAAAAGTAAAAGCCAGGACACCCCAAAAGTTGTTGAGTTTTTTTGTTTTTACAAAAACGCCAAAACCTGCTATTTTTCGATTGACTTGCCAGAGATCCAGGACAAAGTACCGCCTTTCAGAAATCCCCCCCGGATGTCAATTCCACCTTTGAAATGCCATTAATGTTAACTTTATTCTAACAAAACTGCCACCCCAGGGCTCAGACAAGCTCTGCACAGGCCTGGATAGGGCTACTGTTGCTCTAAATAACTGATAGGCTAAAAAGCTGTCATGAAAATATACCTGTATATTAATTTGGAGACTAAGACATCTGCGCTAGCATAGTTAAAGTAGTGTATTATGTGAAGCTAATGGAAACCTGTCCTAGTATAATGTCCTTCTGTTTCAGAGGCCCATTGATAATATCTTTTGTTAACATATTTCATATATATAGGGTTACAGCAGTGTACCTATCTTTAGGATACTCTGCTTGCATTAAGTTTCCAGTTTACTTTAAAACTCTGGCTCGAGTTTCTGTAAGGAATGATTGGAGTGCCCATTATTTACCTACATAGATAGTACTCATATTGTTGTGTTGCAACAGAATTCTTTGTGAGAGCATTTGGAGTTTTATAAAAATGTTAGCACTATTCTAGCATGCAGAGTTTGATTCCTGCTCTTCAAGATAATTTGGTAAAGAGCCTTAGTAAGTGTTAGATGAATATAAGCATCTCATGATACTCCAGTCACCACCAGCTCTTATGCATATTCAGGAAGTTTTTAAGAGCAAGTAATTTAGATTGAAATGTAAATATATTGCATGAAAATAATGGACACACAACAATTATTACTCCATAGATGATTGTGTAGACATCTAGGTATTGTATAAATGGGCTCTTAAGACAAGCTATATGTATATATATCTATCAGTCTAGCTAGCTAGCTATCTAATGGTTGACAAAGCAGTTTTGTGTTGTCTGCCAAATAAATATTTATGAGGAGATAATTTGAATGTGCTTTTTTGCATTTATAAAGATCCTAAGTAGCCACTACTTTGCACTTAGAGCTTTTTGTGAAAGCTAAATTTATCCTTCATTTACACAGCTTTTTAAAAGGGACACATGCACAAAGCAACCCATGTTGACGTAAATAATTAGATCACATTGTGGACTATCTATGCACTAGCTTTTAGGTATTTATTATATTTTAATGGAAACTGTTTCTGATTTTTTATATGTTTATGAAATATAAAATCTGTCTTTGGAAGGCCACAAATGGAATGAACTTTGCTGTGGTGGTAAAGTGTTTCCTAGCAACACCATGTCCGTTATAGTCTTCCTTCCTTCCTTCTTCAAGCTAAAAGCAAAGTCATGTCCATTAATTCCCAGCTGCAATGAAAACTTTTTCAGAGATTTTGTTGGCTTCCTACTGTTCATGTTTTCATCTTGCTCAGATGTACTGGGGGAGAAAACCCCTCTGCTACTCTGATCTGTGTATCTCTCTCCAATTTCCCTCCAACAAGAAAACCCAGAGTGTATCTATTCACAATTAATGCTCATTTTACATTTAAAACAAATCAGGTGTCCTGCAGCATGATGCCTCCCTTGATATAGTATCATTGTGGTTGTTCAGACAGCATGCATGACATGCTGAAGAGGTAAAATAAAACATCTTCAAGATTTATTTTAGACTGCACAGAGTACTTGCCTCCTTTTGTGCCTGTATAATGCAAGCACTTCTTTTTTTCTGCCTGAGAGCAGGGTGAATAGTACTTTCTAAGAACACTTTATGAGCAGCAGAAGGAGTTTTATAGGGCTTGTTAGTATGTAGTGATTCTTGGCCATTATAAATTGAGGTTGCCTTCTCCAGGCTTGTGAAAAACAAGCCCACATCACACAGTTGGCAGTAGCAACAGAGAGCTCAAGGACTAGCTGTGAAAGGAAAGTGAACAGTTTACCTTCAAAAAAGAAATGGTCCAGATTAGACATAATGGTTCAGCAATAGTACCGGTAGGTACACCATACCTAAAATAAGTTGAAGTATCCAATTCCCTCCCGCCTAAAACTGTACAGATACTTTCTGTTCAAATAGAAAAGATTATATGAAGGCATAGTTAAGGCTGATGTACTGCTTCTCTGAGGAACCTGTCAGCACTAGCTGAGTGTTGCAAATTGTACCTTGAAGTTGTCCCCTGTCTCTTTTGAAAAAGTAAAAATGGGTGTAAAGGTAAAGGGACCCCTGACCATTAGGTCCAGTCGCAGACGACTCTGGGGTTGCAGCGCTCATCTCGCTTTATTGGCTGAGGGAGCTGGCATACATCTTCTGGGTCATGTGGCCAGCATGACTAAGCAGCTTCTGGCGAACCAGAGTAGCACACAGAAATGCCATTTACCTTCCCGCCGGAGCGGTACCTATTTATCTACTTGCACTTTGACGTGCTTTCAAACTGCTAGGTTGGCAGGAGCAGGGACCGAGCAACGGGAGCTCACCCTGTCGCAGGGATTCGAACCGCCAACCTTCTGATTGGCGAGCCCTAGGCTCTGTGGTTTAATCCACAGCGCCACCCACATCCAAAATGGGCATAGTAGTTGTCTTTTCAGCAAGCCAAGTTTAGATGTATACACCTTGCACTTTGTTATGAAACTTTTCGTGCTCTCTCAACCCTTCTCTTGAATTAGGTGGTATACTATGCCATAGCTGAAGTACGAAGGAAGAAATATGTCTCTCTCCCCCACCTTATACTAGGGGCTGTGCCTGTGCTCATTCCACTCAACCAGCCTGCCCCCATTCACCCCAAGAGCTTCCCCTTCCCACCCAATGTAATTCTTAACTTCTCTTGTCATCTTCTAACCCCATTTCTAAATACAGGTAGGTAGCTGTGTTGGTCTGCCATAGTCAAAACAAAATAAAAAAATTCCTTCCAATAGCACCTTAGAGAGCAACTAAGTTTGTTATTTGCATGAGCTTTTGTGTGCATGCACACTTCTTCAGATACACTGAAACAGAAGTCACCAGACTCTTATATTTAGTGAGAGGATGGGGAAGGGTATTACTCAGAAGGGTGGTGGGAATGGATGATTGGATGATAGGTGTGGTAAACCTGTTGCCAACTGTTAACAACTGCAATAGGTCTTACAGGAAAAAAGCAAGGGGTGAGATCGCTAAAAATAGCTTTATCATCAGAAGGTCAGCAGTTCGAATCCCTGCGACAGGGTGAGCTCCCGTTGCTCGTCCCTGCTCCTGCCAACCTAGCAGACATGAGCGCCGCAACTCCAGAGTCATCCGCAACTGGACCTAATGGTCATGGGTCCCTTTACCTTTACTAATATACTACTGGGTGGAATTTTTTTTGTTTTGTCCCATTTCTAAAGCCACTTCTGACTTCTATTCCACAGCCCTGTTTTGCACCCCTATGCAGGCATAGGGCATAGAAAATGCAATTCCCCAGAGGATGTCCTCTAACACCAGTGCTTGTGCTTACTGCCCTTCAAGATAGCGAAACATGCCCTGATGTTTGTTTGGTGTGGGGTTGTTGCTTGAACGTTCCTGCTAGGAACGTTCCCAAGGATTTTTATCAAAGAACTATTTTATTTTACTTCATCACAGTAAACAAGCACATTGTTTAGATGCAAGATATGTGATGTTATCTCCAATATTGTGCAGCTGTCATAACCAAGAGGCACCATCCATATTCAAATTTATTATTGCTTCTGGCATTAAAACTGATTCTTTTGGATTTTTGGTCACACTCCTGAAAAACTTATGTGTAATTATGCCAATGTCAGTGTGACTATTTTTTGAGGCAGAGATTATAAAATAGCATGATCTGTATAATAATTAAGGGACTTGGATATTCCCATTATAGATCAGATCATGTCCTTTTGGTTAGCTTACGAGCCTTTGATCTGTATCACATTCATGCATCAAATGCCATCGCATGAATGAGAAAATATATTCCTGAAAGAAGTTGCTCAAGCACTCTTGTTCCTGATTCCTATTCTCTATGTCTTTGTTTTATTGATCAAAAAGTACAGGTCCTATTTCCTCTGAGACTTTTTTACCTTCTGGATACTGAGTGCCAAAGCTTTCCTATTATCCATTAATATTTTGCTTTTCTGTGTGGTCAGAATTGTCTGTACACATTTGTATGTTCAGAACAACGAAACATTTAAACAGAACTACTCACTTTACAGATCATAGGGACCTACTGAAATTGTTAGCTTCCATGTAATTCCACATGTCAAAATAGTGCGAGATCATTAATAAATATCCAAACCCATTTAAAAAGTGTTCAATGAAATGGAAGAGAGAACAAGTAACTATTCACTTTAGTTCAATTTTTAATTCATTTTTATGGTTAAAGAGTCAAAATACTGTTTGTTTGTAGTATGTTAAACTGTGGCTTCAATGGGATTATGTTTCTTTAGTAGGCACTGAATCATCATCTCATTTCTGAATCTTGTATATATTGTAGCTGTGACCCAGGAAGGCTTAAAGATATTGTTTAGATTTAATTTCCCACTGAATTTCTTCATGCAACAGCTTTGCTTGGCTGTGCTAGACCACAGCTGTTGATGGGTGGTTCTGGTGCACATAAATCACTTTCTGCTGCATCACAAGCACATTCTGTGATCCTGTGGTTCTAAGTTCCAGGCCAGTTCACTGCGTTAGTGCAACTCCACAAGTCATGACATTCCATTGCCGCAGGGGTCACCGCTCCACATCCATTAGTGTTGCAGCTCAGCAAATTATGCAGTCAGAACACAAATTACTTTGCCTCCAATTTGTGAAAGGGGTTTCAGCTATTAGATGTTTTTAACCTTCTTGTGTTTTTGTACAAGGGAGGCTGCAATTTTTACTGTGACATGGTTACTCCTGAGTAGTTTCGTTGTAGCCTTTGGCTGCTGCAGAATTCCAAGTGTGTACATTAAAAATCCAGGGAAATCCAAGACTTAAAATTAGTTGAAAGCAAGGAAAGACACCCTCAATAATTTGGAGCCCTTAAATGATCTCTGCGCTATTTTAAGGTAGCTTTGCAGGTAATAAGATACGACACTAAGTAGAAGAACGAGTGCACTCATTTTCCCACCCATAACCATATTTTGTATAAAGTGCACATTTATTTTGAAATGTGGTTCTATTTCAGAGTTTTGTACAAGCCCACAATCTAGGTTATAGAACCCTGATATAGCAAAAATGCACGTGGATTAAATTTCCTTTTATTGAGATTACACTTGTCCCCTAATAATTTATAAATACTTGCAGCAGGAATCCAACCACAGTCTCAGATTCTTTGGGGGGGATGCTTATATAGAGCTAGTAACATGTCATAAAATTATAGATATTCAAAAGTAAAAAAAATAGGAATAAGATCTAGCTGCAGTAGAAGCTTAATTCTTTTTTGCTATTAAAATCAACCCTAAAGATACATTTATGACACTGAAGACTACATGTGTTTTTACGCATTATTTCTCTTTTGCCTTCTACTTCCCATAGTTATCCTCTAAGCAAAAAGATGTTCCTTACACCAGCAAGCATGTTTGATACAGCCTTCAGCTTTCTTTTTGAGTGCACAGTAACATTGTTTAATGTGCCTTGAGCATAGAATCTTAGTGCAAATAGTATTTCTTGTACTTATCTTCTTCATTTCTTCAACCAGATGGCTGCCCTGATTTGTGCAATGGCAATGGGAGATGCACACTCGGTCAGAACAGCTGGCAGTGTGTCTGCCAGACCGGCTGGAGAGGGCCTGGATGCAATGTTGCTATGGAAACCTCCTGTGCTGATAACAAGGATAATGAGGGAGGTGAGCAAAAGTCTTCCAATTCCCAGCCCCTAAAGAACAGAGGGTTATGTGCGGCTTCGTCATGAGTCATTTTACTAGAGAAAGACCCCCTCTCCTACTATTGTCAAGTGTTGTTGTTACATTTCCTTCGAAACAAATGAGATGGAGAAAGAAGAGCTCTTGTGGGGGAAATGATGTGACCTTAAAGACTTCTTTTTAAAATGTAGAGCTTCATTCATCTCTGGTGAAACTAAGGTTTTTGCTGCCGGAGTTTACAGTTGGGAATTGTATGGTTTAGAACTTTAGGACTCGGTCCTGTCTTCAGGTATGCACCCTTTATGACCTTTAAGTCCAGAAAAGCAGCCTGCACTACACATTATTCAAGCAAAGACACAGCTGATTAAGTAGGGTACTTTACATAGTACTGTAAATATTTGTTAGTGCAAAGATGACAGGCAGAATCTTAGACAAAGATAACATAGGAAACTTTATATTCTGCATTCAGAGATGCAGTTGAAAAGCCAGCTGCCAATCACCTGAAATCATATAGGACATCACATGTTGGCAGATAAAAAGATGGTTAGGCTTCTGAAGCCCACAAGGGGCTTCTGAAGGCCTGCCGATCGGGGTGTGTGGAGTTTTGAAGGCACTGCACACCTGGCTCCTGAAGTGCTGCGGATCAGATGTCTGAAAGCGCAGCACAGTGCTCTTTGCAGGCGGCTTGCAAGAGCCCTGAGCTGTGCTTTAAAGTCCTGCTGATCAGACAATTTTAATCCATATTTAGTGTTTCATTTTAGCACCAGAGTGGATTTAGGGCAGCATGACGGGTTCCCTCACACGGTGCACAGGAGGTAGGGGGGTGCCTTCCCGCCTCCTTCCCAAAGCCCCCCCCCCCCCCCCGTTAGCATTCATCCTGCTCCTTTACCCAGGGTTGTTTTGGCGAGGGTTCAGTCCCAGGATCAGTCAATATATTTCTCAAACCTACCAGACAAGCAAAAAGCACTGATACAATGCATTATAATTTGCTTACATTTTAAGGTATTGGAACAAACCTTGGGGACATAGATCTCCCCGGAGCTATTGGGCTAACTGTACTTGCCAGAATTGCAAACAGGAATGGCTGCCTCCAAAATAGCTATGTAAATAAGAACAGAATAATTGCCTTGGTGGTTCAGCCCATAATGCCATCTCTTGCATTACTCTGGGTTCTAAGGCATTCAGCTTGTTACCTCTGGAAATGTCATAAACAGGTCATAAAGGCATCTCCTTTTCTTTACTCATAGTATCTGATAATCAAGGACCATGTTCCCTCTTGACACAGAGGCCTTACTTAGACGTTATGTGTAATAGGTTTATCATGCCTATTGTTCATGGATTTGTGTAATATTTGGCCATCACCAGATAATGTAAAAATGAAATCTTTGTGTGAATGATATCTTCCATGAGAAAAGGCTTTCTATATAGTCTGTCCTGAACCTGTCAATTTCATTTCCATCCATTTATCATTTCATTTATAATTTCAGCTCTAACTAGCCCTTCCCCAAACTGACAAACTGAATTGTTTATTGCAATAGAAATAATTTATTGCTACTTCATTTGAAATATTGAATACTTAACTTGACATTTGATCAAAAATAGTGGATGCAATGATGTCTAAATCTCTCAGTGCCACGTATGTTATTGTAGAAACATTCCTTTCCAAGGAACCTTTTCAAAAATTTGATAAAAGTAGACATCAGATCAGAATTCATCAACTTTTCATGAAGTCTTCAATACAGTACCTAGTGCCATTTGATAATTAACAAAACTAATTGCCCTGTTAAACATTAAATATTTGCTCAGCATTTTCAACTAATAAATTTCTCCTTGTCTTGTCATCATCTCAAGAAGTATTTCTAAATGTTTTAATAAAAACCCTGATGCAGCATTCCCAACATGAAAAACTATTCTAGGACATCAAGATACACCTTTGAGTAAGTTTGCCAAATAGCTTCAGTAATTATGACCAAGTACTCAGAAGCCATGGGAAGAGGAAACGTTCTAATCCTAGAAAAATTGCAGAAACTACTACAACAGAAGCACACAGGCATCTTCTCAGTAGCTGCCTCATGATTATGTAAAATATTTATCCTGGAGGCTCACCTTCACATATACCCGCAGCTACATGCCACTAGCTCTTTTAATAATCCGCTTCTGAAAGTATTTTGAATGTATGTCTGAAGGACTTGCCCAATGTCACAGAGGAAACTTGTGACTGAGCCAAGAGTTAAAACCAGCCATTCTTTCTGCTACTCCGAATATCATTTTTCATCTCTATTGGAGCTGCTTTTTCTAAATTCTTTGGGTGTTCTTCATAAGAGAGCTCACAGATATCTTCCGATTTCCATAATAGAGCTTCACCTCTCCATTTGTCTCTGCCTGCTGTGACATCCCCATAACTGTTGAATTTGAGTTACTTGTGACCCAATACTCGTTTGTTCTTGTAGTCTGTTTCCTTACTCCACACTGCTGCTGTGTTAACAAATGTTCATGCTTCTTCTCCCTTCAATGTTTTTATAGGGTTAAACCACAGGGTGCCCTTGACCAGAATTTCTCCATAATTGTATGGCTGTTGGCAATTATCTTTAGTGGAAAACAGTGATAATGTTGTACTTTTAAGCATTTAAAGAAGCTAAAGTGTTGTTTACTAGATTTTCTGTCTGCTGGCTTGCAGGAGGGGGCAGGATGCCCAGTGGTTTCTCTCTTTGTGCTTCCTTCTTTGTGTTCTTATGTCCAGCTGCTACAGCCTTAAAGGCAAAAAACTGCTCACAAAGGAGATACATAATCAAGGATGCTTTTGGTTTGCCATACAGAGTTTATTAGTTAGAATCATACCTTTAAGTAGTCTCTCGTCTTTATAAAGGCAGGGTCATGTTCAGCCTTACATGTGGCATAAATCAGATCCAAGGTGTAGAAATGTCAAACTAAAAGAAAAAATGCCATTCTACTAAATGTTTATAGAGTGAATTCTAAGCTTTCAGCAGGTTATCTTCAGGTCGGAATCTCTGTAGGAGTTAAGTATAATTATTTCTGGTATGCTTTTGCTGTCCTGCCCATGGAGGGGAATTCTGTGTTCCTAATTATGGATATCTTCTAGTCTTATTAATCATACAAATACAGCTGGACCCAGTGAAATCTCAGTCACATACTAGTATTCTGTTGTGGGGGTGGAACAAAATTTAAGTACCTTTTCATATAGAAATAAAATAAATTTCTGTGCCCAGGAGAAGAATGGCGCAGTATATGTGTCTTATGAAATACGATATTTGTTTCTGATTTCATTAAATTGATTTTTTTTTTAATATATAAAGTGTGTGTATGTGAAAGGTGAGGCTTTTTATAAAATAATTTTCCAAAGGTGGCAGTCTAATTAAAAGATAGCGTTTTCCTGAGGCCAACTCCCTGTTAAAGGCTTTCATTCCAGAATCCTTTTTTGGTTTTAAAAAGATGTTTGAAGTCCATTAATTTACTCTATGCAGCATCCTTTAAAATTTAATCCCTCTTCTAATCAAGTCCTCAGTAGTCTAAATAACTGTTAAGTATCTTTGGTGGGGATTATGAACAGTTATTCAAGATTATATGACGAATCTAATACTCACAGTACTGTGATTAAATCTATAAATCTCTCAAAATGGCACATATAACCATTTAAAACACCATGACTTAATTCAGAGAATTAAAATATTTCAAAACAAGATTCACAAGATAACAAAAGGCTAAAAGTTATTATTAAGTACAGACTTTTCTGGATTTCCAATGTTAATAGCAACAATTAGATTGCTTGCAAACCTTGGGGTTTTGTGAACTGCAAAATCCCATGTGCTTTTGGTTGGAGAGAGAGTCAGAGTAATGGTTGATTTCTGTTTGAATCCAAGGCTGTGGTTATGGTGGAAGCAACAGAGTTTTGGGGTGTTAATGCTGTGAACCCCTCCATCATGGGCTCAGTTTGTATTGTGTCTAACTAAAGACCCCAGTCTCCACTGTGCCTCATTCCAAAAGGAAACACAAACTGTAGGTAAGCACCAGGAACTCCCGGATTCTAGGACCCCTCAGAGATTGGGGTGGCGTGCAACAGTATGTACATATAGCATTAAGCCAGAAACTCAAAATATTCCTCATCACTATTTTAGCTTGTTGCAATTATATTCCTTCTCAGTACTGAAAACTCTACCTATTAAAATCTACCTAAACTTTGGAAAGTCTTGACAAATTTTTGTATAATGCAAAATGCCATTGTGAAATGTCCATAGGCATAAAACATCTATATATATGGCATTGCCCATTTACTTCTATTGCCAGCCTGATATCCCAAAATCACAGAACACACTGGTATAATAGCTAAGAGGATTTTCTCCAGGAATTTGGGATATGGCATATTCTCTCTTTCTCTCTCCCCCCTAAGCCTATCTCCCACTCCTACTGCCTCTACGCATATGCGCGCACGCTCACACACACACACACACACACACAAAATTAAAAAGAGTATCTCATTATTTATGTATAATTTACAGGCTCTTGCTCCTATTTTTGGAAAGTCTCAAACCAGCTTTAAAAATGGAGGGAATATCATGAAATTAAACATTCCATCAGTGATTAAGATCTAAAATCAATAATTGATCACATAAATACCCATTGAAACAAACAAACAGAAACCCCTCCTTTTTATTATTAAATCTTGTTTTGGTTTTCAAAATATTGCACATCATAGAAAATACTATTCAATATGAAGGAAAATATGCTACTGAAGCCCAATCTGGAGCAGCAGGTTTCCCAATTTGTGTCTTTTGCACAAAATAATATTAGAGGGGATTTTTGCATGGTATGCTGCACAATCTACCAGGGGTTGGTTCCATTTCTCACTTAAGCCTGTAGCTGTAAATTAATGTTTTCTTCCCTTCATAGGTAAATTCACTTCTAGAGCAATACTGTTTCTGAACATGTTTGCCCTGTTCATATATTGGAATGTAAGGGTGTGTTTTTAAGTTTCTTAGAACAAATAATTTTGGAACGAAAGGGGGGAAATGGGAAAGGGAAAGGGGGAAAGTGGATCCTGCCCTTCTGCAATAATTATTTGGACAAGCTTTGCTTCTATAGAACAGTGACTCCTGTGATTTGATATTTCATCAGGCCTGTGATAGTTAAGATAATACAAGTATTTCACAGCACAAAAGCAAATCATGTAATTTAGCTTGCCTCATCAAGCTTTGCCACAGCAGGGGTCTCTAATTCAAGTCAGACAAAAGATTTATAAGGTTCTCAATACAAATACCCACAATACCTCAGGAGATAAAAAGGCTCCCTAGAGCAAATACAATAGACCTGGTTCTCAAAGGCATCTTTAAAATTGCTACTATAATAAACAATTGGTATCTGTTATTGACAGTTTTAAAAATGTATAAAATATAGGCAGCATCTGCAGCAAATATGGTTCTTTGCATGAGTCACTAAATCCTCATTTGCTTGTTTTTCTAACTTAAAGAAAATATCTTTTATACTTTGTAACAAAGCCTTTGCACTTCTTGTCTTCCCAAAACTGTTACTGACATTAACTTTATTGATTCTGGCAATGACTCAGTTGGGAAAGCAGCTACAGAGGACATGAGTGCAGTAGAGCTAGTGCTAGCATTTTCAAAAATTGGCACTTGCAACCAGTTGAGCAGGCCCAGAGGTTTCAGCTGATCATTTTCAGGGACCAGGGTTGTGTTCCAGGCTTCCGGTTATCAAAAAGAAAAGAAAAAGAAAGAAAAAGGGAATACATCTATTAGGGTGGCAATATTCAGGAGACATAAAGCAGGTCACTCAAACAGTGGCGTCAGTTGCCTCCTCAACTATGCTTCTGTTTCTTGAGCATCTACAGGTAGCAGGCAATGTTCTCTTTTGACTGAATGAGTATTGTACCTCCATCAATACCTGCTATACTTACTTCTTTATAGGACAAAATATCCCCTCCGCTGTACTTGGTCATGTTCTTAAACAACAGCCATCTTGCTATCCTGTAACAATCTGTAATCTTATCCATTTATTATTCCTCGAGTGGCCACTGAGACTAATGAGAGAAATGCAAGTGTTTGTATGCATTCAGCTAATTTATACAAAGTCCTCTTAGATACGCTGAACAGTAGCCACAAATATTTAGCAAGTTTAAACAGCAAAAAAATACTTTTCATGACATGTGGCTATTAGCCTAATAACACACTACGAAAGAGGAGTTTTAATGTTTTACTAGGTAATAGCCACTAACTGGGGACTCGGGGTGGGCAGCCGTTGCCATGGCTGCAGTGGGTACAGGGAGGCCACCATCTTCCAGTGTGGCTGGGGGAGGTTATGGCTGGCACTGTCCACCTCCAGCCACATCAGGGTAAGGGCGGACAGTGATAACTTAGCCAGTTGGGGGCAGGGGCTTGGAGGCTGCGAGCATCCCACCCCTTGCCTTTTTTTCACCCACTTTGGCTTAATCTGTTGATGGAGGGGCCCAACTGATTTACTGTCTCTCACTGGGTCCCTTTGATCCTTTATCCTCTTAATGACCCATTCCCCTAGGCAGTCACCTCATGAGGAAGCTAGCCTGTCTTAATTAGCGTTTAACACTCACTGAATCCAGGGATTATAGGTGTCCAGTACCCACAAACTCATAACAGCCGAAAACTGTGATAATCACGTAATTTAACAACCACTCACAAAACTGTGGTTGATAATACAGACATCCTGCCATTAGTTAGTCAATTAAAGTACAGTGCGCTAAAAATCATCAGTTGTTAACCAACTTACTTGCCAAATTGTCTCTGTAAATACAGGTGGTTAAGATGGGAAATAGATTAAAAATACTCTAGTTATTTCCTGATTAAAGTCTTTGGAAGAGTAAATTAAATTGTCATAGCTGGTGTATCTTTTGCTTATCCAGAACATTCCAGCTTCCCTTAGGAATGCTTTTCATTGACAAATCTGATGATCAGGTCATGAGTTTGTGGAAGCAGCAAAGCAAGGTGGAGGAGATGCTGTATAATCCCCTGGTTTAATAAAAAGACAAGTATGAATTTGCTGCAACAACGGGACCGTATTTATATACTGGTATAATCATCACTCACATTGAGTTCAGTAGAGTTAGCCACTTGGGATAGTTGAGTTGAGCTGTGTTATAAAGCAGATAGAGGTTCTTCATTATTTCAACTTCCATTCCGGATTATTTACTGCTGCAATTTGACAAATTATCTTCCTACAAAACCACTTTTTGACATAAAAAATATAAATTCCTGACACGACAAGCTTTTAGAAAGGGGATGAACGAAAGCTACTGCTTTTAATTTATTCCATTGTAGTCTTATATTAATGTAGCCTTCCCTAAAGTTTAGGGAATGTTACATGAGATACTGTGTGCATGCATTCACATACAGATGCATACATTGTATGAAAAAATTAGTTAGCCTATATTTCATCATTTTTTCTAATATTATTTCAGTTATTTATTTATCATATAATTTCAATGGCACTTAACCTTCATGAATGTTGTGTGTGATTTTCTGCCCCAGTGAGATTTCCAATGTATGCTGGATGGGGACAGGGTGTGAACTGCAGGTAATATTTGTGTCTCCAGTGTCGGATGAAGTGTGCTTGGCAATACCCAATACTCTAGGGCAAAAAAAAACTTACTCAGAAGAGGCAGAATTTGTCTCTGCTGAATGCTTGCTCTTGCATATTGAATAAACAGCACCATTTCTGTTCTTTTCATTAGCTATGATTTTTATTTTCTGTTGCAAACAACAAAAATATAAAGTGAAAATATTGTAAAATATTGTAAACTGTCTAGAATTATTTTTATTACAACTGAAAACAAACATAAACTAATGTTAATGAATTTGGGGGGTGTTTTTCTAACCCATTAAAAAACCTTCAAGGAAACTGCCATTGATTAAAAAACGGTTCCCAAACAACATTAGACAGTTTCTGCCAGCCTGTTGACACTTTCTTGATCGTTCCTTGATCATTTGTCATGGGGGGGGGGATGATGGGGCTTTCTAACATTGGCTGGGGTAGTAAATGCACGCCAGTGGCAAAGTGTGTGTGTGTGTGTGTGTGTTGTTTCTGGAAGGAAAATGGTAAGTGACATCTGGCTAAATTTTCGGGACGTGGTTGTACAGGTAACAATTTGTAACAATGTCCTAGAAGTGCTACCCTACAGGTCTACTTATGTGTAAATTGCACAATAATATGTGTGCCTGGGGTAAGGTTTTAACCCCAGAAAAATAGAAGGTTAGGCATAGCAGTGTTTGCTGAATACCATCATATTTGAATTTCGTTTGTAAGACTATGTGATCTATATTTTATCTATAACATATTAGGTTTTGAGGTTTTAACATCTTCCCTTTAATATTCCAACTTGTTTATTAGAACGTTAGCTTTCAGGGTTTCCTAAGTTTATTTAAATGGGAAATGAGGTAAACTAAATGTGTATTTTATCTGTTAAGCAGAATAGTAAATGTATAATTCTTAAGCTTGGAGATAGTCTTATTTTCCTTTCAAATAAAATTATGCAAAACTTAAAAGTGTTACCTACTCTCACTAGCAAATATTGCTTCAGTAAAATATATTCATTTGTATGCCTCATTACCCAGGATCAATACAGTGATAATACAAATGTATACAGTGTAATATATAAAAATGTGAGAGTGTTCGAATAATTGGTGTGACTGTAGACTTTCTAAAGTTCTTCAATATTACATTTTCCTTTGTGCTCCCATTTGCAAAGCAATCTTGTGCTTGGTTATTCTATTGTAATCCCACTGTGTTCAATAGGATTAACCCCCTAGTAAGTGTGTTTAGAATTGCAGCATTAGAGTTTCAGAAAGACTTGCTTTTGCTATTGCTAGACCTGAATGTGCTTCCCTAGTAATGGGAAATTGGTCAATGGGAAATGGGCATTTGCACTTTGGATGTTTTCTCTCCAGGTAAACTTGATAACTTCTTTGGACATCTATTGTAATGTATCCTGTCACCGTGTACATTACATTATCAGAATTTCAAACAGATATTTGACAGTGTGCTGAAATTGAAAGGGCTTTTGTGTTTCCAAAGCATCTAATCTACATATATAAAACAAGCAAAAACATGAATATGCATCATAGTTGAGCAGTGCCAATTTCTATGCAGTCGTAGGTTTGGAAACTCCAGCCTGTGGGTCAAATTGGACCCAGCTTGGGTCCCACTCTGGCCTATAAGACCAAGCACACCCACCTGTCCAAACTTTGCATCACATCAGGTGTGGGTTAGTTGCAGCCAACCCCTACAGAAAGCTGTATTTAAGTGATGGGCAGCGGGTTCAAGTAAGTATGCTGCATTGTCTGCAAGACTGAGTTCTCAGTTGATCATGCAGCAGATCCCTATAGAAACAGCTTTGCCAGGCCTATGCTCAGCACTGGGGGAGTGCTGAGCACAGGGCTTCCAAAGTGCTTTGCACAGCCAAATGCCCCACTGCCAGCTCTGCAAACTCTGTATTCAGCACCAAGCAAAGGGCTAGCAAAGACCCTTGTGCTATGTTCAACATTAAACCAGCTCCCTCCACCCTGCCCTCCTCTTTTTTAAAAAAACATCCAGGCTGATATAGAGTTCTAAAGAACTTGAAAGCTTACTTCTTTTCTTTTTTTACTTTTTGGTTGGCCTAATAAAAGTATTGCCCAGTCAGAGATTTTAGATTTATTTTTTTTATGTGGATTCTTTGTACAGACCTAACCATGAAACCTATAGTGTATTATTCTTATGTAGAGGTGTGTGCATAGTTCAATTTAGTATCTAAGCAGTGATATTCAGGTTTCTCACTGGTATTGAATGGAGACATTTCTAGCCCCCCTAGGTCCTGAACTGGTACTTCAGAACAGTTTGATTGCCTCCTTGATTGTTTGCGAGATAACTGTAAGATTGGCAGTGACAGGGTAATTTACTGAAGATTGCAATGTCAGACTATATCCAAGGGGGCTCGCTGGCATGAAGATGTTATTCACATGACTGACAGGCCACTGGGAGATTGGTGTGCCAATTTAAAGTTCATAGTGTCGTCAAAAGTGTTCAGCCGCTGCAGCCCATAATCATGCAACTTGATGAGGTCATTATAGGCATAACATATTCTCACCCCCATAGACATAGCAAAACACACACACACACAATAGCTTGAGCAGGTAAATATAAATTTGCGGAAAGGGAGTAATTTCTATCCTGTGTCTTGCCTTTTTGATTCTTTAATGTATTGATAGGATTCTCTTCTCTCACAGTTGCCTGAACAAAAGCACTGAGCAAACTAAAAGCAGAAGACAATTTTCAGTCTGTAGTGGTAGAAATACAACAAGCCTAGGAAGGATATCAAGGAAAAAGTGTTCAGGCTTTAATGGAAAAACTGTCTTGAATTATTATTGGAACCCAATTATTTTCTCACATTGATTATATAAAGTGGGTGGCAAATGGACTGCAAAGGATGGGGGTGGATCATCCTTGCTCCATGACAGAAACAGGCTTCAAGATGAATGGGGATCCTAACGTGTAAAGGCTGCTGACCTTAAAAGAAAAACATCTACAGCTCAAACAACAAGGAGAACTAATCAAGAAGTGTTTCATTTTTAATTTTTCTAAGAGATTGCATTGTCCATGGGTAATAATACCAACACAGAAAAGGTCTACAATAAAGCCCACGCAAGCTCAAGCAGAGTATTATTTATTTATTGAACTTATAGCCCAATCCACCACAAGGTATTGGGACAGATAACAGTTTATTAATTATTCTGCCCTCTCCCTGGATAGCCAACAAAATTCAGTTTGGATAAATTTCTCATCCCATTTGCAAGGTGTGAATATTCAGCCTTTAGCAGATTTATGAGTGAAAAAACTTTCCAAAGTTATGAGGTTGCCAGTAGTGGATGGTGCATTGGGGCAGCAGCATTCACCTGACCTCTGGTGAGTCATGTTGCTGCTGCTTACCAAGCAGTGGTGGGGAGGGGGGAGAATGGCATGTGCACGCACACCAGCTGAAGCACCAGATTGACTCCATTAGTGTGTCTAAACTAAGCCACTTATTTCTCCTCCTCTACCTCTCCATAAGCAGCATTAATGCAACGAACCTGAGATCAGGTAAGTGCTGCCACCCACCATGTCATCCACTACTTGCAGTCCTTGAGAATTTCCTCCACACATGTTCTTCCAAAACAGTTTTGGATTAGGGCTCGCCCTATCAAGAGGCAGAATGAGGCAGCCACCTAATGCATCAAATATTGAGGGGTAGAAAGTGGACAAAGTTCTGTGTGCTACTTTACCTGCCATGCCCCCTAAGCTGGTTTACTGTCCCAAGGTGCAGGGGAGGACTTTGTCCCATTGCCAGAATCAGACTAAGATTCAACTGTCAATCTAATCACCTTTTATATATGGGTGGCAGCGGGTGGGGGTGACATCATATTGTCCTGTTCCCTATTTCTGGTTGATCATAAATACAGTAATGTTGTCTAGTACACCAAGACAGCAGACACCATATATGAAACAAGGGGGTAGCAATAAGTTAGTACAGCTAATATATACAACGTATATTATTTTCAGTATACTTGTAATTTCATTGTATGGAAATAACTGAGCACTACAACCAATCTGGGGGACGCGGGTGGTGCTGTGGGTAAAACCTCAGCGCCTAGGACTTGCCGATCGCATGGTCAGCGGTTCGAATCCCCGCGGTGGGGTGCGCTCCCGTCGTTCGGTCCCAGCGCCTGCCAACCTAGCAGTTTGAAAGCACCTCCGCTTACCAGCGGGAAGGTAAACGGCATTCCGTGTGCTGTGCTGGCTCGCCAGATGCAGCTTGTCACGCTGGCCACGTGACCCGCTGGCTCCCAGCCTATAGAGTGAGATGAGCGCACAACCCTAGAGTCTGGCAAGACTGGCCCAAACGGGCAGGGGTACCTTTACCTTTACCTTTTACAACCAATCTGAATGCTTGCAGACAGCAAAAACATTGGGGCTACTTCTATCCATGAATGAACAACAACAACAACAACAACAACAACCTGTGTGTTTTTGCTTTCAGATGGCCTCGTTGACTGCCTTGATCCAGACTGCTGCCTCCAGTCGACTTGTCAGAATAGCCTGCTATGCCGTGGTTCACGTGACCCTCTAGACATTATACAACAAAGTCACTCTGGTTCACCAACTGTAAAGTCATTCTATGATCGAATCAAGCTTTTAGTGGGGAAAGACAGCACTCATATAATCCCAGGAGAAAATCCCTTCAACAGCAGGTAATGGCCAAAAATATGATTTTATAGAGACGGGGAAGTACTTCTGACACAAGTTTTAATAATGGCTTAACATGGATTGCTGCTTTTAGAAATGATATTCTTTTCCATCTTGAGGTAAAATCTCATTCTAGGGGCTTCCTCGTGATTTTCTAACACTGTCGTTGCTTTCAACTCTAATAATAATAATAATAATAAATTTTATTTATATCCCGCCCTCCCCAGCCGAAGCCGGGCTCAGGGCGGCTAACAACAGTAAAACAGCACAAACAACACTTTAAAATCATTCATTATAAAATTAATTAATTCAAGCCACTGGCAACCATTGGGCCAGAGCTCTGCGAAGATTGCCAATGGAGGGAGTCAGGCTGTGCCCTGGCCAAAGGCCTGGTGGAACAGTTCTGTCTTGCAGGCCCTGCGGAAAGATGTTAAGTCCCGCAGGGCCCTGGTCTCTTGTGACAGAGTGTTCCACCAGATCGGAGCCACGGCCGAAAAAGCCCTGGCTCTAGTTGAGGCCAGCCTAACTTCTCTGTGGCCTGGGACCTTCAAGATGTTTTTATTTGAAGACCGTAAGTTTCTCTGTGGGGCATACCAGGAGAGGCGGTCCCGTAGGTACGAGGGTCCTAGGCCGTATAGGGCTTTAAAGGTTAAAACCAGCACCTTAAACCTGATCCTGTACTCCACCGGGAGCCAGTGCAGCTGGTATAGCACCGGGTGAATGTGATCTCGCAGCGAAGACCCCGTAAGGAGTCTCGCTGCAGCATTCTGCACCCGCTGGAGTTTCTGGGTCAGTCTCAAGGGCAGCCCCACGTAGAGCGAGTTACAATAATCCAGTCTGGAGGTGACCGTCGCGTGGATCACAGTGGCTAGGTCAGGGCGAGAGAGGTAAGGAGCCAACTGCTTAGCTTGGCGGAGATGGAAAAATGCCGCCTTTGTTGTAGCTGCAATCTGCGCCTCCATTGAAAGGGAGGTGTCTAGTTCCATATAGGCATAAACCCAGAATACTTTCTTATTCTGCATTGAAATGTTAAGTGAACCAAAAGAATAGCTAAGTGATTGAAGCCAACATGGCCTCAATTTAAATACAGTCAGTTCAGTTTTTGAATGGCACCATTTTCAAATGTTTTGGCTCCTGGACGCCAAAAACCTGGAATTAAATGCTCCGGTTTTTGAACATTTTTCAGAACCCGAACATCCAACACAGCTTCCGTTTTGAGTTTCCCTATTTAATTGAGGCTTCCGCTTTCAGTTTTCAGTTTTCAAACGTCTTGGAAGTTGAACAGCCTTCTGGAACAGATTATGTTCAAAAACCAAGGTTCCACTGTACATTCCTGTAGTCTGTTCCTTGAAACTGAAGAGATCAGAGTCAAGAGTGAATGTGCATTTGTGCAGGAGTAAACACATCTAGAATAGTATTCTTTGTTCCCAAAGAATCTTTCAGAACTGACATTTAATTGCATTTCTTTCCTAGTCTTGTATCTCTTATACGAGGTCAAGTGGTGACTACAGATGGAACTCCACTCGTTGGAGTCAATGTGTCATTTGTCAAGTTTCCCAAGTATGGCTATACCATTACTCGCCAGGATGGCACGTAAGTCTACTTGCTTCATTTAGTGTTTGCCCTGTTTAGTATGCAGTATCTGTGCAGATTAACAGGTGGTGCTATCTAATGAAACCATGTGGTATTATGTATGGAATTCCTACTGGGCTAAAGAGCTTTCAAGAAAACAATAAAGTAATTTTTCACATGGCATTTGAATACTAACTGAAATAAATATGAAAGGGCTGACTTCTGAAAATAATGTGTTAGCAGTCGAGCTTATTTTCTCAGAAACTCTACTGTATCTCTGAAAACATTTGTGGGCTACAGCAATATCCAGCTGAGACCAGAAATACTTAATTTTGAAATTCAAGGCAGGATAACATTCATATGGGGGGCAGTGAGTGGGGTGGGGAGTTCTTTATAAAACAGTGTGTTATCTTAAAAGTTCCTATTTTCCCCTTTCCTTTCTGAAAATCCACTATCTTCAGAGTTTCTTGGGGGCAGAACACAATCAAAGGAGTATAATTGAATATACTTAGACAGTTTCCTGCTGCGTGAAGAAGTGTGTCCTGTTTTCCTATTTATCATCTGATTTGAAGTTCACACAACTTCAGCACAAACAAAATGCAACATGTCACGCTTTACCTAATTTATTGGATATGGCAATAAAATAATACATCTCTGAAAAAGGCATTGTGACTGTTTGCAGCAGTATGCACTCATATAAAATAGTTTGAATTGGAATAACTAATCAGAAACCAAGCTGTGGTCAGGGGGCGGCTTCAAGTTGCTGTTGCACAGCTGCAGTACTAAGCTTTCCAGGTTTTATGTAGGACAAATACCACACTAACCATGGTGGTTCAGGGCTTTGATACATTACATTGTTCCATCTGTATCTTTGCTTCATAGAATTTGGTTTGCTCAAAGCTACCTGCCATTCAACGTTTTATAGTTTCTCATGAATGCATTCGCATTGTTTTTCAAGGATTATTCACAGGAGCAACATAGTGATAGTTACGCCCCAGTCAGTGCTTTACCATGTTTCACAAACCCATGTGCATTCTTTTTTTCAAGGGCTGTTAACAGCAGCTCCATGTTCACAGTGGAAATTCTCAAAGTTTGCATTAGAATGCATCCTTGAATCAAGAAAATGAATATTTGGACTTTCCTATGTATACATGGGGGAAAAGAAACAGCCTGTTAGGCAAGCTACTTGTCTCTGTTCTGAAAGAACTCAGAATTTTAAAAAAGCAATTCAGAGCCATATCCTTAACAGTTGTTGGTTTTTTTTTTGGGGGGGGCGGTTAAAGAAGGAACCAATCTTGTTTGAAACTAGTGCTTTACACTCCCCATTTCTCAGCTTTGCTGATACAAACGAGAGAGAGCATGCAGTACAGAACAGTATTGCTTCCTGGATTAAATGACGGGAGAGAATATGACCTCTCCAGTTATGGCAAGTATTTGGGAGGGTTTAGCTCTTCTCTACCAGATGTCTTCACCTCCCTTGGAAAGCCAATCTCTCATTTTGGAAACCACAGGTTTACTAGGTTCATTAGAGGAAATGTTTAGTGTTTTTAAATTCTGGAGAGAAACATTTTCTTCATTTTGAAATTGATTCAGCACAGAGAGCAGTCATGCAAATTTCCATCATTGCTCTCTGCCATCTGCCACAACCTAATGAAAGGATGGCTAGGATTAAATCACAAAAACATTTACGTGGAATCTGATAATATTTTGTATATGTCATCCTGCATACTCATTTAAGACCATCTCTGTACTACTCTTCTAAACTATTATAAAACTTTCATGATTTCCTCATGGAACCATTGGAATTTTTGTGAGGGTGCTTAAAATTATTTAGTGGAGAACCTTATTGAACTGTCATTTTTAGAACTCCCAGAAGGGAAGAGGAGTCCTAGTATTACAGACATTGTTTCAGGCTATACATACAATACATATCCATATTGTATCATTAACTCCACTTTGATCTTTGCATGAAGGGCAGTACAGTAGTACCTTGGTTTGCAACCGTTTTGGATTACAACCATTTTGGATTACAACCACGTCAAACCCTGAAGTGTGTGTCCCTTTTTTTGGATTACAAACCTTTTCTTTTGTTATTACAACCAATTTTGGGGGGGAGGCCCCACTGGCGAAAGCACGCCTTGGGTTACAACCTGTTTTGGTTTACAACCAAACCTCCGGAACAGATTATGGTTGTAAACCAAGGTATTGTATACAAAAATATGTTGTTGTTGTTGTAATTACTAGGCTATATCTGCATCTATGACTTCTATCATGAGAACATGTGAACAGAAAATAAGTAAAATACATACACACGTCTCACATTTCTTCTATAGAAGAACCTTTCTGGATGTAATCCAACATTCTATTCCCACAGTGACCAACCAGATGTCCATAGGAAGCCCACAAGCAGGATATGAACACAATAGTACTATCACATTTTTGATCCCCAGCAGCTGGTATTTTGAGGTGTGCTGCCATTGATACAAAAATAATATAACCTTCATTACTACTAATAATTGATACCCTTGTCCTCCAAGAATTTGTTTGATCCTTTCTTTAAAAGCCATCCAAGTTGGTAGCCACCACTGCAGTCCCAAAGTTTAACTATGCAATGTGTAAAAAATAAAAAGCCTGAGCCTTTAGTGTCATTGGCTCGGTGCTGTGGAATACGCTGTCAATAGACATTCAGCGGGCACCTTCTATGCCAATTTTCAAACGCCTGCTGAAAACTTTTTTTTATTCTGCGACGCCTATGCAAGAAATTAAGAGTACATCTCTCACAATGATGCTTGTTTTTAGCATATTTGTTTTTAAATTGCTTTTAATATTTGTAATGCTTTTATTGTATGGTTTTTTAATGTTGTAAACCACTTTGATATGTTTTGTGATTTAGCAGTATATAAACGCTGCTTCAAATAAATCCTTCAGTGGATGACCCTTTGTTCCAGTATTATGAGAGGAAGACCATATCTTCATCTACTTTCCCTACACCATGCATAATTTATACATAATTTTACATAATTTTTCCCTTTCTCCCTTTTTTCTAAATTAAGTATGTCCACATGATCTCTCTTTATAGGGGATTTGTTCCAGCCCCTTGATAGCTTTGGTTGCACTTTTTCACCTTTTCCAGCTCTGCAATATCTTTTTTTCCAGTGCAGCAACTAGAATTGTACACAGTATACCAAGTGTGGTCATACCATATATACTTGCTTACACTGTACCACATTTGCCATTTTAATGCAATTTTGAAGAGCCTCACAATTGCTATCTGTTTTTAGCACCCTGATTAATTTGGTGTCATCAGCAAACTCGGTCACCTCACTGCTCACCTGTAATTTCACATTATTTATGAACAACTTGAAAAGCACCAGTTCCCATACAGATTCATGGGGGCACCCACTTCCTACATCTCTTCATCATGAGAACTATTTGTCCCTTAGCTAGTAACTGTTCCATAAGAGGATAAAACCTGTCCTGTTATCATATGACTGTCAAGAGACTATGGGGAGGAACTTGATCAAAAGATCGTTGAAAGGTCAAGTGCACAGTGTCTACAGGATCACCTGTACCCACATGCTTATTGACACTCAAATACACTCTGAAAACTTTGTTAGACAAGACTTACTTTTACAGGAGCCATGCTGATTCTTCTTTAGCAAGTCTTGTTCTCAGGTGAATATCATAGGAGGCAGTGAGTTGCTAGTTTTTACTTTGTCAGTAAAGACTTAGAATTCATCTCATCACCACTATTTGCAGGTGTTCTTCAGACTCCCCTTCTGAGAATGTTAGATCAGGCACAGGGATTTCCCCACATCTTTTGAAGTGAAGATAGATGCAAGAATCTATTAATCTTCTCTGCGATCTTATGCGTTGTAAATTACTCTGTGCTGTGATTTGAAGGGAAGGATGAGCTACGAAAACTTCTAAATAAATATGTAAATTTACTTTTTTTAACACACTCCGTTGTTGTTCAAAGGTTCAGCTACATCCTAAACTTTTTGAATCAGTGTATATGCAGCACTACAGTCACACCAGCAACTACACATTTTTTGCAGGATATTGCATTATACCACAGCCCCACCTTGTACATATACCGTATTTACACAAATGTAATGCGCACCTTTTTAGGGCAAATTACGTTGTGGAAATTAGGGTGCGCATTAGATTCAATAGTGCATTAGATTCACATAAATATGGCAGTGTGGGTTGATGGTTAATATGATGTGCCACCAGTGAGCCAACTGTTGTTGATCTGGGTATAACCTAAGACAGCAATTGCCTCCAGCAGGTCTCGATCATTCATTATTCTATACTCTCCTACATTTCATTGTCCTAGCCTTACCAAACCTAGTGACCTCAAGATGTTTTGGACTACAACTCCCAATCTCAGCCAGCATCCGGGGGGGGGGGGGGAACCAAGTTGGTAAAGGCTAGCCTATTCCCTTGTCTCACTCTAGAATTATTCCTGATGTGGACTTCAAAATTTCCTAGGTTTGACTTGATTGCGAATGGTGGAGCATCTCTAACTCTACACTTTGAGCGAGCACCATTCATGAGCCAAGAGAGGACAGTATGGCTGCCATGGAACAGCTTCTATGCCATGGATACACTTGCAATGAAGACTGAAGAGAATTCCATTCCTAGCTGTGATTTAAGTGGTTTTATCCGGCCTGATCCAGTTATAATTTCATCTCCACTCTCCACATTCTTCAGTGATGCTCCTGGCCGAAACCCCATTGTTCCAGAGACTCAGGTATCAAGCATGAATGTAAAAACAGCCACAAGCAGGTGATAGTGCTGAAAGTGTGAAGGGGGAGACACACATATCCAAATACTTCAGAATATATAGCAGGCACAAGTATAGCATGGCTGGCCAGGGCTCACTGGCATAGGGAGACGCTCAACCCTTCGCATATGAGGTGTTCATCAAACACTAATATAACTGCAGCAAATGTTGCTGCTGCATAATGTGCAAATCAGATTAAAATCTTTAATTTGGACTTGAAATAGTGAAATACTTGTCTAGACATTCTTTGTGGCCATTTCTGACATTGCACTTCTGAACAAAATTGGGTAAAAACTTCTGGAGGCCAAAGTCTTAATCACATCCATAAAGACAGGCATGAGTACCATATTTTTCACCCTATAGGACGCACTTTTTCCCCTCCAAAAATGAAGGAAAAATGTGTGTGCGTCCTATGGGGCGAATGCAGGCTTCAGGAAGCTCTGCGCAACCCTCAGGAGACCGGCTCCAAGGGTTGCGCAGAGCTGCCTGCAGTCCCTGGCTCAGCGCACCTCTCCCCATCGCCAGCCCCACAAGCTCGGGGGACAGCGGGGAGGCGGAGCACGCCTTCCCGCTGTTCCCAGACCTGGTTCTTCCAGCCCCGCACCTGGGGGGGAAATAAAATATTTTTTCTTTATTTCCCCCCCAAAAAACTAGGTGCGTCCTATGGGCGGGTGCGTCCTATGGTGCGCAAAATACTGTATTTCATGTACATAGAATTATTGTAGTAATGAAACAAATATGTGTCAGACTTGTGTCTGTCCTTGCTGACAAATGTGCATTTCCAGTAATAGGTACCTGATTCTGCGCTTGCATCTGTTAATCCCCCCCCCCCGTATACTCCTTTTTAAAAATACACTTAGCTTTCTTTCTTGATATTATAGATCAAGTACAAGTCAAACTAGACATAATTATAGCAGACCCCACTGCTATAATTAACTAAAAACAAACTGATTTTTCTTCCGATAAGCAAGGATTCATAAGTAATATGGGGCCCTATAATCACCTTGATTGCTATTATTATTTTGTTGGTGTTTTCCCCCTGTTTGGGCATTCATATTGTTTAATGCTCATTGTCAGAGGAAGTTGCAGGTTCAAATACTTACAGTCTCTAGTGACCTTCTTGCATATAACTAGCAATATAACATGTGTTTCCTATTTACACATCTACCAGAAGTGTGTGTTTTTTTAAAAAAGAGAAACTATAAAAGATATCCAGAAATCTTACTTTAACTTGGGTCATTGCAGGAAAGCCAGATTAAAACAGCAGCAAAAAGTCATCAGTCTTGAAATAAAACACATGATATATCTTTCTTTCTTTTTAATTTTTTAAAAAACCCCTCTTCCGGTGCATATTTGAAGTGTGCTTTGCGTTCTCACTCAGGTTCTTCATGAAGAAATTGAAGTCCCAGGCTCCAACATAAAACTCTGCTATCTGAGTTCCCGTACTGCTGGATACAAATCTTTGCTTAAGATCACCATGACACAATCACTTGTGCCTCTGAACTTAATTAAAGTACATCTGATGGTTGCAGTGGAAGGACATCTTTTTCAAAAGTCATTTCAAGCATCTCCCAACTTGGCTTACACTTTTATTTGGGACAAAACGGATGCTTATGGCCAGAAGGTTTATGGGCTCTCAGATGCTGTAGGTAAGCCATCAGATTCACATTTTGCAGGTTTTAAGTATTGGCTGTTATGCTAACAGCAGTATCTTAAATTTCATCTGGGGGAAAAAGCCATTACAGCATAATTGATGTCATATGTGTCCTTTGTGTGTTTGAATATAATACTTTGCTTATTTATTGATTTATCATATTTGTATTTTGGAGGAGCTTAGGACGGTTTACATGTTTTCCTCATACAGTGAGCTAGATGAAGTTTAGAGAGAACTTCATTAGGCCACAACTGAGCTTCATTCCTGAACGATGCATTGCATCCAGTTCCTATTAGGCCTAGTTTGACTTTCCATCCACTACAACACATGAGCTTTCTGGTAAAAAATATACCGGTATATGTAAGGAACTCAATGTTTTAATATATACTCACAAAACTGTTTGTGTGTGCATTAAAAATATATATTATGCACTGTGCTTACCACAAGAAATATCAGGAAGCCAGTGTGGACTGTGGCTTTTTTCTCAGTAAAAGTGCAGTGGCAAATACCGCATAATGGGTGAAGGCTTCTTCAGATTCCATAAATAACTATTACAGTAAACAATAAATGGGTTCATGTTAAATTAGGAGCAAGGGCAAAGTCAATTTGGTAGGAGTGATCAATTGCAATTTATATTTTCTAAAGGTCTCCACATGAAGAAATCTCACTACTGTATATTTAGTGCATCAGTTAATGTATTAACACTCTTTTTCACTTTTCTCGTAATCACATACTGCATTGAGCATATATATTGAATACAGTCAGTGTTGAACAGCCAGTTAATTAAAAATAGAATCTAGCCTTTTCATCATAACTGACTTCCCCCCTATTTCTCCCTCATTAAATCAGTCATTTGCTCCCACCCCTCCCCCAAACTATCAGGATCTATAGTTCCCCTGGGTATCAGTGAATCAAGTTTTTCAGTCAACTGCAGTCAATTATCTGAATTTAATTCAGAATAAAAGATAATATATTGGGAACTGTAGTTTGTGGTAGAGGACAAATCATTCACAATCACTGATTATTGATACATATTTTTCAGTATCTGTGGGATTTGAGTATGAGACCTGTCCTAGTCTGATTTTATGGGAGAAAAGAACTGCCCTGCTCCAAGGATTTGAACTTGACCCCTCAAATCTAGGTGGCTGGTCTTTGGAAAAACATCATGTGCTTAATATAAAAAGTGGTAAGTTCACCAATTTTAATATGTGTTTAAGCTTTGGGTGCAAGCCCTATTCTCATGTTGCCTCCAGAATATCAAGGAGTGCTTGTGCTGACATCTGATGGGTGGTACTCACACAAGCGATTATTTGTATGCCAACCATAAGCATTACATATGGTGTTCATTGACTGCTTTATAGCACACTGCAGCAAACAGTTGAAATATATTGAGAGTTCTCTGTCTGCCTTTGGCCAGTGCCTTTGGCCTTTTTGTATTACTGTACATTTGTGGCTAGAAGTCCACACAAGCAGCAGCTGCCACACTAGAGATTGCGAACGGTATTAGCTGCTGCAAGGCAGCACTGGATGCAGCTGATATCCAAGACCACCTTGCCCAGAACACCTGGAATGAGAAGTGATAGCAGATAGGTTGCTGGGTGGCCAGCGGGCAAGAGAAGACAAATCCACTGTCTTTGCCATTGCAGCATTTATGAAACTAAGCAACTGTGAAAGGCAAAAGGAAACCTAATTCCTCCATTAATGGGAGACCACCAGAAGCTCCATATAAGAGTGGGATATAATATTGATATTCTCTTCCCTTCTACGTCTCACCATGCATTTTCTTATTCCTACAATTTGTGAGGTGTATAGTTCTCCTAAAAGTACTTCTTGGGGTCACTTTGTGCAAGGATTCAAGCAGCAAAGGTTTTCTTGCACTTTATCACTTTCATAAATTGTAGAGTTGGAAGGGACCCAAGGATCATCAAGTTCTTTGGGACACATGTGGCAGGTTTCATGTTTAAATGTTCATTCACACACACAAGCGAAACCTCCCTGTGCACAACACGTGAAGCAGGTCACCATAAACCACACTTTAAATATCAATAATGGAAAGTGTTTGATTCCAACTCCTAGCAGTCCCAGCTAGCATGGCCAGCGGTCAGATATGATGGGAGTTGTAGTCAGGGCTGGCCCAAGAAATACCGGCCCCTGAAGTGAACCACAAAATTGTGCTGCCCTCCCTGCCAAGGAAGAAGGGGTGAGTGAAGATCTTCATCAGGAACAAGAGGGGGAGGAAAGACCTACATCGAAGTCTGCTGCCTCACCTTACCTCATGGGTGGGTCTGCTGTAGTCAGTACCATCCATAGGTTCCCCACCCCTGCCACAGGAGAACAAAAAGTGAAACAGCTGAAACAGGGCTAAGTGAAAAGAAACCGTTGCTAGTGGCAGCTGCAAGCAAGAGAGCAAGGGACATAGCATAAAGTGGATTTATGCATAAAGCATAAATTTGGCTTTTCTTCTTCTTAGGTATTCTACACAAAGGTAGTGGGGAGAATCAGTTTCTAACGCAGCAGCCTGCTGTAATCTCCAGCATCATGGGAAACGGTCGTCGAAGGAGCATTTCCTGTCCAAGTTGCAATGGTCTTGCCGAAGGAAACAAACTTCTGGCCCCTGTGGCGCTTGCGGTAGGAATTGATGGAAGCCTGTTTGTCGGGGATTTCAACTACATTCGGCGCATCTTTCCTTCTAGGAATGTCACTAGCATTTTGGAATTAAGGTAATTCTGCTGCTATTTGCACTGCTACAAATGCCTTTGTACTTGGTCCTTCTTTCTAGTTTTCCTATATCATTGTTGCTTTCAGCACTACCTGCCACTGTAGCTTAGTATGTAAATATGAATGACTCAGTTTAGGGAAGGCTGCTGGATCAGAGTATATTTGAAGTTGCCTTATCCCTTCTTCCAAGGATTACAGCAGGAATTCAAGCAGCAGTTTAGCCGCACCATTTTCTACTAAGGCCACCTGGAATCAGATGGGCTCCTCCCCCATACTCAAGATGGATAGTTATATTTAGGGTTCCTCCAGACTGGTGGTTTTTGGGCAGGTGTATTCTGCAACACGTGATTGACACAATAACAGTGTATTAGTGGTAGATTTATAACTGAATCATCCACATATAGTTCCTCTTTGTTGGTTGTTCTGCAGTGCTTCCCAGGTGTTACTGCATTACTGCTGTCTGGAGAGGTAATCTTGCTCTATAGTGCAACAGAAGCAGGGCAAAACTCCCCACAATGAAGCATTTGTTGCATGAAAAATTAAAGGATTTTAGAAGGAAATTATGGGTTGTGCAGCTGTTTTAAACGCAGCAGTATGACCAAGGCAGCTGAAACTTTTGCAGAGGCAAATGTGATTGAAAGTGTGATCACATATAACTGCCTGATAACATAATGAGCACAGTCATGTTTCAGTATGCCACTGAATACCATTTCCTGGAATTTGTTGCTGTTATGTCTTGATTGTAGGCTACTTTGGAGTATCTAGTTGGTTACTGTAAGAAATAGGATTCTGGACTGCACTAACCCAGTGATTGATTTGACAGGGCTCAACTTTTGTTCTCATGTATATAGCAAAACAGGCATCCCACAGCATGGCTTACAAACATTGCAAGATAAATAGGTATTGGTATTAATATTGGTATATGTATGCACATATATGTGTGATATATATACATCCTGACCCTAAAATTTAATATAAAATCTCATCTTATAGTGCTGAGATAAACACTGATTAATACTGTGTGAATTTACAAAGCTCAGTGTCGCTTTGCTCTGTTATAAAACAGCACTTCTGCTCAGTTAGACAGCACATAAGATGAATAGCTGCACTGACAGTCAAACCTGCCTTAAGTGACAATTTTAGGGACTGAAGAGGAAAGCCAGTTGCAAAGTAGAGATGGGCTCAGGGTTTAAAAACTCTTGTGGTTCAATTGTTTGAATGGAAAGGATATTAGCACATTTCACTTTTGTCAGGCCTACACTGCATCAAGCCTGCTGACAGGCAGCTGCCAACTCTTTTCACTGTCAGTATAAAAGACAGGACGCTTTTACACATGACGTTTTTTCAGTGATCCAGAAAGTTTCTTACAAAAAAAAATGCCTTGAGGGGCTATTCCAGCAGGGAACTATCTTGTGACTGTTGTGCTTCATCCTTAAATTAACCTAAGGCTAAAGCTAAAAAGAGGTTTCCTTTGCCATGTCTTCTTGTCGCATAAGATAAAATGTTATGTTTGCTTTACAGCCTTTACTTCAGCTAACTGTTCTCCTTCCCCCCCTCTTTCTTTTCTGTTTCCTTCCTATAAAGAAATAAAGAATTTAAACATAGGTAAGACCAAAACCACAATCGTTATTTACTATAGTTTGTTCCATTGTGTTTACTTTTTCTGTTGTGCTTCTTTTGCAATGTTCTGTTTTAAATGTATCAAATATAGCAACATTAATATGCTAATTGTGTGTTATGAATATGATAAGCATTAGCAATTATACACTGCAGTCAAAAAGCAACCAAATAAGTTCTGACAGCAATTAGGAATGTCTAATAGAATGCAAGTATAATGAACCCCAAGTTAACTTTTATATGAGCACTTCTCCCTGCAGTCTGTAATTGGCTTAAATGGTTGAGGCAAACTACAGCAGTGGCTTTTGTAAATTCTGGAGAGGGTTCAGAAGGCACTAATGAACTGGAAATGGGTCAAAAACTCATTTCCAACTCATTAATTTTTTTCTTGATTCAGCTCCTCCCTCCCTTTTAATACAATATTAGTTGGTTGATCTGTTATTATTTCAAATAGAGTTTGAATTCTTTTGCAAAATAGTTAATTCCTTGGTCAGTTTCTCTGCTCACTCTTTAGGTGCATGTACATCTTGGACATTACAGTAGAAGCACAGTAGAAGCATGAAACACTCATGCGTCTGCTTGCTGGCACCAGTGGCAATTCTTGGAGCTGCCTGTACTCAAAAGTTAATTTACTGCAAAGTAAAACAAATAAAACATTACACTAAACACTCAAGGTATTAGCTCATCAACCCAGTTGGACCAGGATAAATATATTGGCCCTGTAACTCAAACTTGGTGTCTGAGATAGTGTAAGCCTCCTGCTGTGTTTGATAAATATAATTGCTCTCCTCTTTCACAATGACTGAAAATATGTATTACAAGTTGCCAACTGTGGCATGAACCTGCGGAAAGAAAAAATGAAGCTTCTAGATTAATTAGATGGAATTCATGTTGTTGAAGGGTGTGATGTGTATGCTAGGAGAGCCCAGGGCTCTATTAATATATCCACATTGTTGCCAAAATGATGTTACTTCCTGTCGTTTCCCTCACTTCCTGGCTTACTCTTTAAGTACCTTCTTTTGTCTGAGTAGATGCTGTTGTGAGTGCCACACAAGCTGTAGCAACTTGTAACTGACAAAAACTGGTATCCATATGCTAAAGAGTAAAAAAATAAATAAATCAGTACATAGTTCTTGCCAGTGTTCAAAGAGGAATGCATTTGTATTGGTTAGAACTAAGTTTAGTGGTAGCTGTTCATTAAAAAAAGGTGTGTGTTAATATATCAAAGTAGAAAATAAGGGGAAGCTATATTTCTTAAGTTTCCTGTGAAGTCAATGCTGTCTATTTGAAAAAAGAATCTTCTTAATATAAGTGTTAAAAGGAAAGCATTTGACCCAATAAATGGACATAAAAGAAAAAAATAGTGTATTGGAAATAAAGGAAACATGTTTCAAATAACAATAGTACACAAGTACACAACTGTGCTCATTGCTTAACATCACCAATATCACAGATTTGCTTCTGTTGTCCCAAACATGGAAAAGTTATACTTTTGGTGCATGTCAGGGGTAGCTAATGTGGTACCCACCAGATATTGTCATATTACAACTCCCATCAGCCTCAGCCAATGATCAGATATATATATAAGAATAGTCAAACACCACTTAAATGAAAATGCTGCTGTATTGTAACAACACAATGATGAAAATCAAAGTTGGTTAGAAAGACGATTAAAGGCGGTGACCAGAAAGGAGTTTGATAATGTGTGGCTTTAAAGTATAATGACCTTATTATATTATAGCATTACAAAACTCTAATGATAAGCTGAATGCTGGAGGTATAAATACTATAAAGCAGATGTGTGGCAAATTTGGTGGAAATATCCACCAACTTACACACGATTGACTCACATGAGACTGCGTATATGCGTATATGCAAATGGCGAGAGAGAGCTGGAGAATCCTTGCGGCTCACAAGGAGACCCTCCTTGGGGCCCAAAGAGGACTTCATAGAGGGCAGAGGAAGCCCCAAAGAGACCGGAGGGGCCGCCTATATTAGCATATTTATATTAAAGGATACTGAACTGGGAAGGAGGAATGATGAAATTGTGGTTGTATTTGTGGCTGTTTGTGGTGTGTGTAGTTCTGATCATTAAAAGAATAATTAACAAAGGATGGAATTCAACATCACTCTATGCTGAACATTTTGTCGGTGTGAACATATCATCCTGTCAGGTGGAACCATGCCCCCTCACACTGCAAGCTGTTTGGGGAGGTTTTCTGAGCAACCCAAGCAAATTTAGTGGGGAAGAAGGTGGGAGAAACCTAAATGCGCAAATGGAAACCCCTGCAGAGGGCTTCTGCTGACTGTATTTGTTAGGTGAATCCCACCCAAAATATATAATTTAAAAATAATACTGATTAAGATCAACACCATTAACCATCTTGCTAAAATGGCAGCTGCTCAAAAGGGTTTTTGCATTTCCTTTTTTAAAAAATGCATTTATAGCATCATAATGTTATAACACCCTTTCATTTAAGTGGTATTTCACTGTTATGTGTGTGTTTTTTAATAGCATTAAAATAATTTTTGACTATAAAATTGGTTTTTAAAAAGGGGGTAATAAAATAGCTGCACTGCCCACACAGAAAGTACAGTATGTGTGTGCTAAGCTTAATAGGTTCCTCTGTCCACTACATCCCTACCCACATAAGAACCCCATCATTTTAAAAATATAGAATTGCAAAAAAGGTCATTTACAGCTATGGAGATTGTACCACTCTCTTATTTTTCAAACTTTTTGTTTTGTGAGAAAGGGCAAAAGAACTAGGATGGCAATGATTGGATGGCAACATCATGCACACACCCCATAAAAAGTGAATTAACAAAACATAGCAATGCTGCACTAAATACCGGTACCTAAGTGGAAGCATCTCAGTATTTTATTCTCCCAATATTCCAGTATGACCAAGAAGCAGTATTCATAATAGGGCTCTTGCAGTCAAAGGGGCAAACTGGATTATCCAGATTAGGAGCCCAGTTCTACCAGACCCCTATGCTGTCTCTCTCCCACATGCTCCACTTCTGTGCCAGGAATATCTTTGGCTGTATGGTTATTGTCCTTAGACCAGTATTAACACATACTTGCCCAGCTTGCGATACTATTGCAACATTGCATGTTATGATATTGTGCTAGGATGGCAGTTGTAGTGGCCTGCCCTAAAAACTTATTTACCAGGGTAACCATAGGGTAGGACTATAAGAATCTCACAATGTCACAGGTGCTCCCTCTGAAAACAGTTAACAAAAGATTGGATTTTTGTCGTATCTATATCTTCATCCACAGCCATCCTCCAAAAATCTGGGCAACGCCACCTAACTATTCTGTCCACAAGAATGCCTACTTCTGTACTTGTCTCAACATAACCCCTTGCTCATGGGGTTTGGTTTTGTTTATCTCAAAAATCCAAGAGTGTGGCTCTTCAGAGGCCAGTAGGTCCAACTGCAGAGAAATAACGAGATCATTCACTTTCTGTCTTCGTCCTGCTGATTTTTAAAGCCTCTACTGGCTTTTAAAGAAGTTTGCCCCATATCACCCATGGCTGGCATCTGCAGAAATCTTGTTTAAAATACTCATTACATCTGCCTGTTTTTAGCCAGGCATGTTTGTGCAGGAACTTCTCCATTTAGTCCAGTTGTCTATTTGAATAGCTGAGGCTGACATTTCTAAATTTGCAGGTGGCTCACTGGCTCCACACCTCGAACAGCTGTCAAAACAGATTTATTAGAAATAAGGTAATACTTCAAGACATCCACTGACCCCACAAGATAGGGGGGAAACTTCAGCAGAACATTAGCTTAGCTTACTGTCAAATCTGGGGAACTTGTTGCTTGTTTCAGTTAGCACTGCAGCCTTGCACAAATAATATAATGGGCTTTCTATGGTATGAAGACACAGAAAAAACAGGTTTACCTCAAAACTAAGGCATTATAAGCTTGACTGCTACAGCCCAATTCTATTGATGTACATTAATCTTGGGGCCACAAGCTATTGCTTGTACTGCTGCAGTTAGCACTGAATCCTATTTCTGACAAGGGAAACAAAACCATCCAATTGTGCCTCACCAAAGAAAGTAATAGTGATGTTAGCGATATCAGTTGATGTTAGCAATTGACCAGAGGCCTATAAGTTGTCCTCTTAGAGATGGATATATTATCAGCATCTTCTCTGCAGCAGTGTGTTACAACCTTTAGCTATGATTTCTTGGAGACTTGTTGGGGTGGTGTGAGATAACCAGAGGGCTGTTGATACACCGGAGTGACATGGGCAGAAATAAGACAAAGGCATGCAACCTATAAGATAGGAATCTGCAGTCAAGTCCTGCTTCTAAATTAGAGTGCAGTAGCAACATCTTTCCGCTCCACTTCTGTTTGTTGCATAGTGGTCCTCAGTGAACCATTTTGTTGCCATTGTATTCTCCATCAAATAACCTGTGAAGGAGGTACAAGAAAAGGAGCATTTTAAATACTCAACACTTTAGTGCATGGTTCAGGACTTTTACACTCTTACCTCCCCCTCTCCGTGATATATTCATGACTTTTCCAGGAGTCCCATTATAATAACAATATGACCAAGAGCTCAGTCTCAAAATTTTGGGGGTTTTAATACCCCAAGGTATCTCAATAGTGAAATAATTGTAAAAGGGGAAAGTACTTTTTCATAAAGTGAATAGTTGACTATGGAATTCACTTCTACAAGATGCAATGATAGCCCACAACAGATAGCTTTTAAACAAGATTAGACAAATTCCGGAATGATACAGTGGTGCCCCGCAAGACGAATGCCTCGCAAGACGGAAAACCCGCTAGACGAAAGGGTTTTCCGTTTTGGAGGTGCTTCGCAGGACGAATTTCTCTATGGGCTTGTTTGGCAAGACGAAAATATCTTGCGATTCCTGGGGGGGGGTTTTCGCTCTCCACCCCCTTTTTCTAAGGCACTAAGCTGCTAATAGCCTTTTAGCAGCTAATCCGCTAATCCCTTAAGCCTTTAATAGCCGCTAATAGCCGCTAATAGCGCTAATCCGCTAATGGGCTTGCTTCGCAAGACAAAAAAACCGCTAGACGAAGAGACTCACAGAACGCATTCTTTTCGTCTTGCGAGGCACCACTGTATAGCTATCAATGGCTACTAGTCATGATGGCTATATAGTACCCCCAAATCAATGGGGAACAACAGCAAAAGAAAGCTACTGCCTTTCCATTTGTCTTGGTAGATTTCCCATAGGACTAGACAGGGCTTTGGTCTAATCCAGCAGGGGTTTTCTCATGTTCATATGTACTTCTGAGCATATGCTGCTAATTTTGTTGGATATTTTATATGAGGGGAGATCTATATGATTTATTTATAAATCATAAAATAAATCTTCCCTCCTATAGAGTAGCCATTGTTAATCCAGTAGTTCACAGTTTAGAAACTAAAAGCTGGCTACCACTTTTGCCACTATACTGGTGTTTTTATGCCACAAATACACAGATTTGGAATCTTAGCTGTTTTTCCATCTGTGTCTTTAGAGTTTAAAGGAAAAGAAAAAATCAGGACAGCGTTTCAGTGTCACAAAGTACATACTTAGTGCAGCAAAGGATTTTATGTCAGATTGAGGGTGAAAACATACATGCATTCAGAAGTGTGATGGAATGGTGTCAACATGCATTTGCTTCATTTTGAGGCATTTGTTTTCAGGGCAGAGAATGTGCATAAAACCCAATTCCACCATACTTAGGATGCCCTGGTTGTGTTCTGAAAGCACATGAGGCCAGCATCTTGCTGCAGCTGAGCAGGCCTTGGTCTGGTCAGTACATTACTAGATGACCATCTGGGAACTACCGTATTTTTTGCTCTATAAGACTCACTTTTTCCCTCCTAAAAAGTAAGGGGAAATGTGTGTGCGTCTTGTGGAGCGAATGCAGACTGCACAGCTATCCCAGAAGCCAGAACAGCAAGAGGGATTGCTGCTTTCACTGCACAGTGATCCCTCTTGCTGTTCTGGCTTCTGAGATTCAGAATATTTTTTTTCTTGTTTTCCTCCTCCAAAAACTAGATGCGTCTTGTGGTCTGGTGCATCTTATAGAGCGAAAAATACGGTACTTGTACACCACCTTGGGTTCCATGACAGAAGAAAAGTGGAGTAAAAAGGCAAGAAGATAGATAGATAGATAGATAGATAGATAGATAGATAGATAGATAGGATGTATGTCAGTCTTTTCTCAAAGTAATGTGGAAGTAGTCCACAGCATATGGTTTACCAGACGGAGAATGATTTAGAATGTTTTTATTCTGAGTAATAAGAAAGACTTTTCTGTTTGCTTCTTCAGTACTAACCTTAAATGTGAGGGCAGTATTTTGGAATACCTAAATGGTAGTGTTAACCTCTAACCCTCACAAACTGACCATCTTATTATAAAGCGTTACAGAACTCTTTATTTTAAAAAACATATCTATGAAGAGTGAAGAATGAGAAGGGAAAGGACTGCAATTAAAAATTATGAGATTATTCGTCTTTTATGCAGCTTCAGGGCAGGCTGTAGTGTATTCTATTATTTGGCACAGTGGGAAGACAGCTAAAGATTTTACGAGGAGGCACAGATGCTGTACCTTTTTCAAAAATAATTTACAGCTTCTTGTCAGAAGACATCTCACGTTGGCTTCCCATATATTTTGCATTTGTGGCTACATTATTTTTCAAAGCTCTCTACCTAAATGAAACAGCCATGCTCTGTAAAATAGATGGATTCACATGGGTGGTAAAAAGCAATCCATAAATGGAAGCTAATGAGAACCATATATATCTTCAGTGTCCAAATTATTGAGATATAAAACAATTTCCAGTTGTCAAAAAGATATAGAATGATGTAATATTCAGAGGAAGATTGACTAGAAGCCAAGGTGAACTGGTCTTATACAAGGCAGACACTTCCTAACAGTTAGTGAGTGTAGCTGTTAAGAGCCAGGGTCTGACGCATCTAGCCCAATCCTGTGCAAGTTTACTCAGAAGTAAATCCCACTGAATTCAACAGAACTTCTTTTCTATAAAGTGTGCATGGGATTGCAGACATAATTTGAGATGGGACACCTTGCCAGAGTTTATTAAATTACATAAGTTGCTATGTCGCTACCTTCTACCCAGCAGCCCCTGTTCAGATTCATTTATTTATTTGTCACTTTTTTATCCAGCCCTTCCTCCAATATGGTATCCATGGCATTACCTATGTAGTCCTCACAGCAAACCTGGGAAGTAAGAGCAGGCTCAGAGATAGCGACTTGCCCCAGGCCAGCAAATGGCACAGAAGGGATTTGATGCTGAGTTTCTCACACCCAAACTCTACTCTAATATAACCAAATTAAGGGATGGGACTGAGAAAAGGGCAGGCTTTGCCAAACCTAATGTTACACTGTTGTGGGGTGGAGGGTGGGAGTCACCCTCAGACAGAAGGGTGGTGGGACTGATACTATCTACATTTCTTGCTCAAGACTTCCCCTGTCATATCCCAGTTCATTACTGACAAGAACTACGCTTTGTGGGGTCTGGTTTAGCCATTGTGTTTTCTCTTTCTTCTCTTCTAAAGCAACAACCCTGCCCACAAGTACTACCTAGCTGTGGATCCTGTTTCGGGCTCGCTCTATGTATCAGACACCAACAGCCGCCGTATTTACAAAGTCAAAACCCTTACTGGTGCAAAAGACCTAGCTGGGAATTCTGAAGTAGTGGCAGGTACAGGGGAGCAGTGTCTGCCTTTTGATGAAGCCAGGTGTGATGACGGAGGGAAAGCAGTGGATGCAACTTTAATGAGCCCACGAGGTAAGGGATGTAAAAGGTTGCACAAACTATAATCTGAAGCTAGACTGAATCATATATAATTATCTGGTAATTAAAACACTGCTTGCTGACTTATTTTTTAATCTGTGGTTGAATCACAGCAGGTTGGCAATTGTTTCCCACAGACAATTCTTTACTTGGGGTTTGCTTGCAGCCCCTGTTCCTTTGCAAAACAACAACAACCTTCACATTCCATTGTGGAAAGGAAGTACAAACAATCAGGATTGTCTGAAGCAAAATCTCTTTGGAGATGCAAAAGTGTCTGTTATTTTGGGCAAAGGTGGTTGGCACTGTCTGGTCTATATTCTGTTTCTGCACAAGAAACAAAAGCCAGACTTTATTTTCCATTTTAATAATATGATTTTTTTTAAAAAAAAAAATGTAAAGATTGTATGGAATAATGGTTCTTAGGTTAATGTTTCCTTTGCTTGCTTGTCAATATTGCACTTAAAAAAACTGCAGCCTAAGTGCCTACGCTTCAGCTAGTCTTCCCTTTGGGAATGAATGAAAGTAGAGCAGAAGAAATATAAACAAACACTGTATAAAAGAAATGTCTACCTATTGGAAGAGTATAAATTCCAGCTTCAGTAGCTCATATAAATAAATAATTCTGATTCAATAAATTTGAAAGGCACAGCTGAAGTGAACCATAAAAATCTGATATTCAAACACTTAGGATATTTTTCAATATAAAAATGATAAACATTAATTTTATAACTTGATTGTTTTTCTTAAAATAAACCAATATGAAGTACTCTAGCTTTTTCTGCAGCATGAGGTTTCTTTCATTGCGTTAATTAAATTCACCTTAGTGGCACCAAACACAGAAGCTATTACCTTACATGATGTAGGTGGCATAACTGGTGGTATTTTTCCTTACCAAAACTGCCTTGGTGCACATGCTTCTGTGGCTCAAGGAAAGGAAGAAGCACTTAAAGGATAAGAAGGTAGTGTTTACATATGTACTTGTTCAGGCATACACACACATGCCTATGCACATGGGTATCCAGCCAAAATGTGTTCACTAAGATCTTGTGACTGGAGTCACAATGCACCAGGGGGAGGTTGCCTTGCCTAATGACTGGAGATTGGCTACAATATCTACAGTAGTACAGTTTTTGGTGGGGCAACAAAAGCTCAGATTTATTACAGCATAGAGAACAAACAGAGATGAAGACTGTACAGATAAAAAGCGGACTAGATGGACTGTTATTTCAATTAGTTTATTTTCTGCCCAAAAAAAATACTGAAAAGTAGTGTCAGCTTTATATACTTGTATATAATACCAGGAAACTAGTGGTGTTAATGTTAGCTGGTAAATTAATTTGTTGAGAATTTAGAACCAAAGATTTCATTCACTCTAATGGAGCAGTGCTTTTGAGATGGTTGATATGGCGTCGTACTTCAGCTCAAAAAGTCAGAAGCAAATACTTACAAGTGAGGGACAGCTACAATAATTGGTGAATTTATCAGCAAACCATGAGGTCAGACAACTCATTTTTACTTTCTTTGCACCCTGGTAGGAATTGCAGTAGATAAGTATGGCCTTATGTATTTTGTTGATGCTACAATGATCCGAAAAGTTGATCAGAATGGAATCATATCAACTCTGCTTGGCTCTAACGACCTAACTGCTGTTCGGCCACTAAGCTGTGATTCCAGCATGGATGTTACCCAGGTAGAGTGTTACTTCTTGTTTGTAATAAAAACAGATGGTTATTTATTTTGGATAAATGCCTAGTTGTTCTCCCTAGATAACACTATGTATTCCAATCTGATGGAGAAAAGGGGTTTTGAATGTTGTGATGATGAAATACAGTTACTGATATAACAAACAAGTTTTCTCTGCAGCAGATGACATATCTCAGTGATAGAAAAATAGAGCTGTGGTCATATTGTGTTTAATTGGCTTTGCTTTTCCTATATATCTTTGAAGCGTTTAGTCCCATGTACTGCATATATCATTACTCAGTGTAGGCACTGTGTGTAGTTTTATTAAATAGAGAAAAGAAATGTGTCCAAGTGAACTACACACAGCGTAGCTCTTTGAGTTGCTCAGTTAAGATTTGAGCAATTAGTTGTTATTTCATACATAGAATAATAGAATTGTAGAGTTGGAAGGGACCCTGTGGGTTATCTAGTCCAACCCCCTGAATGCAGGAATCTCAGTACATAATTTATATGCGTTCAAAGAAATGTCCAGATTGTTCTAAAACCAGTCCTAATTTATTGTGCCTCTTGTAGGTGCGCCTGGAGTGGCCAACTGACCTTGCTGTTAATCCAATGGATAACTCCCTGTATGTACTGGAGAACAATGTCATTTTGCGGATCACCGAGAACCATCAGGTTAGCATCATTGCTGGCCGTCCAATGCACTGCCAGGTTCCTGGTATAGACTACTCTCTCAGCAAACTGGCCATTCATTCTGCACTGGAGTCAGCCAGTGCCATTGCCATCTCACACACTGGAATTCTTTACATCAGTGAAACAGATGAGAAAAAAATTAACCGGCTTCGCCAGGTCACCACGAATGGCGAGATTTGCCTCTTGGCTGGGGCAGCTTCAGACTGCGACTGCAAAAATGATGTCAACTGTAATTGCTATGCTGGCGATGACGCTTATGCCACTGATGCCATCTTAAATACCCCATCCTCCTTAGCTGTGGCACCAGATGGCACTATTTACATAGCAGATCTTGGAAATATACGTATCAGGGCTGTCAGCAAAAACAAACCTGTTCTTAACTCTTTCAACCAATATGAAATTGCATCTCCGGGAGAGCAGGAACTGTATGTCTTCAACATTGACGGTATCCACCAATATACCCTCAGCCTTGTTACGGGAGAATATCTATATAATTTCACCTATAGTGCCGATAATGATGTGACGGAGGTGATTGATAACAATGGCAACTCTCTAAAAATTCGGCGGGATACCAATGGAGCACCACGTCATTTTCTAATGCCCGACAATCAAATAGTGACTCTTGCTGTTGGCACAAATGGTGGGCTTAAGGTAGTGTCAACCCAGACCTTGGAACTTGGATTAATGACTTATCATGGGAGCAGTGGTCTCTTGGCAACAAAAAGTGATGAGACAGCATGGACGACCTTTTATGAGTAAGGCTCTTTTCAAAATAATGTTGCACATTCATTTTGTGTCTAGGTGATAAACAAGTAGGACTTCGTGATGGTTCAAGGACAAGGCAGCGTATTCTGTGCCTCAAAAGACCACTAGTTTTGCACACATTTTCTTATTTGGCATAATCTTCTCTAAATTCCTTTCTGCGTAATTGAAAACTGCTTTTCAATGTCCAAATTTGGCAAGGTCAAAGGAGGAGGCTTGAGATGGGTGAAATAATTTTCAGGTACGGATAGATGGGTAGAGAATTATATGCAGAATAACCATCCTGTGAATTAACTGGTGGTCTTTCTTTTAGAGAAAAGCATAGGAACATATAAAACTGCCTTATACAGAGTCAGATCAGCAGTTCATCTAGCTTAGCATTGCCTATACTCACAGGCAGCAGCTAGGACATTCCCATCCCTACCTGGATTGAGCTTCAAACCTTATGCATGCAAGACAGATAGTCTAATACTGAGCTCTGGCCCTTCCCCAGAATATCTGCCTTTAAATTTTATTTGTTTATTTACAAATGTGCACATCTTTTCAGTGCAGCTCAGAGAATACGGTAATGACATTCAAGTGAATTTGGATAACTGCTAATGTTTTGAATGTCCTTTGGTGAAGCAGTTGTACTACAGTACCCAGCAGCCTAAAATGCAACTACAATTTATGGATGTTTAGGATGCATGCATATGCATAGCAGCTGCCAGGATAGGACCCAGCTTTCATGATCCTGCATGCCACGACAGATAATTTTTCCCATACTTGCTCTGCCCAACTCATAACCTAATAAATGATGGCTACACCCTACTAAGCTTTCTTTCTCCAGGGATTTCAATACTGCAGTTTCTTTTGGAACTCAGATGACAAGTCTTGCTGTTCAAATGGGCAGGATATTGGGACCGTCCTCTATCTGGGCAGATAAAGCATTGATTGACTTTGCTGATTGCTCATTCCTCAGATTGTTGAGGAAATTGGATCCTAAGGTATCTGAAAGAAATTCAGTGTGACTTATATAATTTCTAGAGAGCTCAAAATTACACTCGTTTCAGGAACTAGTAGATGAGAAAGACAAAATTTCCTCTTTAACTGAAACAGATGACAGATAAGATAATAGGGTGCGTGTGCGTGTGTATGCGTGTCTGCACAAGAAAACCAGTGTCATTAACCAATGTTCTTCCAAAGAACATCCTCAGCTATATATTTTGCCAGTGTTGTATAATTTCTTCAAGTAAGTGACATTCTGCAAATACTGATTATGAAAAATATGAATATGCAGATGTAGGTGATTAAGGGTAAAATGTTTAGCTGCCTACTGATAGTTATGTGGCATCTCTTGTCCTTTATATGGAGTTCACACCCTTCTAAGAAAGCATATCAACTTGCCATGTGACACAGTAGGCTGGGGTGGTTAGTATTCATAAGTAGAGTCCTTGTCAGGGAAGTATCCATCCCCACTGTTGGAAATCAAATATTTTCCAAGATAAGATTGCTTTTGATAGCGCTTATTGACAGCCACCCAGTTATCTGTCAGTTGTAAATGGAAAAAGATTAATCCACCATCTATTAAGAAATGGTATATGGGATTAGGCTACATGGTCAAACTAACCAATGTGATAAGATTAAGAGAGAGGAAGCAACAAAATGATTTGTTTATACATAAATGGAGCTTGATTATTCACTACAAGAATGGCAAGGTACAGGAAGCACTTCAGCCACATGCTGTGTTAGGAACAATATGATTAGTAAGCTGGTTTTTGGTTTTCTCCCCCCCCCCCTTTTTTTTCTACTGCACCCTAAAATAAATTTTATTTAATTTTGAGAGTTTAAAAGAATGATCTAAATGTTTACTATTAGCTTACATACACCCTTAACATTACTCTGATTTGTTTTTCTTTTCCATTTTGTAGGTACAATATGTAAGGATTACTATGATTAATGTGCTTCCCACTGGTGATTAATTACAATTGTATTATTTATTGTATTATTTATTGTATCAACATATTTACCTTGGTAAGAATTCAGTGTCACACTCTTCTCATCGTTCCATCAGCACAGGCGTTCCTTTTTGCCAGACAATCCCCCTGCATGCTGTTCTTGAGGTCCTCCTGAACCTCCAGACCAGATTTGGAGGGAGGAGAGGGGAGAAAGTGCCATTGTGCTAGCAAGGAGCCCTCACACTGGCTTCCACTAGTGCCAGGTTACTTGAATCTGGGCTCTTGGGTTGTGTTAAACCAAACCCTACTCAGTCTACCAATTGAAATTAATTAACCTAAGTCATGCCATAAATGAATCGTAGAATTGTAAAGTTGGAAGGGAACCTGAGAGTCATCAAGTCCAACCCCCTGCAATGCAGAAATCTCAACTAAAGCATCCATGACAGGTGGCCATCCAGCCTCTGCTTAAAAACCTCCAAGGAAGGAGAGTCCCCAACCTGCCAAGAGAATCTGTTCCACTGTCAAACAGCTCTTACTGTCAGAAAGTTCTTCCTGATGTTTAGTCAGAATCTCCTTTCTTGTCACTTGAAGCCATTGGTTCAAGTCCTACCCTCCGGAGCAGGAGAAAACAAGCTTGCTCCATCTTCCATGTGACAGCCCTTAAGATACTTAAAGATGGCTATCATCTCTCCTCTCGGGTCTCCTTTTCCCCCCAAGCTAAACATCCTCAACTCCCTCAGCCATTTCTCATAAGGTTTGGTTTCCAGACCCTTGCCTTGAGTATTGTGGTGGCCACTGCACATTTTCCAGCTTGTCAATATCCTTCTTAAATTGTGGCTCCATGTTTATTAACGTCAGTGACCTTTCTCTAGTATTCAATCCCACCCCTACTTTTTTCATGCTTATATATGTTTGTATGGACGTTTGGTATAAAAAAGCAAACAAAACTTTTTTTCTTTTTGCAAGAGATCTGCTTGCTGGGGAAAGCTTCCATCTTAAGGGGAAGTCTAGACAAGCAGCAGATCTATGCGCAAGGAAGCACCCTAGCCTTCTGCTTCACTTAAGTATGGTCAGCCCAGTGTTCCTCACAGCAGCTCAGTTCAGCGATAATAATGCTAAGCTATTGTTTAGAAATACGTGAGTGAGGCTGGGCGAGCCTCAGGCTTGCATATTTGGCTGTTTGTTTCTCCTCTGATGCAGCCACAAATAAATTGGAAGCATCCATTTCCTGGTTTAAACTAATTGTCGTTTCTTGTTACCTTCAGACTGGGTCAAGCTGTCTTTAGTTTATACTGTGGCTTACTGAAATAGGACAAGGTCAAACCCAGACTTATTATCCTGGGTTGTTTCAATAAATGCTAGTTTAAACTGTTTATGATCCATATCAATTTTGCATACATTCTATCTCATTTCTGCATTAGTCTGCATTTTTTTATTTAAAAAATCTGCATGAAAATTTGTATTTAAATATGTGTTTAAATGCTGTTCTGCCACAGAATGAAAATGCATTTCTACACTTTTTTTCTTTTACTAAAATGCACATTATAATGCATTTTGGTATGCTTTGAGAGCCAAGAACTGTATTACAGAATTCAGAGAAGTGTGATAATTATGTTTCAGTTAGTACAGGAGTTGTGGATCAGGTCTGTTTGCACTGGAATTAAAAGCCAAATTCTTCAAGCTTCCTTAGTTTTAACAAACCAAAATTCACTGGTTCAGACATAATGACAGACTACAGTTAGTTTCAGCTAGGTAGTGGATTCTTCGAATCTCCTTGTGGCTGTAACAGAGGAGTGATGTGTGTAGAGGTTTTTACATATGCACTGGACTAATGTGTCTACAGATATCAAACAAACACTGTGGTGAAGTACATTCCTCTTCATTTTATCAGTGCCTCCTCCAGAAAATGAATATAACTATTTCAACTATTTCAGAGGGAAAAAACTGATGCAAAGACACCCTATGTACCATATTTTTCGCTCTATAAGACGCACCAGACCACAAGACGCACCTAGTTTTTGGAGGAGGAAAACAAGAAAAAAAATATTCTGAATCTCAGAAGCCAGAACAGCAAGAGGGATCGCTGCGCAGTGAAAGCAGCGATCCCTCTTCCTGTTCTGGCTTCTGGGATAGCTGCGCAGCCTGCATTCGCTCCATAAGACGCACACACATTTCCCCTTACCTTTTAGGAGGGAAAAAGTGAGTCTTATAGAGCAAAAAATACAGTATGTTTCATGTCTCCTCCACACCCTAAAAAATAAACCTTACTTTTTAAAAGATTCAGGGCTACTTGTTGGTAATTATTAATCGTTACGTGGCCTCTTCAAAGTATATATCCCCATAATGTGTACACCAGACAACTATATTCAAGGACATAAAAAGTCACATAGCTGATATAGTTGGAAACTAACTACCATTTCTAAAGCTATCTCTTTTTTAGGTTTTGATGGAGTTTTTCAATGGAGTAGGAGAGCACTGCCACCTGCTGATCATTTTGTAGAATAGCCACTTGTAAATGTATGTTTCATGGATCTTGCTGATGGAGTTACGTTATTATTTTTTGAACCAGGAGATGTGTGACCACCTTGTCATTCCTTGTCTGAAAGACAGTTTACAATGATATTGAAACAGGTTTCATCTAGAATAGCATGAAGCAGTTTCATGAACAGTCAACTACTGGAGGTTTTTAAGCAGAGCTTGGATGGCCATCTGTCATGTATTGAGATTCCTACATTGCAGGGGGTTGGACTAGATGAACCCCTGGTATCCCTTCCAACAGTACGATTCTATGATTTGGTACTGCACAGTTTGTTGCGGGGGGTTAGGCTCACTAGTGCTGGCATACAAATATAAACCTTTTAAAGCTAACCGTGGTTACAAAAAGAAAGAAATGCTCATTTGGTGAATAATAAAAATTTATGATTAAGGTAATAACTAACAGCAGATTTGGGCAGTGTAACTTTGGAGGGGTCACACTTTAGAGAGCTCCCATTAGATAATGGCAGAGTCAGGTGCTTCTGTATCCTATAGAATAACTCACCTATTTTGAAAACACTGAATAGGATTGACTCTAATTGTTCAGAATTTTGTGACTGTGGATGATGTGAAAACAGTCTAATGGGTATATTGGCTAAAATGCTCCATGTACATTCTGCTGAGCCTTGTATATTTTAAATGCCAAGTTGCTGGCTAAGCCCACTAGGGAATGAATTGTCACAGGCAAATGTAAGATTTACAACAACAAAAATAGCAGTCAGGCATAACCATGCATAAGGGACACCCAAAACAATCCAAGATACTAGGAGCAATTTGAGCAACCTGAAATACGTTAGGAAAAATAGTAGCAGGATTCATGGAATCCTAGAATTTTAGAGTTGGGAGGGACCCTGAAGGTCAACTAGTACAACCCCCTGGAATGCAGGAATCTTTTGTCCAACGTGAGCCTCGAACCCACAACCCTGAGATTAAGAGTCTCATTCATGTAAACCAATGTAAACCGGTTTCTCCTAAATTAATGAACATGGTGTAGAATCTGACATGGGAATGCCTGGCAATTATTTTAACTATAGGGCTAATTTGTAGTAATACATTACATCATTTAGAAATAAACACCACATGCTGAAAGGCCATAAAGTGATCCCATTCTCCTCCCCATCCTCAGTTTCCTCTAACTAATGTTCCTAGATCAGGGCATTTTCTTCAGATTAATGACTCTCCAGCATTTCTGAGATACTAACTCCTCCCAGCCGCTCATCAGTTCCCAGGAAATGTCCTGCTCCATCATAGTTATTGCTTAATAAATGTATTTATAGCTGCCTACTGCCTGGGTCCGTGCAATAATTAAGTCACATTATTGAGCACCTAACGCAACCCAGTCAGGAGGACTCGTTTCCAGATGATGACAAGCAGGACAGCAGCTGCCATTCCCCATATGCTATTCAGTCTGCTGCTTACCTTTCCTCCTGGACAAGTATAGAAAGAGTTACACAATGGGACAATTTGCCAGTTTCAGTTATTAGTGCCTCATTAACACATCACTATTCCCCCTTGCTCCCCCCCCCCCCGTCTCTTGAGAAACAGATAACATTAATTTTCTGCTCCTCCCCAAAAATTGCTGATCCAGAGGTTTTTTTAAAAAAATGATCAAAGCAATTTGCACCAAATGACTTTTTTCTTCTGCCAAATGAAGTAATTTTTATCATATACTTAATTTTAAATTGCTTTATTAAATCCAGTTATGCCATGAGAGAAGGCATTAATAGCTCTATTCCCCGAACAATGATTGGTGTTTTCTATTGCTTCAGGAGTAGATACCACCCACTTTTTCTCAGTAGTTCTTTTTGTGAGGTTCTCCTCCTGATAAAATGGTATTACTTATTTCTGAACCCCTTCTGCTTGCATATTTGTTTATTAATTCATCTCGAGATTATTATTTTTAATTCTGTTCTGCAGCCAAAAAAGTCTCACAGAGCAGAAAAAAGGAGGAACAAAGACAATCCCTGCCATCAAGGATTGTGAAGGCTAGGTAGACGAAAGAAACACACACACACACACACACACACAGGCTGCAATTCTGAAGCTTAGGGGACTGTGGGGACAGAGGCTGAAGGTGATTTTTCTGCCTTATCCAGTGTCCTGCCACAAAGGGGAGGAAATAAGCAAGATTGGATTACATCAGCTCCTGGTGTAATTTGCTTGCTAGTTGGGAGGGGGGCAGTGTTGGGACTGGGGAGGCTATGCATTCTTTGGATCCATGCCTTCCCCTGCTCCTCTCCCTGGCATGCCCTCCTTTTGAACCTAGCGACCTCACAGCCTCTGACATCAGTATAGCAAATGCCTCTGAGGTTGCCAAAGATCTGCCTAACCTTATCACTGCCAAAGATCTGCCTAACCTTATCACTGAGTGTAGCATTATGTATTTCAATTGGAGCTGCAATAACTGCAGAGTAAAGATTCCTCCACAGTAGAGTACCTTGATCTTCAAAATGTACAGCATTTGGTCACAGCAGATCCCGAAAATGTCCAGAGGCTGCTCCCCCACAGTGGGAGCAGAACCGTAGCTAGGTGATCTTCCGCCCCTGGCAGAACTGCCCAGATTGTGCCCCCTAGCCACGGACAAATTAGCTCTTCTTTCCACCTCTCCTCCATCCCCCAACCCCCCATTTCCACCTGTTCAATTCACCCTCTTTTTAAAACCATTTCTTATGAGGCAATAATGGATATTGATATTTATGGACATATTTTTAGCCGATTTTTTGCGACCCCATCGCTTGCACCCTGGCAGAGGCCCACCTCACACACACCCCAGCTACGGGCCTGGGTGGGAGTCAGCAACTTCCACACCAACCAAAATAACGACAGAAACAAGGAAATCAGGACACACAGTTTTCCCTAAAGATCACTTTTATCTGTGGTCAACTTATTGGTCCTATTCACTGGCTCATTTCACACATAATACCAAGTCACAGTGAGAAAAACATGATAAAATTCAGACCTCACACCTTACATAGCACACTCTGGTTATTGCATTTCATAGCAAGACACGATTTGGAATGTAGTGGATGTAACCACTAACTATAGGTTGTATTTGCTGTCCAAACCAAAACTGCAAATTGTTCTTTGTGAGATACTAACATAATTTGCTGGTTCAGATGCAATGGCAAACTATGATATAGCTTAGATGAGTTCTTGCACAAGTGCATATCAGGAGAAGGAAGCACATGAACAGAAGTGGTTTGCCTGAGATACAATGCCCTGATATGCACCTGTGTGCTGACTCTTCTGAAATGTAGGTAAAAATGTTACTATTTTTGTATGTTAAATTATTTACATTTAAAGCTTTTAAATTTTATTGCTTTTTTGCAATTTAGATTTTAACGTTTCCAAGAGTGACATTTGGACTTTGCTTATTCTTCCTTCTCCCATCTGAAATTTCTGCTGTCCCTCTCACAGACATTTCCAGGCAGATAATGTCACTACACACTTTGAAGAATGAAATTCTCTGCAATATTTTTTTTTAGTTTATCTTATGAGGGGAAAATGGAAATAATGGTTGCTCAGTAAGCAGAGGCAAAGAGAAGATGTTCTTGCACTCTGTAAATATATCAGGAATTAAAACTGAGTATCCAAATAACCATTCTCCAGGAAGATTCATAGGGAAAAAGGCATCCCCAAAGGTTTGCTAGATGCAGCATACTCCTTTCTGGTCCTAGGGTTCTATTTGCCTGGCACATGAATCTAACAGTTAATTGTTTCTCTAAAATGCTGGTGCATCTTTGGTTTTGATACTGAAAAAATATTGTACACCATTCATCTTTGCTGTAATAATTTGCTCCTGTGATATTTTTATTTCCATTCTCTAGACTTTCACATCTGTTTCATATTTTTTAACTTCAGAAAGTACATGTATATATTGGCTCCATTCATTTTTGAAAAGTTAAATATGTGGGACTTCTTTCTTGCATCTTTTAGTTATGACCACGAAGGACGCCTAACCAATGTGACTCGCCCTACTGGTGTAGTAACCAGCCTTCATCGTGAAATGGAAAAGTCAATTACTATTGATATTGAAAACTCCAACCGGGACGATGATGTCACTGTAATTACCAATCTCTCCTCTGTGGAGGCGTCCTATACAGTTGTTCAAGGTATAGAAATGCTTCTCAAAAGAATCATTATCCAATAACAATAATCACTTCTTAGTTAACGAATGTCCACATCACTACCACCCTTTCCTTAGGACTGGAAGGAAGCAGTCGCTGAGCAAATGCATTTGTTCACAGAAAAATAATTTCATGTCCTGTGGATCATTCCAGTTCAAAAAAGGAAATCAGATTGTTCAGCATTTTTTTAATACTTCCCATATAAGATCTAATGACAAGTTTGAGAAGGAGCTATATCCATACATTAAAAACGTTCCTCAAGAGTGATAGAAGAGCCTTCCAAGACGAGCTCCTTCCAGACCTCAACACATTTGTGCTTCTTAGGCCAGGAGACACAGGACTAATAATAATAATAATAATAATTTTTTATTTATACCCCGCCCTCCCCAGCCAAAGCCGGGCTCAGAGCGGCTCACAAGCAATAATAAAAGCAAGATGAATGATTACAACTTAAAAACAAAAGTAAAATACAGCATTAAAATAATGGAACATTAAAATATTAAAATGTAGCCTCATTGTAGGAGGAGAAGGAAAAGAAAAAAGAAAGAGAGGGAGGGAGGGAATCAAATTGGCTCCAAGCCAAAGGCCAGGCGGAACAACTCTGTCTTACAGGCCCTGCGGAAAGAAATCAGATCCTGCAGGGCCCTGGTCTCATGAGGCAGAGCGTTCCACCAGACCGGAGCCAGAGCTGAAAAGGCCCTGGCTCTGGTTGAAGCCAGTCTAACTTCCTTAGGGCCCGGGACCACTAGGGTGTTGTTATTTATGGACCTTGAGACTCTCCGTGGGGCATACCAGGAGAGGCGGTCCCGTAGGTACGAGGGTCCTAGGCCGCGAAGGGCTTTAAAGGTCAAAAGCAGCACCTTAAATCTGACCCTGTACTCCACCGGGAGCCAGTGCAGCTTGAAAAGCACTGGGTGAATATGCTCCCATGGCAGAGACCCCGTGAGGAGCCTCGCTGCAGCATTCTGTACCCGCTGGAGTTTCTGGGACAGCTTCAAGGGCAGCCCTGCGTAGAGCGAATTACAGTAGTCAAGCCTGGAGATGACCGTCGTATGGATCACTGTGGCCAGGTTGGGGCGGGAAAGGTAAGGGACCAACTGCTTGATGCGGCGAAGGTGGAAAAATGACGCCTTGGCTGTTGCTGTAACTTGCGCCTCCATGGAAAGGGAGGCGTCAAGGATTACACCCAAACTCTTAACGGAAGGTAATGGCACTAATTGGGCCCCCGCAAGAGAAGGGAGTTGGTCCCTCATCCCCATGCCATCCCGACCTAGCCATAGGACCTCTGTCTTTGAAGGGTTTAGTTTCAATCGGCTCCCACGAAACCATCCAGCTACAGCTTCCAAACATCTGGTCAGTGTGTTCGGGGCCGAGTTGGTGTGGCCATCCATCAGCAGATAGAGCTGAGTGTCATCAGCATATTGGTGACAGCCCAGCCCAAAGCTCCGGATAATCTGGGCAAGGGGGCGCATAAAGATGTTAAAAAGCATTGGGGAGAGAATTGCGCCCTGCGGCACTCCACACACCAAGGAGTGGCACGATGACATTTCCCTCCCTAGTGCCACCCTCTGTCCCCGACCAGAGATAAAAGAGCACAACCAGTTACGGGCTATGCCCTGTATCCCCACGTCTGCGAGGCGGTGGTCCAGAAGATCATGATCGACCAACTAACCCAGATCTGCAACTTCTCACTCAATGCAATATGTATCTTCCATTGATTATCCATGCTGGGGATCCAGGTGACAACCATGCTTTTATTTTGAAAGCCATTTATTCTTCTGCATGCTCCCTGTGCAGACGTACATGTGTGTTAGGTACCCGTGTAGAGCTTATCTCAGGAGCTTTCTAAAGCTGAAACCTGTGAACTAGTGCACATGGTCCCTCCCTTCAAGCAAAAATATCTTACCTATTGTACATGCCTCAAGGAGGAGGAAAACTCTTTCCTTCAGTTTTCTTTTGACTGATACAACAGTCACATTGAAGAAACCTTCCTAGTGGAGATTCTCTTCAATGAGCTTTATTAAGTCCCTGTCTTTTTGTGGTTTGTTAGGAAACTTTTACTTACTCGGATTACATTAATTAGATGTTTTTTTCATGGTTTGTGGTTGTTTATTTTAATCAAGTTGCTTCTTCCTTTGCCCTGTGCACCTATGGGGCAGTGGGTCTTGTTTCCCAAGTATTCACAGTGATGGAACTAAGATACAGATCTCCAACAGCTGTGATGGCTGCCTCATCTGTTTAGGAAATAAATCCTGCCCTCAGGGGAAGGAATTTGCTAAACAAGGTTGCAGGAACTGATTGGTCATCATATTTCTGTGCTTTTCTCTGGAAGTGAATTTTGCGGACATCTGATATTATGGCCTTTGAATTCACTTGCTTCCACCTCCCTTGTACTTGGGTTGTTGGCTCCCCCATGGGCACATGACACTTATTTGTTATAATTTAAAACTGCCCTTTTGGCAGCTGTTACTTCAGCTAGCATGTGACTTATTCTGTGACTCACCATATCTTTGCAACCATCAAGATAAAGTGCTTTTATACCTTGATAATGCTATTTTTTTTGCCTAAATTTATATTCATCTCAGTCAAGATTTGGTTCTTCTGCATGTTTTCCTGACATGGAAAGCACCTTTCAATTGCCACATGTTTAGAGGGCTTTGTCCTGCCACCTTGATAGAATTTACCTTTGTTCCAAACAAGCCATGTTTACCTGCGTGACCCAATGTAATGATGTTCATAAAGCTTTACACCTTGGGTGTATCAGCAAGGCCTGATATATAATTCATTAGAGCTTTCTAAACAGGGTGCTGCTGTTTTTTTCCCTGAATACCAGTCACTAATTGATGTTACCTTAGATGATCACAACTCACATACCCTTTCCCGCTAAAGATGCCTCATTCTCAACTGGGACATTTTTTATGTCTCAGTCATGAGGCAAAGGACATTATTTTCCTCCTTGAGGCATGTGCAGCAATTAAATCATTCTACCTTGAGGCATGTGTGTCTTATCATGAACTTCTACTCTTGAAAGTTTCTAGGGCATGCTCTGCACAGATGCAGCGAACAGATGTGTGAGTGCATTACCATGCACACAAAAATCAAGTACAGCCCAAAAGTAGAATGATGAAGAGGTCCCAATGAAAGAAGATTGGATATAGAAACAAATAGAGTATGCAGAAATGGCAATACTTACTGGAAGAATTAAGAAATCAAGAACAACAAACTTTTTAGAAAGCAATAGAAGGGGTTCTGGGGGACGCGGGTGGCGCTGTGGGTTAAAGCCTCAGTGCCTAGGGCTTGCCGATCGAAAGGTCGGCAGTTCGAATCCCCGCGGCGGGGTGCGCTCCCGCTGTTCGGTCCCAGCGCCTGCCAACCTAGCAGTTCGAAAGCACTCGCGGGTGCAAGTAGATAAATAGGGACCGCTTACTAGCGGGAAGGTAAACGGCGTTTCCGTGTGCGGCTCTGGCTCGCCAGAGCAGCGATGTCACGCTGGCCACGTGACCCGGAAGTGTCTTCGGACAGCGCTGGCCCTTGGCCTCTTTGAGTGAGATGGGCGCACAACCCTAGAGTCTGTCAAGACTGGCCCGTACGGGCAGGGGTACCTTTACCTTTAGAAGGGGTTCATTGAGTATTAACAAGCAAACTGTAAACATGAGAGAATAGACGAATAAAAGAATAAGTTAAGGCAATTTGGAGTATGCAGGAAAGGACGAAAATAAACGTAAAGAACCGAAGAAAGAGGGAGAAGAGAGTCGAAATTGAAAATGTTAAAGTTATGGTTAAATGATTGTAATGTATATAAGTGAAAATTATAAATATTTTTTTAAAAAATCAAGTAAAGATAAGCAAGCTGGTGTCTCTCCCCATGGTATCTCTCCCGTGGGTCAGTTTAAAGCATTTTTATTCACTCACCTATTTTCCTGTGACCAATTTACCTCTAGTCTGAGGTCAGGAGAGAGTTGCCAAGAGAACTAACAGTCTTGTTTATTCTGTTAAGGAAGGCTTAGATTTCCTCAGCTTCAGAAGACAAATTTACAGCATAGCCACTCCAGCAGGGATTTGTAAGGGAGTTAATGGGAGCCTTACAAAAGCAATTCCATATTTCATATGCTATGACACTGTTACCAAAACTGCAGTGAAATGAATTTTGTTGATTTTTTAAAATTGAGAAATAATGTCACTGAAAACAAACATTGTCACACAACAATAGCCTTCTGACATATAAATGCCAACATTTATGAACTATTTGCCTGTGTTGCAATGCCTTTATTTCTGTGCTGTGATGATTAATTATGTAGATCTTTTCTTTCTGACAGAAGGATAGAGGTTCTTCGATAGCAGCTGGTCACAGCATTGCTTTGCTGGAGAAACTCTTTTTTTATTATTCTAAAGAATAGGTCTGGTTGCAACAGCCACTCGAGAGTATAACTAAGTCATAAACCTGGTTTTATTTCTGTAACTTCTGTCAGTCAGTAAAAAGCCAGGTGTCTGTTTGGCTAGTACTATTTATTCAAGACAGAATGAAGAGTGACATTCTCACAAAAGATTATGTCTGGCAGCTCATTCTGAGTGAGCATCATGCCTTAAGGACCAATACCTAATCTATAACATTGTGCCATATATATATATATATATATATATATATATATATACACATACATACACTAATGGAGCTCTTAAACCAGTTTAAAAGGAAAACCTGCTTATTTCTAAGAAAAGTCTCCAGCCATCTCTTTTTTGTGAGTTGATTTCTTGCTGACCCAACACTTCAATTAAAATAATTTTTCCTCAGATTATACATGTAGCCACAAATATAAATGATATTTGCTATAAAAAATATCAATAGACATTTTGATTTACAATTAAGAAGCAAGTGGGAAACAAATCCTAATCCTAACTGAAACACCTCTGCTGGCTTCAAATTTTTAATAATGATGTTCTTCACATAAACAACTAACATCTCAAATACTGTTCCCACTTCCCCACCACACAACAGTTGCTGGGAAACATCATTTTAGATTTGCAGATGCACCATGAAAGCCTAGAAAATTAGGTAATATGTTTTCTTTATGACTAATGCTGCTAAGTTTTCCCCCACCCCTGTTATTGCTTCAGATCAAGTGAGGAACAGCTACCAGCTCTGCAATAATGGCACCTTAAGGGTGATGTATGCCAATGGAATGAGTATTAGCTTCCACAGCGAACCACATGTGCTAGCCGGGACTGTGACCCCAACCATAGGACGATGCAATATTTCCTTGCCGATGGAGAATGGCTTAAATTCCATAGAGTGGCGCCTCAGAAAGGAACAGATTAAAGGAAAAGTTACTGTGTTTGGAAGAAAGCTCAGGGTAAGTTCAACCCAGTCCTACAATAAAACAAGTTGTTTCAGAAATGGGGACTATTATCAATTCCTATATGCTGTATCATTTATTTCATATAAAATGTGAAAGTGATATATCCCTGGGTTATTTGAACTAAATTAACTATATGTACACATAAGCTTCAACCTCTGTTTCCAAATCTTTCCCACAATCCATTCACCAAAATCAACCCCACCCCAATCTGAGCTACAGTATTAGAAGTGAGCCTGGCAGGGATAAAGCCCCAGAAAGAAGGGACTAAAGAGGGGAAGAAGGGACAATTTAAATTGTAGCTCCTGACCATAATGTTAACTGGGGCACACCTGGCTTTGATGAATGGTGCCTGCAGTTGTCATATGGTTTGCTCCTCAGTGTGGTAAAATGCACTCTAAAGAAAACCAGTCAAGCATTGTTTTTCAGGTGTACACCATTCCATATCTCTTTACAACAATTTGAAATGATACAGCCCTAGGCACTATCTGCACTATAGATTAAAGTGGCATGATACTAGTTTCAAACAGTCAAGGCTTCACCCAAAGGTTCCTGGGTACTGTAGTTCGCTAAAGGTGCTGAAAGTTGTTAGGAGATCCCTATTCCCCTCTTTCCAGAGAACTCTGGGAATTGTAGCCCTATGAGGGGAATAGGGGTTTTTTACAACTCTCAGCACCCTTTGCAAACAACACTTCCTATTATTCTTGCGGGGGAAGGGCATGACTATTTTAAGCGGTATGATACTGATTTTAATGTATAGCGCAGATGGGTCCTCATTGAATAATAATCCAGTACAACAAAAGACGCGGGTGGCGGATGGGACGCGGGTGGCGCTGTGGGTTAAACCACAGAGCCTAGGACTTGCCGATCAGAAGGTTGGCAGTTTGAATCCCCGTGACGGGGTGACTCCCGTTGCTCGGTCCCTGCTCCTGCCAACCTAGCAGTTTGAAAGCATGTCAAAGTGCAAGTAGATAAGTAGGTACTGCTCCGGTGGGAAGGTAAACGGCGTTTCCGTGCGCTGCTCTGGTTTGCCAGAAGCGGCTTAGTCATGCTGGCCACATGACCCGGAAGCTGTACGCCGGCTCCCTCGGCCAATAAAGCGAGATGAGCGCCGTAACCCCAGAGTCGGTCACAACTGCACCTAATGGTCAGGGTTACCTTTACCTTTACATTTTACAACAAAAGAAGATCACAGTAGAAGAGCATTTAAAAAGCCAGATAAACTAAACATTCATAAAAGCCTACCTGAATAAATAAGCATTCCTGACACTAAAAAGATAACACAGATAGTGTCAGGCAAGGCAGTAAGTTTGAAAAACAGGGCACTACAACAGAAAAGGGCCCTAGGCAATGTTATTCCCTATCCTATTGTGCCTGGGCTGTTGGTATGATCTGCTGTATTTTTGGCAAGATAGAGAACCATATATGCTACTTCGGCTGTGTATGCTGTGTATCCTTTCCACCAAACATTTCAGGGTGGGGGGCACAAAAAGGTTGAGGAATTCTGGGCTATTTCATTTGCAAAGCTCAGAGTCTGAAATCCTGCAGAACACAGTCACATTCGGCAGTTATCTTTTGAAACGTTTTGTAGTCACATCATTCCATATTTACCATTGTGGATTATATATATATATATATATATATATATATATATATATATATACATACACATACATAATGTTTTCATTTATTTTCATGGTACAGTTCTTTGATCAGGGAGGGAAGACAATGAATGTTCCACACCCACACACCACAACACAACTTCAAATATTTGCAGAGGTTGTGTTATACTCTTTGCATGAAATCAACTCTGCAGTTTGAGGAGGCTCTCAAATAATAAGACCCTAAAATAAATGGATATAGTCCTGGCTCTGAGTAATAAAGCCTTAATAGAAATACTTGCAGTAATTAGCAGAAGTTAGATGTACAAGTATTGGAGCTGAATTCTTGCCAGAGTTAGATTTTTATTTTTTTTGCACCATGTATATGCAAATCAAAACATAGCTTTATCTATCAACACCTCAGCATTTAATTGTCTTGTGTTAGTTCCTGTAACAGTAATCACATATCCATTTAGCTCTTTTAAATGAAAATCACTATGAGATTATAACAGGTTGAGTGGACTGAAAGTGCAATTTGAAAACAAGAGGGAAAGCGTTGAATGTATTTGCATCTCATTTATTTTAATTCAGCATTTTTTCAAACTGCATAGTGAATGAAATTAAAAAGCTGCACTAGAAAATAGCAAAGGAGCAGACAGGAGGCATAAAATACAACACTCAGGTCAGTCACAGACGACACCTTGGTGAAGTGCTGGCCTCCAGATGGAGACAAATGGTGAAGGCTTGTGATTAATGGCGATGCCTCAATATGTCTGTGATTTGCAACTGTGATTTGGCTGAAAATAGCAGATTTTGAGCCAGCAGTAACAGCACAACCCTATGCATGTCTACTGACAAGTAAGCCTTGTATCAGTAGAGCTTACTCCAAGGTAAGTGTGCATAGGATTAGAGTCTTGGGCTACAGTGCTAAACACCTTTTAATGGAGCCTAGTGGGACTTACTTCTAAGGTTTTTACAATTTCTGCCAGCTACTTAATGGACTGATATGCCCAATGGGGGGGGGGGATCAAATAATTGTTTTGTGGAAATGGACAGTACAGGAGACAATCATTTCATGCAGAGGTTCTGTTCCTGGCCCCTGCAAGTGTCAACAGAGTGTAAGTATGCTCCCCTTGTTATGCCCCATTACACACTCTTCTGGCTCCAAAAGGCCCCCCTCATGAGTGATCACGCTTCAATTGGACGCACCTAAAATGGTCACCACCTGTATTTGAATTGTACAACTAAGAAGGAAAGCTCTGTGTATAAGCTCAGGGGAACTATGAGATGATCAATATTTTGGTCTTGTTTTCTCAAGCATCAGGAATGGAGAATACTTTACACAGAAGCAAGTGAACACATTTGATTGTGTTCTGTGTTTAAAGAGGGGTTGTTTCCCCCCTTTCCTTTGCTGTTGACAGTTTGGAAGAGTGCCCAGAGCATTACTAAGGAGATTGGAGGTGAACTTGAGAAAGTCAGGTAATTGTAGCACCTGGACAGAAACTTGTTAATTGGTTTCAGTTCCCAAATATATTTTTGATTTTTGAAAGTGGGGTCTTAACAGATTTTTTAGCATCACATCCAGTTAGGGTTCTTGCATGCATTTACTCAGAATGCATAGAGTTAAGTTTGCAGAAATCCGCTGGAATGTGGCACTCAATAAGTTTCCACCAACGTGGTTTGGCCCTCAGTCTGTACATTTCCCCACCCATGCTACAGAGGAGGACTGAACTCCTGTTGGAAATAGAAAAATGGACAACGTGGATCCTGGTCTGATGCAACTTTTATTTATTTCTTTTTGCCCATGACTGCCAACCATGTGAAAAGGCACTGGCTATGATAGTGCCACAAGGAAGACTCCTGGGGAAATGAAACATTCAATGGCTTTCCAAGTCTAAAACTAGGGGGCTGGGGCTGGAAATCATGCTGAACCATTAGCACACCTATATAAAAGACCTCTGCTAAGCATGCTCTTTGAAATGGCTAGAGAAGTTGTTTCTGCCCCTTTCTGCCTGTGCTGCATAAAGTTCTACTTTTAATCAATCAGGTGAAAACCATGATTAAGCTTGCAGAACGAGAGGTGTGCTATAATTTTGTTGTGTAGACAAGTATTAGCACCTACTGACAAAATAAGTTATCAGCCAGAAATTGAATGCTAGTCTGTTTTATGTGAGTCCTCATGAAGACTGATCTCTTTTGCATACAACTTAATTTCAAGTGAGAAATGTTTTCTGGAAGAGTCAGTAAGCACTCGTAGGAATTGCCTCTTGTGACTTACACAAGCATGGAAGAACAGGTGTGTGGGTAGGTGGCAGAAGAAAGGCAAAATAGTTTACTAGATAATTTAAAGTCATGCCACTGATAATAATGTTATTCTTGTTCCCAGAGAGAGTGGGAATGTGGGAATTAGTCATTTTGTTTGGGTTTCCATATAATTAATATGACACAGCAATTATACTCTGTGGTGCTTCTTACTCTGCCAGTAGAAAATGATGTTTTGGAGCAGGTGCTCTATGTTCCTGAGTAATGTTTATGAAGCTTGTTTGCTTGCACATAGACACATCCATACATATTCCGTTATTAGAATGGTGCATCAGAGATTAGTCATTCTCATAATAATCATGTACTGTAGTTTCCCTCCACACTTCCAGATGGTGAACTGAAGTAGTGGTTGCCTAACCACGATGTCCCAGGGTATAGCTAAGTAGAACTTTGTGATCCAGACCACCTGGATTCAAAATACTGGGCAACATTAAGCCATTCATTTGAGCACTTCCTTTTGGAAGCTAGTACTGTAACAAAACACTCTGTTTCGGAATGATGGCATATAATAAACTCAGTTCCGTCACACCTACTTCCCAGGGTCTGGTTGTAGGATGAGGGTGAGATTATAAAAGCAAGCAGGCAGTAAAAGTGTGAAATGTATTACGTTCACCATGTCTCCAGCCAGGTACTCTCTCTGCTTCAGAGAATGCACAAAAAAGCCAGAGCCTGATTGTGGCACCTCAAAAAGGATACAGTAGAGATGGGAAAGGTTCAGAAAATGGCAACCAAAATTATCAAGGGCCTGGCGCAATTCCTGTAGAAAGAAAGGTCACATCTGAACCTCTTTAGCTCAGAGAAAAGGCAAGTAAGGGGCAACATTATAAAGGTGTGTAAAACTGGACATGATGAGAAAAAAGAACAGACTGGGAGAAGTTTCTCTCTCTCATATTATAAAACTTGGGCTCATCCAATAGATGTTGAAAGACTGAGGACTAAAGTATTCCTCATGCAACACATAGTTAAACTATGGAAATCACTCCCACATGACAGAGTGATAGCCACCAACTTGGATGGCGTTAAAGGAACTTAAGACATACCGTATTTTTCTGTCTATAAGACGCCCTCATGTATAAGACACCCCCTATTTTTGAGAACTCCTATTTAAGAAAATGGGGAGAGATATATCCGTGTATAAGATGCCCCCAAATTTTTGACATTATTTTTTATGGGGGGAAAACCTATACACGGGGAAATACAGTATTCTTGGAGAATAAAACTACTAATGGCTACTAGCCACGGAGGCTCTGTTCTGCCTCAGTATGCCTCTGAGTACTAGTTGCTAGAAATCACAAGTTGGGAGAGTGCTCTTTTGAAGATGACTATTAGTAGGCACCCTCTGTCTCCACCTAAGATTACACACACACACACACACACACACACACAATGTAGGCAAATTTGGTTTCTTTATGGGGACCGCTGAAAGAATTAGGACTTCTTGTTGTTGCTTAAACGAAGATTCATTTAAAAGTAAAAAAGCTACTCATTTCTTTGGAAACAGCCTACTTGGCAGTATCAAAACCTTTTCTGGAAAATCCTGCGTGTATAGTGATTTTTACGACTTATCCACTGAGGAAATGAAAACCATGGTAAAGAGAGATCTACTTCATTAAGCGGAAAAAATCAGAATGCAGAAAATGAATGATAATTAAAAATTATTTCCTTACAAATATAGAGTTGTATTAATTTTCAAATTGCTTTCTCTGTAACAGAATTCCTACAGAGTGGGTTGGGGTGGGAATTGAGCTCACCCTTGCTGTGAAAATAATTCAGAATAACTTTCATGTCCTCAAGAAAGGCTGGGGGTCTATTTCCATATTGTTTGATGTGCTGTTTAAATTTGGATAAGAGAAAATGTTGCTTAATCAAAGCTACTGTAAAATATAAGCTGAAGAACAGATTCTCAGGAACCGATGAATACTTCTTAAGTAGTCACTGCTGTCAAAAGATATCTAATTTAAAGACTTCTACTTTATTAATGGTGCATTCACAATTAAATTGCTTAAGAAGCTTTATTAGATTACAGGGTTGGCCTGGATTCTTTGGTCCGTCTCCAGTGAATGCAGTTATTTATCTTTCGTATTACAGCATTCACTGTTTGCACATGACACATTTAAGGTTACTACAATTCCTTGTTCTCACTTTTGAAAGACCCTAAACCACCAACTTCTTACATATTGTGTGTTTATTGTGTGACCTTCAAAAATATGAATCTGAAGAAAGTGACAGCTGCCTATAAAAGAGGAATATGGCATCTATTTGGCATAGTTACCATTGACTAAGACCCAATGCAAAGATTACAGCTGCAACATGGAAAGCTGCTGTAAATGCTTTGCTGTGTTGTGGGCTCTGCTTGGAGGGCCAATCTGAAAGCTGCTTACCTTAAGGATCGTTCCAGTCACATCTAGAGGGTTCATGTGCTTCTGCCAACCATATGACCAGGACATGGCGTCTCCCACCATGTTCCAGCACTTGTGCAATTTAAAAGTTCTGCTGTAAGGCTGGGGAAGGAATTACTTGTTTGGGTGTAAACAGGTAGAGTTGAGAGTTGATCTATATGTTACCTCCTTTTATAAGGAATTAGTGAACTATTTGAGAACAGAATAAAGATGACATGAGTCTAGTCTCCATCAAACGATTTTTATCAGAGCAAGTAATTATTGTACATTGCAAGTATATTACCCTCATGTGGACATCCATTTATATGCACTGTGGGAAGTCTTGGAGGAATATCAGCAAACAAGGGCTTAAAGCTTCTTCGTGCTAGCATGCACTGAAAGGAAAAAAAGAAAGATTCAAAGGGTGCTTTGCAGTGGAATGAGAATGGTGAATATATGACTAGGGCAGAAGGCAGTTTTCCAGGGGAAAATGGCAGGTTATTCAGTCTGCAATCTCCATCTTGGAAGCAAGTCTAAACACTGGCGTTATAGCTGCTACATCCACCGTAATTATTGTACTTTTCTTACCATAACCGCCCATCCCATTCCACCTTGCTTTGTCCACCATCTTGCCTAATGAAGAGCTCTGGAGATCTCAGAAAGGTTGGCCCTGATTTGTGACATGTTATCATGAAAGAGGTAACATAAAGGTGTGTATTGGATTAGGTATTGGATCTCACAATTTGCTGCTTAGGATTCAAACACATGGGAATAACTGGCTTACCTGAGGCCCATAACATTTGGTGCCAGGTCAGCTGACTACCTTAAATTTCTTGAAGCATACAAAATCCACAGAATAAATATTTTGGTTGGTCCTAACAAAGTGTTGCCTAACTGTGGACTGTGAAAAACAAATAAGAGAATGTTTTACATTGTTCTTATTAATCCAGGTTGCTTCTCAGAAAACAAAAAGATTTATCTTGAAAGAGGGCTGGGGCCAAGTCTTTTGTTAAACAGATTACAGTATTTATTGGGAGCCAATGGCAGGTAAATAGTTGGAGATTTCTCTGGAATATTCTAAATGGGGAAGATGTTACCCGCTTTTGTGTGTGGTTTTGGAACAAAGAAACACCGAATGAGATAGAGACAGAAGCAAGAGTCAGCAAGCTGAAGGCTATCAGTTTGCTGTGGAAGCATATTGGGTTGCAGATAACTTTCTCCAGGGAATTGATGCATACAGTGGATTAGCTGCCTGGTAGGGAAGCATTATCCTGTTTGTCCCACCTGTGCTCCACTTGGAAATTAATCAAACATTACTGAAATGCCAGAAGTCTCCAGTGATCTTTCCTCCAAAAGGAGGAAAGGTAAGCACTGCACTTGAAAGTTCTCACTGTATGGTGAGAAAAGGTTTTGAAGGAAATCAATAGAATCATAGAGTTGGAAGTGATCCCAAATATCATCTAGTCCATCCCCTTGTCAAGCTTTAAAATTCAGGCCTGCTGCCGTTCAGTCTAAAATGTTATTATCTTTTATTTGAAAACTCACATTTCTCCTTAAAGTAGAAAGTTGTTTTCAGCAGCATTCCTGTGGCAAGTTGTTGTTGTTTAGTCGTTTAGTCATGTCCGACTCTTTGTCACCCCATGGACCAGAGCACGCCAGCCACTCCTGTCTTCCACTGCCTCCTGCAGTTTGGTCAAACTCATGTTGGTAGCTTCAGGAACACTGTCCAACCATCTCGTCCCTTCTCCTTGTGCCCTCAATCTTTCCCAACATTAGGGTTTTTTCCAAGTAGTCTTCTCTTCTCATGAGGTGGCCAAAGTATTGGAGCCTAAGCTTCAGGATCTGTCCTTCCAGTGAGCACTCAGGGCTGATTTCCTTCAGAATGGATAGGTTTGATCTTCTTGCAGCCCATGGGACTCTCAAGAGTCTCCTCCAGCACCATAATTCAAAAGCATCAATTCTTCTGTGATCAGCCTTCTTTATGGTTCAGCTCTCAGTTCCATACATCACTACTGGGAAAACCATAGCTTTAACTATACGGGCCTTTGTTGGCAAGGTAATGTCTCTGCTTTATAAGATGCTGTCTAGGTTTTGGGGGATTTTCTCCCAAGAAGTAGGCATCTTTTAATTTTGTGACTGCTGTCACCATCTGCAGTAATCATGGAGTCCAAGAAACTAAAATCTCCCTCCATTTCGTCCCCTTCTATTTGCCAGTAGTTGATGGGACCAGTGGCCATGATCTTCGTTTTTTTAATGTTGAGCTTCAGACCATATTTTGCGCTCCCCTCTTTCACCCTCTAGCAAGTACAACATGTCAATTGATCCCAACATTCTGAATTCTTACCGATGTCTGTTCTCTCACCAGGGTGCATGGATATGGAGTGACCTGGCTGTCAGGAATTTCTTAAGATGATATAGATGTGTTTACTTCATCTGTGATTTCAAAATTTAAGTGTATGAAGGAATTGGTCTTTGATGTCCTTTGCTACTTGTATGGACCGTTGCTTATCAGAGGGGCACACATATCTTTCCTGTCTGTTACATATCTCTCTTGTTTGGGGAGTGTATGGTTAATGCAGAAACCTAGCAAATACTCAGAGGCTCAAATATCAAGATAATGTAAACTCCATAGCTGCTGGAAGTTTAAAATCTTCAAATTTCCTTGACACATTAACCTGAGGGGAGGAGCTTGTGATTGACAGGAGAAATCTATATACATAGATAGCTGGGAGAGGATAGCTGAAAGGGGAATTCTGCATGATAAAGAAGAGTTTTGTAAGTGAGTAGTTTAAGGCAGTGAGTAAATTTAAGGGAGACAGGCCATTATGCTAGTCCACACTAGTTCCACTCATTGCCCTATTTGCATCTGCATTTACACACACACAGCTCCCTGCAGGAATGTCAGCAGAAGCATTTCAGATTCCACACTGATGTTTTGTTTTCTGTCTGTGTATAGAATCTTACCCACATTAGTGTGAGAAGCACTAGCTCAGGCTAATGAATGTTGACTGTGTTGCAGGCTGATTTCAGGTTCCCTAGCTTGTCATTAAGCAACACAGCAGCATCTTTCTGGCTGTGAGTCAGCTCATCAGCATGCATGTTCAGCAGGGACAGGAATGCCCATGGCCTTATACTACACTTGTGCAGATGCGATAGTCCACTCTTTTTCCAATCTGTTACTGTCTTTCCTGGAGCAGCAGTCAAATGTAATTTATAGCTTAGCCAATACTTGTGCTACAGAGCACCTTGCTGAGCAAGGCAATGAGAATCTCTCTTAGAAGCTCTCCATCTGACTGACTGGGGCCTATATTAAAAGCATGATAAATGTAAAGTAACAGATGTCATTGGGGAAAGCGGTTAGAATTTGAGAGGTGAAAGGGGGAAATGCTACTATTAGATGTGTCATCCTATAGTATGTCTCATATTCAATCCCAAACACATTTTCCCTGACCATCTTTTCATACTCATATACCAGATTGCAGGCATGGCAAATCTACTTTTTCTTCTAGAACCCCCAATATCTATTAGTCAGGACCAGGTGCAGAAGATAGAGAATTAAAGCACAGGGTGCCTCTGAGCACATTCTGCCCCTATGAATTTGTTTTCGGTACCAGAACCCAAACTAAGCTCAGTCCACTTCTGGTTGGTTTTCTTCACTTTAGCAATCGAAATTTGGTGGGGAAAGCCTTTTGTTGTTGCTGTTGTCATTGTTGCTGTTGTGAAACAGCTGAGTGTAGATTTACTGCAAATCATCCAGTCTTCCCTTCTGATCACCCCTATCCTATACTATCTAGAATCTCATATCATTTATGAACATCACAATACTGTAATTACTAGTCTGTGACCTATATAGATAGCACTCTTAAATGTAAAAATTGTTATAACACTTAGGGCTCATGCTAATATTTTCAGATCTGCTTACCTGAACATATGTTCCTGCTATGATGCTGGCTATCCTATAGCCTTGCAAAAGGTTCATCCTCTGAAGTTCAGTTCTGGTTAAATTTTGGGGCTGCTTTTTCTAGCCAGGTAAGGGTGGGTGGGAGAGAAATCATTGCTGGATAAGAAATATACAGTATGTAGTCTTTTTCCTGCTCACTTACCCCTGATGCCTCTGGGCATCATTTTTTAATATTTCTGATATTACTGAATAGTGTCTTGTGAGAGTATTCAGACAGGGGTTAACTAGAGGACAGAGTTTGAGTGAGCAGAAGTAGAGTTGTGAGGATGCAGTCTACTTGGGTCTTCATTCAGGAGGGGAGTGATCTTCTAAATAGAAAAGAATCCCAAGCAAGTTAACCAGGCTGTAGTGATCCCTGGGTCTGTTATACTACTAGAAGTACCTCAGAAGTATGACTGTTGGGTTGGGACATTGACAGAATGTACACATTGTTTAAAAACCAAAGTATTAAGCTGTAACACTGCAACAACTTAGTTAATGAAGTGAAATAAGCTAATTTATCATCTAGTCTAGAAACCTGTAACATTTAACTAGAGAGTAATAATTCAAAACAAGCAACTGGAGTTTAAAAACACTGTGTGTTAACTACCTTGTTTAGAAGCCTTAACATCCACTAGATTTAGTAGAATTATTAATAAGTTAACTGTTTCCTGAAAGAACTTTATTTCCTGACACCTTTTGTTCTACCAACTTAGTTCTGTATTATAAATCTTTCTTATTTGTTCAACTTCTGCCTGAGTCTCCAAAATCAAAGATTCACACAAAAACCGTAAGATAACCTGTTTGGTTATAGGGTCAACGGAGGGGGTGTCCAATATTCCAGACCACTGTATTGAACTGCTGCAAGTAAAGTAACTAGTTTGAGAAGAAGAGCAACATCCAATCACAAAAAGATGCAATTATTTTATTGTCATGTAAAACATTTAGAGCTAAAAGTTCTAAGTAAAACTGTTTGGAAATTTGCTAGTGAACTTACTGAATGCTCCTCCTACATGGTTCTTATACTGAATTTCTAAATGACAAATTATTTACTGAAGTAAACAACATTATCTTTTGTTTAAACAGGTCCATGGAAGGAACTTGCTTTCCATTGATTACGATAGAAACATTCGTACAGAGAAAATATATGATGATCACAGAAAGTTTACACTGCGTATTATTTATGATCAATTGGGACGCCCTTTTCTCTGGCTACCCAGCAGTGGGCTTGCTGCTGTGAATGTATCCTATTTCTCCAATGGGCGGCTGGCTGGACTTCAGCGTGGTGCCATGAGTGAAAGGACAGATATTGATAAACAAGGCAGGATTATTTCCCGCATGTTTGCTGATGGAAAAGTATGGAGTTACACATACCTGGAAAAAGTAGGTAACTTTTGCCATGAGCAACAGCATTACAGACATGGAATACCATCTATTGTGGGAAATATCTAAACATAGACATGCACCTAATATATTGCAAACATTGATGTACAAATAGTTAAAAGTGTGTGCCAAAGAGTTTCTAACAGCAGAGTCATAAGCATTTACTCAGAAATATTCCTCCTTATCTCCATTGGGGCTTACTCCTTGGTAAGTGTGTTTAGGATTGTAACATATATTAATTAGTAGAAATTCTTTGATAACCTTTTGGCATTTTGGTGCTGCCATAAAGCAGGAAAGACTACTACATATACATGCACCTTTGTTATGAAAGGTCTTCTAAATGTCAGTTTCTGGTAAGAAAACAGTAAGCTTAATATCACTGACTAAACCAGGTGGAATAGCAAGACATAGTTTATCTCTTAACCTCCTCTAGGAAGATTAGTTGTTTATGCCATGTTTACCTTTCTAGGTGAGCTTTTTAAAATTACGCATTAATTTTAAAAGAAACTAAAACTATTGGGTGGTATTCAAGTAAGTTTTAGACAGAACATACGCCTTGAAATTAATGGACATAACTAAATTTGGTCCATGGATTTCAGTGGGTCTAGAGACTGAATAAAACCACCACCATTTGTTAATTAATTGGGGAGGAATTCAACATCACGCTAAGGCAATTGTTCCATCAAGGCAAGCATTTCAGCTTGCCAGACAGAACAATCTGCCCTCCTTCCTCTGTGTGCTGTTTCAGGATTTACCTGGGGCACACCCACCTGAGCCAATTTTGGTTTGGAGGAGGGAGCAAAGCCCCATTGCAGAAACCCTTGTGTAGGACTTCCACAGATGGGACTCATTAGTTGAATCCCACCCTTGTTATATCTTCAGTAACAATGTCAAGATCCAGAAAGGAGGCAACTTTTTTTAAAAATTGCATTTCCCCCTGTTTAAATATAGTGCATGAAATGAACAGAATATGACTAAATGCAGTTTAGGTTATCAATTTTAGTTTATATCTGACAATTGCTTTTTTTTACTAGCTACTTGGCATATGTATTAAAAAATATATTAATGGCTGTGGGTGGAACTGTCACATTCATAGAAGTAATTTTCAGTGTTTCTTTAAATTTATTAATGTTTCAGGATTGGAATTCTAAAACCTTATTTGGTACGTTCTTGACCCTACAACATATAATTAATATTCTTTATGTTTTTTTATAGTCTATGGTACTACTACTTCAGAGTCAGCGGCAGTACATCTTTGAATATGATTCTTCAGACCGACTGCATGCTGTCACTATGCCAAGCATTGCTCGTCACAGTATGTCCACTCACACATCTATCGGCTATATTCGCAATATTTATAACCCTCCAGAGAGTAATGCCTCCGTAATTTTTGATTACAGCGATGATGGGAGGATTTTGAAAACATCTTTTTTAGGAACTGGTCGGCAGGTTTTCTACAAATATGGGAAATTATCCAAGTTGTCAGAAATAGTTTATGACAGTACAGCAGTGACTTTTGGATATGACGAAACAACTGGAGTTCTCAAGATGGTAAACCTACAGAGTGGAGGCTTTTCTTGTACAATCCGCTATCGTAAAATTGGCCCTCTGGTTGACAAACAGATTTACAGATTCTCTGAGGAAGGTATGGTCAATGCGAGGTTTGATTATACCTATCATGATAATAGTTTTCGAATTGCTAGCATCAAGCCTATAATAAGTGAGATACCTCTTCCAGTTGACCTTTATCGTTACGATGAAATCTCAGGCAAAGTAGAACACTTCGGCAAATTTGGGGTAATCTATTATGATATAAATCAAATAATCACTACAGCTGTAATGACACTGAGCAAACACTTTGATACACATGGACGCATTAAAGAAGTTCAGTATGAAATGTTCCGATCACTCATGTATTGGATGACAGTGCAATATGACAGCATGGGGAGGGTAACTAAGAGAGAATTGAAGCTTGGGCCTTATGCCAACACAACTAAATACACCTATGATTATGATGGAGATGGGCAACTCCAAAGCGTGGCAGTCAATGACAGACCAAACTGGCGTTATAGTTATGATCTAAATGGCAACTTGCATCTGTTGAATCCCGGAAACAGTGTACGATTGATGCCACTGCGCTATGATCTAAGAGATAGGATTACACGCCTAGGTGATATGCAGTATAAAATCGATGATGATGGCTTTCTGTGTCAAAGAGGCTCTGACATATTTGAGTACAATTCCAAAGGGCTCTTAACAAGAGCTTACAATAAGGCTAATGGATGGAGTATTCAGTACCGTTATGATGGAGTAGGAAGACGGGCTTCTTACAAGACTAACTTGGGACACCACCTTCAGTACTTTTATGCTGATCTTCACAACCCAACCAGAATAACACATGTGTATAATCATTCAAATTCAGAAATTACCTCTCTCTACTATGATCTGCAAGGTCATCTGTTTGCAATGGAAAGCAGCAGTGGAGAAGAATACTATGTTGCCTCAGATAACACAGGTACACCTCTGGCAGTGTTCAGTATCAATGGCCTCATGATCAAGCAACTACAGTACACGGCATATGGGGAAATCTACTATGATTCTAATCCTGACTTCCAGATAGTAATTGGATTTCATGGAGGATTGTATGATCCCTTAACAAAACTGGTCCATTTTACTCAGAGGGATTATGATGTTTTGGCTGGACGTTGGACCTCTCCCGACTATACAATGTGGAAAAATATTGGTAAGGAACCTGCCCCATTCAACTTGTATATGTTCAAGAGCAACAACCCTCTCAGCAATGAACTGGATTTAAAGAACTATGTGACAGGTGAGAAATAATTTGTGGTTTAGGAATCTGTGGAAGTTAGATTTGTGGAACGTGTATAGGATAGATTTTGTATTTGGGTAAATAATTTAGTATCAAATAAGACTTCAGAATCCTTCTGCTTGGAAAAAATTGGAAGTTTATTTTCTGTTTAAAACTTTGGGACTCAGCAGTACAGAGAAAGGGTCTCATGGCTTCATGTTTTTCAAATTGGGATGCAGTCCTTCATCCAGTTCTGTGGCCTTAAGGTACTCTGAAATTAGCTGATATCACCCCACATGATAACAAATCAGCATATTTTTAGTTAAGTGCTGTGACCTTGATTCCCAAAGTTTCTAAGCTGACTGGGAGAACAAACAGAACTACTGAAGTCATGCATATGAAGAAAGCTTGCCAATTTAAAATGCTGAATGCCGTACAAGAGCTTCATGTTCATCTCTTTGTAAGACACTGTGCTAATGACAGTTTGCAAGCAGACCTCACCTTGATTTACAGATGCAATGCCACTGCTTTCTTCATTGTACAGATGGGAACACTGCAGTCATGCAGCCATTTAATTCAGTGAGTTTTTAGCCATTGCCTTGAGAAAAGTTGCATGCAAAGGTCCATTAAATAAACTAGTGCTAGAACTGAGAAGTAAAGCCACATTCCTAACAACAACTATAGTATCTGGCTCATAATGTCCTGGTAGTGAAAATGATGCCATCATCCTAAAAAGATTGAGGATCAAGCCCAGTAGGAGTTACAGTTTAAAGCCCAGCTGGGTGGGGGGCAGGCATAAACCTTACAATTTAAAATAATTCTTCCTCCTGAGAACTATTAAGAAACATTTGGAGATAGTAAATATAAACTGCATGCCTTGAGCTTGGGTGGAAGTTGTAACTTCTACTCCACTGGTACTAATTTGCCTCTTAGTAGAATCACACAGTGCTGAACTAGATGCTAACTATTTCTTAAAAGAAAGGCAATTAAGAGCTATTCAAGAGAAAATCTTTCAGAATAGAACATGGAGTATGCCATAATTAAAGTCACAGCCTTTTTTATGACTAAGAACCCCCTCCACATAAATGCAGCTACTATAATTTCAGGGGAGGTTAAAACTTCAAGGAACAGTAAATTATATTTCAAGAAAATGGAAGTATATATGATTAGGTTATTCAGGATTTCATTGGACATGTATTGTTTCTTAAAAGTCCCCTTGGTGTTTGGGGTAACTCTACATTGTGATATACTCTTAATAAAGGCTGCAAAAAGGGGGGAAGGGAGAGGACTGATTAGTGGTCTAAAAGTGTTATGTTAAATCCCAGCTCTAAGTGTAGCAACAGTGGAAAAGGGGGCATGTGGAGTGTAAAAATGGTTGGAAGGGGAAGAGTTAAGGACTGTTACTATTCGCTGTTCTATGTTTAAAGTTAGAGGCTTCTGAGGCTGCTTTTTATTTTATTTTTAAGAAACCATGGGCCTATTGCCATGTAACATCTGTTAGGGCTTCTATGAACTTGGCTCATTTTCAGACTAGTTGAACTATCAATATTTGCTTGAAGCTGCAACAATAATTATTCACACATACAGAGAAGGAATAGGTTATCCTGTCGTATTGTACATTTATTGAACCCCTGGTGAAGTAGCTGCTCAACACTGCTTTGACAGTCCCTTCAGCTTTCCATAAACAACTGCTCTACAGTTGTTAGTAGTCAAAGATAAGTGCAGACATACTTTAGCTGAGGCCATAATTTCTTCTAGGATTAAATGATTTGCTAAAAACATGGACTTTGAGAAACAGGCAGTGGATGACATCCAACAATACCCTGGTAGACTTCCACTCATATACCAGGACTCCTCTGTACTTTGCAGCCCTCATGCCCCCAACATCTGCTCCAGAGGTTTCCCCAACCCTCTTTTGGGGGATAACATGGAGGGGCTGCAGGTGTGGAGGGGAATCTGTTTATCTGATGGTGGATAGACACTGTTGTATTTTGACATTATCCTCCCATCATCGTGAAACTAGCTGAGGTAAAATATTTGTCACGGTACTTGAGAACATTTTGTGGAATAATCATTTCAATGTGTAACCTCAAAATTAGATATTATAAAGTATTTGGTATGCTCAGAAGTTCTTTAAAAATTTATTGGTAGTAGTAGTAGAACTGAGAGCATTTATGTGCTACCTTTTCTCATAGAGAGCTCAAGGCGGTATATATAGTTTCCCACCTCACCCCATTTTATCTTCACAAAGCCCTGTAAAGTATGTTAGGCTGAGAAATAGTGACTGGCACAAGATGGCTTAACTTGATAGCTAAGTGGACCATGGTCTCCCAGGTCTTAGTCCAGCACTCTAATCACTACAGCACACTGGCTCTTAGGATTCCTGTGGGTTAAATATAATTTAGAAGAGGGCTTCCCTTTCAGTAATCTGTTTTTAGTGCAAATGTCACAACACCTGTCCTTTACACTTGCTGGGGAATTTTCGTTATCCAAATGTCAAAGTAAAAAAGAAAGAAAGAAGTAGGGTAGAAATCTTGAAACTCTTGTCCTGCCTTATAATTAGGAGTTCAGGTTCATTGCTACAGATGTTTACTGCACACCTTCAAGTCTCACATATATTTACTTTTAATTCTCAGATGTGAAAAGCTGGTTAGTGATGTTTGGCTTTCAGCTCAGCAACATTATACCTGGCTTCCCAAGAGCAAAAATGTACTTTGTTCCACCTCCGTATGAGCTGTCAGTGTCTCAGGCATGTGAAAAGGGACAGGTAAGCAAAAGCTCTTTCTCGCCACATGGTAAATTTACCTTGGTTCATGTTGCATTTAGCATTATTTTGCAAATTAACAATAGCAAGCATACTTGAGAAAGTAAAGTAAAACTGATGAAATTGAAGAAAACTGAATCAGCTGGATTTCACACTCTGCACATTTGTTTGCTGTCAACACAGATTATTACCATCAATGCAGCATGCAGACCTTTCTGGATTTACCTTTGAAATGCTGCTTGATTAACATGGATAAAAAACTCCCACAATAATTTATCATATGTTCATTTTGTAATATCATACACCCTTTCTGCTCACCTTTTATATAAGCACTAAAAATTGTGATATATGGTTAAGTGTCATGCATAAAGTCAAGATGCATGCTTGAATCAAAATAATGCCAAAATCCTTAGTATTTTATTTGGTAGAGTTTTGGATTTGTGGGCAACTTGCAATTTTTGCTTCTCAGTTTACTTAAACATAATGTAAGAGGGATCATCTCTCAAAAATTACCTCATATTATTTGCTAAAATTTAGCTGCAAACATTAGTTGAACTATTTATTGATACAAATCCAAAAATAATCTCAGATGCACTTTTTATTTTGGATTAAAATAGTAAAATTATGTTTTGGATTTTAAAAGTTTGAATAATTCTCATGAATATAGTCAAAAACATTTTATTTTTTTTGCCTTCGTTAATGTCAAAATTGGATGTGGTATCTCTCCTCTACAAGATACTTCAGATACCACATTGTAAAATATGTTCACAAATGCATAAGATTTTGCATGGGTACTACTAGCTTGAATCTCATTTGATAACTTTTAAAAATGGGTTTGACAAATTTATAAAGGATAAGGCTACCAATGGCTTCCAGCCATGGTGGCTATGTGCTACCACCAGGTAAGTCTCTGCAGGGTTGATGTCAACACCTGGCAACCTTCGACAGCTGCCAGGGCCCACTGCCTACTCTGGGCTCCCTTTAACTTTTTTTCTGGCCTGGCAGTCTGGGCATCTGTAGCCAGCTAGACCTAGTAATACTTTTAATTTCCCTCAATTCCCTTATAGATCTTGACTGAGCAGTATCTCAATCTTAGGGCTTTGGCATGTTTGCATGGGTTCAGTGAGACCTTAAAATAGTGTGGCTCCAAACTGCTTGGGGCTTTAAACACCAGCACTTTAAATTGAGCCCGGAACTGAACAGGAAGTAAATGCAGTAGTGATGTTATATGTTCTTAATGCCTGGCTCCCTACAAGTGTTAGAGCAGTTGTTTTCTGTGCCAGGTAAAGTTTCAAAATAATATTTAAAGTCTGCCCCATGCAGAACTGTAATGGTTCTAGGGGTTGCTCGTGCGTAAGCTTGTCCCAACGTCTGGCTGGATTGCCTGAGTGAACCTTTCCTGTCCGGGCAGCCACTCGCCTGTGACCGTCTCAATCACCGGCAGAATCCGTCAGTGGGCGTTTCTTAAACTTCTTCCAGCAAAGAAGTTCTTTGACACCCAGTCTCCGCCTACTTTCCCTGTGCGAAAGCCTTCTGTGCAAGGAGGGCGTGGGCAGCGGAGGACCCCTTTTCTCCCCGCTGGACCCGGGCAAGGAGTCATGGGATCGCCTCGCCGATTTCCCCCATCTCCCCCCCTTCTCCACTGGAGCTACGCTGATTCTCTCCCCCAGAAGATGGGCTGCCCCTCCCACTCCCGGGACGCTCTCTGGGATCCCTTCGGAGCTTGCTCTCTCCCTCGGACACTGATGGCAGTTCCCTGACAAGAACATATTACAATAGTATTGCACAGGCTCTCTGTGCACTTGCATAAATCGTGAGGTTTAGGTATAATTTGATTAGTATCATAGTAAAATGATCTGCAACAGAAATTATTCATGTGAATTAGGCTTTCAATGAGAATTATAGCACAGGTGGCTTCCTAGATGCTATTGGACCTCAACTCCCATCAGTTCTGAACAGCATGGGCAATAGGCGATGTAGTCCAGCTGCATCTGGAATCCACAGATTCACTATCCCTGAATTAAATAATCCCTTACTGTTTGTGCTTCAACAATAATGTAACTTTTCCCCCTCCTTTTTTTTTCTAGTTAATTACTGGAGTCCAGCAGACGACAGAGAGGCACAACCAAGCTTTCATGGCCCTTGAGGGACAAGTCATATCTAAAAGATTACATGCCAATATAAGAGAGAAAGCAGGTCACTGGTTTGCAACCACCACTCCTATTATTGGCAAGGGGATCATGTTTGCCGTGAAGGAAGGCAGAGTAACCACAGGGGTTTCAAGTGTCACAACGGAAGACAGCCGAAAGATCGCCTCAGTGCTTAACAATGCTTACTACTTGGAAAAGATGCACTATAGCATTGAGGGGAAGGACACCCATTATTTTGTCAAGATTGGCTCATCTGACGGCGACCTTGTTACCCTGGCAATGACCAGTGGGCGTAAGGTGCTGGACAGCGGAGTAAACGTTACGGTATCCCAGCCAACCCTCCTAATCAATGGAAGGACTCGAAGGTTTACAAATATTGAATTCCAGTACTCCACCTTGCTCCTTAACATACGCTATGGCCTGACCCCTGACACACTGGATGAAGAGAAGGCAAGAGTGCTGGACCAAGCTCGGCAGCGAGCCTTGGGGTCAGCCTGGGCCAAAGAACAGCAGAAGGCACGGGATGGCAAAGAGGGTAGCCGCCTGTGGACTGAAGGAGAGAAGCAGCAGCTTTTGAGCACAGGGAGGGTTCAAGGTTATGAAGGATACTATGTGCTCCCAGTGGAGCAGTACCCAGAGCTGGCAGACAGTAGCAGCAACATCCAGTTCTTAAGACAGAATGAAATGGGAAAGAGGTAACAAATTAACCTGCTGTCATCCTTGTCTGGATGAACCAGTAGTTACAACTGTTATCTCCTCTCCTAAGGAGATGAAGACCAATGGGGGGCACTTGGCTGAGCTACTTTGGGATAGTAAGTGGCAAGAAAGCTCACATTTTTTGAGTTCAATGCTGCTATCCAAGTGATTAAAAACCACATCCTGAAGTGGACTAAAGCCAGACTGAAAACTTTAAACCGTGCAGATTCAAAAGTACCCCATAAATATTACCCACTTGTTCTGGGTCTAAAGAAAACATAAATCAAAACAGAAAAAAAATATTTAAAGAGAAGGCCTCATCTTATATTACCTCACTCCATTCACACGTGAGCAAACTTTCAAGATATTCAAGAGGGCCACCCACCTCCACTAGACCAGCTGATGGGGAAAGATTCTTCAGGCTGCTTGTTTGATAAACATTCAAGAGGTTTTTTCATTTAAAAGCAAAATACAGGTGCATTTAATACATGACTTCTGGGGTGATTTGTGTGTAGCAACTGGAAGAAATGAGAACAGGAGCAACAGAGCACTGGAAATAGCAAAAGAAGTATATTAAGGAATATAAACCTGCACTTGCACTCCAACCCTGCTTTTGTCTGGCCTAAAGTTAATTTATTCAAAGAGGGCAGAGTGTAAAGTTCAATTCAAAATGGTGGCTATAAATCACTACTGATAAATTTCATACTCTGTATGTCTTTGAAGATTCCATTGTGGACAGTATAACACAGTTACAGGGTGTAGTCTGTTTAGATTCAGTAGTTTGTTGGTATCAGTTCTAGTAGAGCTGTGGGCATTGTGTTAACACTATTGCAAATGGGCACCAATTCAGATCACCCTGTACATACATCAGCCAGAAGGCACAATCACTGTTTCAGATTTTAAAAAAAGAAAAAATTATTAGTGTGTTTGTTTGGTCGAGAAACTGAGACAATCACATTATGGTCACCGAGGGCGGGGGGGAGAAATTAAAAAATATATAAAAACAAGTCTAATAAGAACTTTGGTACAGAACTTTTTTGTAATATACATGTATGAATTGTTCATTGAGTTTTTATATTAATTTTAATTTGCTGCTAAGCAAAGAATAGAGACAGGCAAAGATAATTTATGGCAAAGTGTTTAAATTGTTTATACATAAATAAAGTCTCTAAAACCCCTGTGAATGTAATGTCTTCTGTTTTAGAGATGTCCTGAGAAAAATGAATAGAATAATAGTCAGCAGTGGGGAAATATTACATTATGTTTCTTTCAGATGTAATGCTTTAAGACTCGTATATGAGGAGGTAAAGATAGCTTGACAGCTATACATATACTAACAGCCGTCCTTTCCAGATAAGGCTTTTGGAGAATTGCCCTTTACACTGTTCTAATGTACATGGTTGCCTACTTCTTTGACTTTGTATGATAAGACTCAGTAGAAAGAAACTCCTGTTACAGACAAGGTTGATGATTTAATTGACCCACCATAGTAGTGTCTTGCTTGACAAATCTTGCATATTACATTTTTGATAATGTGACAAATATGCATAAGCAAATGTGTGATTTATATATATTTGTGTTCTGGGACTGCCTGGAGCTCCCCAAAGACTGTACACTTCATGACTCACAGGTTTGCCGTGTTATATTGCACAAAGCGGTCCATGGTAATATGCAGCATGTGCAAACTTAGCAATGTCTTCCTCTTTCTTAGATGTTCCTTTCCCCCCCCCACCCTATACATTCCGTTGGATTTTAAAATCCAGGAACTGTTCAATTGGCCTTCTACACTGTGGCTGTAACGTAAGAAAATATGGTTACCTGGTTAGAACAATAAACCCAGAAAAGTAGTCTGCAATATAGTAATGTATGAGGAATTGTATTTTACACTACAATATAAACTATCACAGCTTTCCAAACAAATCCTGGGATTGGTGAATGACTCGTGAAATGTCTAGTACCCCTCATAGTTCCCAGGGCTACCGTGGGAGATTGCTATTAAATTGCTTTAAGCAAATGTTTAGAAATGCCCGTGATTTTTTACTTGGAGTGTCATGTATTAAAATAAAATATGAGAACCAGCCCTCTCATAAGGCAGAGTGAGGCAGCAGCCTCAAGTGGCAAATGCTGGGAAGCAGTAGCCAGATGTTCAAGGACAGAAAAGTAAGTACTGTGCAGCTTGCCCTTAGGCTGCTCTCCATAGGTGTCATAGAGCAGGGATGTCCAATAGGTCAAAAAAGCTCAACAACTTTGACCTGAACCTCTCCCCAAAAGGGGTAGATCGCTGCCAGGTTTTTTTTATGTGAGTAGATCGCAGTCTCTTGGAAGTTTTGTTTATCAGTAGGTTATGCCCATGTGGGATTTCAAAACAGACACACCCAAATAGTAATTATCCCTTGCATTTCCTGGAGTTCAATCAAACCAGCCTCATAGTTGCTTCAAACACAGTGTTTCCCCATAATATCAGGGCATCTGTCACAGCATCTAGGTGCATTGCTCATGGTTGACCCAGTGCTTATAGTTCATTTCTGAAAGCAGCAGCACAAACAGTGGGAGAAGACCAAGTAAAGCTGGCTCAAACAATTAGTAGCATCCACTTAGCAGCAGATAAAACAAGAGCTGCTAACACTTTCTACCTCACACAGAATATGGGCAGCCAATCTCTTTGTCAAGCAGAGGGGAGCAAGTGTTGCAATCCTGTGAAGAAAATAGAAAGAGGAAAAGTATAGCCACCCTCCAACTTCCCAGACTGCTTGTGTGCTGCACTGAACAGGATTCTCCTACAAGCTTGTGTTGAACTTTACCTCAGCTTCAGCTGACACAACCTGTAGATTGCACAGGTGAGCTAAATGGTTGGCAGCTGCTTGGAATGTTGGCCTTAAGCCTATTCTCCTTCCAGCACAGGTGCAAAGAGATCCCACCCAGGCAGCAATCACACCACAGTTTTCTGTGGCAAGTTGTTGAGGACACTTTGCGGTATTAGAGGAAAAGAAAGGCACCATTGTTCTGCTTATTGTTTTCCTGCCTTAAATTGATATGTACTCAGGAAAGGTATGTGTTGTTTCCTTCTGTCTCATATTTGCCTTTTTACAGTCTGTTCATCATGCAGTTTGAATTAGTTGGAGGGGATGTAGCAAGAGACAATCGAAGAACCTATGTGAAGCAGAAAGCAGGAGGCATATTGGCCCTGACAGGAAGTTGAAATAAGAACTATTGTTTTAGTAATTCTTGTATACCTACAGAGCCTATCACTCAACAATCTGTTTAACTCCTTTGTGTAGATATTTTACCAGCAGGGCCTAAGAGGCCTACCATTAAGTAATGTTCAGACGGCAGTGTCACTGAATGTAAGTAGTCCAGTAGTTTAAAAGGATTTTTCTGCATTCCTTGTTCTGTTTCCTTGCTAGGTCAGCTATCTGGTGCCGTACGATTCTTCAAGAAGCAAGTACTGTAACTACCTTTCCAAACACCTTTCACTTGGCAAGAACGAAAAGCCTATTGAGCGTAGCATCACACAGGGTGAATTTGGTTTTCACTGAGATGTAGTTAACATTTTTCTTTAAAGATTTTCTACCTTACCTTTTAACCATGTGATCCCCAAGGTATCTCACAACTTATTGTTTAAAGTAATATGTAATCTTTATTATCTGACATGCATATTTTAGAAATGATTGCAACCACAGAAGAATGTAGGCAGAAATAAAGTTTACAAACAGCAAAAAGAAATCCATTCAAATTGGATGCTATTAAACACCTTTTTATAAGGAACCTTGAGCTAAAGTTCTAGCAAAGTGGGTGCCTAGTGGATGGATACAGATAAGTCTAAGTCAATAATTAGCGTGCATAAGGACAATATTGAATTATTTGTTGGATGCAGCACTTCAGAAAAGAAGGAATCAACTTTCCTTCAATAGCTAATAGAATGGGCTTCATGCATGTATGCTACTGAAATTGAAGGAATACATGTATATAAGCTACTAAGTGTGCATGAGGGCAATAATGGCAATGAAACATAAGCATTGCACAGAACTGGTTAACAGATTTCTATAACTAAAACAGCCATGTGAATTAGGTTGTTACTACAAATCCCAGCCCAAAATCCATTTAAGATACCAGATGAGTTTTTGTTGAGCTTCTCGCTCCCATAACTCAGCCATCAACTCTGGCCTTTGTCTTCCTGACTACCAGAGTTGAGAGAGGGAGACCACTCCAATTTTCTATCCGGCACAAAGCCACTTCCTTTGTTACCTTAACGACCCATACTTAGGTTATTGCCTCCCTAGGAAGATAGCCTGGCTAGTCAAGGTATTTAAATCCTTGCCTAGATTTTAACACTTGCTGGATCCAGGAATTAGAAGCGTCTTGGCACGCAGCAGAATCCTCCCCCAACACACTCGAAACATGTTTTATCTTCTGCTTCATGCTTAAGATTCAACTGTTAGCACCCTTTCTGCCTCTCTAGTCACACTCTACTACAGTGGTACCTCGGGTTAAGTACTTAATTCATTCCAGAGGTCCGTTCTTAACCTGAAGCTGTTCTTAACCTGAAGTACCACTTTAGCTAATGGGGCCTCCCGCTGCTGCTGCGCCGCCGGAGCGCAATTTCTGTTCTCATCCTGAAGCAAAGTTCTTAACCCGAGGTACTATTTCTGGGTTAGCGGAGTCTGTAACCTGAAGCGTATGTAACCTGAAGCGTATGTAACCCGAGGTAACCTGAAGCGTATGTAACCACTGTACAGGCTTCCTCAAACCCAGCCCTCCAGATGTTTTGAGACTACAATTCTCATCATCCCTGACCACTGATCCTGCTAGCTAGGGATCATGGGAGTTGTAGGCCAAAAACATCTAGAGGGCCGAGTCTGAGGAAGCCTGCTCTACTATATACAACCTGAGCCTGCTGTAGAGGGGTGCAAAGCATTACATTCAAAGCAGGTTCTCTCTTTCTCATGGCTGCAGCATTGGATCTAAAACTGCCAGCCCCCCTGGTGTGGTAACCCCTGCTTTTTCCAGCTGCTAAAATGCATCATTCCCCACTCCAGTTATGCCCCTCCCTCCTGCAACTCTGCCTTTTGTCTCCTGCTAACTATCTCTAGCCCAGGATGGGACTCCACCCCTCTGCATCTGGCAGAGAGTCTTTGCTTTGTTGATGGCTTCCTTGATGAGTCACCAACCTGTCTTTGTTTGCTTAACAACTCGGCCATTCAGACACAGGAATACAGATTTCGCCTGTATTTTACCATGCTAAACCCAATGTTTGGTATCCAGAAATTTGAAAGGGAATCCAGGCACCCCACAAATCCTTAACAATATGTTTACTGTAGTGATTTGTTTTCTAGTAATATTGTCTGTAAAAACATATCAAAGATGCTTGGAAACAGAAAAGAAGTTACCAAAATACAAGCGCATTGATTCTGGGTAAATACAAGAAGCCCAGGTAATTCCAGGTAAAATATCAAGTCACTTGGTGGATGAATGCTCCTTACAATAAAATTCTTAATTTATTGTTGGCTAATTCTAACTTATTAGTTGCCCTTTAAGATCTATTATGCACTATCCTTAATTCTAGACTGGGATATAGATGGATTTCTAATTATAGTAGACCCCAACATGTTATTGTCATTAATAGGGTTGTTTGAACTGGAAAAGGCATAAAATCCTAAGTTAGGGACCATTCTGCCAAAATGCCATGACAAAATAACTATATATAAATAAAGGCAAGCCTATGATCAGGGTTTATAATAACAACAATAATTAAGATTCTGCACTAAAATTGCTAGCTAGAGGATGGCGTCCTCCAACACACCTTTGGGCAACAGGCTAACGGGAGGTGCAGGGCAGGCCATGTGGTACACACATCTCTGTTCTCCTACATTGTCCCATCACTTCTTGCCCTCAGCATCTATTCCTTGGGGCAACTGTCTCAGTTTGCCTAATGGTAGGGCTGGCTTAGGAACCTGTTAATTTCATCCATTGTTCCATCAGCAGTTGTCACAATCAGAGGGACCTCAGCAGAAAGGAGCGGGGAGAAGATCAGAAAACAATCTTACCTTCCTAACTTCTTTATTGGAGACTGCCAGCACATTTATGCTTTTTGTACAATAATTCTTTTGATATTCAGCTTCGTTTCCAAAAAAATAATTCAGTTATCTGATCTATGTTATTGGGTGACTAATTCAGATTTTCCTTTTATATAATCAAGGAAAAGCAGGAGAGGGAAGGTAAATTTGTATTTAAGCTTAAAAATGAGCAGTGAACTGTTTTTGATCCCTAAATGACTGCAGGCCAAACAAGCTTTGTTGCTGATCTCAGTCATTCCTATAGTCAATGTTAAATGTTAGTATCCCTTTTTCTTTTGGTGGTGTACCATTACTATGAAACCACATGGTGGCAGTCTTGTCAAAGATTCCAAAGAGCTTTCCCTCTTTGAGAGATGTTGATGAAGATGATTCTTTTTCACACAGTCCTAAAGCTGTGTTCATTGTGATACCAAGTTCTGCACTAAGCATAATAATGAAACTGGGCCTAATTTTCTTGTAAAACTTTTTTCACATTAACTTTTGAATTAAATCTCTTAAATCTATTTTTTCAACATTCACAAAACCTCAAGCCTAGTAGTAGATGTGATGGAATAGGTTTTGTATTCTGTTCAGAGTTTGAAATTGGACATTCAAGAAACACACTGTTGGCTAATCACCAGCAACCTGGTTTCTCAATTTTGGAGATAAACAGAATACCTCCCACAGCCTAAGTGAACTTGTACAATTTCTCCAAACCATGTATTTGATCAATTTAGATTTCAAATCATTAATATTTATTGTTGCATTTAGTGGTCCAGCACTGGAAATAAGCTCACTGCAATGTTCAGCTTGCCGTAGGCCACAAGATGAGCTTCTTGTAAAGGTGAAGTTTTTAACTAAGCACTTGCTGGTTCGTGATTTAGTCTCTTAACTACAGTACTATGCTGCCTTTCAGGAATATGAAACTGTCAAATAGAAGAACTACTTCAAGATGTATAAGATAATTGCCATACACATATGGGGCGGAGATTCATTGTTCATTGAAAACAGTAGCCTGAACCTTTCATTTCAGAGGCTCTCTGTTGCAAATCAAAAGCAAAGATGACAGGGAAACTCTCAAGCCATAAGCCATCCCTGTTACAGCCCCTCCATCACCAAATGTTGTTGGTTACTGAAATTTAGTGGAAAAGGGGCTTAAGCAATGAACAATCACATGCAAAAGTAATTGCATTTGCATTTATAAGGCATAAAGTGTTTTTCCTTAAAGTGGTACATCTAATGTAAACATACACTAGACAGAATTCTCATTCACATTAAAGAAGCCTGATTTGTTTTTATTTTATTCAACCAATCATCACACAGGCATAAATAGTTGAAGAGAAACACTTGCCTCCAAAACAATACTAAGGTGTTGCTAGTATTTGCTAGTTTCATTGGGGGGGAAATTGTGGTTTAGTAGGTGACTGTTTGCCAACATATTTGAATACTGATTGTGTAAACATGTATAAATTAATCAAAAATATGTGAAGGCAAGCCAGACATTGTCTCTGGACCCATCTGCACTAAACACATGTGAAAGTCATTTAATACTTTTTTAAAAGATGTATTTGCTAGGTTAACAAAAATGTGACATTGTCCTAAGAAGGATTATAACCTTTTTCTCACAATCTAACTTTTAAAGAAGGCTGCTTCACGCATTACATTACCTTTAAACTGTAAACAAATGCAGGCAGCAAACATGCCATTTCAGCAAGGCATAAGCTTGGAAGTGACTGATTCAGAATCTGGCTACTTCCTCCAAGTGCATCTACACGTTTGCTAATATGTGATGACTGAAGTAGGTTCTTGTAGATATCCTCTGTTCAAAGGTCATTGCAAATGCAGTCTCGTGAAGATTCTTAGAATTATCCTACTTCATTTTATTACAGTTTTCCAAGATCTTCAGATAAGGAATTGCCCTCCACACCTCGGTCATATTCAGCAAATCCTGGAGCTCCTGTACCTTTTATTCCTTTGCACATGGGATTTTTTTTTGCAGAAGTAGCTTTTCCTGCTGCTTTAGCACCACCACCAAGTTATACCAAGCCCTAGGGGCTTATCTACACTTACGTTCCCTCTGCTTTTTCCAGGCATGGTTTGCGCTTTAAAGCTTTGTGAGTGCCATTTTATTTTTGTTCCGAAGCTTTCCCTGTGAAAACCTGCTCTCTAAAGCTGAATGGGAGCAAACAGCAATCCATGGAAAACCTGAATTGTCATTTGTTGTGCCTCAGCTTTCAAGAGCAGGTTTTTGTGGGAAAAGCTCTGGAGCAGTAAGAAAGTAGCACTCAGACACAGAGCTTTAAAGCGCAAACCTCTGCCTGCAAAGAGCAAGGCAAAAGGTAAGTGTGGATAAGCCCTAGTAAAGTTACAGGTAGTTCTATATTGAATAGAGAAGTCCCACTGCATGATTCCATGAAGACTGACATAAAAAATTACCTTGATGTAGCAAAACATGTTTAAACATATTTAATAATGCAACTAGGGAGTTTTGTTGTTTAAAAGTTATAAAGAAAAGTCTTAAGATAAGCATTTTGCTCAGCCATGGGAAACGGACAGAACTGGATGTCGGCATGACTGGAGGGTCACTAAATGAAGCAACTAATATATTCCAGATGTCTTGTGACAAGAAGCATGTATTTACAAATACAGAGCATATTTTCTTTAAGTCCCAACAATGAGCATTTCCTCATTTTAGTACACTTCATGGAAACTCTGGATTTTGTATTGGCAAATGTGGAAAATGTTAACTCTATCTTCTGTAAATCTCTGATTTAGTGTAATCATTCCACAGGGCAAATGACTATTTTTATGATGCTAAGTTTCTCAGCCTATGTTGCTTCTGCCACAGTCAGAACAGTACAGTGGTACCTCGGGTTACAGACGCTTCAGGTTACATATGCTTCAGGTTACAGACTCCGCTAACCCAGAAATAGTACCTTGGGTTAAGAACTTTGCTTCAGGATGAGAACAGAAATTGTGCTCCTGCAGCGCGGCAGCAGCAGCAGGCCCCATTAGCTAAAGTGGTGCTTCAGGTTAAGAACAGTTTCAGGTTAAGAACGGACCTCCGGAACGAATTAAGTACTTAACCTGAGGTACCACTGTACAATGTTCTGCTATTTTGAGAACCTTGAAAGACTCATGGGCTTGAAGTGACTTGAGAACTTTGATCTTATTTTCATCAGTTGAGCCATGGTTGATTTCATATTGGATCTTAACCTACCAACTAACTACAAATTAATGGTGTGAAAGAATTGGGGACATGCAAGATTTCATTGTTTCCTGACTGAGTTATCAGGACACAGATGTTTGTTGTTGTTTGTTTATGTTTCACATTTTTCTCAGTCTAGGACTCAAGGTGGCTTACACAGATAAAATAAAACCTGCTAAAAACAACGGGGAAAACAATCATTAAATTGTAATTAAACACTAACAGAATTAAAATAGTATTTTAAAATCCATTAAATACAGACAGCACAGTGGTACCTCGGATTAAGTACTTAATTCGTTCCGGAGGTCTGTACTTAACCTGAAACTGTTCTTAACCTGAAGCACCACTTTAGCTAATGGGGCCTCCTGCTGCTGCCACGCTGCTGCCATGTGATTTCTGTTCTCATCCTGAAGCAAAGTTCTTAACCCCAAGGTACTATTTCTGCGTTAGCGGAGTCTGTAACCTGAAGCGTATGTAACCTGAAGTGTATGTAACCTGAAGCGTATGTAACCCGAGGTACCGCTGTAACATTAAAAATATTACAGCACCAGCCCTTTCCTCAAAAACAGTCCATTCCAAAAGACCTGTTGAAATAGAAAGGTCTTCACCCGCTGGCAGGAGGACAGTCTAACTTCTCTAGAAAAGTTCAAAGTCTGGGGCAGCCACTGAGAAGGCCCTCTCCTATATCCCTACCATGCATGCCTGTGAGCATATAGGTGGGGCTGAGAGGACTTCCCTTAAAGATCTTGGAGCATGGGCAAGTTTGTATGAGGGAATACAATTTTTCAGATGGCCTAGATCTAAGTTGCATTGGGGCTTTATAGGTCACAACCAACACTTTCCCTTGCGTCCAGAAATAGGGTGGTACCCATGGAGCTGTTGGAACAAGATAGTCGTATGCTTCCCATAACCAGACCCAGCAATAGTCTGGCTGCAGCTCTTTGAGACAGTTGAAAGTTTCTGAGCTCTTTTTGAAGGCAGCGCCACTTTGAGTCTTCAGGGGAATCCCACATCACTAAAGCTGAAAATGTGTACTGCCTGCACAGTAGTATATAACATAGTCCATCTGCAGCACTTGGCACCTGCAGGAGAAAGTTTTTGGGCACAGTGAATTGTGCTGCCACTTCCCAAATTCAGCACAGACCAGTACGTATTCAAAAAAGGCGATTGGGACAGCTGACTCCCTGGATGAACCACAATCCCCATATTCTAACTTTTGTAGAACCTGAGATATGACACTGTTGATTCTGACCCTTTTCCACCAGATGAGGGAGAGCTCTTTTCCCTGCCCCATCCTAAACTTTTCTGACTCTCATCCACCTTTTCTGACTCTCATCCACCTGACTCTCATCCACTCTCAGCCATGGAATTCTGTTCAAACCCTCCCCCCTTTTCTTCATCTTCTCTCAACTATCAAGTTGGTATGAAGCAAGTGCCTTGGACACCCTTCTGAATTCCAGCTGATTATTATTGGCCACAAAAGAATACATGTTACAATCATATTACACTACTATTAGACAAAAGCATGCAGTAGTTTTTCACCTTGATCTAAACGTTTCCCAAAACATGCACTGAAAACAGATAAATGTTTCTGGAAAAACCACCCCAGCAAGGTCTTGTAGGAGAATGAATTCATGAAGTCATTCATCAAATGTTTAACTAATTCAAAACAAGCCATTTTTTATCCCCTTTCCAAATTTGGCACAGATCACCCTCGGAATTTCTTCTTCTATGCAGACTTGTTACATATTAGGTAGGCGAACGATTTCCTCACTTTAATCCATAGAACCTACTGCCCCTACCATTTCTCATTATAATGGCAGAATGTTATTCAGCCAGTTCACCCTTAACATAGGGCAGCGGTCCCCAAACTAAGGCCCACGGGCCGGATAAGGCCCAAGGGACTCGTTTATCCTGCCTGCAGCGACCCCCGCCACCTGCTGCTGCCGTCTACTACTACCGGCCCTGCGCTGCACAGCTGCCCACTTCCGGGTCGGAGGAACACCAGAAATAGCTTGTGCACATGCACAAGCGTTCTTTGCGCATGCTCAAGCATTTCTGGTGCACAACTGGGTTGGAGGAGGACCATGCACATGCGCACAAGCTATTTCTGGTGCTCCAACCTGGAATTGCACCGGAAATAGTGTGTGTGCACACGTATGGGCACACGCTCTCCCACCCTCTGGCCCGCTGCACAATCGGCACTGGAGACACCGGCCCGAGGCACAGTAAGTTTGCTGACCCCTGACATAGGGCCACAACTGTAGTCCTATAACTAGTAGGGCTCAGGAATGCAAGTACCTTGGAGCATCCTTCATTTGTTCACATTATTTGTGTTTGCTCAGCAGTTGCCACACTAGCATATCTCTGCAAGGGGCCAAGTCCAAACTGGGGAAGATCTTGCACAGGAAGAAGAAAACAACATTGCTTTCACCTACACGCCTAGTTTAAAACATTGCTACATGTCTGCTAGGCAACACTGGTTGCTATGAACCATCCGCCCAGAGCTCCATTTCTAGCATTGCTCACAGTGTCCTGCTGCAACTGGTTTTGTCAACAAATGAATGAGTTATTTGAAGTATGTTTGTTTATGCTTTTTAATATCCACAGTTCTGATTTATGTAGCTTATGTTTCCCCATATAACCAAAAGACTGGCATGCATACAGTAGTTTCCATTATATGCAAGCACTGACTCATAGACTGCAATCCTGAGTCTGCTTACATTTGGATTAAATCTCATTGAATTAAATGGGGTTTACTTCTGAGTAGGCTCGTATATTTCCAAAAGTATATGCTGCCCAATTAACTTTCAGCAAGGAACCATGAATTGATTGTAACTGTTTGCTTGTTATTCCTTTATTAGTAATTGACAAATATTTTGTGTGCACAAGAGATTTTATGAAAGGCTGTGAAATGTATCCTTAAGAAAACACACACGTAGATTTAAAAGCAAACACAAAGAGAGTGTTGGGTGGGTGGGTGTGGGTGTGTAAGAAGTAGTGAAGTCCCCTGCACCCAGCAGTTATTTAAAAAGTGTCCTAGCAATCAAGAAAGATACTTCTGACTGGCCAAGTTTCCTCATTAACTTCTGAGCAAATACAATGAACCAGCAGGCAATACAAATAAAGCCAAATCAAAGGACATTCCAGCAGTATCTGTGCCCATAGTGCTGACCCACCAAGCTTTTTTTTAAAAAAAACTAATTTAAATATGATTCCCTCCAACTGAGCCCTGGTATGACAGGCTAGAGCACAATAATGAACCACCAAGCAGGCAATGCAGCATCTGGCCCAGCAACACAAATAAATAGCTTTCAGCTGAAAATGTATTTACTCCATCCTTGCATTCCCCCATTCCTGAGCGGCATAGAATGTAAGGGGATTTCACAGAACAAATTCCAGAGAAGTAGCCACATTAAGCTGCTTCAGTATAAAGGAGGGGGAGGCAGGAGGAGAGAGAGGGGTGAAGTATTGTGGTGGCTTATAGACACTAATGTCCTGTGGCAGAAATATTATGCCACAAGGCAATTAAGCATTAGCCTTAAAGGTGCCACAAAACTTAGTGCAACCCTCTCAATATGTAGTTGGACTTATGTCCTCCTGTATCCGGTGGGGTTTACTCCCTAGTTAGTATCTCTAGGATTGCAGCCTGAGTTGTTTTCACAGGACAAGTTTTATTTGGGAGGCAATAAGTACCAAAGACAAAACACATTCATCTGTCTATCTATCTTCAAGAGTACAAAAGGCATTATGTGGCACAGAAGCAAATTCAGTTGTACCTCGGAAGTCGAACAGAATCTGTTCCTGAAGTCTGTTTGACTTCCAAAATGTTTGATAACCAAGGCGTGGTTTCCAATTGGCTGCAGGAGCTTCCTGCACGCAACTGGAAGCTGTGGAAGCTGCATCGGACATTCAGCTTCCAAAGAATGTTCACAAACTGGGACACTCACTTCCAGGTTTGTGGCGTTTGGTAGCAAAAATGTTTTCTGTTCCAGGAAAAGCTTTACCTCTTCACACAATGAATAGCTGGGACAATTGTTTTCCTGATCAACTGACCGCACTATCCTACATTCAGTGTCCTCCGTATCCAAAGCAAATGGCATCATGTTGCTGCCACCATGCACTTGAAACCTGTACTCCGTAAAAATGTTTCACTTTTGGATCAATATGTCAGAGGATAGATCTACTTGCTAATGCTCTCTGGCTCTCTCTATGCATGGTGGGGGAAACCTTTTTTTAAAACTGAGACAGCAAGTTAACAGGAAAGAGGATAAAGCAGATAACTTTATTCTCAAATATGAATTCTATCTCTTTCCATATTACACCACCAACACCCATTACTGATAGACTGCAGAACAGAAAGTAAGCTCACTAAACCATTCATACATGCAATGTGTGCCTGGGTAGGATGTCAGCGCCTGGGAAGCCTTAAGGTCCTCACTTTGCAAGCCCCCCTCCCTATTTCCCCTAATGAAATGATTATAAGTGAGAGCTTGGGGCCGATACAAGATACTTGAGTCCATAGTCTTTTTTATCCACATTGCTGACAGAGTCTTACAACAACAGTAGAAACAACTGGTTGCCCTTCTAGCATCTGTAGGTTTTAGTGGTAAGGAATTAAATATTTCTCTTGCTACAGACCTAATTGTAGAGTGATTGGAATTTCTACTGCAGGTGTACAAAGTACTAATGATTACAAAGGTGATGCAGAACAAACAGGCTGCTGAGTTACTTAACAATCACCAGCCAAGCCCTGTCACTTAAATTCCACATGACTCATGCCTCCAGAGCAGGTGCATGCCTGACACACATTCCATAGGAAGAGTGTGCTTCACTGAGTGATGTTTGCTCTGTACTTAACAGGTTATGACATCCCAAGGCCTACTCCTTTCCAGTAAAGGTGGAGGTGTATTTTTTGGATTTTTGTTCTTTAAAAAGCTATTGACTATGTTGCCACTGGGCTTCATAGCACTTCTGTGCTCTCCCCCTCCCCCAATTTCTTTTTATTGGAGCAGCACTGAGCACAGAACTGCACATTATGGGAGAGATATTGCACCCGTCCAAAACAGTAGCCTGCATCTCCTCTGCTTTTCTCTCCAAGTAAAATGTAATAAGAGGGGATGTCTGACATGAAGTCATCACAACCCGAAGTTTTCCACTTCAAGCAGTGAAAGTGGATTTGAGGACCACAACAATGAACACACAGATCTGAAAACTAATATTGTGCTTAATATCACATATAACCTACTTGTTTCCAGGCCAACAATGAGAATACACACACACACACAAAATCAGTCAGTCCTTTTTTCTAAAAAAATGTTTAGGGGTACTCTAATTTTCCTACTCATTGAAATACTGCCCCTCAATGAGGTCAAACGTGGATTCACAAAATGTTTAGGTGTACCCCTGCTTCCCCTTGAAAAAGCACTCTCTCTCTCTCTCTCTCTCTCTCACACACACACACACACACTGCTCTGATTACTGGGATTCCCCTAGATTATGTGTTTAGGCAAGTAGAAGTGATACACTGTGTCATGAAACAGATCTCTTAAGCATAGGTTTCTTTAGCATATCCTGTTTCTCTGTTTAGTACACAAAACTCAAGTCCATGGATTGACAGCGAGGTCATCTCTGGGCCAGGACAACCAACTTCAGGGGAATAACCCTTGGCAGAATGCTTCCTCCATTTCCCATCCTTCAGGGTAGGTAGAATGAAGTGATGCTATATCTTGCTAAACATCCATCCATCAACTTCTACTGCAATCACATTCCACAGCAGGAGGGCATACAAGATGTTGCTGGGGGGCGGGGAGTAATATATGCAATACTTCCTGCTTGTGACAAAAATAGGGGACGCAGAGTTTCTCTTTAAACTTCCTGTCTACTCCCAGTCTGTTTATCAGTTTCCCAAAGGACCAAAACTTACTTTAAAAGTTCAGTACATTGTAACCATGCTGGACATTCATCAGGTCTCCAGAGGCACTTTACTAAAATCCTCCATTATTATCTGGGAAGCAAGCCTGGTAATAAGACTCGGTAGCAACCTTAGAAGGCAGAAGGGAATTTCACAAGGCACAGAATGCAGTTGAAGAGCAAGAGTTTATTTACATTATTTACAGACATTAGAATTTGCACAGTATTTAAAACAATGCTTATAAAAAGCAGCCAAACAATTAAAAAGTAGAAAATACTGGATTGCTGGTTTAGAAGTTATGGCTAGCAAGGTTCTCCAATAACTTACGTAGTGATCCATAAGTACTTTTTCAAAACACAGACTGATATTTGTTGTTTGTTGAAAAAAAAGGAGAAGCAGGAACTGTGTTCCATGCCTGGTCATGCAATGGTACAATTTCTCCAAAAGAGAATCACATGCATACACCTGGATTTGCTATGAGAGTTGAGAATTTACCAAATTAGGATTAATAGAAAAGGGGAAGGATTTAAAGATTAGCCAGTCAGAATATGAATTGTCACAGTTACTGCACGCATTTACGGGTAGGGATAGAATTTGTACCAACAGATTTTTAATTTTTGAGAGATTAAAGATTGTAAGAACCCCCTACACCCCCACAGAGTAGTCTGCCAGGAAGGATTGCTTCTAATGCACTCAGGAGACACACAGAGTTGAGATAATTTCACATCAGAGCAAGATGAAATAGGTGGGGATGAAATTTGAGGCTTCATAGATACAGAACCAGGATGGAAGAAAGGACTCTAGTCTTGGGCACATGTAACAAACTCTTCTCATACAAATGATCACTCATTCCACACATACTATTACTTACTGTTACATTCTCATCCGCCTGGTTCATGGTGCATTAGTTTGCTCTGTGATGGCCTGTCTGCTAATATATTGTTGCACCAATCTCTGAGCGGTGCAAGATTCCAGGAGTTCCAGGAGCTTACCCAGAGTTCATGCTTCTTTTTAGAAATGAGACACAGTGGAGACTGTGGTGTTTCTTTATGATACATGGTTTAGTTACACATACATATATACAACCTGAGCCTACAATGGAGGGGTTCACAACATGAACACCCTAAATGGCCTTCTTTCTCCCATAGCCAAAGCCTTGGATTCAAACAGAAATCAGCCATGGCTCTCTCTGTCTTTCCAGCCTGCAACTTTTCCCTCTAGGTCACATCACAGCAAACCCTAACATTCCCTACAATCCAGGCTTTATTTGTTCTCACTATCTGGGTGTTGAAGGAGAGCACCCAGCCATTTGCATCTCCCACAAAGCCTCTTCCTTTGTTCTCCTTACACCTCACCAGGAGGCTAGCCTGGCCTGATTAGCTGTTAACACTTGCTGGACCTAGGGATTAGGCATCCGACACCCACAAACTCATAACAATAGTATCATATTTAATCATTCAAAATGAACCTCATCCACTTTCAGCATGTAAGATGGCCAGCCATGCCCTATGTAAAGGTACCCCTGACTGTTAGGTCCAGTCTTGGACGAGTCTGGGGTTGTGGTGCGTATCTCACTTTCCTGGCCGAGGGAGCCGGCGTTTGTCCACAGACAGCTTCTGGGTCATGTGGCCAGCATGACTAAGCCGCTTCTGGCGAACCAGAGTAGCACCACCCAAAAAAAGTACCCCAAAGCAAAACAGCAACCAGTTAGGGAGAGGTACCACAAAACAGGAATAGCTGAGGAGTCTACAGAGGGAGAATCTCCCTTCATTCTCTACAACAAAGAGAACAGCAAACAAAGTACTGGTATTAGGCATTCTTATCTGCATGGCTTTTCAAGCACTAAGGAGACAAAAGCATTACCCAAAGCTCATACTCACCTAGATCTGGCAGGCCTTGTAGGGGTAGCTAGCAGGGAGCTGCCCCTGTGTTAAAAACAACCACAACACTGGATTAAAATTTATTGAGATTGTTTAGATTATGCTATGTTGGCCCTTGAAGATTCGGTATTAAATAAATAGATGTTTTGTTTTCAAATCACATAACATTGTGGCTTGACGTAAGCAGAGCGTGCCTTTTCCTGTCCACTGCTGAAGGAAGATCGTTTTGTTCCATTCTGCCACAGCACCTCAATAGGGTGAGGTGTGTGTTTCCCTGGGAGTGTTTTAAAGACAAAGAATTTGGGAAGAAACAAAACATACTGGCCTAGGGAAGAGCAGCAATAATATCTTTATCAATTGGTGGAAAATACAGAAATCAGAAATGGCAATTACAATTAAGTTATTGTAGGAAAACATAGAAATCAATAAATGACAACTACAGTTAATTGAGTCTAGGTTGTCCGTTGTATGCCTAGGTTGATATTTGCATTCATAGCATGGTAAACTACTTAGCATTACACACAGTGGCAGGTTGCTAGGAATTCACAGCAAGTTCCCTGTTCTGTATAGTAAACAACACTCCCTTTTACATAGGTAAAAACTATTATACCACTGAATCATCCACCCTCTGCCTTATTTGTACATGAGCCAAGAGTCACCCATTACTTCATAATTCAAACATATTTTGAAAATGTCAAATTCTTTTGTTGTGACTGTCAGTGATAAGATGAACAATTAAGACTGTGCTCCTGTGTAGTGACATGACAGGTCTTACATCTGGGTAAACATGCTTAGGATTCTATCCTGTAAAACACAACTAATTCTATCAGATACACTTAAATCAGAGGTTTTCAACCTTTTTGAGTCCACGGCTCCCATGAGCAACTACATTCTTTCTGCGGCACCCCTGTGGGGCTCAGGAGCCCAGTTATGTCACCCCTTGCCAGCAGAGCTGGCAGGCTCTCACTATTTTTTGAGCACCCTTCCTTGTGGAGTGTTCCCTCAGCCTTGGGAATCCTCTGGGCAGCTGCCACCGCCGCCCCTGGTCTCTGAGCTGCCCTGTAGAGAGGTGCCTCTTCACACTACCCCATAGGTGCCTGGGACTCATAGCTGTCAACATTCTCCTTTTTTAAAAGGGAAATTCCCTTATTCCAAATAGGTTCTCCCTTAAAAAGGGGGGAAAGTTAACAGCTATGCTGGGACTTGTCTGTCCATTCCCAACAGCAAGGGCTGGCTGGCTGGGCTTCCTTGCTGCTTGCTTGCTTACTCCAAGGCCGCCTCAGCACCTGGCAACCAGCACCCCCTGGCCGGCACCATTCGCCTCTGGAGCTTGTAGCCAGGGCTGCTGCAACGAACAGCCACAAAAGCCTTTGAGAGGCAGAGACGCAAGAGGACATGGGGGGGAGAGGGGGGGAGGCCACTGTTGCCCACAGCACCCCTGACCATCATTCAAGGCACCTTGGTACCACGGCACACTGGTTGGAAACCACTCACTTAAATGGATGGGCTTTATCAGAATTTTAAAACATGGGGGTGGGGGAGGAAATAAATTAAAATGTTGTCTTGAATATTAAAAAAACCCAAAAGAACTACAAGGTCAGAGGGGAGGAATCAATTTTTATTATCAGAGTTGAAAAATACATTTATTATAAAAAATAATGGTGTTGGCAAATGGCAACAGGGACCTTAACAGCTATTCTAAATCAGATTGTTCAGCTTTATTATGAGACAAGAACTGCAGTGACAAGGTGAAGGGCAGCCATTCTACATCCTAACAAAATACGTGGTCATTTTTGTTGCACTTCCTCCATATGCAGAGGCACTTTCTTTTGATGCATCCTTGTGATTGGTGGAGGAGTGGTGCACTTGCCATGGCATCTGTGGTCGGCTTACACTACCTACCTATGTTTTATCTTAAAGTTTGCTGCATTTGTGTGACACTGTCAGCTGAGCATAGGTAATGCAAATGCTATTCTTGAGTGTGTTCAGTTTTTCCACTTCATTTGCAGTTTCCCATGAAATGGGCAGCTTAATGAAATGTTTGTTCAGCCTGAAGATCTGTGAAATTGAAAGGACTTATAAACAGTGTTAAGTTATAAATCAGTGTCATTGTTCAGGATATACAAAATCTCTCCCCCCCCCCAACCTTTGGCACATGCTTGTGGTGATACACAAGGCTGGCGCTCCTGTGCTTAGGGTGTGTGTGTGTGTGTGTGTGTGTGTGTGCAGTTGTACATCTGGAAATGGGGTGCTCGCTGGGAAAATTTCCATGTAGTGTCTTCAAGACTAACAGTTTTGATCACATGGATATTTTTGATGAAATAAGTTTATTTTTCAGGTATGTCTGCAGAAAGGTATATGGAAAATTCCCCGGAGGCTGGGTGCAGCGAAAACAAAGTCCTGTGGCACCTTGAAAGAAAGCTACCAACTTTTTAAAGGCGTAGGGGTAAGCTGCAGTCCTTTGCTGAAGTGTATAGTCGCGCCCCAAAGCTCAACGTCATAATAATAATAATAATAATAATAATAATAATAATAATAATAATATTTTAAGTTGCCACAAGGCTCTTCGAAGTTTTCCCCGGGGTAAAGCCGGGGCAGCACCTCCTTCCCCCTCTTCGACGGACAACAGTCCGTCCGGACGTCTCTCGAGTGCGTCTTCCCTTTTCCCCGTTGCCTTGGTGCCGCTTGCTTCCTCGACGGCAACCTGTCTCTGAGCCAACGAGGCAGCCACGTTAAGGAGGCAACTCCTCAGGTCTCCTTCTCAGTTCAGAGACTTCGCATAGAGGGAGATGCTCAGGGGGGAAACCGCCTCCCCCCACCTCAGTGACCCCCAAGCAGCCTGAGAACTCCCCGCCCGCTGTCCGCAGATACTGGCAGTGGGGAAGCGCGTCCTCCCCAGTTGCCTCTGGGCAACTTTCCCATTAGCCGCAGAGAGGGAGGGCTGCGTGCGAATCCCCCCCCCCCGCGCATCCCGTTCCTTCCAGGTTCGGCCGCTCCCAACCTGGCCAGAGGCTGGGGAGTATCTAAGGCTCCCCGTGGATTATCAGCTCCCCGCTCCAGGCAGGAGCAGTAGGAGGCGGCGGCGGCGGCGGCGCTTGTCTCCAGAGGGCTGGCCGTCTTTGCGCTAATAGCCGCCTCCGACACATTCCCCTCTGCGTGCGAGTGTGCGCGCGCGCCATGTAAGGTTGAGGCGGCTCTACTACCTGCATTACAGTAGCACCGGCGTGAGAAGGGGCGGAGGAGGCGGGGAAAGAAGGAACCTGGGAGGCAGGCTGAGCATTGTGCGCGTCTCTCGCCGGAGCCATTCGACGGAGAGGGAGCTCGGCTGGCGGCGCAAGAGAAAGCCTGGCGGGGAGCGTGGTGGGCTTGGCCCCGTCGAAGGATTAGCGCCGGCCTTGCAGCTCACGGGCTTCGGAGAACTTGCCCGGCGAAGGGGAAAGAGGGGAGCCGGGTCTGCTCCTGGCGGGGACGGGCAGAGCGAGGCTCGACGGGGCTCTCCGGCGCCGCTTGCAACACCTGGAGGACTCGAACTCGCCCCCCGCCCCCCCCCCCCGTCCCTAGCGCCGCCCGGCTGAGGATGCGAGGCTCCCGCCCCGCCGGCTGCCTCGCTCTCGCCCCGCGGCCCGCCGCGGCCCCTCGCCCCGGCCCGCCGTGCCAGCTGCTGGGCTGGGCGGGGGGTTGCTGAGCTCTTTGCATGGGGCCGCTGCCGGGCTCGCTCGCTCTGTCTGTCTGCTGCTGCTGCCGGCGGCGGCGGCGGAGAAGGAGGAGGAGGAGATGCCCAGGCAGGAGCTGCCTTTGCCCGAGGGCTGGGAGGAAGCTCGCGACTACGACGGCAAAGTCTACTACATCGACCACGCCACCAAGACCACCAGCTGGGTGGACCCGCGGGACAGGTGAGGCCGGACGAGAGCGAGCGAGCGAGCGAGAGAGAGCCGGCTGGCCGGCTGGGAGGAGCTTGGCTTGCCAGGCGAGGGCAGCAGGTGCCTGAGCTCTCCCGGGCCAGGAGGGGAGCGACTTGGGGGCGAAGCGTGCGCTTCCACACGCCTCCGTCTCGCCCCTCCTCCAGCTCCGCGCGAAGCTAGTCAGCGGGAGGGGTGACAAGAGCAAGAGGGACGCGAGGATTGGGGCCGGCTGGGGGGGGGGGGAAGGTGGGCTCGACTCTTTTCAATGCTTGGTCTCCACTCTGGAAGATGCGAAGTTGTAGTACAGTTCAAAAAGGGGTTTCTGAGCATGTGCAAAGCGCCTTTCCCATGGCCCTTAAATTACTCTAGATTTTACGCCCGCGCATACAGACAGTGGGAAGCGTTAGCCCCTGGCACCTGTGTAGTTGTAAATGGCTGAAAGACACCATGGGAAGGAGACCTACTCTAGAAGCTGTCTGCCTTGTTCACATCAACTTGCCATATGGGACAAACCACTCACATGTAGCGTTTAGTACTCATAAGCTTTCAGAGGCCTGGGTGGGTACATTGCTGGTAACCTCAAGCTAATTGTAAGTATTTACTACATTTTTTTAGACCTCTGCACACACTTTTCTGGTAGTGTGCATTATTTTCTTTATCCCGCCCCCATTTTATTCCCCAACCACCCTGTGAGGTAGATTAGGTTTACAGTGTGTGCTCCCAAAGCACCTGATGCGTTTCATTCCTGAGCATTGTAGTGAACAAAGTTGTCCCAGAACCTGTCATTCTAGGTGCTTCTCCATTTGGCAAATGCATGTATATGAGATAGGCATGTGTGAAATGTTTACATGGGTAAGCACTTTACTTGTGGCCTATATCAAGTTTGTCTCAGTCCTAAACTGAACTGTTCAAGTGAAAAGGCTTCTACAGACTTGTCACAGTTCTCTTTGCCTTTCCCATTTCACAACAGGAGCCTGACACCATTCTATTTCAGCCTTAAGTTGTAAAAAGGCAAGGGGTGGGGAAGTTATGAGAATCAAGAAGAGTCTTGTCCTCTAATTCCAGAAATATGGCGTAGCCAGTGCTGTGGTTACCTGGTGCCCAGGGAAATCTGCTTGGGAAATCCACTCCCAAATCACACCAGGGACGCTTCATTCTATATTATTACAGCACAAGTTCTAAAGCTCAGCTTCGGCATGAACCTTTGAAATTCAGCATACCAGTCCCTATCCCAAGGGCTCCATTTTGCTGCCCTGCTGGTGGTTGTAGCGACTGCTTGCTAATAGTTACCCTTACCTTTTTGCATTTTGTACAGTGAATCTTGACACTTGAATGGGTTCCCAGATATTTATGTAAATTGAATGTTACCTGGAATGATGCTAGTCAGGACTAGCTCCTTCCTCCATTTTTTAAGACTTGTCAGAACACAATTGCACCTGCTCAACTGAAGGTGTGTCTCAGGAAACTGGAGAAATCAAACAGGTGCATAGAACCTGTCAGACTCCTTGGTTGCTACATGCTAAGCCAATTTAGTTTAATTTTTTTTAGGAACAGCTACATCAAAATTTGCCACCAGGAACACAATGATCTATTGCTTATAGGAGACTGTTGCCAAAAGCAATGATAATCTCTGTGCAACTACCTAAAATTACTTGGTTATCTTGCAGATTGCATTATGTAGAAGATTTGTGAGGGTTGCATGTAGATTCCTCACCTGCCCCACTTCTGAAACACTTTCTTCAGATGAAAAGACTTTAGGACATCCCTGCCTGTCTCTATTCTGAAGGCACCAACTGTCAAATCAGTATAAAATACCTAAGTATGATAGTCTTAAGCAGTGCTTTTTTCTGAAAAAAATGTTTAGGGGTACTCTCATTTTCCTACTCATATTGAAATACTGCCCTCAATGAGGCCAAACTTAGATTCACAAAATGTTTAGGGGTATGCGTACCCCTGCCTCCCCCCAGAAAAAAGATACTGGTCTTAAGTATGCATATATGGGTTAAGGTTCTGTTTGAGATGAAAAGAAAATACTTTAACATTTAGAGTATGGCTGGAATATTGGAATTTGTTCCAGAGCAAGATGAATGGTAGGAAGTGTAGAACACAAACTCTGTAAATTGACTGTTTTTGTGGCCAGTATAAGATCCTATTCTATTTTGTGTTGGACCTCACTTTATTGGGCTTTTACATTTGCAGATGATAGTCTGGCCAGAGAGTTTGAGAATGGAGAAGCTTTGTAGAATTTCTGTCGTGGATACAGTATTCACACTGCTCTTTGGTCACATTCATGGCTGACAAACTTTTAAGTGTTTAGTATTTGGAGATTTATTTATTTATTTCCTTTCCGGGGAGCTGTTTGGGTGTGAGTAAAAACAAGTATGTATTCTTGGAAATGTAATTCTGCTGTACACAATTGGGCAAAGCCCAAATATCGCAAGTTGCCACTCCCAGATTGTAAGAACAGAATGCAGGTAATTTGGTTGCCTCATTGTTTTTAGTTGCAATAGCATAACGTCTTTGAAGGCTGAAAACCTGAAATTTGGCAAAGGTTCGCTTTGTGTTTGAATTAAAAGTGTTGGATATTAAGATTTTAATAGCACTATAAAATATTCAAGTGCAGAACTAAAAATGTGTATTTTGTTATGCCTTGCTACTCTTTCTTCAATACCAGTTTAATTCAGAAAACCTTCAAAAACCCTATTACACCAGTTTTGCTATCTTAGCAATCAACTGCATTTTGATTCTATATTTGCAGACAAATGTTGATTTTGTTGAGATGTGCAAAATATCATAGTTTTTGCTTCTAAAGTTAAGCAATTAGAACATTAATGTGGGTGCTGGATTTGGAGCAGCTGTGCAGGATGAACAGTCCAGAACATCTGGAGGGCTCCATGTTGGGGAAGAGTGATCTAAATAATTTTTATCTATTTATTGCTGAGTCACTTATTGCTTTATCCCCCCCCCCATTTCCAATTTTCTCTCTTTTGACCTCTTCTCTGTAAGTTTTAAGGTTCATGGTACTTCTGTGAAAGGTATACAGTGCATATGATGCAGTGTAGTGTAAAAGAAATTATAAATAACATTTAACTCCTTTTGCAAAATATTGCTTCTATCCTCCTTCCAGCAAAGTTAGGCAAATATTGTAATCAGGCTTATTTATTTATTTATTTAAAATATGCCTCAAAAAGAAAGGTTGATCCAAATATACCTTTGTTTTTCCTCGTGCATGGGCAAGAAATTTCAGACTTTGTGCCTTGTCAGCTCACATGTCTAACTGATCTTGCTTTGAACTCAGAAGAATTTTTAATCTTGTGCAGCTTAAGCTTAATGAACAATTAGTTTTCAAATGGTACTGAAATAATGTAAACAACCGAAAGACTTGTGCATATGTGGTGTGGCTTCAGAAATCCTGTTGTCAATATTTTGTTCTATAACAAATACCTTGAAGGAACACTGCTGTGTATTTGATTTCACAGGGTGGCAGTGCACCAGTTTCTCTGTTCTTGTAGTTTTAAGGTGATCTAAGAACTTGTATAGCTTCAGTCTTGAGGGTGAATGGTTTCGGTCCTCCTAGGCTTTTAAGGACCATGTTGCTTTCCACAAAAAATATGTCATATGCACAAATGTGATGATATAACAATAGTTAAAGTGATTGTTTTCTTTGTTCTCAATGTGGTTGGGTCAAACTAGCAACACTTAGTTATGTAAACTATATTGCATCCCGGAATCCTAATAATATATGTAAAATATATCTCATAAATCCATAATTGCAAGAATGTAGTAGTCCTCATTTTATGTGCACATCGAGGATGCCACTTCACATTTCCTCTGTTATGTTCGTGAGAACATAGGAGAGCATGGTTTTGAAGTATGCATGTAGAGAAAATGCACAGAAATATATTGTGAGCAATAAAGGATTCTAACTGGGGTGGGGGAGAGTAACCTAGGTGTAGCTTTTAGTGAAAACTGGGTGTGGGCTTTGAAGACCTAGGTTCAAAGCCCTGCTCTGACCATAAGAAGCTCATCTGGTAACCTTGAGTTCTTGCCTCAAACTTTCTAATATAGAGTGGTTGTGAGGATAAAATGGGAATGATCTCATGTACATCATTCTGAACTCACTAAAGGAAAAGGAGTTGGGGGGGGGGATACATATATAATAAAATTAAATACCTAGATTGGTAGGGGGATCTGCCTCCTTGATGTAAATTCTATATTGCTTTCTATGTCCCCCCTCCTTTCATTGTCAAGTACAGTGGTAGGTCCGTTCTTAACCTGAAACAGTTCTTAACTTGAGGTACTACTTTAGCTAATGGGGCCTTCCACTGCCACTGCGGCGTGATTTCTGTTCTCAACCTGAGGTAAAGTTCTTAACCTGAGGTACTACTTCCGGGTTAACGGAGTCTATAACCCGAAGTGTTTGTAACCCGAGGTGTTTGTAACCTGAGGTACCACTGTACTTTATTGCAGTTGCCTAGGTAACTTAAATATTTGCAGGTTAATATACAGTATGTCTTTTCTGTGCTTTTCTTCTGTTACCGAGATTAGTTTAAGGAGTAGAAATTAGGGTTCCATATGCGTGATTGTATGAAAGGTTTATTAAAAAACAAATGCCTGTGCACACAAAATGTTGCCATGAGCAGAAACAAAGGGAAATGATGACTGAGAATTTTAATCTTGAACAATTAAAATGCTAGCTCACTGCTGATCTTGAAACATTCATACATGGACATTTTCAAGAGTTTATATACGCTTTAAAACATTATTTACAAGGTTCATGAAGCATTATGCTTACTTAGCGCTGGTGCAGTAAATTACGGTACACTAGTAAATGCTAAAGCCAAAGCGCTCTCCGGTATAGTACTAGTGATAGTCATTAAACCAGAGCGTGCATTTGTATGTGGGCATAGATCCCAACTTCCTGCAAGTGGAAGGTTGGCAGAAAGGGGCTGGGAGGCGATTGCCACTTCCTCTTTACTCCTTTGAACCCAGATAATGGAATGAATCCATGTCACCACGTATTACCTTTCACAAAACTAATGTTCTCCGACAATTCCTTTGTTTTTTAAACACTGTTTATTTCCCTCTGCATTTTTGAATTGACTCATCTACATTCTATCTGATCTTGCCGTGTTGTTCAATCTATATGGAAATTGCTCCTCATCTTTTTCTGACCTTGCTATCGAGGCAGCATCTGTGGTGAAGCAGAGGTTTTAATTTAACTATTAGCAATAAACCATCCAGCTTTAATTTAAGGCAGTCAGAGCCAACTAGTGACTGTGTAATTCTTCTGTGGCAACACTGCCTAACTATACGCTTTCCTAAGAGCATAAACCAGGAATGGGGGAGCCTCAGCCCCTAGGGCCAAATGCTGACCCATAATCCTCTCTGTTGGGCCCTCCCAACTCTCCAAAGGCCACACCCCTTTTCTTCAGAGCACATCCTTCACAGGTCTTTTCCCTCCCCCTCCTGAATGCTTTCACCTGTCTGAACAGTGTCCTTGAATTGTGATAATGTTTCTTGCTTGCCTGAATGTAGAGAGATTGTGTGTGTGTGTGTGTGTGTGTCTGTGTGTCTACATACCTCTGACTTGTGTGGCTGGATTGTAGCCTACCGCACAAAGGGAGGAGTCACATCCACTGCTCTGCCTGCTTCTGTTTCTAGACCCACTCACATTTGTTTCTGGCACTGCCTTTCTGCAGGCATGTGGCCCCTGCACGGTCTCCCACAAAGGGGATGCAGCTTACAAGGAGTTCTCTGTTTCTGTCTCTCTCTTGCGCACACACACAGCACTCAGCCATGCAGCTCTCTAGGATTATGCCAAAGTTTGTATTGCAGGCAATCTTTGATCACCAGCTGAGCCATGGCACCAGTATATTGTTTTTCTAGCAGGTATTCAATTTTTGTTTTACAAGTTTTGATTAGCTGATAAATATTACTTGTGAGGAACTGCAAGGGGTGGAGACAAATAATGCATCTAATTTTGATTTGGCTTCCAAAAAAACATGAAACCCAAGCTTTAAAGCTTTGTGTCCTAAGGTTCTGGAGAGAAGTTTGAATATGTGAAGGCAAATATTGCTGATACTTGTTCCCAATGCCAGTCAAGCCAGCGTCAATTTAAAAAAAAAAAAAAAAAAAAGCTGTTGAGTGTGTTAACATTGGCATTCTGAAGATGATCTTATTCCAGCCTGGCTTCCAAGTTAGAAAGACCGCTGGAGTAATGTGGGGCAATGGCTGTGACAAAATAAACACATTTCTCAGCAAGGCTTCAATGTGAATGCTTCCTCTGCTATACTACTTTATAAGTGCTGTTTAAAAAACTCACTTTTTGAAAATTGTTGTATTTGGTTTACATTGTGCTAAGTATGTTCACTTGAACCCCACCAGAAGGATTTAAGGTGCACTTAAGTTGCTCGTCTTGGAAACATGCTTTCTTAATACAGTTTTAATAGTTCTTAGGTTTGAGGTGCTCTTTCTCTCTCTCTCTCTCTCTCTCTCTCTCTCTCTCTTTTTAACTGTCAAATATACTTCTCAGTCTTCTGGAAAAGTTACAATACTCTGGTGGGGGTGGAGAATCAAAGCACTCTTTCTCTTCATTGTCCTTTTCATTTCCCCTCCCCTTCCCCCAATAGACTTTCAGATTGGAACCACCTTGCAATATTGCAGTTTAGTGATGTTCTGTTCTGTTTCTGTTGATCGGCTGATGTGAAATGTGTTCTGTTGGTACTGTAACTGAATCCATCCTCCAGAGAAGGCTGGATAAGTAGCCAACTTTGGCTAGGGTCTGCCATGAGTGCAGTTGGGTGATTTTGCTTTGCTACCCAGTCAAGAAAGGGCAACAGCAGGCATTGGATTGGGAAAGTCTGCAGCTGCATAAGCTGCAGTTCTGCCAAAAAGAATAATGAGAGCAGTCAAGAAAAGGAACAAAAGCAGCTGAGAGATGCCCCACATCTCTGAGATTTTTTTCTTTACACGCTGGGTTTTCATTTGCAAATTGGCCCTGTGGTATTTGTTGTTTGTGCTTCTCACTGCACTTTCTTCTTCTCCTCAAATCACTTTCTTTGAGAACTCTTATTTTGTTTAACTAAATTTAATTGCATTTCACTGAGGCACCTTTTAACTGCTAATTACAAACTTAAAGTGAATTTCTGAACTATGTTTGTAACTGAGATTTTCTACCTTAAAAAATAAATGATTTACCTATATATAACTGTTTAGCATTTATGTAACAGACAATACAAGTGAAGATCAAAGTACTTTACACCTATAAACTCATGAAGGTACTTTGCAATAATCGTAAGTGATTGTATATCTCTCTGTAGGCCCATGTTTAAAATCTTATCCTAGCTGTTAGGCTCTGATAAATAACATCCTTGTTGTAGCAATTGGAATAAAATATTTGAATACTGTGTGTTTTCCTCTCAAAACACATTTTACAATGACTGTGTTTAGTACAAAGTACTTTTTTTTTTGGTACTAAAATACAGATAACAAAGAAGAATATCAAACTGTGAGACTTTTGTGTATGTGGGCTATATCCCCACCCCACCCCCAGTGATGCTATAAATGTGATTTGGGTCATTTTGATGTGGGTTTTTCAAGAGTTTCGAGAAAAGTCAGGATTTAGTAATAGAGATGTTGTTTCTGCTCTGGGAATTTAACATTTGAAGTCTTGCGGAAAATGCCGTGTTTGGTAATTTGGCACATGTCTCATTTCTTCATCCTACATGGCTCTACAGCAAGCAAGAGTGATGGCTTAATTAGGGGTAGCCTGTGGTAGTCAGTGGCTGTGCACATGGTTACTGGCTTAAAATACAGCGAGATAGTTCTTTCTTTCTGCTGGTTTGAAGCTGGTTCAGGAAAAACCCATACAGAAAACCCAGGATAGATGTGGATGGTGGCTAATGTGTGTACATGGCTTCCCAAATCAGCAGTGGGATTGAACCGGGGGCAGAGTAAGTGGGAGAGTGTACATAGGCAGTGTGAAGGAGGAAGTCCAGGCTGCTTGAATCAGACACTATTGTACAGTATTGTATTGGCTTGTAGGGTTGCACCCGCTGAATGTTAATGACTAGAATAGGATAGTATTACAGTGGTGCCCCGCAAGACAAATGCCTCGCAAGACGGAAAACCCGCTAGACGAAAGGGTTTTCCATTTTGGAGGTGCTTTGCAGGACGAATTTGCTATGGGCTTGGTTCGCAAGACGAAAATGTCTTGCGATTCCTGGGGTTTTTTCCCCGCTCCCCACCCCCTTTATCTTAGGCACTAAGCTGCTAATAGCCTTTTAGCAGCTAATCCGCTAATCCCTTAAGCCTTTAATAGCCGCTAATAGCCGCTAAACCGCTAATAGCGCTAATCCGCTAATGGGCTTGCTTCGCAAGACGAAAAAACCGCTAGACGAAGAGACTCACGGAACGGATTATTTTCGTCTTGCAAGGCACCACTGTACATTGTTTATCTATTTCTTTAAACAATGCATGTACCAGTTAACTGCAATTGTCTTCTTGGAATTGGTTCTTCTTCATAGAGCAGGACCGCTAAGCCGATGCCCCAGGGATCTTATCAGGCCCTTTGAAGTAGGGATGCAGAGACCTCTTTCAGCCTGAGGACCACATTCTCTTATGGGCAGCCTTGCAGGGCTGCATGCCGGAGACAAAAGTGGGTAGCGCAACTAAGTCTTTTGTTTAATAGCCTTAATAAAGTCAGATATAATGGCAAGAGCCATTATCACAGTCCAGTGACACTCTCAAGGGCCAGATGGAGATTCCTCGAGGGCCACATTTGGCCTCTGGGCCTGATGTTCTCCATTCCTGCTCTAATGTGACATGAGTGATACACTTTCATACAGATTACTGACATATCCTCATGTTGATGTTTTTAATATAGCAAAAGAGCTGACCTATCAGTAGTACTGTCTTAGCATCAGACCGCCCTTCTAATCACATTAAATATACAACAATCGCTCAGTGTGACTTGTAGTCCAATATGTGGGGCTGCCCTTGCGTCTGGTTCGGAAGCTCCAGCTGCTGCACAATGCAGCTGCCAGACTGCTGATGGCAGCATCCGGTCAAGAACATGTGAGACCATTGTTGTTGTTTTTTAAGCCATGTAGCATCCTCGGGTTTCAAACCGCTGTGGGCGATTGCAGGATCCAAGCAATGCATTGGTCAATCAAACCGCTGGGCTAAGCTGGCTCATGTGACACCATTGTTAAAACACCTGCACCGGCTGCCCATCTACTACCAAGTTCAAGATTCTTGTTTTAATTTACAAAGCCACAAACAACTCTGGTCCAGGGTACCTCAGGGATCGCCTGAACCCTTATATCCCAGCTTGATCATTGAAATAATCTGTGGGAGCCTTATTGGCCATTCCTCAATTTGCTGAGGCTCATTTGACAACAAGAAACTGTGCATATAGGGTCATCGGCCCAGTTCTGTAGAATACTCTGCCAACAGAGATTCAGCAGGTGCCTTCTTTGCCAACTTTTAAATGTCTGCAGAAAACTTTTCTGTTCCACCAGGCTATACAGGCAGCTAAGAAAACATCCTTCCACAAAGGTTAATTGATGTCTGTTTTTAACTTTTTATGGTTTTATTCTATGGTTTTGATATCTATTTATGACAAATTGGTATATACAGATTTTTATAAATAAAAAACAATATTAAATGCCTTTATAAATATTATATACCTTTAAAGAATACACTTAAGGAAACTGACATAAAACTGCAATGGCATTTTCCAGGGCGGTATTCTGGAATGTATATACAGAAGGTTGGGTGCACCTTCTGAATTTGGATATTGTTGTTAAAACCTTCATGTTCAAGAGGTATCAATATTTCCCATAGACAGTTTCTAAAACTAGCTCATTTAGGTTGCAAAGCTATTACTTGTGAACATAGAAAGTTGTGTTATTCAAAGCATTGGTCCATCTATCTCAGTACTGTTCACACTGACTTGTAGTGGCTCTCCAGGGTTTGAGACAGGGAGATGCCAGGCATTGCATCTTTTGCACACAAAGCATGTGCTCTTCTACTTTCCTCATATTAGTTCCACAATTGTTGTTTGTTTTGTATGAGTAAAAATCAGCTCCTTTGAAACAACAGTGTCACTGATTTATGAGTTCAACCATATTTACGGAACTCCTAAAGAACTATGCTAATGTTTCTTCTCTTTCTGATGGTATGGGTTCCTGTAGCCTAGGGTGATTCTAGTTCTAGTTCTACATTCTCATGTTACATCTACTTGGGTGCAGTCACCCTCTCATTAATTTATAAATATTGTTGTATGCTTTATTGGGATTTTGGGCGGTCTGTAAAATTTTTTTATATATAAGTAAATAGGCCTTCCTCATAACATGGGACAGAATACTTTATTTTGTTGTTGTCTAACTGTATACCCAGCCTCACAAGCATTCAGAATACTGTTTATTAAGCTGGCTCTTGGATTTTCCACAGGTTTTAGCTCATCTGTGTGTACATTAATTAGAAGGAAGTCAACTAACGGAGCAAAACAGGATTGCTTATCATTTGTTCAGTAAATTATTATATGCCTGGGCTGCTTAGTCAGGTAAAATGATGAAATGCCAAAATTTAATTGTATTTACAAATTTCTAAATCCTTTGAACATTTCTATCTGATTTTTGTTTGTTTTTGTTTTGCTAACTGTTCCTTGTTGTAGAGTTCACTTCAGAGTCTTAATTCCTTTATGTCTGAGGGTTAGCCAGATGGCCTAATAAGCCTTTGCTTTTTAACCCACTGCCTTTGTGAGCTGTGTTGTCTACAAGCATTTCAGCTTCTGACACTTGGGTTCCTCACATACTGTCCTTTCAGTTATATGTATTTAGAAAATAATAGTGAGTCAGAAATCTGCAAAGTTTTCAACCTCTGAAACAGGCTTCATGGAATTTTTATTTGCATACATAAACTACTGTCCAAGTACTGCCACATCTCTGTGTGTATTGTGTGAACACCATAGTGATTCATGGCAGGGAATGTCTTCCAGAAGATTTGTAAGGAAAGAGGGAGCAGGTGGGTTGGGCTGTGCAGATGGATAGGGCTGCTTGCAGCAAGCGCAGCCCGTGACCTGCCTCTGCCTGGGCAGTGACCTTACCAGCAGGAAGTGGAGAAACTGCAAGGCTGCTTCAGTCAAGGCCAAAACTCTGACGCTAACAATCACTAACAATGACAGAAACCGTTGATGGATGATATCAGGCCTGCAACGAATGTACCCAAGCAGCTTCAAAAGTTACCAGTATAGATGCCAACAGGGAAGGAAGGGCAGATTTTCCAGGCATGGGGTTAATGAAAGGTTTCTTCGCTGGACTAGGTTCAAGTAAAAGCTGAGCATATTCTGTGTCAGTGCTGAGTGCTTAAATGGTATGTTTGATGAAAGAGCTGGTAATATGAGAACCTCTACTTTCATTGTCAAAGGGATGCGGGTGGCGCTGTGGTCTAAACCACAGAGCCTAGGGCTTGCCGATCAGAAAGTCGGCAGTTCGAATCCCCGCGATGGGGTGAGCTCCCGTTGTTCAGTCCCAGCTCCTGCCCACCTAGCAGTTCGAAAGCACATCAAAGTGCAAGTAGATAAATAGGTACCGCTCCGGTGGTAAGGTAAACGGCGTTTCCGTCCGCTGCTCTGGTTTGCCAGAAGTGGCTTAGTCATGCTGGCCACATGACCCGGAAGCTGTACGCCGGCTCCCTCTGCCAATAAAGCAAGATGAGCGCCGCAACCCCAGAGTCGTTCGCAACTGGACCTAAGGTCAGGGGTCCCTTTACCTTTGCTTTCATTGTTGTTAAAAAGTGGGTTCCTAGCTTTAGGATACAGAATTAGTTGTCATTATGTGTGGCCAGTTCCTGCCAACCTAGCAGTTCAAAAGCACGTCAAAGTGCAAGTAGATAAATAGGTACCGTTCCTGCGGGAAGGTAAACGGCGTTTCTGTGCGCTTCTCTGGTTCGCCAGAAGCGACTTAGTCATGCTGGCCACATGACCCGGAAGCTGTATGCCGGCTCCCTCGGCCAATAAAGTGAGATGAGCACCGCAACCCCAGAGTCAGCCACGACTGGACCTAATGGTCAGGGGTCCCTTTACCTATGTGTGGCCAGTACCTGGTGAAAATGCAGAATGAGGGATAAACAGGACTTGCAGTGGTCCAGAAGTGGGATACGTCAAGCACAAGAGATCCAGTCCCATTTGGGACTGGCTGAAAACAGGATCATATTACATTTGGAAGTGATATTTTGCCTAAATTGCTATAGAGAATGGAAAGTGAAGAACATCCTTGCATTTAGAGAGTAGGGAGGTGAGACTTGTCAGAATAAATATGGAAGATGTATAAGGAAACAGTTCTACTTATTCTTGCACAAGGTGTGCTCTGATAGTGGTTAGTGAGATGGAACTTAAAGTTAAGACAAGAGTGTGAAAGAATACTAGAGAAAATGAACATGCATGAATGACCCTGGACTCTGCCTAAAAGAATCTATGAAGCCATTATGTGTGAGGTCAAAGTGACATTCTACATGGTTAAATATTAGTTATTTATGACTACGAGTAACTAAGGAATGCAAAAAATGTATGTGTTGCTGTTTGGCAACTGGTATGCTATTGTTCTTTGACCCTTAACTACTGGAGACATTACATTGCGTTCAGTATTGATGAACTAGCGGCCTTACCATTTTTACTCCGGAATGGTACCGTATTTTTTGCTATATAAGACGCACCAGACGACAAGACGCACCTAGTTTTGGAGGAGGAAAACAAGAAAAAAAATATTCTGAATCTCAGAAGCCAGAATTGCAAGAGGGATCACTGCGCAGCGAAAGCAGCAATCCCTGTTGCTGTTCTGGCTTCTGGGATAGCTGCGCAGCCTGCATTCGCTCCATAAGATGTGCACACATTTCCCCTTACTTTTTAGGAGGGGAAAAGTGAGTCTTATAGAGCAAAAAATACGGTAATTCTGTCTTCCAAATCTGTGTACAGAGCATCTTACATTTAGAAGATACTAGCCTGATGACTGACTGTGACCTAAATTGAGTTGGAATGTTGTAATCAACCACTCACACAGCAACAGTCATGGCTTGTTGCTGTTGGTGGAAATTTCTGAGCTAAGAGGACCTTTTGTTTCTTAAGAAGTGGCCCCACCTTCCATTTCACATGACACCTGCTTTTTAAAACACACACACACACACACACACACACACACACACGTAGATGATCTATGTCTGACTCTAGGCAGCTCTTGGGATCCTGGCTACATTAAACCTGTTTTCTATAAAATATACTCAAAAGCAACTCAATAGAAAGGTAGCAAAATGCAATTTTGAAATATCAGTAAAAACATTAATATGATAACATTTTCCATGAGATATGCTGTATGCATAAAATACACCAACTGGATTATCTCTCCCTTTCCCCTTGCTCTAAATTGAAGCTTAATGTTGCGGAATGTGGAGGATTCTACCATCATGCACCTCTCCCCCTCTCCATCTGATTGGCACTCTGATTTTATGTTCCTCAGCTGCTTCCTATGCTAATTGGCAGGGGAGTGAAAACGGACTTGGAGGCTGCATAGAAGAGACCAGGAGTTCTGCATGTGGCCTTGGGATGTGACCTGGGTTGTCCATATGTGACTTCTATACTTCCTATGCTGGTAGTTAAGCCCCTTAAATATGACATCACTTAATCTACTTGTGATCAAGCTGCACCAAAGGCTTAGAAATCAATTAAGTGGTTTTCTGGTTCACATTGTCCTAATTCAGACTGAACCCTGCAGAGTTATTTCATGGTTGGTCACAGCCTTGTGTGTATTAATAAGTCATTTACTATGCCAGAAATAGCAATTCTTGCTTATGGTACATGTAAATAACAACACTGCTGCTATAAATGAAACTTACAGAAATTATTTAGTGTCTGGGGTCCATTCATAAGTTCTTCATATATCTTTTTTTACTTCAAGCGCAAAACTAGATAGTTATCTAATGCTACCCTTGAATTGGCAAGGGATGCATTTCAAAAAAGGTGTCCAGTGATTGCCTCTTCAATAAGTGTTTATAAAACAGACACAATGCTTTAAATCTTTAACTTCAAAGCATATTTTTTAACAAGAACCCCACTTTTCTAAAAAGAAAAAAAAAACAATGTTGCTATGTTAAAAAACATGTTAAAGTCACTGCTGAGGAAAAAAATGTTTCCAATAGATTTTTTTTTTAATGACCTGCATTTGATCTGTTGAAAGCAGCATTTTCTACTCAGTTCGAAAACATCACTAGGTGCAGATGGTAAAGGTAAAGGGACCCCTGACCATTAGGTCCAGTCGCGGACGACTCTGGGGTTGCGGCGCTCATCTCGCTTTACTGGCCGAGGGAGCTGGCGTACAGCTTCCGGGTCATGTGGCCAGCATGACTAAGCTGCTTCTGGCAAACCAGAGCAGCACATGGAAATGCTGTTTACCTTCCCGCTGGAGTGGTACCTATTTATCTACTTGCACTTCATGCTTTCGAACTGCTAGGTTGGCAGGAGCAGGGACCGAGCAATGGGAGCTCACCCCGTCGCGGGGATTTGAACCTCTGACCTTCTGATCGGCAAGCCCTAGGCTCTGTGGTTTAACCCACAGCGCCACCCACGTGCCTTAGGTGCAGATGGACTCTGTTGTATTTCTGAACTCCCTGGATTCTGTGATTACCTTGACATTTGAGTGATATGTGGGAGGATATGTAAAGTAGCATCCAATGCATTGTTAGATGCCAAAGGATACCACAGCACATTGATTTCATTGTGCTGAAGAACAACGTGCAGACTCCACAAAGGGCTCCGCTGCACTCCTGTTGCTCTTCAGAGGTGTAGGAATCAGACATTTAAAACGAGGACAACTAAAGTGTGAAGCCAGTGGGGGTGGAGAATCCAAAATGAAAACATTGTTTCTGAAGGTTGACTTTCTAACGCATTATTAGATGGTCTGGTAAATACGCCAAGAGAGTGCCAGATGGGGATGCTCTTCTGAGCTGCTTGCTGGTTACTGCTGCTGCCATAGTGACAAGAGGCTTCCCTCTGAGCAAGTGCAGAATCTCCAGGGACTTTAGATTGGATTATGTGCTTTGTGATAAATTGCCTGAATGGGAGCAAGACTGGATGGGAGTCCCTGCTGCTGTAATCTTGGTTTCATTCAAGATGGTCACAATTTAGTCTGAGATCCAGAAGCAACTATGAATTTGGTGGCAAGTGGGTTTTGTTTTTATATTGCTGCAAGCTGTACCACCGCTGTCGGGAATGTATGTTGTGGTGCTTTTAAAATGGTGCCTTTTCCCCACTATAGCCTCAACATGTCTGCTGCTTGTTTCCCCCTCTCTCTCCACTCCTGGACATTGAGAGAGGAATGTTTTGAGGGCTATTTAGTTAAGCTCTGTATATGTGATTGTAGGAGAAAAATAGCCAACCACACGAGTTGTTACTTCTATTTTAACTTTGTTTTTCCCCCTGTATGTTTTTGACGCCTTATAATAAACATGTGACTCCTTATGATCAGTTTGACTTAATTTTCAATCAGATATGCATTTCCTCAACTCTTTATAACAAGGCATGCACCATACGACCTGAGCACACCACATGGACCTGTTGACTACTGCTTAATGGCGTAATTGTCACTGTCTCTGTGTGAACTTCATACATCTTATTTCACACTGACCTACACTGTTTACAGCCTCCCAGGTACTCATGTGTACTAGCAAGTCAGGATAAGGCTAAATGCATCTGATGAAGTAGACTGCAGTGCACGCAAGCTTATGCTGAAATTTCCACAAGCCGCTGCTGCGTTTCCTGCAACATAGCTCCTTGAAAATTCAGCATACAGCTTTCTGCAAATATACAAAAACGACGCCTGCACAAGCATTTTACTTTCTTTTACTTCCTATAATGCTTGTCAGATTTTCAATGTATGTTCACCTATAGCAGGAGTGGGAAACCTGTGGCCCTCCAGATATTGTTGGAATCTATAAATTCCGACCATTGGTCTCACTAGTTGGGGCTGATGGGAGTTGGAGCCTTACAGCATCTGGAGGGGCCCGTCCTGACCTAACCACTAGCTGTGAATGAACTGCAATGGACTGCTCTCTCACCTCACCAAAGGACAGGTGAAATTTCCTCTCCTTTGACACTTTTGGGAACCAATGGCCTTGTTTGGAGGACATTACTTTCCTCTGTATGTGGTGAGATAGAGAGCAGATCTTAGTTTACATACATCACATACCAAAACTGTTCCTGGAGGGTATACTTCAAACACAAACAATTTGAATGTTCCTCCTTATTTAAATAATAATAATAATAATAACAAATCATTGGACATAGAAAAATAGCATGTTGGGGGAAAATCTTGGCTTAAAGCTCCTTGAAATGTAATTTTCTTTATGCCTAGATAAACTGTTTCCCTGTATTTTTTAAAATCACAAATCCCCCATCCCGTCTTGCAGTATATAGTGATACAGTCCAGCAATGGAGTGCTTACATGAACAAGTTGTGTGCAGACTGTCCGCTTAGTTCTCTGTAGTATAGTGCTTGGTCTTAGCAGCCCTATATTACTACAGCAGAGAATCTTACAGAACCTTAAATCTTAACAGGTTTGTTTGTGGTCTGGGACTCCGATGAAGTGGATTGTGGTCCATGGCTCAATTAAAATGCTAGTATTTAAAATTACCCAGAACTCTTTGTAGAATGTTCAAAGATTTCTCCCCCCTATGTTTCCTGCTCCTACAGGCAATTCACTTTTTCATATGTTTCAGAAGCAGTGTAATTTGCATTCCTTAGGGCGGCGGGGGTGGGGGCTTGATAATCAGGTAGCTATGTACATGCACTAGAAGGACTCTTGGTTTATATAGTATTGGCTCAGTGGAATGTGACAGCTTGATCCGGTATCCAGGATACATGGAGGGTGGGAATGTAAACAAGAGCCCATGGCCACATTCCTGGGATTTCACTTCAGTTGAGAGAAGGAGGGAAATGAACATGATCTCAAGTACTTGAGAGTTCGGATCAAGATAAAAGGTGTTAATACTGAACACATACATTTTTAAAAAAACAACAACCTGGAGTTATGCTGGGGGCAAATCCTCAGTGTCACGTTCGTTACTATGACACAGGTGAATTGCTACTGCCAAGGGGTACTGTATTTCCATGGGAAAAAGCCCTCCCCCACCCAACTTTGTGAGGAAGCAGTTACTTAATAAGTTTTGCTTTAGAGCAGCTTGTGTTTGATAGTGGCACTTAAGTAGGTAGCTCAGATAAGATAAAATAAAACTCACTGTGGTCGCTGCTGTGAAATGTCCTCTTTGAAAATGGGATTTCTCAGGGGAAGTGATTTTAATAAGGGTCTCTTCAGTTGAAGTGTTGAAGTGCAGTAATCTGATAACATGGCAAAATGTGGAAGAAGGTGGTATGTTTCACAGCAAGATCAGAATGCTAGAAAAGCAGGTATCTCCACCTCAGAAGAGTCAAACAATTGGTGCATTATACTATTGCACAATGAGTTCTGAACACACACTGTGGATTGAAGTAGGTGAGTGTGTGTCTATTGTGTCAACGTGGCTTCAAATTGCATCTGAGCCATATGTGCTCAGAAGGTGGCCTCGGGCAAGGCATTGGGTTGGATCCAACATTGACCTTGTAGTAGAAGAGGAGACTGTGATCCAGCAGAGGCGGCTTCTGGAGGGAGGGAGGGTGCTTGTGGAAGATTATTTTTGCTGATTCTTTTTCCTCTCCACCACTTTCCACACTGTTGCAAAAGATCACGGAAGGCTTTCATGGGACACAGGGGACTGCGGAGAAAAGGAGGGATTGGTGAGTTGTATTCAGCTAAGTCCTACTCAGAGTAGACCCGTTGAAATTAATGCACCTAAGTTAGTCATGCTCACTAGCTTCAATGGGTCTACTCTGAGCAGGACTTGCATTGAATACCACCCATGAAAATTACCTCCCTCCTCTCCAGTAAGAACATCCAGTGAGTATAGAGTGCTGCTTACTGAAACTCTGGCTCCAAGCCACTGGTTTATATCCAGTTAAGTTGTACTAAGAATATACCCATTAAAATTAATAAGCTGAAGTCAGCCCTGTCTATTAATTTCAGTGTGTCTACTCTATGTAGGACAACGATTGGGTGCAACCCCATCGCCTATAGGTTTCTGTTCACCTATGGGTAGCACTGGAATTATGGTGATTTGTTTTCTGTGCTTAATTTCTAAAAATTGTAGTTATTTGTGCTCAGTGGCTTACCAGCCTTGCCCTTCCTAATGTCAATTGTGTAAGGTTGTTGCTGTTCCTTCCCCACAGTAAGAAAAAAATCACTTTAATATTGCTATTTTAGCATATCCAATAACTTCTGGAGATGAGCCCAAATCAGATTAACCCTGTATACCACAGAAGGTTTTAAGCCACAGACGTATTGAATATATTGCAGAAACAATGTATGTAAATGACCGGGAAACAGAACTTGAGCCATAAAATCTGTTTTTGGCTTGCATGTGTGCATGCAGGCATACATCTTTCTGTAATCAATAAAAACATTTGGCTCACTAATCCCAGTTCAGTAAATTGGGGGCTGCTGGTTTGTTTGTTTTTTTAAATGCAGTGGGTAATATCTGCTATTCACAGTGTTCTGGTATAAATAGACCAAGCTTCATAGTGCTAAATTTTACTGTACCATTTCAAAACCAACAGTGAAGTACTTAAGAGTATCAACCATCTCCTAAAGGCCATCTCCGTGGGATCACATGTAGGGGAATCAACAGACATGCAAAAATGTTTTTTCTAGTGTTACATTAATAAGGATTATATGTTCATATTTATGACTTGATTTGTAAATATGAGACATAGTTTCACGACTTTCACCACTAGGTGAGATTGATAAGATGTAGCGCAGCATGAGAGAAGGAAAACAATTAACACCAGTGGAGGGGAGACAGGCCCCTAAGACTCGCTGCATTGAATTTGACACCCAAGAACAGTTACAGGGAACATTTTGCACCCAGCCTTGAGAGAGAGAAATGTTTTTAATACTCATTTTCCCTTCTACACCAGCTATTAACCAAGTTTTCATTTAAGACTAATGAAAGTTGTAGCACCTAAAAACAAACAAATTCGTTATAAAACAATTTTGCCAATTAGCTCTCACTGAAAGCTTATGATGTTGTTAACAGATTTGTTCATCTTTAGGTGCTAAGAGAGTGTGCTGTGTTTCAGCGCAATAGACTAAAGTGGCTACCCCTCTGGAAGTATTTAGTACAAACTAATTGAGAAAACTCACTGGGAGAAAAATGAACTGCTAGAATTAATTTGTGCTGTTTTTCAAGGCATGGTGATTCTTTGCTGGCCTAGTCACAGAAAGCCTTGGGGTTGCTGGGACAGGGGCATAGGAAGCAATAACGGCATGACAACATTTGGGGGTTGAAATGGCCATAACTTTATTGATTACAGATGTAAGAAGGCTTAGACTTGGGCATTGGGTATGTATCCCAGGTCAGCTAACTTGGTTGCTGGCTAATTACTTCCTCAGGGTTAATTAATCCTGGGGTTAAGATCCCCATATGACACACATCAAATAAGGACAACCCCTCCAGGATGCCAGTTGGGGAGTTCTATGGCCCTTTAGCCCCTGTCTGAGCATATGGACTTCCTCTTTTCTTCCTTTATCAGGGTCCCCTGATACTTTGAACTGGAAGAGAGAGGGTAAGGCTCCTTCCTACCCACCGCTGATTAGTCCGAGGATCCAACCCAATGCTTTTTTCTGCCAACAAGTTATGGCAGTTGCTGCAACATAGGCAAACCCCCCAAACTGTCCTAATTGGCCTGCAGGAAAATTCCTCCCTGGCCTCAAATATGGCAACTGAGTTACTCTGCAGCAAGGCCATCCATATGCACTGCCTGCTTACCTTCAAGTGGGGCCAAATTTATACAGTGTTGGAGGGTGGGATGTCTTATGCTGACTGCGCTGCTTTCTTCAAAGCTCCGCCCTGAAGTCTGGCCAGTTTGAATAAAAATTAGCAAAGAATCACATCACTTCCCATGGCCGGCTACAACTGATGATGCCGTCATCCAGCCCTCTGGGAGGTTTGGGGCACCCCCAGATCACCCACGGTTGTGCCAAGCCGCAACTGATGCCGCCCACAGAAACCACAAGGCTTTTTGAAAGGCAGTCTCATAGGAGTAGCACATAACAAACTATTTCTGCTCTAAATAGTTATCAAGTAAAATATAAAATGTTCTTTTAGTGTCTTTTTAAAGAGTTCAGCAGCCTTCGATATTGTAGATCCAGGAGAGTGTTGATTTAGAAAATATGCACTTAATTAACAGCAAGACCCCTTAATAGGCATAAGTAATTCATGTGTTAAGAATGTAAGAAGTACCCTTTTGGGACAGAGCATTTCATCAGCATTATTTGCAAGAAGGCTAGTAACTACCAGAAATTGACCAGTAGGCCCCTAATGCAGTGTAATCTGTCTTCTGATATCTCTTGTTGTTGGCATCCATCTGTCTTGAAAGATAATGGAGTGTGCCCCTGGGGGCACTGTATGGAGGTACTGGGCTGCCTAGACAACAAGGCCCCTTTCTTGGTCTCACTGATGTAGTCCAAAGGAAAGCAGAGCAATACGTTTGGCTCCAGCTTGACTGCAGAAATTGCCAGAAGATGATGTATAAGGTATCATCCAACTGTGTTAGAGATTCCACTCCAGATTTGTGTAGGGTTATCTTCTTCTTCACCTTTTCTTCTCTGAAGATCTTCTGCAAGGCAGCACAGGTTTAGGGCCAGAATTTTCCTTCTAGATGGGCTGCCTTCCCAGGCTGATGATACTCATCTGGCCCTTCTCTCTACAGCATGTGCAGGAACTGCCTTCTTGACTGTTGAACCCACTATTGCTCTTGTCTGCTCAAATCCACCGCACTGAGACCCATTGACTACCCTCACCTGGTTTAGCCAGCCAGTTCCCAGGGTGTGGCTGCTGTCGCATGCTGACAGCTTCTAGGAGCCACAGGCAAGAGCTGGGTGCAGGATGGGGACCAAAGGTGGACAAACTACCCCAGAAGGTGTCCCCCACCAGAGATACTACCCTATACACCCCTCTAAAGCTACCTTTGCTTTAGAAAAGAAAGCCCTTTGGGGTTAAAAGTGTCATAGGAAAACCTCTGGTATGATTGCGAGATAGTTCGGCAGTGTTTGAGATAGCACATTATAAATTTGTTTTGTAACTTGACCTTTGGTTTGAACTTCAAATGGATAATTATAAATGGAGAAATGTGACATGTGTTTGGAATTTCAGAAGAATTAATATTGCATACGTACCAAATTCCATTGTTGGCCAGATAATGTGAGTTCTCGGCTTAGCTCACCTGTTTGATGTCCCCATTGATGATTGAGAGATTACAGTGAAGCTTGGTATGTATGGATTGTATCCAGTTGTGTACCTCCCTCTGCTCAGAGAACTCTCTGTGAGCAGAAGCGGGAGGGACTTCCTGCTCGGAAGGGATGAAAGCAGAAATCAGCAAAAATTGCCTCCCCCTTATTGAGTGAGGGTTTGCACAATGTTGGATTTTTGGGTGTTAACTTGTAACCGTGGTTTGAGTATAAATTACTCAGTTTGGGGGCGGCACAAAACACTGGGTTTGCGGCACAAAACAAGCACAGAACTTTAGTATCAGTTCAGAGGGGATCCAAAATTTGGGGTGAAGCTTTTTTCCCTTCTTAAACCCAGAAAGTAGCGGATTCACCAAATTTGAATTTTCACTGACAGACACAGAACCTCTTTTAGCTTATAAATTGTTGTTTACGATTGGAAAACAGGGTACAGCTGGGAGTGAGGGGAGCAGTAAGTTAACTGAAGATGACACTGAAAGCAGCCAGGAGCATGGAGTTATTATTAATCAGTAGGGCTTGGTGATATCTGCTTTTCAACATTGTAATATATCACCAGCCAAACCTTGCAATATCCTGATATATTATGATGTCAGAGGGGAGGAAAGAAGGTGGGGAGGAAGAGAGCAGTTGCCCCCCTGCCCTTGGTAGCTGGCTACACAGATGATCAGCGCCACCGTGCACGGCTTCTGCTGCTTCCCGACAAGACCTGGTGAGTGCATCAGCCAGGGCGCCATATAGTACCATGCATGCAAGCACGGAGCTTCGGGGCGCCACCGGTTTCCCTGGTGGCACCAGCTGCAGCTCATTCTGACAATCGCCTCTCGCCGCCATGGAACACCATTTAATCTGTCAGATTGTTGTAGCTAAGCTAATGTCCCAATATCATTTTGTTGGGTAACTTTGAAGTTTTTGCTGCTTATGGAAGTGATATAGGAACATGGTAGCCATCAGTTTGGTGTAATATATCTGCATTTTTGTTCATGATCCAAGCTTATTTTTATGTATTAAAGATTAATTTGCCCATCTAAGTTGTTTTTTGCACTAAACTTGGCAGGCATTTGTGGTGCCATAGATGCACTGATCTGGAAAAACAGCTTTTAAGCATACTCCACTTGGCACTTTATTAAAGGTGCTTAACTCCTTACAGGGAAAATGGGTACACAAAGGTATGTTACAGAATTGGATGAATATTCCAGCTTGCAAGCAGGCCGAAGTCACAAAATGCATTCAATGTGACTGAAATGATTTTATAGCACACAAACATAGTACTAGTGCTTCCTTTGCAGCAAGGAAAACTGGGTGCTTTGATAAGGCCTTTGATATGGGAGATACAAGTTCTTCCCCTTCTTTGAGCAAAAAACCTCTTGTATGGCCTCAGTGGGGAGACTAGAAGCTTTCAATTTTGATAGCAACTCACTATGTTTACTTTTTTGCAGCTGAACCTGGACAAACTGTGGTTAGCCTTTAAGTAGAATTTAGAGCAACAAGTCCACTTCAAACTTGGTATAAAACCCTGGGTTGTTTTCCTAAACTATAGTTAATGCTAATCACAGTTCTTTCTTTGGACAAAATGAGTCACTGTAGTTAGTTGAAAACAGAAGTGAAAGCTGCTGATCTCTTCCTTGCATCCATAGCATGGGAGGAAGGTGTTTGTGAACCCAACACTCACCCAGGCTCACTTCTGTAGAGCAGCCAAGGTGGATAAAAATAAATGATTTTTAAAAAATAATAAAAATTAAAAAAAATTAAAATTAAAAAAAAAAATTAAAATTAAAAAAAATTAAATTGGATTTTTAAAATAAAATGCTTTTGGAGGAAAAGATAGTGTTCTATTTAAGTTACATTATACAGTGGTACCTCGCGTCAAGTACTTAATTTGTTCCAGAGGTCCGTTCTTAACCTGAAACTGTTCTTAACCTGAAGCACCACTTTAGCTAATGGGGCCTCCTGCTGCCGCCACGCCGCCGGAGCCCAATTTCTGTTCTTATCCTGAAGCAAAGTTCTTAACCTGAAGCACTATTTCTGGGTTAGCGGAGTGTGTAACCTGAAGCGTATGTAACCTGAAGCATATGTAACCCGAGGTACCACTGTAGTCCAAAGGCTATTCATCAGGAAATAAGGATTTGTTTTAAGCTTTTCATGTGTGCTAAAACTAAGTCTGGTGGTGTTGTTTTTTTAAAAAATCATTTAACCACATCAGTTAACAAACATGGATACATATGCTATAATGTATATTGTTTTAGTTAAATAAATTGTTACTAAGGAAATGATTATTTTTCTCCTTCCAATAGTACAGTAGAAAAGTTGTCCAAAAATAAACAATAATTTACCTGTCTTTGTATTTCTAATAGTATAACCAAATCAGTAATTTTTGATATAACTGTAAAAACTACTCTGAAAATTTATTATTCCAAAAAATGAAATCTTCATCTGGTTGTAAATATTAAGATTATACCAGAAATATAATCATTTTTTAACAGTCTTTCTGTAAAAAAATGATTTAAATCAAGTCTTACTGACTAGTGATTTAAATCACGGCTTACTGACTAGTGATTTAAATCACGGCTTACTGACTAGTGATTTAAATCGTGATTTAAATCAAATCCACCCTGAGAGCAACGCTATGATGTAGTGTTATGTCTGACCCCACACATTTTATTGTGATTAGGTTGAGCTTGGGATGCAAGAATCCCTAGACATGGGAGCTGCCACTGACTCCAGTGAGTAAGCTTTCCCAATGTTACACTGAGTAAATCTCTTGTGTGAGCAGATATTTGTGCAGATGGGAGCCTTTAATAACATTGGCTTTTAATCTGGATTCTTCACTGGAGTGGAGTGTACTTGCTTTATGCTTTCATGCATTAAGGACCTGGCCTGTTGTCCCAGGATATATGGCATATTGGTATCTAAACTTTATAGGTTCAGCAGCTATGTTTTAATTATTTCTCACTGTGTTTGTAACAAGGAAACGAGTAAAAAAAAAAAACTTTTAAGTGCCTCTATTATAAATGAAAAGTAGGAATTGGAGAGTATGAATTCTTATTTGTGTCCTAGCATTATGTGATTATGTGTTACAATAAGACATACAATAAGACATGATTGAATCTGTGCAGATATATTCAGCTGCAAATAGTTCTATAAGCTGTTCCCTATAAGCTATTGCCATAGTGTTATATACTGCCATAATGATTCTGTGTTAAAACCAAGGATATTTCACAATCCATTGTATTAAGAGCATGCCTGTGCAAGTCTTATTCATAATTTCCCATCCATCCCACTATAATAATGAAATTATGCACATTTAGCTGTAGATACCCTGTGGGTGAAGGAGATGTGAACACTCAAGCAGTACTTTAGATATATTGAGAAAGGCTTCATACCTGCTTCAAGCTTCCCTTTAACTGTCTTTGAATTAGGCCCCATAGAGGCAGCGGAACATTTTTGGTTTGGCTATGGAATAATCTGCCATTGTTTGATATGGTAGATAACTATGAAGGTGAACACTAAGACTGAAATAATGGCTTGCAGGCCCACTGAACTAATTTTTGTTGTTGTCAAGTATAGCCTCCTTTTGCGGAGCAAATTTGTATTTGCATCAATTTCATTCTTTCAGTCTCCTTTAAATTTATTGTAGTCCACAGACCGCTTAATTGTGTACTAACAATATGAAACTTACTGGTTGGACAGAGAAAATGTATATTTAGCTGCATTGATGCCAGAGAAGTTAGTCCACCAACAATGAACCTTAAAAACCTGTCTCATTAATCCATAGCTGGACAGAGGGCTTCTCAGCAATGCCTAGTGGTACCTCTGGTTAAGAACTTAATTCGTTCTGGAGGGCTGTTCTTAACCTGAAACTGTTCTTAACCTGAAGCACCACTTTAGCTAATGGGGCCTCCTGCTGCTGCTGCGCCACCGCTGCACAATTTCTGTTCTCATCCTGAAGCAAAGTTCTTAACCCGAGGTAATATTTCTGGGTTAGCGGAGTCTGTAACCTGAAGCGTCTGTAACCTGAAGCCTATGTAACCCGAGGGACCACTGTATACATTGTCAGTGACAGTGCATAATCATGCATTCTGCATGGCAATGAAGTTGGCAAGAAGGCCCACTTCTCCGTCTCCACTGCATCCAGTAGAGCTTTTCTGTATTGTCCAGGGCCTGCTAACATCTATTCCTGACAAAAACATGTTAGACTCTTCAGAAGCCCGTTGTGGCTTGTTTGCCAAGACACTTTGAGGATAATGTTGTTCTGCTCCATAGCAATCCTAATGTCACATCCATATTCACTGCATTCTCTCTCTCTCTCTCTCTCTCTCTCTGTGTGTGTGTGTGTGTGTGTCTGTGTGTTCATGTTCATGTTCATGTGTTCATTCTGTTCCTCTACGGTACAAGCAGAAATGCCCACCCCACACCTCTTTCCTCCTTCGTGTTTTTATAGTTTTGTATGTTAATAGAAAACAAAACATGAACCCCATTTGAACTGCCTATTAAAGATGTTATTTTAATTCAGTTTACCTCTTAATGAGTGGATGAATGAAAGTAGGCTTGCCCATTGTGTCAGACCCAGGAGTAGCTCATTGCTGAGCAAGAATTTGAACACAATTCTTCCAAGATGCAACTTAATCTGCTGGACTACAGTGCACATCTCAGTATGCATCTCATTCTCTCTGTAAGATCTTCCAGACCATGGGTCAGTTGCTGGCATATATAACTGCAGAAATGGTCTCAATTGTACTGCTCATTATTTGTCAATACAGTGGTACCTCGCAAGACGAATGCCTCGGAAGACGAAAAACTCGCAAGACGAAAGAGTTTTTCATTTTCTGAGTTGCTTCGCAAGACGGATTTCCCTATGGGCTTGCTTCGCAAGACGAAACGTCTTGCGCCTTTTTTTTAAAAACCGCCAATGCATTCCTATGGGAAACCGCCAATACACAGTGGTGCTTCACAAGACGAAAAAATTCACAAGACGAAGAAACTCGCAGAACTTCGTCTTCCCCCAATCTAGGGGGGGGATTAATTTCGTCTTGCGAGGCACCACTGTAATTTGTACTATTGGTACCTACTCCTTCACCCTGGAAGAGTTTTAAGAAGGACTTCATAATTTCATATTGTCATAATTATCAATTAATGTAGACTACTTCACATCAGGAAATACGGTACATTTGTTACTTGACCAGTCAAATAACAGTTGTGTATTTAATGGGGCTAAGTATGTCTGTTCAGAAGATCCACTATTTAGCTATATCTGTAACATAGAAGCTAGACGTGTACTATTTGCAAAAACAACAACCCTCTTTCTAATTAAAATTCAGCGGTATTCTAAATTATTGTAATCTGTTGTTGGTTTTTGTTTATAATTAACATTGCTCTAAGCAGCATACAAATTAAATGTAAAAAAAACTAAACAAGTTCCTGTCATTGTTTTACATTGTAGTTTGTGGATTTGCCAATACTCTGAGATAGATGTTTTTGACAAAATAGGAATCTACAGGGCTGTAATTCTGTGCACATCAATTATTTATGCACATTTTTATGTAAATTAATAGGAGGCTAAATCATGGTTCAGCATTACTTCTGAATGTGGACATTGTTGTCTTTAGTCTAACAGAACTGTTGTAGGGATAGAAAGTATTTCTTTCTTTGGTGGATTATTTTTTTAGTAGATGTCTAGCCTGCAAACCTATGCACACACATACTAGGATGTATATGCCACTAGATTGGGGGAAGGTTTTGTTTCTAAGACAAAATGTGTATAGCTGGGCTGTTACCTTAGCTTTGCATTCTAGTTTTCCATATTCCGTATTCTTCAAATTTTCCATTATCCTGATTTTGTCAGAGTGTTCAAGAGAAACATTTTTCTTCATCGGAAGCTATCTCTGCTGGGCCTTTAAAAATGTGTACTGACCCAATTTTTTGTTTCTCCAGAGGAGGAGATAGGTTCCAGCTGGAAGCACTCCAATGTCTTCTCTAAAGTCAGAAAGCATGCTTCTTGTTCGGAAACTCTCTCTGGAGCCTAGAAATATGTAAACAAAAGAAACATTTTGTTGCATTGGAGAAGAATTTGGGGGCCCTTTTCTCTGTTGTTTACTATTTTAGAACTGCGAGTAAACTTGAAAGTATGTAGAGAATCATCTACTGTTCACTACTAGCTGGTTCACACATGCGTGTTAATCATTCAGTGACTATAGCATTAAATCATTATTTCTGTGTATGCATCCTTTATAGCTGATCAAGCACCACAGATGCAGTTTTTGTTTTGCCTAAAACAGAGCTTTTCAGTAGTTCACATATCCCTTCTAGGTAGTAATTAGAAACAAAATTATGTATAAAACATGTGTGAGGCAGCCCTTCCTGACTTCATTTGCCACAACCTACCAGCCAGAAAATGAAACCCTTATGTTTATTAGAAAAGTACCTTTACTGCCCCTCTCCCCGCTGAATTATGTTCTTCAGGATCAGCGCAACTCAGTTGAAGCCTTATATGGGGTGTTCTCTCGTTACGGTATTTGGGGAAGGTCCACGACTCAGTGATGGAGCATTGGCTCTGCAATTAGTCCCAGGTTTAATGCTCAGCATCTCCAGATAGGGCTGGAAAAGTCTCCTGCCTGAAAGTACTCTTGCAGCCCACTTAGCATTAAAAGTTAGACTGCCCTGGAATAGGCAGCCCTTTTATTGGGAGGTTTTTAATGCTTGGTGATTTAGGTTTTTAGATATGCTGTAAGCCGCCCGGAGTGGCTGGGGAAACCCAGCCAGATCAGCTGAGTATTATTATTATTAACCAGTCATTGGGAGTCTGCTAGTCTCTTACTAGTTTGCCAGTAATTTCCATATTATACAAGTGATACTTCACTTTATTGCTTTAATAATTTGGTCAAAATTTGTGGAACAAATATGGATCAGAACTAGATATAGAAAAGCCTAAATCCTTCTCACCTCTCTAACAGTAATTCAGAAATATTTGTGTGTCAGCTAAAAAGAGAAAATAACTTGTTTTGCTACATAAGCTATGAAAATATACGCAAATGCCCCAAGGCCTGCCGGAGACATGTGTACAATTCCATCTTCATAGACAAATGATGTGCACATGTGTTAGCATGGTTCGTTGTTATTCACATCTTAATCAAGTAGCCTGGAGTAATGCACCTCAGGCACAGGGCCTAATGCAGCCCTCCAGACCTCTTTATCCAGTGCTTCAGACTCTCCCCAGGAAATATGCCCCAACAGGCCTGTTCTCATTCTCCTCAAGTGTTTTTACCTGGCTGGAATATGTCATTGAACTGGGATAATGTATCCTGCTTGCCTGGATGGAGGTACTGGGAGGGGAGGGAAGAGGCTTTAGAAGATCCCCATCAATGAGGCAAGGACTTTCACTTGTGAAGCAAGGCTTCCTCCCTTCCACTCTGTTCCCTATGGAATTGGACCACAATTCCCACTTCTCTCAACTCCAAAATAGACCCTGTCTTAATTGTATTCCTTTGCTAGATTTCAAAGAGTTGTGGGGGAAACCATTATTTTCAGATATCATATTTTATTGCCTTCCATAAGATAATCTAGCTCCCTCCATACCCAATTCAAACTGTTGCTTCCCTTGATAGTAAGAGAAGACATATAATAATCTGTTTTCCTTGCTGTTTCTTCAGCCACCCGCCAGCCACAGACTTAAACTTGACATGCTTCCTTCTACCCCGCAGTAACTGATTTGCTTCTTGGATTTGCCAACATCTACTAAAGCACTTGTTAGCACAGACAGCATGCCTATTTTCCTTCTACCTGTGTTTCTCTTTAGTTATTTATCCAATAGAATACGGTATGAGAAAAGAAAGAGGGCAAAAGGGTTCATTTTAAAGTGGTGTTTTAAAATATTAAAAAACTACCAGCTTAATTATTCATTTCCTTCAGGCTTAAACAAGAGAACAAGTAGGCTTCTCTCCACTGCCTAGGGTTAATTCACATGCATGCTTGCCATAAATCAAATTGCACAAGTTGGCCCAGAGTGGCAGAGCCCTGCTCTACCTCTAGGCTCTGAGATTAGTGCTATTTAAACAGGCATTTCTGGAAGCTGCGACAATCTTGGAGGACAATCTTCAATAAGAATGAATACTGTGTCTAGTTCTTGGCACCACAGTTTAAGAAGGATTGACAAGTTCTTCCTGACATTTAGTTGGAACCTCCTTTCCTGTAATTTGAAGCCATTGGTTTGGGTCCTACCCTCTAGAGATTATTGGGTAGAAGTCATGGGCTTTAAATGTGCGTTGGATGTGCTTTAAATGTCCCATGTGGCTCTAAAACTTTGATACTTGGTCATAAACTCTCTGAGAGAAGTCAAAGGCATTTTAGTGTAATCTTATGTCCTCATTATGAATCAGCAGGATTTGTGACAGGAATATAAGGTGCCACTGTGGAGCTATTAAAGCAGTTTGTAATTGGTGTTATCTAGTAGAATTTTAGCAGTCCTTGAACTTTCAGTGAAATCTATAGGATTTAAAAGTAACTTGGCTGGATTTTTTCATAAATGTTCTTGGTCATAAATGTTGTTGGGTGCTCCTTCCTCTCCTAGTTTAATTGCAGAACTAAGCTAAAGAGTGGAGGCTTGACAATTATACAATTAGTTTAGTTTTCAGAAAAGTGAATTAGTCTGAGTCTTTATAGTTTGAAAAATCTCACATGTACTTGAATAATTGAAGAAAGGTGATTTGATTGAGATACCCAATGTTAAGGTTTGTACTTTGCAGTGGTCTAAAACTTTAAGAACATAATTTAGTTTGTCAATTACAATTCTGGGTGTAATACCATACACAGGAATGAAAAAAGTCACATGACACAGTTAATATTCCTCATCTCCTTGTCCTGCATTGCACAGTGTTAATAATTCACACACCATAAATCAAACATAACTTGCTCCTACATGCCTACATATTTTTGAAATAAGACTCCCCCACAGGCAAGCTTGTTCAGTTGTGGGGGCAGAATTTGTTTATAGGAGTTCTCCACGTTCTCTTTCTGAACGAGTACTTCCTGAGCCAGAGCTAGGTCTAGGAACCTTTTTCTAGGAAGAATATTGAAATCAGCTTTCTGTCTTGAGTAAGTGGGGAAAGTGAATGCATTTGTAGGTGTGTTGATAAAAATTAAACCTTTGATGTGCAGAAACCTACCACTCTTCCCTTAATACATTTTAATGAAAGTCTGCCCTACCTTTGGGACAATTTGGTGTGATCTAAATACTGACATGATTTCCATTTCAGGTATACTAAACCACTAACCTTTGCTGACTGCATAAGTGATGAATTACCATTGGGATGGGAAGAAGCATATGACCCCCAGGTTGGAGTCTATTATATCGACCACAACACCCGTAAGTGTTAAATGATTCTGTATGTAGTAATAATTCACACATATTATATCCATCTAATAAAATCCATCTGGGCGTCTCATGTTGAGATACATCTGCACCTTGAATTTGCTTGATATCCCTAACTCTACCATACACTGATCTCCTGCTTCAAAATGTCTGGCTGGTTTGATTCTTATTTAGCTAAAGCATGTAACTTTTTGTTGATGAATCAAAGCATATAAATATTAATAAAAACAGAATTGCTATGCTTGTGTACATTCCTGATGCACCTTGTGATTGATACAAGGAACATGAATCCTCTCTTGCAGGTATATGGCAGAGGGTTTTTCATTATTACTAATGAGAATTAGAGAATAAACTACTTTCAAATATTACATATTATAAACATCCCACCTGATCCATTTCTTTCATTGTTTCATTTTTCCTTTTGATTTGGAATTCTGAGGATACACGTGTTTCTTGAATATAGGCATAATTTTAGTGACCCCCCCCAAAAAAAAATCATTAATTTTTTCCCTCAGAGTTTGCTGATATATTTAAACATATTGTGTATGCCATAATACGTTGTTATTGGCTTGCATATAGAGTTGTTCTTTCTGTTCATAGAGAGGTCTTTGATCCTGTGGCGCCTGCTGCTGGTGGGGGCAGGAGGTGATTTTTGCTGCTCCTCCTACATCCTTCCATGCCACCTCCTACACTAGTTTGGATGGTCACCCAAACCCTCCAGAGCACATTGGGGACGGGCTAACTAAAGGGAGTGGCAAGGGATCAAGCCAGAGCATCCCATGAGTGGAACTCTGCTCACAGGATCTTTGGATTGAAGACATTCTCTTTATTCATACAATTTCTTATTTATTTATGACATTTGTATGGCTACCTCATGACATAAATTGCTATAGAGAAACTTTTCTTGTAGTAACCTTACTGCTTGGGTGTTAGTACTTAGTGCAGTAGTGTTGAACAAAGTGTAAATGTTTTAAGACTGTCTGTTAATGAAATGTAAACTCATCATACATCATAGTGCACGGTAGGGTCAGTGAATGTTACATGGTAGCTGAACTAGATGGAAAGACCTATTAGTTCTAATACTGATTAGAAGTATCTACTTTGGAAAGTTGTTTGCTGTGTATGTGGGCGCCTCTTAAGATATCATAATCAAATTTTGCATGATGGTTCCTGAGGTCAGAGATTAGCGTTTTGTCTATGTTTCGATACAGTTGGGCGCCATTTTGAATCAAGATGGTGGACTTAACCTTTAAAAAGTGCATTGATTTTAACCACAGATTTATAAACTGCAGTGACATTTTTTTACTTGTTAGGATTCCCAAGCAGCACTGGATCCAAATGCATATAACAATACCTTGTTACCAGGGGCATAAAGTAGGGCGGGGAGGTGCTGCCAGGGTGATTGCCCCCTGGTGTATTTTTCTGGGAGGCACACCGCCCTCCCCAGAGCCAGTGTGGTGTAGTGGTTAAGAGTGGTAGACTCGTAATCTGGTGAACCGGGTTCGTGTCTCCGCTCCTCCACATGCAGCTGCTGGGTGACCTTGGGCCAGTCACACTTCTCTGAAGTCTCTCAGCCTCACTCACCTCACAGAGTGTTTGTTGTGGGCGAGGAAGGGAAAGGAGAATGTGAGCCGCTTTGAGACTCCTTAGGGTAGTGATAAAGCGGGATATCAAATCCAAACTCTGGGATATCAAATCCCCAAGCCTGCCGTGCACCACTTTGCAAGTTTGGGATTTGATCAAAGCAGTTTGGGGCTGGAGTCACTCTGTTGGCAGTGAGGGATGGACTGGTATACGGTGGGCTCCATTCGCCCTCCATTACCTGCCCCTTCTGGTGTACGTGCGTGCACCCTGGGTGCAGTGAAAACATGCTATGCTGCTATGTTTGTTACTACCAATAACATGCATGCATGTACTCACTAGTATTATTATTTTATTTATATCTTGTTCCAGGATGCAACGATAAATTCAAAGATAAACCAATAATATACATAAAACAGAAATAAATTATAGAATCAGAGGGTCTAAATGGAGGCTTCAGTAGACACTATCCTTGTCTACTGATCCATGTTTTGGTTTATTATTTGTAACATCCCAGCTCTCCCCACTGGTCCTTGTGAAAAGTTGGTGCACACCCTCCTGAGTGGCTTCTGCAGCATCAGATGCTTTATTGATTAACTATCCCACTACTTTCAGTTTCCTTTGATGGTCTCTACATAACAACTTTTGACTGTTTCAGCTGATTGGACAGCCATCCTTTACATAAATGGGCCAACATGAAAACTCATATTGCACCTATCTAGGGGCTGAAAAAATGCTCTGTTTCATTCTGGAGTACATCTCAACAGGTGCCTTGTCATTGCTCAGTTAGATACCTGCTGCAGTAGAGTGGCTTAGATTCTGAACTATGAACCATAAATCCCCGGTTCAAGTCTTGTTTCAGCTGTGAAAAGGTGGCCTTAGAAAAGCTACTTTTTGTTTAACCTCAGTTCTGTATCTGTAGTATATGGTGTTTGAAGCACTTTAGACTGGTCGAAAGCTCAGTTCTTTAGCTGTCTACTCAAAGCAAGTCCCACTGAGTTCAGTCGATGTTAAGTCTCAGTTAAATGGCCATACGATTACAGTCAAAACCACTGTGAAAATGCTAGCTGCTGCTAGTTAAATATAAATCTGTAAGGCTTAGACAGAAAAATTAAACAGTTGGAAAACCAGAATCAGATTTCAATTGAAAGAAAAAAAAGTTACTGTTGCCCTACCACAAAATGTATCTGTAATCCGTTTTGCTGCTAAGATCTACTTTATGTCATGTTATGGAAGTGATAAATTGAAATTTTATTAGTGATACATTGAAATTTTTAAAGTTAGTTAAGTGAACATAATACATGCATATCATAAATAGGAAGCCTGGTTTTAAAAATGTTTTTCTGGCACAGATTCCTTTCATTCTATTAGACAGACATTTCACTGGCAGAAAATTGTGGTTTATATGGTGCTATCTAAAGCAAAGATAATAAAATGGAACTAAGAACCTAGAATATTCGCCTCCTGACTACATTATTAATGAACATTCTCACGAAGTATTTTTCCCAGGGCTTCATTTCGAGGATATGGGAAGAAGCAAAAATTACTATCTCTTGGCATTTGTCTCTTGACGCAAGCAACTGGGTTGTTCTTCAGACTCAAAATAATCTGAGCTTTCTTAAATACTGCACATATTTGGCATTTTGGTTTAAAAGACTTGTGAGTGCCCCAGTGGGCCATTCTTCTATAGCTGCTGGACTGAATAAAAGCCAGTGCCTGAGTTCTTGCCGAAGATGATAATTTATTTGTTTTTTGAAGTTTAAGGAATACCATAAGCCGTGGTTTTTTCGGATGGAACTGACAGCTCTTTTTTTTTGCTGCTGCTGCTGCTGCTCCTCCTCCTCCTCCACTGCTCTTTATGAGGGGTGTGCTCCCCCCACCCCCTCTTTCAAAAGAAAGGAAGGCTCAGTGGCTTCCTCTGGCTAAGAGAGAGCTTTGGAGAATGACTGTCTCCCATGAAAGGAAACTCCTCCTTCCTCCTTTATCCTCTGCAGCACCCACAGCAACGAGTAAACATTGGGCTGCCTGACATGTTTTTTCTGCTTATTGCCTGGTGTGGTATGGGCTAGCTGTATCCTCCATCCACTTCTTTGAAGTTTTGGGGTTAACATTTAGTGGTTTCAGGCTGAGAGCTGCCACACCCACACCCAAACCCACCCACTCCTATTTGGTTTTTTGGCTGCTTCTGCGGTCTTTACCGTGACTGTTTCCGTTACAGGGGTTGTCTCTTCAGTTAGGAGCATTTTGTTTTTCTTTCAGGCAATATATACTCTCTGGTCTCTTGGAAGAGGTGTTTTGGGTTTTTTTACTCTCTTTTCTCCTCACCAAACTACAATAATTACATTGTGACATTTTCATTTGTTATTTTAGCAGGCTGTTATCAGCCTGAGTATTTGAGTTCATTTTGAGTCTACACTTGCTGAGTTTGCAATTATTTTTACACTTGCTTATTTTGAAATTAGTTTTTATCCTATATTTTGTTGCCCAGTTTTCTCTTTGCCTCAGTCCCTTCTTAGTACACTTAGAAAATTTGACAGTGAATGGTGGAATCTTATGGCTTTTTCCTTTGCAACCCCCCCAAAAAAACATCAAGAAATCTTTCCTGATTGTCGGAGGTGCAGGAAAACAAGGAGCAAAATTTCCCTATTGGAGCTATCCTGTTGCTCCTTCCTCACCCACCTCATCCAGGAAAGGGGAATAGGGAAAAGAAAGGAACAACAGATTGTCCCAATCCCATTACTCCTTCCTTCCTCCCATCAAGGAAGCTTTCCTGGTTGTCTGGGGTGGGAGAAAGGAAGAGGCACCACAATCACCCTGTTAGAGAAATCCCTTTGTTAGTTCCTTCCCCGCACCCTAATAAAGAAATATTTCTGTCTTTCTGGGTGTGCAGGAAATGAGGGACAGCGGAATAGGTCCATTCACTGTTTGTGAGCACTTGCTTTGTCCCAGGAGGGGGCTTTTTCCATATGTGTTTTCCACTTATTACGCCACGTGTTTTGCACTCACAAGTGTGCCACAGAAGAATAGATTTCTGCTGAGAAAGATGGAGAAATGCATTCCTTTGCTTTGTGTGCATGTGTGCGAGAGAGATGTATTTATGGATGGTAAGCGCTTGTGTGGGAGAGGAAGTGGAGCAGCCACCTCGCAAATGTCCTTGGACAACGACAGCATCAATGTTTGTGGAGAAGAATCAATAGTGTGTTTTCCATCATTTAGGACCAGCCAGCAGAGCATGAGACTCTTAATCTCAGGGTCATGAGTTTGAGTCCCACATTGGACAAAAGTCCTGCATTGCAGGGAGTTAGACTAGATGACCCTCATGGTTCCTTCCAACTCTGTGGCACACACTCTGTGATTCCATAAGTACATGCCTTGGTGTGGCAACCATTTTGTCAGTAAGAACTACCGTATTTTTCGCTCCACAAGACACACTTTTTTCCTCTTAAAAATCTAAGGGGAAATGTCTGTGCGTCTTAGGGAGCGAATGTGTGGTCCCTGGGGCTGGGGGGGGGGAACCAGGGCTCCCCCCGCCAGCCCCACAAGCTCTGGGAGCAGCGGGAAGGCTCTGCGCATCCTGTCCGCTGCACCCTGAGCTGCTCTTTGGGGCTGGGGGGGGGGGAACCCGGGCTTCCCCCTCCAGCCCTGACAAGCTCCTGAGCAGCTCTGGGGTAGCCAGTGAAGCCTCCGCAGGGCAGCGGGATGAAGGCTGCCTTGCGGAGGCTTTGCACAGCTAAGGCAGAAGCTAAAATAGCTAGAGAGAATGCTGCGTTGCGCCTCCGCAGGGCAGCGGGGAGCCTTCATCCCACTACCCTGTGGAGGCTTCGCATGGCTATCCCTGGCTTTTTGCGAAAGCCAGGGATAGCTGCACTCCCTTTAAAGAGCGTGCGGCTCTTGCAGGAGGTGGAGGAAGGGACAGAGCGAGGGTCTCTCACTTCCTCCACCTTCCGCAAAAGCCCCCAAGAACTGTGCTCCCTTTAAAGAACCGTGCACAGTATTATTTAATGTCAGTGATGGGCTGCCCTTCTGCCTCATGGGGGAAAAGCCCCCAAGAGCCACACACACACTCCACGCGGCTCGTGAAAGGACGTGCTGAGCAGAGCCTGGGGTGCATACAGGCTCTGCTCAGTGCTCCCTTTAAATAATATTTTTTTTCTTGAACCCCCCCCCCAAAGTAGGTGCGCCTTATGGAGCGAAAAATATGGTACTTGGTTCCTCATTCAGAAATTGAGACAAGTCAGCCAGGGATTCTTTGCCTCTGTCTTTCTCTTCAGTGTTCTCTTTTCTCGTCTCCATCCCCTTCCCCAAACTTGTCCATACAAAACCATTAATGTTATAAATGTGAGACAATCTTGGGGTACAGACTGCCAGAAGTTTATACTTGATTATTTACCAAATAAGGTTGAGAAGCTCTGGAAGACGTCAAGTAAGAGGTCCTTGAAAAGGACTAGATTAGAAGTTACAAACTCAAGTTTAAGTGTGTAAAGCGGGAAGATGGGGATTGGGCCCATTTGTTGAAGTGTTGTTCACACCATTGCATTTCTGTGTTTAATAGCATTAACCTGCTGGCATGTACACAGTGTATTCCAGTCAAAATGAGTTGTGCCTGCTTATAGCCATCATACCAGCAGCCTCCAGATGCTGATAAAATTAAATGTTTTGGCTTGTGTCAGTGGCAGGTGACTTTCTGGATCATAGATCATTAAGCACTAAAGAAAACCTTCTGGTTTGCTTGGATCCCTTTAATGGCTGCGTTGCCACAACAGTTTTTACTAAATATTTAAAGGAACGCCTAAATTATGCAGATTAGATTCCTTTGGTATCCTGCAGCCCCTCCATATTAATTATTCATTATGTGGTAACTAGGCATCCTCACTCAAGCATGATTAGTTCAGACAGCCTGAAGCGTTTAACGCTGGCTGAAGAACTGAAACGCCTGTTCCTGGTTTCCAAACAAAAACCTGCAGCAGAACTGAGCGAAACACAAGCCTTTTCTTTTTCTCAACACTTGATCAGTAACACAAATTCAAATTATTTGCAGTATCTCATATATTGGTAGCATGGGGCACTTTGCTTACATGACACCCAGGAGCTTCTGTGAATCTCACATGGGGAATAACTAACATTACAAGCCAATTCAATTACTTACCACAGTCTTGGCTGCATTGTGTAAGGGTTGTTCTTGTTTCCCTGCCTTTGTCTGTTCCCTGCCAAGTAAAAGCATGAGTAGGCCTAAAAAGAGTTGGCATATGCTGGGTGGTATTCAACTAAGTTTTACACAGGGCATACCCACCATTTCTCCAATTGAAATAGGGATGTCCTGTTCAACAACAGCAACAATTTTATTATTTATACCCTGCCCATCCGACTAGGTTGCACCAGCCACTCTTGGCGGCTTCCAACATATATAAAAACACAATTAAACATTAAACATTAACAGACCTCCCTATACAAGACTGCCTTCAGATGTCTTCTAAAGGTTGTAATTTACTTACCTCCTTGGTTTGGGGGTCTCCATATCCTCCAACATTTCTCTGATGAAAATAGGGATTTCCTAAGAAAAAGCGGGACATTCCAAGATCAACCTAGAAACCAAGAAAGCTTCTGTAAATTCAGGATTGTCCCTGGAAAATAGGGACACTTGGAGGGTCTGAGAGGGTAGATACACTAAAACCTAGGAACATGACTTTCAATGGGTCTATTCTGAGTGAAATTTAGTTGAATACCACCTTATGTATCTGTACTGAAGGAACAGGGAAATCCAAACTTCCTTTGTGTCATTTTAGTAAATCCTAAATTTAGATTTGGGAATCACTAACATACTTCATATATGAGTGATGGGAGAGAAGGTCTCTGAAAAGCTTAGTATCAGTAATTTGAAAAATCTTGAGAACAAATTGCATAGGGAGTGATCAGAGAAAGAAGCAAACAGTAAGCTTAACTGGTCAAATGCAAGATGTGTTATGTACAGCGCACAATATCTGTCTTGGCTGTTTAGTTTCCCGACTGGTATGTTCAAGATTGTTACCAGTTTCCATAGGAGTTAACAATACTGTGTTAACAGAAACAAATCTGAAAGGAGGTGCTTCATTTATGCTAAATCTGTCCTGGTCTCCTGACAGGGATAGACAAGCTTCTAGAGAGAGGGAAACAGATCTCTGTTTTTAAGGAAGGTGTATGGTATATAAACAATTGCACGCCTTTAGTGGGCAAGTTGGCAGTGTCAGAAATGAGAAATGGTGGAAACTTATGTTCTAGGCTAGATTTGGCTGTGTTTGTTTGTTTTAAGTTATCTCTACCCTTTATAGTAAAGATGTTCACTTGTTTCAAAGAAACTACCCAGATAGAGGATCCTCGAGTGCAATGGCGGCGGGAGCAGGAGCACATGCTGAAGGACTACCTTGTACTGGCACAAGAAGCACTGACTGCTCAGAAGGAGATCTACCAGGTCAAGCAACAAAGGCTTGAACTAGCACAGCAAGAATACCAACAACTTCATGATGTCTGGGAGCACAAGCTGGGGTCTCAGACTAGTTGTGAGTTCTTGGTTAGATTTTTGTTCTTTATCCTAGTTCTGCTAGTATGTCATGGAGCTTGGCATCTACAGTGGTACCTCGGGTTACAAACACCTCGGGTTACAGACTCTGCTAACCAGAAGTAGTACCTCAGGTTAAGAACTTTGCCCCAGGATGAGAACAGAAATTGTGTGGCGGCAGTGGGAGGCCCCATTAGCTAAAGTGGTGCCTCAGGTTAAGAACAGTTTCAGGATAACAACGGACCTCTGGAACGAATTAAGTTCTTAACCCGAGGTGCCACTGTAATTCTGTCTTACAACCTCCTGTCCCTTACACCATAGGATCAATCTGTTGAAAACAAACCTATCTCCTTTAAGCTATACACTAAAAACATTTCACGATCATTGGTGCCTGTAGCCTTTTAAATTTTTTGCATAGCTGAGCTATGTTTTGGAATTTTCCGTCTTGCCTTTTGAAGGTTAAGATTTGGAACTGTCTGAAGATATGGGCTACAATCCACAATAACTATCCATGAGAAAAAGAACTTCATAAAAACCTGGAGGTTTTCCTTGCAGCAGCTCCCACTGCCAAGAATTGAGCTGCTGTTCTGTTTTTAAAAGTGACTTTTGAAAGTGGTGGATAGTGCAGACAAATTTCGAAAGAAGAATCAGTTGTGCATTATTTCTCTTATTCAAGCACAAATAACATTAGGTAATACGCATAAACTACCACACATAGTGTCTACATGCATGTATATATAAAAATGCTACTCATGTCATTGCTGTTCCAGATAAATACTATATGACATTAATGTATACAAATAAGTTTGATTAGTAGAATCTTTCACAGTGACTTTTGTCAGTAGGAAAGGTTTTACTTTAAATGCTGAAATTCTAAAAACAGAAAACACCTTTAAAATGGAAAGTTGGGATTTGGAAGAGCAAGCTGTTACTTCTTGAATCTTACATTTTGAGACAAGCTTTCAATTGAAATCACTGCAGATTCCCTTGTTTCCATTTTCTAATACTTTTTGTCCCTCTAGCCCTTCCTTTTCCGGAAACTGCTAGATAGCCAACCCAAAATTTTGTGTTTACAGCCTATTATTATTATTATTATTATTATTATTATTATCTCAGATGCTTACAAGGGAAATATTGTGATTTGTTCGTATACTTTTCTGTTCCTTCTTTGGTGTGCTTTTAATATTTGTTTTGTTTGTTTGTTTCCTTTTATTGTAGTAGTTTCCAGTTCCTCATCTAGCTCAAAATATGATCCAGAAATTCTTAAAGCGGAAATTGCTACCACAAAATCTAGGGTAAGAGGGGAAAGTGGTGCTTTTAATTCTTTGTAATATAACAACCTGAAATTTCCAATGCTCCAAAGCAGGGGTCCTCAAACTTTTTAAACGGGGGGCCAGTTCCCTCTCCCTCAGACACTGTTGGGGGCCTGACTATAGTTTTTTTAAAAATATGAACAAATTCCTATGCACACTGCATATTTTTTATTTGTGGAAAAAACAATACAATATTTAAAATGAAGAACGATTTTAATCAACACAATCAATGGGAAGTATGGGCCTGCTTTTGGCTAATGAGATGGTCAATATCGCTAATGCACATCCCTACCACCCAGCCTACAGATGGCTCTCCCTCATTCCCATGGCCCAGTCTACATGAAGGCCTTCCATGCCCCCATCCCCACAACCCAGCCTATACATACGTCTCCCTAACCCCCTTCCCCACAACCCAGCCTATGCTTGTGCTTCCCTAACCCAGAACCCAACGACCCAGCCTGCACCAGTGTCTCCTTTAGCCCCATCCTCATGACCCAACTTGCCGCGTGTCTCCCTAACCCCCTATCCACATACCCCTCAGCTTGCACACCTGTTCTCCAACCCCAAATCCCCATGCGCCAGCCTGCCTGCGTCTCCCTACTCCCAATCCCCACAGCCTGCCTGCGTGTCACCCATCCCCACGACTCACTGCGGCCTTTTGCAAAAGTAGCCTCTCCTTGTGCACTTTCTTGGGACAACCACGGCCCCTGACCTGCACCGACCTGAAGGGCAGTGGGAGCCGAGGAGCACGCACCACAGGGTCAGCAATCCCTGATTGGGAGATCAAAGTTACCCAGAAGAATGCGGCTGGCGAGTGATCCTGCGCACGCTTCGCCAACTAGGCCGCCGCAGTCGCGCGGCCCCTTCCGCAGCTGTGCCCGCCAAGCCCGCTCACCAGCAAGGTCCCGGGTGTCTGTCTGCCAAGCCCGCTCACCACAAGGTCCCGAGTCTCCCGCGTGGCTCCTGCTCACCTTCCTCGGGCAAGCCACGCGCCCCTGCGAGCATGTTTCAGACTGACTGGGAGAGAGGAAGGGACCTGGAGAGACAGGAAGGGCAGCTCTTCCTCTGGGAGGAAGGGGAGGGGGATGCACGACGGAAAGCGAACCAAACCTGCAGCTGAGGCCAGCGAGCTTCCCTCCTGGTGTCCGTCCTCCAGCAATTCTGGGCATTTTACTCTCACAACCCCGGTGGGCCGGATTCAGGACCCTGGCGGGCTGAATGCAGCCCGTGGACTGTAGTTTGAGGAACCCTGATCCAAAGCATGGCTTAGTGAGAATGTGCTGGTGGTTGTGCTACTTACTGTGCAGGGCTAAGCCATGGTTTGGTGACATATGAAGCAGGCCAATGCACAGTGCCCATTACAAAATAACAACAACAACATTTTTATTAATTACATATATCACATACATGCATCCAAGAGAAGAGTCAGCAAAATAGAAACAAAATTGAACCAAATCAAAACAAGAAATGATTGAAAGGAAGGCAAAGTGCAAAACAAAGACCTTTGCTTCATGACCATAATCCTACAATTTAGTTTTCCTCAATTTATAATTGCATTTACAAAAACATTAATAACTGTTTTCTTCCAACCTTAAAAGATGGTAAAACCATAACAATTGATAGTAGAGAGATTGTTCCATATACGCTATCTATTCATTTAACGTCTTCCAAAGGTTTGCAGCACTTACTTGGTTTACCTCACTTGGTATTAAATTAAACTCATTTTCTGTGAAAGACGAGAAATGTTTTAGGGGTTTTAAAGTAAAGTTCTGAATAAAGTAGTGGAAAATATTTGTTAAAGTAACAAAATACTTTGCTCTGTTCCCATTTCAACAGGTTAATAAACTGAAGAGAGAAGTTGCCCACATGAGACAGGAACTACAGTATAAGGAAATTGGTTTCCAAACGTTGAAGAAGTAAGTTAATTATCTTCACCTGCTACCATTTTTAATATCTAGTTATATCTAGTTGGGTAATGTAATGATTTGACTCCGCCTGAACCTGGGCTTGTGATTTTTGCTCTCTCCAGACTCCCCACGAGTTTGTAACCAAGATTTGTCCTATAGTTTGCCGTTCATCATTTAATTTGATACTTCCCCTTTTCTTCCTTTATGAAAACAGACGTAAGTTAACTTCCCCAGGGAAGTTCCTCTGGAACCTTCATTACACACCTTTAGGCTCCAGGCAAAAATGTTCCTTTTTAACTAGGCCTTTGGTTGATCTTATTGACATCCAACACCCTTTTAGAATGTGGCTTTTGTGGGGGGGGGTGTTATTGCTTTTGGTTTGATTTTACATGTTGTGGTCTTGTTGTGAACCACCCTGAGACAGACCTCCAGGTATAGGGCTGTGTATAAGTTGAAAGTTGAATGAATAAATAATTAATAAACAGAGCGGTTTACAAATATCAGTAATAACACAGCCGCTGCCATTTCTGAAATCTTAAATTAATTTTTTTCATTAAGTTGGAGACAGATAATAAATCCCATTGGTGTGGACTTTGAGCAGGGTACAGCACCAGTAGCTAAAAAATCACTCTTTTGACCCCCACCCCTTGAGACAAGATTCATAAAGCAAAGTCCCTTGACTTTAGAGCTAACTAGTCTTGTTTTTCCTGTTAATAACTGTTTCTCTTCTATTTTTTACATCATCTTGAAGAATTGATATGAAAATGGCTGATACCCAAGGTGGATATAAACTTGATGAGGCACAAGCTATCTTAAGTGAAATGAAAGCTATTAAGAAGGCCATCACTTCAGGAGAGAAAGAAAAACAAGATCTCATTATGGTATGAAATGGACTGGGTGAACTCCTCTGCTAAGCAGATCTCAAACTACCATTACAGCAATTCTGTTTCCATAACTACAAAAACAGAAATACTTGTATGGAACTGACACATCAACTTATATTATCAGTACAAGATCATTGTTTAAAAATCCAGGCAATCTCTTTACACTAGACTTTCTGTCTCTCCTACCCCCACCTCTGTAACTATGATTTAATGCATGGGTAGGCAAACTAAGGCCCGGGGGCCAGATCCCGCCCAATCGCCTTCTAAATCCGGCCCGCGGACGGTCCAGGAATCAGCGTATTTTTACATGAATAGAATGTGTGCTTTTATTTAAAATGCATCTCTGGTTTATTTGTGAGGCATAGGAATTCGTTCATCATCATTATTTTTTGAAAATAGAGTCCAGCCCCCCACAAGGTCTGAGGGACAGTGAGCTGGCCCCCTGCTGAAAAAGTTTGCTGACCCCTGATTTAATGTGATGTGTAACTGGGCCTATGCCTTTTCACATTATCCTGATTTACACATAATCCCAATCATTGTTTATTAATATATGATTTATTAAACATTGAGTTAGCATTACATGTGAACCCAGTTCAATAGCTTACTTGTGCTTTATTAACTATATTCAAAATGTTGCTCATTCAACAAGATTTGTAGTTAGTCTATAAACCTTAGAGAACCTTAACTATTGCTTTGTGTTGTGTGTGAATCCAAACCTCCTCCTTAACCATGGTTAAGGAGCTATCATCACCCAAAAGGTAAAGAACCATGAGTGAAGAGCGCCAAAAATTTCAAACTGTTGTCAAGGTTCAGCAACTTTTGCTGGTGCTTTTAGCTATTCTGTGACATAATAAACCAGGTGGTCTTCTTAATGAACACTTCAGTTCATTAATAGTTAATGTTAACCATGGTTTAGATAGAGCTATTGGTGAACCAGACCATCAGTTGAAGGGACTGATATCCCCCTCACAATGTCAATTCAGTCTTAAATTTCTCCTTCAAAGCACCAGGGCAGCAGTGAGGCAATAATAAGATGACTTTGATTTTTTCTTGTTCCAGAACCTTGCCAGGTTAACAGCTAATTTTGTGACAGACAGAGGATCACATTCGGACTTGTGGGCCAGCAATATATCCTTGGAAGACTCCAGTTTCCCATTGTCTAAGCAGTATCTCGATGCTGGTTCCCAAACTGACGTATCTGGAAATGTATGTAAAATCTAAAATACTGTGTGAGCTTCCCTTCGTCTTGTATCCCATCTTAACTATTAAATAATGTTTTGTGGGGACCTAGTGTTTGAACCACTGCTTTGTAAAATTTTATGGAAAAGATTTATAGCATATGTGTTTCTTCTTTGGATGCATATGTTGAGCTTTGGCTCTGACTCATGTCAACATGCTTAATCTACAAAGGGGAAAATGTGTCAACACCCTTTAACTTTACTATTTGCTTCTTTAGTTTATTGTGAACACGAATAATCAACTGGCTGAGAAGGTGAGACTGCGCCTCCAATATGAAGATGCTAAGCGAAAGTAAGTGGACCTTCCCCTACTACTATTGACAATAAGCACTTAAATCAATAGTGCAGACAAACAGCTGTTTTTTAAGAGGACAAGTATGTTTTAAAAGTACACATTTAGAACATAACATGAGGATGAATTTGTTTCTTTACAGACAGACTTCTGTCATATATTTCTCGGAGGACTTCTCCTTTTCATGTGGAACTAATGTGCTTTTGGATCAGAATAAGTGATGATCCTATAAACTTTTATTACAGTTGTTTAAAACTTTTTATATAGTGTTTGGTTGTCAAAGACTGATTACTAGTTTTAACTCTCATTTTGGCAACTTACTGTGAAGGTACAAACCATTGCCACTGTTGATTTTATTCTAGAGTTAGGGAACATCTTGCAGCCAAATTTGAGATATTGCTAGAACCTAAAAACAGTTCTAGATTTCATCAAATGCCCGTTCTGTTCCCACTATGAGAATTGAGCAAACAAGACCTGTAGTACAGTAATAAGCTAAAGACTAAATAAGTCAGTAGGTGTTGTAAGCAACCCGTGGTCAATTTCTCTGAAGCTCCCTCAGACTTACACCAGTGTGCAATCACTTCCTGGTTCGTTTTCTTCTCCCCGGTTGCTATGCATAGCATCTGAGAACAGAGCCCTTTTCTTCCCTCTTTCCTTTGTCTAGAGCAGGCGTTGTCAGCCTGGTCCCTACCACCCACTAGTGGGCGTTTCAGGATTCTAGGTGGGCAGTAGGGGGTTCTACGGCACAAGCTGAATCCTCCTTCCATTGATCACTGGTGGGCGGTAAGGAAATTTTACCATCAAGAAAGATGCATTAGTGGGTGGTAGGTATAAAAAGGTTGACTACCCCGGTCTAGAGAAAGACTCAGAGCCTGTTGAAGGATTGTGTCTCTTTGGAAGAAAGATAATGTAAATGGGGGAATAGTCTGAATTAATGTGCCCAAGTTGTTCCTTTAAATTCTTTGGTGACTTTTGTCCTATTCAGGGGATAGCAAAACATGAATAATAAGGTATTGGATTCCTGTTATTAGATAGTCTCTGTTGCCAGAATAGCCAACTATTTCGGTTCAGTACCAAAGGTATGCCCATGGGTATGTCCTGAAGTCACATGAGGCCCCCACTTGCTGAAGCTAAGCATGTCTGGGTTCGGTCAGTGCTTGGGTAAGTCATCACTCAGAAATCGCACACGTCACCTTGGGTTCAATGATAGAAGAAAGGCAGGGCATGCATCTATATATGAAAATAAACAATAACACAGTGAGGTTGCTCTGCCTGTCATAATGACCATACATATAAAAATGGCATTTAAAACTTTCATTTATTCTTTAGAGAAATATTTATATACCACTTTTTGATCCCTCAAAGTTGTCCCCAAGGGTCTCAAAGTTGGCTTGCGTTATTAAAATTAAACAAAGATATAGAACCACAAAGCATTAAAAAAACCTCAAGCTAACAGGACATGCTTAACACTATTTTAAAATAAGGGACTTTGTTAGGGCATTTTCTTAGTTTTGTTTCCATAAAAAACGTACTCCTGCTTCAGATACCATGTTCCTCTTCAATTAAATCCCAGTTACTTTTAAAATAAATTTCTTATTCATTACTAGAGTATGAATTCAGGTTAAGACTCCTGAGATGTGCATCCATTTTTAAATTTATTTATTTATGGAATGTCATGTTACATCTGTAGTGGATTCAGATAAGGCTTGGTCCCACTGAAATGTTTGGTTAAGCTAAAGCACTATTTGCTTTCCTTTTCTGATGATGTCAGATTCCCATATTTCATTAATTAGAATAAAAATGGTTGAGAACCAATATTGTTCAGCTGCAAGTCACTGGCCTAAATCTAGGAAATCAGACTCTGCCTATCGCTATCTCTGAGCTTCAATTCCCAATCCTTTAAACTGTAGTAACAATGTAATAAGGATAAGAATGAAAATAGCAAGGATTGGCATAATGCAAATGATAAATAACCTTGCATATGAAAGTGTGCAATGCGATTTTTATTTAAGCAAACTTAAGTAAAAGACCGAACTGTTTTCCTTCATTTGTTATGAGCTATAGGAACAAAAATTGATTTGGTGCCTGACATCCTACAATCCCCATTGACAAAATTTCCTGGTAATGCTGATATGAGTGTTACAAGGTATTAATGATTAAGCTAAAATTCCCTATCAGTGAATGCTGAACAGGTGGAATCATGGCTTTCTTTCAAGTGAAAATGCAAAGTGAAAATTAGAGGGAGAGAATGATGCCAGATTTATAAAGATGGCTTGTTTACTTTCATAAGCACTACTATGTAGGATGCATAGAATGCTGTTTTATTTTTGAAGGTGGAAAGTATTCCACCTTAAGAACAAATCTGACCTCTTACCATATCCATGCTGATAGTTGACAGAAGTTATCAAATTACAGTTGAGCAATCCTCTTAGAACACACTCTTTACAAATTCACAGTGGAATTCACAGATTAGGAACTAATGCCAATGCTAATTCATCAGTGGAGCACAATGTTGGGCTTAACCAGGCAGCTGAACATTAAAATGGCTGCAAAGAAGGCTTCAGTGCAGCTTGAATGGATTTCTATTAATTATAGAATTTAAATTAATTAAGCAGCAACTTCCCTGCTATGGGAACAAGCTCAATCACTTCTTCTTTAAAAAAAATAAGTGTCCTGATATAATGGGTTCTGTGCTTTGACACACCATCTTATGTCACTAGATTAGGACACAATTTATATACGATTGGTGAGATCTGATAAATTGTGGTGTTCAGTACTGCTCTAGTTGAATATGCAAGAGAGCCCAACAGGAAGTTTTTTCTGAGATTGCTAGAACATATGTGCCATATGCAAACTTAATTGTTTTCCTTCGTCCTATAGAATAGCAAATTTGAAAATACAGTTGGCTAAATTGGATAGTGAGGCCTGGCCTGGTGTGCTGGATTCTGAACGAGACCGATTAATGTTAATCAATGAGAAGGAGGAACTTCTAAAGGAAATGAGGTTCATTAGCCCTAGGAAGTGGACTCAGGGTGAAGTGGAAAGACTGGAGATGGAAAGAAAACGTCTAGAAGAAGATCTTCAGACTGCAAGAGATACACAAAGCAAAGCTTTAACAGAAAGGTACATTTAACATATTTACTTTGTTTAAATAGTAAAAATTGATTATTTTATTCTGTTCTTGTGGACTAGAAAACTCATTACAGACACTTGCATGTAATAAAACTGTTACAGGTGCTTGCATCTGACTATAATTAATTGCATTTGTTACAATCTTTTGTTTTGTTTGCTTTATCTATACCTATAATAAAAATGTAAGAATATCATCGCACTGCAATTCACTTAGCCACAGGCAGGTGATGTTGCAAACTACAGTGTGTTAACAGCCCTGGGTTTGCTGCTGGACCATTGAAGCAGCTTCAGAGGGCAGTTGCGGATGATGCAGGCAAGCTTCAGAGGATGAGTCATGAAAGGCTGGGGCAACTCCTCAACAGTTGTCCTGCTCTGCTGCTGCTGTTGCCACTGACCAGCTTCTGAAGACACCCTTTAAGCCTTCTTCCATGAGTGGGACCGTTGCTGAGAAGGTGTCCTGGCCTCTCATGACTCTTCCTCCATGAGTTGCCTAGACTCTTCACTGCCGCCTTGCGACTCCTCACAGGAGAAGGTCTAACGAGAATGGAGGCTTCCTCTGTGACTCACCTGCATCAGTTAACTGCCACTTTTGGTCTCCTTTCTGTGGCGTTTTTCTTGTTGGGTTGACTATTCATCTCACTTTGTTGTGAGCTAGAGGTTCCTCACCCCTGGCCTATGCAAACCTTCAGGCAGAACCTGAGTGCAGGACTTGAGTGCTGGTTCTCAACAACTGGTATTCAAAGGCCTCTGGCAGTGGAAGTACTACCATAATGGCTAGTATCCAGTGATAGCCTTCTCTTCCATGAGTTTGTCTTAACCTCCTTTTTAGAGTTGCCTAAGTTGGTGGCCAATACAGTATCATTTGACAGCAAATTCCACAGTTTAATTATGCGTGGTGTGAATAAGTTCTATTTGTCTGTCCCAGGTTTTCTTGTATTTGACTTCTTCGTATGATCCCAAGTTCTAATATTACAAGAGAGTGAGAATACTAAAACCTGGGGTTTACCAGCCAAAATCTTGGTTCTGGTCTCCAGTCACTTGACATAAGTGACATTCTTCCTGACATTTGTTTCAACCTTGGAATGAACAGGCATGAGATGGCAAAAAGTGTCATCTCATGGTGTGAATCTATATAAAGTTGATGTGTTCAGCTGCTGCATTCAACATCAGTATCCCCAACAAACACGGAAATTGATATGGAAATGGGGCTTTCTTGTGCTGTCTTACTTGGATATTTAGGCAGAAGCAAGGCTCACATCTCCAAAGAAACATTAGAATTGTAGCTATATTTAAACTCAAATGTTTCTTTTAAATGTTATCCCCATAGGAACTAAAGTTTTGGGAGGGATGCAGTTTGACAATAACACTATCAAGCACGTAAAAGCTGCCGCTTTTCACACTCTGTCTCCTGTAATTCATTTGGTTAGTAAAAGAATTATATTTGGTGACTGGATCTTGTGAGACTGCATCACCATTTCAGCTGTAGATTAAGCCCCATGAGAAGGTGCAGTAGTAACAGGGTGAAAAGCCTCTCTGTAATTGCCATTCTTTAGACTTGGTGTGTGGGTGGATAGTACTTTGAGTCTGCAGTGATGTTTCTGACAGTCAGGCTTTTCTCGCTAAAAATGACTTGAACATGCTGTCCTTTATCTTATTTTATTTTTTTGTGCATGATTTTATAGGCTTCTTTTTGTGCATAACTAACAGCCATCCCACACAAGTGAACTAAAAACATGTTTGTGGGGTTTAAAACCTCCTGACATCTGAAAAATTCCAGAATCCTAAGTGCATGTGATATTTATTCATCTCCTGCTGCCCTCCAGCTATTCGAATGCTGTCTAGATGAGAAAGAGGGACACACACAACTCTTTTTCTAAAAATACCACTTGATGCTTATTGAGGTGGTGCTGCTTAGTTACAGACGGCCATTTTCTCAAACATTCTGCTACATGCATCTTGCACTGGGACTATTTAATACATTTGGGTGAGGTGTGTACTGTGCTCCATGTTTTACTCCCCTTAATTTTTAAAATTAATATTTTTCCTATTATTCTTCCTTCCAATGTACCTATTCTTATAGGGCAGCTGCTGAATTGATTGATGGCTGAAGGTTGGGGAACTTTGTTCCCACTCAGGCTGCTTTAATAGATAGCGTTCAAAAAGAACATGAGCAATCTCTGATTGAATCTATCCTGAATAGTTCTACAGATCTCATGGCCTTTTTAAAAGTCAAACTTTTAAAAAAATAATTTCCAACAACTGTTCTTACATTAGTAGAATGTTGTGTGGGTGGTACAGCATCACAGTTACCTCCCAAAATTGAAGAGACCACTAAAGGCATTGAGTGGATTCTGAATTATCTTCTAGGGACCAACAAACTCCTATAGCAGGCTCATCCTGCTTAATGGTTTTATTTACAATTAAGCAGTATCCAGAAATTAAGGTTTTCTAGCAAGCTTCATGAGGGACGTGGGTGGCGCTGTGGGTTAAACCACAGAGCCTAGGACTTGCTGATCAGAAGGTCATGGTTTGAATCCCTATGATGGGGTGAGCTCCCGTTGCTCGGTCCCTGCTCCTGCCAACCTAGCAGTTCAAAAGCACGTCAAAGTGCAAGTAGATAAATAGATACCGCTCTGGCGGGAAGGTAAACGGCATTTCCGTGCGCTGCTCTGGTTCACCAGAAGCGGCTTAGTCATGCTGGCCACATGACCCCGAAGCTATACGCCGGCTCCCTCGGCCAATAAAGCGAGATGAGCGCCGCAACCCCAGAGTCGGTCACGACTGGACCCAATGGTCAGGGGTCCCCTTTACCTTAGCAAGCTTCATGCTTCCTTTCACGGGAGGGGAAGGCTGTTCCAAGGTATTTGTGTGGTGATAGACTTTCCTCTGGTTCCACATCAACAATAGAAACTGTCATAGAAGCAATAGGGTAGTTTCTTCTAGATACTATAGAGCTACACTGTACGACCAGTCTCTGCTGCAACTCTTTAGTGGGATTTATTCCTATCCCAACAGTGCCTTGCAGTAGCCCCTTGTTGTGGAGGGAACTGTGAGGGCGAAGAAGGCTAGAGTCCTAAAAAACCATGTGGTGCCTCCAGCCTTACAGTCCCCTTGTTTCTTGAAAAGAGGTAGGAGAAAGAACCAACTAATGGGCAGCTGGATACAGTAGAATATAAAGTAGAATGTGTTTAAAATAGGTGGATGGGAAAGGGAAGGAACTCAGATAGGTGTAAAATTTTAGTCAGTGTGTAAGAAACATGTTAAGCTCCTGCTTTCTGTTCTCGGTCTTCTCTCAGTGGGGAAGGGTCATGGCTCATTGATGAACACCTATGCTTTGCATGCAAGAGGTCCAGGGTTAATCCTGAGCCATCTGCAGGTAGGGCAGTGAATGTCCCCTGACTGAAACCTTGGATGGCTGCTGCCAGTCAATGCAGACAGTGTTGGAATTCCTGCTCCATGATTGCAGTCATGGGATTTTTGTCTAGCACATGATGGTGTATGTTTTGACTCCACAGAGTGGGAAGTGACGGAGACAGGATGTTTGTGTTGCTGTGTTTCATGAAGTGGGGCTATTGCCCTTTGTTTTTTCTCTTTGCTGTCTGATGCTAGAGAGAGAGGGAGTCATGTTGCAGTGCTCCGTGTGTGTTTATATGTAAATAAAGTAGATTAGCCAAAATGCTGAGTTGCTGAGGTCTGTTACACAAACTGCGAAGACTCCACAGACCCCTAAGTGTGCCGATGTCTGTTGGCATCGGTCGCTGTGATGTTCGGGCAGAAGAAAGCTTTTGAAGCTCCAGAACGATCGACCAGGAGGGAGGGAACATGCCAGTCGGGCATGTGTCTCTCCCAGGGTCCTACTTGAGAGTAGGACGAGCTCCTGACAACCAGTACTGTACTGAGCTAGCTGGACCAATGTCTGACTCAATATAAAGTGTTCCAGGTTGCTTCTCCCTTCATCTTGATAATATCCTGAGTCTCTCACTTCTTTGTTCTCTCTTCAGTATTTCCACTCTTGTAAGAATTTGTTCCACCTCTGACTTAATCTCCTCAACCTACATCATTATGGCAGCTCCTAACAGCCAAAAAAGGGATGTTCTAGTGGTGGGGTATATTATAAAGAGTTTCAGATGCACTTGTGGTCCTGCGCTGCTAGTAGTTTGGCTGTTTTCCCATGTGAACTACCGGTAAATGTATGCCCCTTGAATCCTCTAAAAGTTGTGGGGTGTTCTGAGGAACAGTCTTGTCATTGTGAAACAAGTGCTTGTCATTGTGGGGTGCTTGCTATTGTGAAAAAAGACCTTAGGTCTGGGTTCCTTTAATGTTTTTAGTATGAACAGGTCCTTGTAAGAATTGAGTGTGCAACAGCAAGGTTCTACATTTTTACACTCACTTAATGCTGGAGCATTCTCTGCTCCCCACCCTCGCCTCTGGCAAGCTCAAATCTCAAGGTGACCCTTGTTCTCCTTTTTGTCATATAATAGAGATAAATACAACGTGGCTTTAATGTACCTTAGATGTGACAGGTTTTAACGTTCATTCACAATTGAAAAAACTTATTTTTTCTTAGATTTTTGAAATTGTCTCACCTATTCTCTCACCTCCAAGAAATATTATTAAGTGTTCTCTTTAAAACAACTCTTGTATTCAGCCTGTTCACATAAGGAAGTAAGAGACAATCCTCCTGAAACACCTTACATATTTTTGGGTCCCTGCCAGGAAACACTAATCTTGCTTATGTAACAGATCTTTTTTTTTCTTCCTGAATAGTTTGCATACCTTTTGCAAAGACGAATAATGTAGAGAAGGTCAGGTGCCTTCTGTACACAAAACAAACATAGCTGGTGATACTTTTTATTTTTCCAAACTGCCTTAAAGTTCTCTACAACCAACAAATCTTAAACTGCACCTGAAAGTGTGAAGCCAGAAGTGCAAGATGCGTCCGAAGTGCAAGATGCCGAAGAATTGTGAATTTCAGAAATTAAAAATAGTAATAAAGGAATAGTTATATAGACAGGAAGTTTCTTTGGGTGACAAACATTATTCCTATTCTGATCTATTTGACGCAGTGGCGTAGTGTGGGGGGTGCAGGGGGGGCCGGCTGCACCGGGCACAACATCTGGGGGGGGGGGGATGCGCTCGCACTCGCAGCTCTCTGCCCCTACCTGGCTCCACGGGTTAGGGGGCGCAAATTACTTGCCTTGCCCCGGGTGCTGACAACCCACACTACGCCACTGATTTGACGTAACATTTATTGAGTTACACTATAATTGCTTTTAAAATGTTATGTAGCAAGAAGCTTTTGATGTGAAGTTGAATGTGAATATTAAGAACAAAATGCTGGTTTAACAAAATGCTGCTATAGACAGGGCTTTGGAGATGACACCCTGCCCATCTTCAGGGCATTGCATTGGAAGGGCTTACTATGGCCCCTTAATAGGATAATGCTTTGAGTTGCATTTTAAGCTGTTTTTTTCCTGTTTGCAGATTGAAATTAAATAGTAAAAGAAACCAGTTGGTCCGAGAACTAGAGGAAACAACGCGATTAATGGCAATGTTGCACATCCAGCTGAAAAAGTAAGTTTTCCACAGCCTTTTTACACATACTTCACATGAGTATTGGCTGTATACTCCTACAATTCTGTCTTATGGGAAACATATTTCTAAAACGGACTTGCTGCCAATCATAAAACAACACCACTTCTTTGTACCATCTGCTGCTGTGTTAACTTTGGGATTGAAATAGTGTTGCAAAATGGTGTTTTCAAACATTGTTCTTTGCTTGAAATACAAGTAATAACATAAAGAAGAGTCCTAATGAATTGGTTATAGTGATTCACCTAGCTCAGTGTCCTTTTCCCATCAGTGGCCCACTGCTGGGCTTGGGAATCTCACAAGCAGGGCATGAATGAAACAGACCTCTTATTTTTTTAAACCCTTAGCAACTGGTATTCAGCGGCATATAGACTTTTAACATAGGCGTTCCATTTACCCATCATTACTAATAGTCATTGATAGTTCCGTTAATCTGTCTGACCCTCTTTAAAGCTATTGAAAGTAGTGATCCCTATACCCTGAACTGTCAGTTCCATAGATTATTTGTGTATTGTGTGGAAAAATCCTTTATCTGTTTGATCTTCCTTAAGTGACCTTGCACTGCAGTATTAGGAAAAGGAGAAAAAACATCAACCGGTTTCCCCATTGTCTTGAACCCACCCAAAATTATAAAGCCCTGAACATTAGCATGAGCAGATGCTTTTTGCTTTGGTGCAGAAAAGCTGCATTTGGTTTGCAATATATGTCTCAACCCCATGACAACCCAGTAACTACTATAAGGAGATGCAACTGGAGATGCAAGGAGCTGATGTGTGGCTGTGGGGCACAATACATCAACATGTCTCCTCCTGTAGAATTTAGATACCAACACAATATCTTATTGCATGCACCTAGCAGGTACTGTTATACAAAATGCATCTGTATTTATTTCATTTACTTCAAATATTTCTGTCTTGCTTTTTGATTGCATTTAGGCTGTTTTTTAAAAAATAGGGAGCAGGTGATAATTGCTTTTAAATATTTTTTTCCTTGTCTTAAATATTATTCAAACAAAATGAAGCATCAAAACACACACACACACACACACACAGCGTTTGGGTTATCATATATATTCATTGGAACAAGATGGGTTTTTGCATAACAATGGAAGGTCATCAAGAAGTGGGAATCTGATGGATTTCCCGGTACACAAAGTTCCGGAGTCTGTTTAATTAAGACTTAAGAGTTTGTTGTCTCTTCACTCAATTTATGTCCTGCTCAAGGTAATGTCTCTCCTTATCCTGCACAACAACCCCATTAGTGGCTTAGACTTACAAACTGTGGCTGGGTGGGAATTTGAACCTAGGTCTCCCTGCTACTAGTTAGGACACTCCAGCTGCTATACCACACTCTTCGTTGCACCTTTCATCTCAGATATATTGCTCTCTCTTTTTTTGCAGCCTATCGTCTAGCATGCTTTCCCTGTCTTCTGGCAGCAGTCCCGGCTCTCTTGCATCCAGTAGGGGATCTCTGGTCACCTCAAGCCAGGATTCTTCAACCTCAGCCAGCTTTACTGATCTGTACAATGAACAGTTTGAGCAGCTGGACTCTGACTACCAGAGCAAAATGGACATGTTGCTTCTGGAGAAAGCCACTGGTTTTCGGCCTTCAGGCTGCATCACTACTATCCATGAGAATGAGGTGGTGAAAACTCAGAAAACTGACGTTGCTAACCGTTTTCAGGCCCTGAGATCCTTATCTGGGACACCAAAATCATTGACTTCTTTGTCTCCAAGGTCATCTCTCTCTTCTCCCTCTCCACCTTGTTCACCACTAGTGATGGACCCATTCTTCACAGGCGATACCTTCACGGGTCAAATGGATTTTGAAGATACTGAAATAAACAGTGGTCTTTCTGAACTTAGTCTAAACACTGCAAGTGGCAGGAAGTACAGAGTGGAAGAATCTAAGACTGGTGTCAAACATCTAGACCAAGGTAGAGTGACTGTTGCCCACCTCCTCACATTCAACCAAATTATTTTCCCCCTTAAAAAACTGATTTTATTTAACAATACTTTTAAAATAAAACAACCTATAAAGCAAGGAACAAATGTAAAAATAAAAATATGATATAAATAGATTTGCTAACCATCATAGGTGGAGACATTAGTGGAGGTGAAATTTTGTTATTAATGTGTGTCCAGAAAGAAGATACATTTAATGCATTTGGTATCCATAAGCAAGTGTGTATTCATTCAGCAGATCTCCCTCCCTCCCCCTCCGTCCCCCGCTCACACACAAATAGCTCTGTGACTGAAACTACAATATGTTCTTGAAAGTGGGAGAGGAGTTGGTCAAACATAAAAGCAACACCCTAGATGCAAACAGGCTGCTTCTGGCACAACTGTTTCTAATTGAAAGAGAAATAGTTGACACTGCAACTTAGTTATTTCTTTCTTTTATGGAAATGTTTTATATACTGCTTTCCATTTAGCACAACAAAATGGTACACAGTTTATGAGTGCAAAGGATTCTAAAATCTTAATCAAGCAGCATCATCAAATCTGTATGTAGACTCCACACTCTAGGTGGATTCAGACAACCATCCTGTTGTCAGTGACTCTGTTTAAAGTAGCGTGGCATTAGGATTGCTGCTTATATAACAACAACTATTATTATTATTATTATTATTATACCCCACCCATCTGGCTGGGTTTCTCCAGCCACTCTGGGTGGCTCACAGCACATATCAGAACATACTAAAATATCAAACATTAAAAACTTCTCGATACAGGTCTGCTTTCAGATGTCTTCTAAAAGTCAGTTGTTTATTTCCTTGACATCTGAAGGGAGGGTGTTTCACAGGAAGGGAGGGTGCCACAACCAAGAAGGCCCTCTGCCTGGTTCCCTGTAAACTTGCTTCTCGCAGTGAAGGAACCAGCAGAAGTCCAGTGTCTGGGCTGAATGAAGGGGGTGAAGACTCTCCTTCAGGTATACTGGGCCGAGGCCGTTTAGGGCTTTAAAGGTCAGCGCCAACACATTGAATTGTGCTCAGAAATGCACTGGGAGCCAATGAAGATCCTTTAGGACCAATATTATATGGTCCCGGTAGCCACTCCTAGTCACCAGTCTAGCCGCCACATTCTGGATTAGTTGTAGTTTCTGGGTCACCTTCAAAGGTAGCCCCATGTAGTCCAAGTAGGAGATTACCAGAGCATGCACCACTCTGGCGAGTCAGTCTGCTGGCAGGTAGGGTCTTAGCTGGCATACCAGGTAGAGTTGATAGACAGCTGCCCTGGACATAAGAATCGACCTGAGCCTCCATGGACAGCTTTGAGTCCAAAATGACTCACAAAATGGTGTCAAAGAGTCCACAACAAGATGGCCACAGAGCTTTTATTTTGTGAGCTTGCTGAAGGACTGGCATGTTGGAACTCTTTAGGTATTGCACAGTCCACCTACCCTATAGACTTACTTGCTAATCTGTGAAAAAGAACCAAGTAGAATTTCAGTTAGTATCTCTAAGGTTTTGTTGTGTTAAGTAAGCATCATATTAATGGGTCACATAACCCTGATCAAGGAAAGATACTGGAATGGTGTTTGCCTTTAACATCATGCCCTGAGCTTTTCCCTTCTCTTTTGAGCAATGGCCACGTTTGTAGTATGAAATGGTTATTATTCCCATTAGATCTTGCTAGTAATTAGTCTTAACCTTTCTTGGCTCCTTGAGAATGGTTGCGGCTGTTAAAGTGAAAGCTATAAGGCGCTAAGCAGATTAAGTGATTTGGGGTTGTTATTCAGTCAGCAGACATAATAATCACCACAGGTAGTTTATTTCAGGGCAGTAATGAGGAAAGCATCCACTCCCTGGGTTCTGCTCACACAGCTTAGAGTAGCGCAAAAGCTGCATGATTGAGTTACAGCCTGGCCTCCTGGGATCATGTGTCCTCACATGTTCTTGTAAGTAGAACTAAATAGCATATTCCCCAAATCTCCAGCACCCCTTCTTTAGTGTTTTTTTCCAAAGCTTTTTCTGCTCCCCAATTTCAGTATCTTTTATCTAGTTTAATTAACTTGAACAATGGAATTTGTGCAGTTAAAAACTATCATCCAGATTTTTAAAAATAATAATGAAGTAGGGCTTTAAAGGGGGGGGGGGGAGATAGAATGAACCTGTATCAGGAAAATATTTAATTAGAATAATTTCTGTCACACTTACTGGATTTTCTTGAGAAGCCACAAAGGTTGTATTCTTAAAAGACTGCAAATCTGTAGGTCCCATGTAGAGAAGTATTACCAGTAGTGAGCAGCTTAAGGTAAGAGGCATGAAGGTGAGTTGCAGAACATGCTACTGTCTTAGGATAGTAGAACAACTGAGGCCAAGAATTAATTTGCGGTGGGCTCACATACTGTCTTGACAATCAATGTACAGAACTTCTGTAATTGGCAGGCTGCATTTGACTTGCTGGGTCTTATGCTGTGTTGGCCTTGTCTTATTTACCTGATCATCACTTTGTCTGTTCTGCAGAACATCTGCACAACTGACATCTATTTTTTAAAAACATTCTTGATCTTATCATATGAAAGTGGTGTATACTGAGTCAGCCCGTTGGTTCCTCTAGCTCAGTACCATCTATCTGCAGCATTTCTCCAAGACTTTATGTCAGAGTAGTCAACACGCTGCCCTTCAGATGTTGGTAGACTCATACCTGCCATCAGTACCTGCTACTCTGGCCAGTGGTCAGGGAAGATTGGAATTTTAATCCAACATCTGGTGGACTCCACATTGGCTACCCCTGCCTTAGGCAAAGTTTTTTGTTTTTTAATTCCCATTATAACAGACTTGGTTTCAAACATTTTAAAAGTTCTGCTTATTGTCTAAATAAAGGGTTCTTTTTAAGGGGATAACAACATACAAATTAAGGATTAGTCTTTCACTTGCTGATGCATAAAAATGATCAAAACTGCTTTTCCTTTCCTCCCTCTGTTTTTGTAGGTGTAAGTATGGTTGAAGGAGCTGCACTGAAGACAGCCTGTGTATCAGCTGCAGTGTCAGATGAGTCTGTGGCTGGAGACAGTGGAGTGTATGAAGCATCTGTGCAAAGGTACTCTTATATATTACATGGTATACATGCTAACCAAATCAGACAGTGTGACAAGGGAGCTTCCAGGATTTACTGTATTTTTCCATCTATAAGACACCCCCATGTATAAGACCTCCCCCTATTTTTGCGGACTCAATTTTAAGAAAATGAGGGGAGATGGCCCAGAGTTGTTGAGCTTCTCTCCCCCACACAGCTGCAGGCAGGAAACACTCCCAAGATGGTTTCCCGCGCGTAGTGGCATCAGGGGAAGTTGCGCTCCCGCCAACTGGCTGGCAGGCGCACCGCTCCCCCCCCCCCCAGTCCACTATCCATGCATAGGACGACCTCAGTTTTTGGACATGATTTTTGAGTCAAAAAACCTCGTCTAATACATGGAAAAATACAGTAATTGTTTTTGTGGAATGATTCGCCCAACTCAACCCCAGTATTGTAGACATTAAGCCATCTAAATGTTCTCTTTTTTCCAGGCCTTGTGTGCCAGAAGCTGTTGTGTTTGACAATGAAGATGCAACTAAGACTGCTAAAGTTCAAATTTCAATGAAGTAAGCTGAGTTATTTCTCCAGTGTTTTGAACTAATATCTTAATTAATTTCCAATACTTCTTCCACTCTGGAGTCTTTTATATTGTGCAAATAACTTTCAGTGTTCAACAATTCATGTAATATTTAGTTAAATAAATGGCATAAAAATATTTTTTGGATTTGCGTATCTGTGGTGTTGATGGGAGAATATTGCTGACTTGATGACAGGGCCTCAGAGTACAGGCCTCTGGTACTTCTTAATACAGTATCCCTTGCTTATTTTAGCATAGTGTAAGTCGTGGGGGGGTACGCTTCCGTTGCTCGGTCCCAGCGCCTGCCAACCTAGCAGTTTGAAAGCACCCCCGGGTGCAAGTAGATAAATAGGGACCGCTTACTAGCGGGAAGGTAAACGGCGTTTCTGTGTGCTGCGGTGGCTCGCCAGATGCAGCTTCTCACGCTGGCCATGTGACCCGGAAGTGTCTTTGGACAGCGCTGGCCCCCCGGCCTCTTAAGCGAGATGGGCACGCAACCCCAGAGTCGGACACGACTGGCCTGTACGGGCAGGGGTACCTTTACCTTTACCTTTAATCCTAAACTTAATTACGTAAATTAAATCCCACTGTGTTTGGTGGTAAATATTCTTGTGGTTGTAGACCTGTAGTCCAATCTTGTGTGTACACTCAGAAGTGAGTTCTACTGTTTTCGGCTAGTCTAAGAGTACACAGGTCTGAAAATCAGAAAGTGTCTTAGAATATCAACAACCTCTTTTGTGATTAGGGTCATTTCTATCACTGCCTACAGTTATGTTTTCTCTTTATTTTCCAATTTAGGTATGATGAGAAAAATAAGCAATTTGCAATATTAGTTGCCCAGATGAATAATGTGCCTGTTCTCCTGCCACAGCAAGACCAGAAAGTGTAAGTAAGTGGAATGACATGCTGGACATGCCTGTATAAGATTGTGGGAAGGAGAGGGGGAGAGGGAGACAGAGAAATCAGTACTGAATAAGCTGACTATCAAATGATAAATAAGTTCCAACTTTAGCATATGGCATGGGAAATTGGAATTATTTTCTAAAATTTTTTACATTCCTGTGTGCTTTTGCAGATTCATTGTCTTTTGGCTAATTTGTTATGAAGGCAATTGACCAGCTCATAAAGGATCCATTTTATTGCTTGCAAGTGTGATTTCCCAAATATGCTTACTTCAGTTGTGAAGTAAAACTGTTTGTTGTTGTTAATGTTGTTGTTACCCTAAACTTTAGTTAAGGAGTCTTGTTGGGCTGCAATCCTATACACATTTACATGGGAGTAAGCACCACCGAACATGGGGAGGGACTTGGTTCTGAATAGACATATACAGTGATACCTTGGTTCTCAAACGTAATCCATTCCGGAAGTCTGTTCAACTTCTGAAACGTTTGAAAAGCAAGGCGCCTCAGAAACAATAACCGACAGTTGCGTCAGATGTTTGGCTTCCGAAAAACGTTTGAAAACCGGAACACACTTACTTCAAGGTTTTCGATATTCGGGAGCCGAAATGTTTTGAGTACCAAAGCATTCAAGAACTAAGGTTCCACTGTATAGGATTGTGCTTGTTAAGTCAGCTATAGTGCTTTATAGGTACAAAAACTATATTAAGTTAAAGTCCCCACTCCCAATTTAACTTGAAATGAAAAGAACAGTGCTTCCAAATTTACGAAATAGTTTCAACACTTTGACTGCTACATCACTCTTTTGGGGTATAATCTCCATAATTGAACATTATGGCTATTCATTATCCTGTTGTGTGAGGAACCAAACAGCAAACTATCTAGCATAAAGGACTTCTGCTTGTGCAATGGGACTTCCAACCCACTTCCTGCACACCCCTAATGCCCCCCCCCCCAATTACTCTGGAGGGTTAGTGGGAAACCCAAAGCAAAGTGGGGGGAGTGTTCAGGATGGGGGGGTGGAAGTCCTATTGCAGATGCAGAAGTTCTTTCACTTAAAATAAGTTGGAGTTCTTGTTATTAAATATACCAAGAAAAAAGCACACCAAGAACTCAGGCCAATGTACCGTATTTTTCGCCCTATAGGACGCACCGTCCCACAAGGCGCACCTAGTTTTTTGGGGGGGAAATAAAGGAAAAAAATTATTTCCCCCCCAGGCGCGGGGTTGGGGAAGCCCGAGCTTCCCCCGACCCCAGCCCCCAAACAGGCAGCTCTCTGCAAGCCGTGGGAGCCCAGTGCTGGCTCCCGCTGCTTGCTGAGAGGTCCGTGAAGCCTGGACACGCTGAGCTCAGCGCGTGCAGGCTTCAGCATGCAGGCACCTCTCCACCAGCAGCGGGAGCGCTCCCGCTGCTAGCGGAGAGGTCCGCGAAGCCTGGACGCGCTGAGCTCAGCGCGCGCAGGTTTCAGCATGCAGGCACCTCTCCGCCAGCAGCGGGAGCGCTCCCGCTGCTAGCGGAGAGGTCCGCGAAGCCTGGGCGCGCTGAGCTCAGCGCGCGCAGGCTTCAGCATGCAGGCACCTCTCCGCCAGCAGCGGGAGCGCTCCCGCTGCTAGCGGAGAGGTCCGCGAAGCCTGGACGCGCTGAGCTCAGCGCGCGCAGGCTTCAGCATGCAGGCACCTCTCCGCCAGCAGCGGGAGCGCTCCCGCTGCTAGCGGAGAGGTCCGCGAAGCCTGGACGCGCTGAGCTCAGCGCGCGCAGGCTTCAGCATGCAGGCACCTCTCCGCCAGCAGCGGGAGCGCTCCCGCTGCTAGCGGAGAGGTCCGCGAAGCCTGGATGCGCTGAGCTCAGCGCGCGCAGGCTTCAGCATGCAGGCACCTCTCCGCCAGCAGCGGGAGCGCTCCCGCTGTTTGCGGAGAGGTCCGCGAAGCCTGGACGCGCTGAGCTCAGCGCGCGCAGGCTTCAGCATGCAGGCACCTCTCCGCAAGCAGCGGGAGCGCTCCTGCTGTTTGCGGAGAGGTCCGCGAAGCCTGCATTCGCCCCATAGGACGCACCCAGATTTCCCCTTCATTTTTGGAGGGGAAAAAGTGCGTCCTATAGGGCGAAAAATACGGTAAGTTTCCATCTCTATTTGAGTTTGTAATCCTTGTCAGAATATATACTTTTGAATGGATTAGTTTTTGTTACTATTGATTTGTGAGTAGGGACCACTCCCACCATTGAAACTTACATTAGCCTGAGTTCTTGGTGTGCTTTTTTTTTAGAAGTTCTTTCACTAGGATTGGATACAACCCATACATAGGAAATAGGATGGTACATTTCGCAATGCAGTGGTATATATTGGTATAATTGGATGCTCTGCTGAATCATAATTTCAGTAGTGCTGGATCCAAAGCGTTCCCATTCACCTGACACACACCCAGTTTAAGGAGTGGGGTAGAAGAGGGGAGTACACCGCGGTAATGCTGGGAAACCTCTTTTCCTCCAGCCACTCCCCCTTTTCTGCCTTGGCTGGTACAGGACTTAGCAGAGCATGGGGTTTGGTAGCTGTAACAACCACAGATTGTCCTTCTATCTGTCCTCATTGAATAGCTCAGCTGGTACAAAAGAAGCCTCTGTGAAATACAAAAGTTAGAAGGAAACTTCCATGGAGCACATACAAGCAAAGCCGCAAATGTTAAAAGCATTAACTGACCCAGCTTGGTTTGCTTTTAAAGAGTACTCGTCTTGAAAATATTTTCTCGGAAGCAGAGTAAATTAACTATAGTAGTTCCGAGTCAAGATTAAGCATAAACTGGAGTTAATAAATGGGTTAATGGATTAATGCATGCATTATCTGACTATAGTCTATTTGTAAGTGTTTTTCTCTGTAAAAGAATAGTAATGAATAGTTCTGGGAAACTGGATAATTATCTGTCCTAATGTCTTCCCATAAGGGAATTTCAGCAAGCTGTTGTTTGCTTTATGTAGATTATGTGGCTCATCACAGTTTTCTGTCTCTCTTCTGTCTGTGTACAAAAGATGGGAGAAAATAATCCATGACAGAAACAGAGGTTTTTAGACAATCTTTCCCAGATATTTTCACATGCCTGTAGCTCGTACACCATCTTCCTGTCTTTAATTTCTGACTAAATTATGCTAATAAATGAAATTTCATATATTTCATCTTGCCAGCTCTGTATGATAGATATCCAACAGAAACCATGCTGAAATAATTAGACATTGTAAAATAGCAGCGCCTACTATATGGCTACTGTTTCAGGGCAAGTATACAACAGCATAGTGCTCATTATTATATTTGGGATTGATCCTGTTGCTTATGCAAAGTTCTTGTGTGGGGACGCTGTGCCGAACTGTAATATTCTCCACATATGCTTGTAAAGTAAATAATGCTGATTATAGCTATTTTTCAACAGGAGTGTTCGTGTGGCTATTCTTCCTTCTTCTGAAAGCACAAGCTGTTTGTTCCGCACAAGCCTAATGGAAGCATCAGACAATCTAATTTACAATGAATTATTTTGCGTTGCAATCCCTTATTCTGTATTACGACAGAAGACATTAAGGATTGATGTCTGCGCTTTGAATAAGTACCACCTTGAAGAATGCTTGGTTAGTGTTTGTTTATGCTGTTCTCTTAATGCTTTTAGTGTTTAAACTATCATTTGACTGATAGTTAGGGTTCCCTGTATAACTATTACATTATCAGACAGAACTTTGTAACTATTTTCTGGAAAGTAATAATTTTATTTATTTATTTATTTATTTAATGCACTTATATCCCTCCTTTTAAGGTATTTGTGTCAGTGTTTATTGATACAAGGATAATACAAACTGCAAACCAATGAAAACAAGCTCATATATTAAACAACTAGAGCTGTAATCCTAACCATGTCTACTCAAAAGCAAGTCCCATTTAGCCCCATGGTGCTTGTTCCTAGGTATATGGGCTTAGGATTGCAGCCCGTTATAATAGAGACGTCTGTTATAAGAGAGACGTCTTACTTTGAGAGACGGCTTGGTGTTCCTCGCTGTTCATTTATTTGTTTGATTCTTTGTTTGACTCTGATACATATAAATGTAAAGGTAAAGGGACCTGTGACCATTAGGTCCAGTCGTGGCCGACTCTGGGGTTACGGCGCTCATCTCGCTTTATTGGCCGAGGGAGCCGGCGTACAGCTTCCGGGTCATGTGGCCAGCATGAATAAGTCGCTTCTGGCGAACCAGAGCAGCGCACGGAAACGCCGTTTACCTTCCCGCCGGAGCGGTACCTATTTATCTACTTGCACTTTGATGTACTTTCAAACTGCTAGGTTGGCAGGAGCAGGGACCGAGCAACGGGAGCTCACTCCGTTGCGGGGATTCGAACCGCCAACCTTCTGATCGGCAAGTCCTAGGCTCTGTGGTTTAACCCACAGTGCCACCCACATCCCTATAAAAACCGGCATCCCTATATTTTGTGAGATGTGTTTTATGATATATACATCATATTGAAGTGGCTTATTTGTATATTTTGAATGACATCATAACCGATTATATATTCACTAACAGTTATTAGCCAGAGTGTTGCATTTGCATTTTTGTAGATTGTTATAATAGTATCGACTATAAACATGAAACCAGCATAAAACTGTTAATAAAAACTAAGCAGAACAAAAATTACAGATATATGTATCTATTGTTATTTTTAGCACTGGTCTTCTTCTGTCACAATGAATTTATGAATGCATGACTTCAAGTTCTTGCCATAAGGTTGCACACTTTCATTTTGTTCTCTCTTAATGATGGTACCCTCACAAGCACCTTGGGAGCATATGGGACTGCCGGCAGATGTAGCAGGCAGTGCTTACTGAAGCGACTTATTTGTGTGTCTGCATGGGTCAGTTGATATTGAAAAGTGGATCCCAACACAAATATCCTGGGAGTGCCCATGGCGCTTGAAGCAGGGGTTGCACTCATGCCGAAGTGCTATTTCTGCAAACTGGTCTTGCCAGGCATGCTTGTAGATACTGCCGGTGTGACTTCCCCACTGTGGGGCTGGCAGCTGAAAAAGGTGCTGCTGCAATTATGGAAATTGTTATTTGTGTAACGCAGAAATTGCAAGGAAAGGAAAATTATATATGTACCTCAAGGTCATGCATTTCTATCAACATATGTTTTCATTGCTATTTGAATGTTATGAAGATGTCCATTGCTGCTCTTTCTTTTGTTTCTGCAGGGAGGTGCACAAATTAGCCTCGCTGAGACTTGCAAATCTGGAGAGAGGTCAACGCGTTGGTATAACCTCCTTAGCTATAAATACCTGCAGGCGCAAAGTAAAAATAAGCAAGATGATGTCTGTTCCAAACTACCCTGCACTGAGAAGATGGTAATAACTTGTGAATGAAGATGTTTTGCACAAGCCACACTAGGACAGAAGACAAAACCTCAGATTCGTGGGTCTGAAATAGACCACATTTCCCCCTGTATAACGCAAGGGTTTCTGATTTCAAAAAAATTGGGGGGTTTAAAAAAATTTGGGGTCATCTTATACACAGAACATGGGCATCTGGGGGGATTTTTTAAATATTTAAGCAAATGTCTGGGATTTTGGCTTGGGCAGGCTGAGGCAGTCCCTCAGTGTGGTGTAGTGGTTTAGAGCGATAGACTCGTAATCTAGGGAACTGGGTTCGTGTCTCCGCTCCTCCACATGCAGCTGCTGGGTGACCTTGGGCCAGTCACACTTCTTTGAAGTCTCTCAGCCCCACTCACCTCACAGAGTGTTTGTTGTGGGGGAGGAAGGGAAAGGAGAATGTTAGCCGCTTTGAGACTCCTTCGGGTAGTGATAAAGCGGGATATCAAATCCAAACTCTTCTTCTTCTTCTTCCTGCCACCGTCCCCTCCTTCTCCTTTCCCTGCTGGCTGCGCACTGGCAGCTAGCTCACCTCCTGCAGCCACTCTTAGCTCGAGCACCAGAGGGAGAGCAGCCACTGCCAAGAGAGAGGGAGAGCAGCCACTGCCAAGAGCTGCCTCGGCTACCTCTCCTCACCCTTCTTTCCTTTTTTCTCTCTCCCTCAAACCCCCGCCCCGCCCCGCTCCCCGCCTTCCTCGGCTTGGTTTGCTTGACTGCATGGCCTGGCACAGACTGGGCCTTGGTATCCTGCTTGGGAGCTTCCTGCCTATCGCTTCCCTGCAGCCACAGAGGAGGAGCCTCCACCTCTACTTCTGCACCACTGCATGTACCTCACGCTGGAAATTTTGAGGGCAATCGGCCAAAAAACATATCATCAACTTTCTGCCGCTGTCGCCGATCGTCCGGATTTTCCCTTCTGTTTTAGGGTTTTGTTTGCTTAATTTTGGGTTCAAAAAAATAGGGATCATCTTATACACTGGGGCGTCTTACACACAGAAAAATATGGTAACACCTATCAGAAAATGTGAAGCTTTTGTTTTTCGCTAAACTGTGTACTTAGCTGGCAGAATACTATTCTCTGGGTTTCAGTAATGATAGCTTCGGTTGAAACTAAATGGACATTAAGAAATAACAATGTCATTAACTCATTCCCCACAGGACTCTGTATCTGCACTGCTGGAACAGACTGCTGTTGAACTCGAAGCTGTAGAGAAAAAGCTAGAAGAAAGCAGGAGCACTTTACTTACTAGTGAGAACTGGTAAGTGATATGAAGCTGTTGTATTACGACACTGCAGTGCTGTAGTTTCTATGGGCTTTTATGATAATAGTAAAAAAGAAAGAGTTAAATTTAAGGTAAAAACATGTAGTCAAAAGGTTTTGTCGCTATTGTGGTAGCAATTTTGCCCATACCCTTCCCTGAATTCCCCATAGAAGAATATTTCTCTCTAATCATTTTTCATTTTTCAGAAATGAAGGAGATAACAAGGTTAAAAATTAAATTCTTAACTTTTAGAAGTCAACCTTTACACTTCTAATTTTTGAAGAAACTGTATTTTATTTTTTTACCTGAATTGAATGCATAGGCTCTAGTTTATTCCATTAATAGTGTGTCGCAACAGAGTGTAGCCTAATCAGTTTAATTTGTTTAAATTAGTTAGATAAAAAAACTGCTAAGGTTTTCCCAGAAATGCTGGAGTGGTGCTTTTATTATGTTCAAAAAAGAATCTGTGTGATTGCCCTTTTGAGCCAGATTGTGTCTGATGATCGCTTTATTCATATGTATAAGGCAAGTGAAATACTCGTTCTAAATATTCTGTTTATAACCTCTTGGGCTTGGGCTAAGCCCAACTCATCTTATACATACCTTTTGGAGACCTTTGTTGCATATTGACATGGAAGCGCACAACCTTTGTATTAAACTGCGTGAATCAACCCAGTATAGTGAAGCATATTCACAATTGGTGACTCATATCCCTGATGACTATATTCCATGCAACCAAGATGACTAATGTGATAAGTCCTAGTACAAACAGTACAGCTTGCTGCATGCAGTGACACCATGTGGAAGGATTGTTTGGGGTTTCTCTTCCTGGGTAGTAGTTCTGAGTTGTTGTTTTTAAGACCTCACAAAGGATGAATAAGGTATGGCGTGGAATGTGGTGTATCACACTGATAAGCCCAAATTTATTCTCCCTTTAACTAGTAGCGTGCTCATGCCACTGTATTATATAGCATTGCGCTGCATCTCATAGTGCTGTAGAAATTATGCTCACTTTGTCTGAGAATACTGTTAGCTTTGCCAAAGCTCTTATGGTTGGTGTTCCAAGGGTGCTTTGCCTACTCACAGTGAAGTTTTGTTATGTAACAGGCAAGATGAAGAAGATGCTGAGCAAGATGGCAACAGTGAAAATGAAGAAGAAGGAGGAGGAGGGTTTTATAGTGGAAGGGCAATATGGGAAACAGAAGAGACCACATCCTTGTCACCGGCTGAGTCAGCAGCCATCAAGGTAAAGAAAGCACAAGGAACGCAAAGTCCTATGTAAGCAGGTGATTAGAAGGACAAGCTGACTTAAGCATTATGTTATTGCTGCAGTGCCCTTGTTTCACCTCTAACATGATGGAATTGAGCTTTTTTGTTTTCCATTTGCTTGTGAATTGTTTGCTAGGCTTCACACGGCACATGCTTAGTTGTGAACGCATCAGGGAAATAGTAGAATACAAGCATTTGGCATACAGAAGGTAAGAAGGGAGGAAGCGAGAGACATTCAGTATTGGGTCTGATGTTTATTTTGTTTTGTTTTTCACTGTAGCCTGCAAACATTATTGCCAAATGAGTTAAGTATCTTCTGTAGCACTCTTACTGTAGGGTGAAACTTCACATTCTGAACTAGTTGAAAGTCCCAGATTTGTTGTTAGAAGAGAGTCATGTAAGTCTCCAGTAATGAGATATGGTGAATCAGGCCAGCAAACTCTGCCCAAATATATTGCTGTCAAAGAATGCAGTATACCTGTATGACCTTGGCAGCACAAACAAATATTTGCATAGGCAAACCAGGCTACGTTCATGCTTCCATGCACAGTTATCTGTTTTCTCAAGCAAATCTAGGAAGTTGTTGAACAGGCTTATATTTCTATGTTAGCAGTTTTACAAGGAGAGCTCCTGGATTCTGTTTCTCCTGTCATTTTCTTCTGGCACCCTGCCCCCTCAGCTTCCAGCCAGTACTAATTTCTTACATAAAATTGTATTTACAATTTTTATAGTCCATAATTCCAACACAGAACCCAGGGCACTTGAGACACTGAAATGAATGAGTTTAGCCTTAAATAGGTTTAACTCTGTGCTGGATTTTAACTTTCATGTTTTCTCTCTCTTGTTATGGTATGTGTCTGTACTGTGGTGTTTTTAGAATGCTGATTATAAATTAAAACTTGATGGTAGTGATTCTTGTCTGAAATGTACTATAATATTATTCTGCCCTAAATACATTGACGAAAAAGGTGCAGAATTCACCCTGTCAATCAAACCTTAGAGCTGTAAGACAGATTGATGGCACTTTGGTGGAGAAAAATAAACTTACGAATATCTATCTGTATTGCAGGTGGATAAAGAGACCAACACAGAGAGCCTTGCACAATCTTCTGCAGTAGTTCGTCCAAAAGATAAAAGAACTTCTAATCCTCTACGAACTCCTTTTGTTAGAGGCAGCACTATTATCCGTTCCAAAACCTTTTCTCCAGGACCGCAGAGCCAGTATGTGTGTCGGGTAAGAAAAACAGTACTTTTCTCTGTCTGTGAACAGAATACTCATAGGTAGCATATACCCTCTTTCTGTAAAAAGCAGATGAAAATGTCACTAAGACGCTCAGATAAATTGACATCTGAAATCCAATATTAAATGCCATGGCCTAGAAGTAATTAAAACAAAAGTTGCAAACTGCAAGCCATGATTCAGAGGACACCCAGTAGCCCTACCCACACGTACATATGGAATTGTTGGAAGGCACATCCATAGCAACTCCAGTTGTGCTTTCAGTTCTCTCAAATGCAAAAAAAGGTGTGAGGATTTGGCGCAACCACTGTTTAAAGGTGAAATCTGTAGGGAAAATTAGTGACATGTGCCTCTCCTGCTTTCTTTTTCAGATCCCCCCCTTTTTGAATGTGGGAGAATTTAAACAACAGTGGTGTGTTCTTTCAGGGAGCTTCAGAAATCCCTTAACACTTAGTGGTTGTTTCATCTATCTGGATTGCACCCTATATTAATGCATTTTAAAATACATGTTTTCATTAAAGAATTACCAATATAGGCAGTCAAGGAAACAGATTCATAAGCACATCATTTAGTTTGTTCATTTAGCTTACTCAAATTTAAAGAAATGCATTATAAAACTGTCTCCTACTTGTATTTATTTATTTGACTTATTTATATGGTGCCCTTTAATTACAACAAATAGTGAAGTGATTCACAACATGATAGAACATTTAATAATATCTGAAAAACATATAGAACTACATATACTACCAAACAATAAAACTGGTAGTATATAACTATTTCTGTTAGGTCAGTATCTGCCTAAAGTGACTCTATGGATTATAGTAGATAAGTTATGTGTAGATCTTATCTCTGATCACCCTTCCAAACTAAGGGAAACTTGCATGTATACCATTGGCTCTTCTTTCAGCAGGAGTTAGATCAGTTCAATTTTGTAGTCATACCTATTTGGTTTGTCACTTTTTGACAGCAGAGCAGTTTTTCATCTAAACGTTAACAGAAGAGTCTTTTGTGTACATCCAGCAGTAGCAATGTGTGCACTCACAGAGGTTCAAATATGCAAGCGTTGTTTTGTTCTCTTCCATGAACTGGAAAATGTTTACATCAGCGAAGAGATCACAATTTCAGGTCATTTTCCAGTTCTGAGTCCCATGGGATTTTGTCTTCTTTCACGGGAGTCTCCCCAGAGTTTTGAACCATGTCCATTTTCTGTAGTTTTTATCTCAGTAGGTGTAGGGCTCCTTTGAGAGGACGGGTGGGATATAAATTTACTTATTATATAAATAAATAGTTCATTGCATGTGATGGCTGTCCATCGAAAGATAGCAGTTGACTCAATTATACATACCATAGAATTTCTCAAGGGTTACCTGTGTTACGACACATAGGCTGAACTCTAATCTCACCCCCAAAGCTTGCTTCCTATATTCTTCCCTGTCTCTCTAGAACTGGAAAAGAAGTTAGGGGACAACTGTGACAAATATCCTTAAGTGTTTTGTTTTTTTTAATTCACTTGACCCTGAATTAGATTCTTTATTACTGTGTTGCTGTATTGTTTTCTTAAAAACTTAGCATATAGACTTACTGGCCAATATTCTTAATAACAGACCTCATGGGTGAGACCTCTGCCAATTTTATCCTGGCATAATAATGAATAAAGTGTTTTCAAAACAGTGTGACCTTTGCATAGAGAAGGGTGGAGGTGAGAGGGAGAATGTAAATTTGAAAATGGTGACTTCAACTAGGTACGATATGGCTGAATATGTGCAGTCCACCTGTTACGTATGCTCCAAGTTCACCTCTTTGATTAAATGTTTATTCATAATTAATTAGTTCCAGAAGACAGGATCAGGCGGGACTATAAATAACCTCTCTCTTTAACTTCAGTCTGTGAAGCAAACAAGGAAAACACTGTCAGGAAGGTCCTTTCATTGACGCATGGGCTCTCTCTGCTGAGGAACGGGGTGTTCCTTCTGCACATCAAGGCTGCCTATTGCTGTGATGAAGCACAACAGGGTCTGATACACTTATTGCTTCCCAATTCAGACACTGTTAGGCTCACCAGCTATCAATTTTCCTTTTGATTTAGCTGCAAGTTGAACTCTCGGCACTAGGCTAAACCTCTAAATTGCATCATCTTGTTTTTTTAAGACAGGCCTTTGGGCAACAGGCCATGGAACAAATAGCACATGACAGGGGGCATTCAGGCATGGCAAGATAGATGGATGGCTCAGTGCAGTGAACAGGAGATGCACTAAAGGGTTTTCCAGATTTTGCTCCATTTACTTACCCTGAATGGACTGCATTGGGGCTTCCAAAAATATAACAACACTTAAAAAAAAATTTAAAGTACTGTTTGTGTGATAGTTGATGCCGCAAGGAGGGAGAAGGAGTATAAAGCTGCTTCCTTTGTTGCCAGATCACTGCATGTAGTGAGTGCCTTGAATATGCAATTGGAAGGAGTATCCCAAGAGCAAAGGAACATTGTCTGAGTTCAGGATAAAAAGTCACACAGATAAAGGCTTTCCCTTGCATCCTGACACAACACAAAGGCAAAGAATTTCAACTCTAGGAATATAATCCTGTCACGCTTCTGCTACTCTAAACAAACTGCGGACATTCAAATATTATTTTCCGTTGTGAGGCAGATTTTATTTCAGTAATATGGATAAGTAGGTCTTTTGCATTCTAGTACCCTGATCCTAAATATATTGTGTCAACGTGTTTGGCTGAAGAACCCATTGCAGAACTCACTTTTCATATTCTGTTGCATTCAAGCAGAGTAGCAGTTGGTATAAACTCTGCTTAAAAAAATATTTCCCAATGCAAGTCTTAGAGGCTGTGCTGTTTTAAGATTCTATTCCCACCTCAACACAACTTATCTTGGCAACATAAAAACTACTTTATATTGTCTGGCCATTGGTCCATCTAACTCAGTATTGTCTATTCTGACTGGAAGCAGGTTTCAGACAGGAGTCTTTCTACAGCCCTGCCTGGAGATGCCAGGGATTGAGGCTAGGACTTTCTCTATAGAAAGTATGTGCTGTCCTTCTCCGCTGTAGCCACTTCCTGTGTAGCCACCTCTCCTTAGATGAGCAACTTTCCTATCTCAGTGCCTTTGTTCATTTCTCTTTTTCAGCTTAATCGTAGTGATAGCGATAGTTCAACGCTATCCAAGAAACCACCCTTTGTTCGAAATGCTGTGGAGAGGCGAAGTGTCAGGATGAAAAGGGTAAAAATAAATAAATCTTACATTCTGTTTTCTTTTATTGAGTTATTGAGCTGTATACATTTTTCACAAGCTAGCCTAGTTTCTTTTAAAATAACGATTAGTAAAACTGTTCTTTGTGTGCCCTGTTCCAGTTTTGCATATTAACATCAACGGCTCTTCATGTTATTGAAGGTTTGTGTTTCCATTAATGTGTCAAAGAGAAATTATGTTGCGGAGCATTTGGCATGTAGTTCTGAATAATTTTTGAAGCGGTCATAGTTTCTGAAGCATTTCTCATAAAGATATCGGGATGCATCCAATGCTGCAACTGCCCTGGTGCAGGAGACTTCTGTGCATGCAACAGAACTTCCACTTCCTCACTTCCCCCCTCCAGCCCTCTTTGCACTCTCAGAATCAGCTCTGGAGAACTGGGAGACCTTCTGGAGCATATTTTGGAGGTGCACAGGAAGGAGCAGATGGAATTCCTGTTGCACTGGATGCAAACCATTATTTTCAGTTTGGTGTCAGCAACCATTAGTATTTCAAGTCTCTATAAGCATGACAAAGTGTATCAAAGGATATCACAATTCAGCATTAGAATAAATATTTTGTCGTTGTTGTTCAGTCTTCTGTTAGGTCCACTGGAGGTGAGCGTCTAATCCGTACCTCACTGGATCTGGAATTGGACTTGCAGGCTTCAAAGACCTGGCACAACCAGCTGGTTCAAGAGATCTCTGTCCTCAAGCAGCTGAAGGAACAACTAGAGCAAGCTCAAAGTCAGGGGGAAAAGGAACTACCCCGGTGCATAGACAAAGATGAACAATTTCAGATGTTGATGAGACTAGTAGAGAAGCAGGCAAGTCATTCCTCGACTACAGAATACTTTTTCATTATCAATTAAATTTTCAACAAGGGAATAGGCTTCAATTATGTTTTACTCAGTGTAGGCCCATTGTGATTAATGAACATGACAAAGTTAGGTCCGTTGATTACAGTGGGCCCACTCTGACTGAACTATAGCTGAATACCACCCTTGATATGTTTAAAAAAGCTCTCCTGCTGGTAGTGAAACCTGCTGGAATCTTTGAGGTACTTTTTCAGCACTTGTCATTTTAGTGGGATTTAAAACACATTCTGTCTCAGTGGGTCTAGTCAGAATTGTCTTGTCTTGCCCTCTTCAGCCCAATCTCAAAGAAGTGTATGGCATGGTGAAATACCATGATATCATCTGCACCTGATTGTCCAAAATCTCTCTGTCTCTGGGAGTGTATATGAACCAAACAGAGATATACTGAGAGGTTGGGTACGTTGGCCCCCACCAAGGGTGCAGGCCCGGGGGGCGGGGCAAGAATCACACCTCTCCACTCTGACTTGGAGTGGAGGCCATCCTTGCCAAGGGTGCAGAGAATGGGGGACATGCTGATACAGCTCCTTGCCAAGGGCACCAGGGAACCCCGGAACCAAAGATGTACGCAGCCTCTGATGAGGTTCTCTGTCGGAAGGCATAAGATTGTAATTCAAAGGTAATAGGGAGGAAGACCTGAATATGGTCAAGCGAGCTCATCCAACACCCTGCTGGGCTTACAATTGGTAGGGTGGAAGCAAGGGTGGAGCCATGGATTTCTCTCTCTAATCTTTTTCTTGGTTGGATACGCAGTGGGATGTTCCCCACTGGAAACAATGGAAATCATTGGCTCGCTTTATGAACCATTTCTCTGGAATGGATTACATTTGCATAGTGGGACCTGCATGCATTTATTCAAGAATTTCTGTACTGCCCTATCATGAAATATCTGGGCGGTTTATAGCAATACAAATACATTTTTAAAAATAGAACTATCATTAAAGTGACTGGCTACTATTTTTTTAAAAAAAACAACAACCCCTGTTGTCATAAAAGGGTTTTTAAGAGGCACCTGAAAGTCAAAAGTGAGGATGCCTGCCAAATCTCTGCTCATAGATTGTTGACAGCATGGGACTTGCAACACTAAATGCCTAACTTATGGAGGATGCTAGTAAGGCTTCAGTAACTTGGGACAGTAGGTTTATTACAAGCATAATTGGCAAGTCAGTGACTCAAAACATCAAAAAGCTTTTAAATTCCAGCTAAAACAACTTTAAAAAATATCTGTTTGCAAAACCAGATCAAAAAGTATATGAGGAGACACATACTTTCCCTCTCATCTACCTCTGTATTTGTTCATATGAATGGAATTGTAGGATTGATGTTAAGCTCACAGGACCGTGTGCAGCAGGTGCAAGTGGCCAGAGGTAAGGAGGCTTTTTCTAGGCACATTGGTAGGAACAATAGTGCCCATGAAATCACTCTCCCATTCTCGATTCTTTTACAGCTTTGGTGGTTTATGGCTCAAAATAAATCAGTCCCACCTGAATGCCCTATGTTGGACATGGAAATGAAGTGTTTTGTTTTACACAGAGGATGCCAGATTAGAAAAGAACCTATTGTGCTTTTATTTAAATTAATGGCTTCATTCCTCAATCACTTAGGTGGAAAAAGTCGAATGTAAGTGCGAGCTCAAAGCTAATAAAATGATGAGAGCAGCTGCTAAAGATGTGCATAGGCTACGAGGCCAGAGTCGAAAGGAGCCTCTAGAGGTGCAGTCATTCAGGTAGGAAAATGCATTGCAGATTTTGCTCAAATGCATGGATTACCCCTTTCATGTAGCTTCACTAACCAGCACCGTAAAAACCTTTGGCTGTAGAAACAAAGTAGTCATGCTCATATCATGGTCATCTTCTGATAATGAGTCACAACCTTGTACGGTGTTTTCTGAAAACAGACTCCTATTATGATGTCCTTATCTGGCAGTGACACAATACTGTCTTACTTGTCAGATCCCTTTGTTTTTAAATGAATGACCTACCTATAACATTCTGTAGCATGCTTATCAAATAGAAAACAGTGTGGGATTTGATAAAATGCCTTTTGTGGTAGCTATAGTTCAGTAAGATTTATTGTATTGAAATCTTTTGGCTTTGTTCACATGGAATGACAATTTCAAAAGTGTTTTGGAAGTATTACTGTAGGGCTTCTGTGAAGTTGTACATGACAAGGCATACACAGATTTTTTATTTTCTGACTGTTGAATAGTGAAGTCTTATTTTTTACTTTCATTAACAATTGATGTTTGTGTTTTGTAGAGAGAAAATGGCATTTTTCACACGGCCGAGGATAAACATTCCTGCTCTCTCTGTGGATGATGTTTAATGTCTATTTAAGTATTTCTTTTCAAACCACTTCAGAAAAGTATAATTTTTGTTTCACTGAAGTTTATTTATGTGGTATTACAAAGGTACCAAGTCATTTGTATGTTGCAGCTCCATGTCCAGATTTTTAGCTTTCTCCTTGTCATTGCAAACCCCACCATTAAAATGACTTGATTATATAGTTTGTATATTTAGCAATGTATTTTTGGGAAAGATTTTTTAAATACGAACAAATTCAGCTCAACATTTTTGTTTTAATAAATTCCATTTAGATGTTTTGTACAGCTCTACTTTTTTTAAAAGAGGTTTTACCACAATAAATTTGAATCTTGAGACAGCAAGAATTCTTTGATTCTTAAATATATCCCCGTTCTTATACAGCTAGCTTTTGCTAATTTAAATATTTTTGTACCCAACAGAAGAGGAAATAAGTTTTTTTTAAAAGAGCTGTAAATGAGTGCTCTGTGAGCTATGAAACACTTCAATTTCTTTCCAAGTCATAAAAATGGGTGTGGAGTTCAAGATATCTACTGCACTTTAATTTGGAGATTGTTACTTCAGCTCATTATGTACTTGACCTATAAAAAGTTCCAAAGCTCAGTGAACCCATTTCTGTATAGGGAGAGAGCTACATGGAACATATGCCCCTGTGAGACTTTCTGATGGCTCAGTGTTTTACTGAACAAAGAAAATAGAATCATGACCAACTAGCAGTCAAAAATAATTCCATCTTTTAAGGAAAATGACACTTGGTTTTTTATTTTATTTTATATTTCAAGTTGGTTTAAGCAAGCAAAGAAATGCTCATGAAATCCTAACACCTGATAAAGAGCTTTTACAAACAAGTATTTTGACCAAAATTTTCTATTAAATTCTAAGCAGTCTTTTGTGGGTTTTTTTAATCTAATCTCCCTTATTTTATTGATTGGAACAACTGATTTGGAGTGGGTTGCCTGTTGCTACTTTTGAAAACAGCTACTAAACAAAATACAATGAAGCCTTGTCTAGAAATACTGTAACCATGTCTAAAAGCCATAGTTTACCATATTGTTGTTAGTATTTGTGTATATATTTTCCCCAGCTTGTTCACCTTGGTTGGTAATGTGTTTATCTTGACTTGCGTGCACACACAAGCATTCTCTTGCTTACACTCTCACCTTTGCCTGTGTGTACATACACACACACACACGGGGGGGGGGGGCATATATGCACGTATGCACAGACTATTCAGGCAGTATATTCTGGAGAAAGCTTTCAGCCTAGTGTGAGTCCTATATCCAGGCCTTATTCTGCTCCCTGTCACTGTGAGGTGTGGGAACAAATTGTGGTACGTATACTGTTTTTGAACATTAGTATATCGATGAACACTCAACTTTCAAAAATCACAGACATAAATTATTTCAGGATACCATGTGTGAATAAACGAGAAGGCTGTGTGTGTGAGAGCTTTAAACTCAAACCATGTTGAACTATTTGGAATGTGATACCTGAACAGGTTCACACACTTTCTCCATCTTTCACCAGCACCACTCCCCCTCCCATTTCTCTACCTGTTGCCAACACAAGAATGAGAACAATGGGGATAGGAATACAAAGGCCTTAAAGGTCCACAAGCCAAGATGCGCCTTCATGAGTAAAGTTGACGAGTGGTTTAAAACTGGAAGTCTCTTGAGATGTACATAGTTCTTTTTCATGTATAAAAACACTTTAATAGGCAAGCACTAAATGATTGACTTTATATCTATTTTAAATTTTTGTCAGGATTAACAGATTAAAATTGCTATAGAAATTTATATACCTAATCTCTGTCTCTTTTTCTGACCGCGTAAATGACGTTTCTGAATTGTATCAGTGCCTGCTGCTGAAGGTATAGATCTTTAAGACATGTTTCAAGCCACACTTTGAGTTGGGGAAGAAAGATGCTTCTCAGGGGCCAAGAAGCTGTGTAGGCCTTTGTTGTGTATAAAATTTTAAAATACAATTTGTGGATTATTTTTCTTTATTAATTTTGTTTTCATTGGATGCTTGCTAGAAATGGATATACAGTGGTACCTCGGGATGTGAACGGGATCCGTTCCGGAGCCCTGTTCACATATCCTGAAGCAAACGTAACAAGCGACAGCGCGTCTGCACTTGCGCGGATCGCACTTTGCTGCGTCCACACATGCGCATGGCGTCATTTTGAGCGTCTGCGCATGCGGCGAAACCCAGAAGTAATGCGCTCCGTTACTTCCAGGTTGCCGCGGAGCGCAACTTGAACGCGCTCAACCCGAACCACGTTCTACCCGAGTTATGACTGTACTTACTTCCTTTAAGCATGTCAACCTGGATATTTTTTCCCCATTGCTATAATAGTTCCCAGAGCATGCTAAAATATTTTCCAAATTGCGTCCTGATTTGGTTTTGACGTTTTATTGAGCTTAAAGGCCATGAAGAGTCAATTTAGAATTCTATCACTGTAAAGAAAGAGGGCAACAATATCTGATAATTACATTGCATGCTGTTACCTCATTGGGTCAAGTATTCACTCTGAAAAGGGAACTGGACCATCATCTCAGTAGAGAGCTTCACAGCTGGATAATAATAGAAAGGCAAATGGGCTTATGGGTACATCTTACCAGAGTGGATAGTACTGGATGTGGCTTTGACTCGATGAAGAAAATATTTGTATGTGTTCAGCTCTATAGATTATAGTAGTGACTACGAGATCTTTACAGTTCATGGAGTCGCTAATCAGAAAATGCTTGTGTGTATGAAGCTATACCACAGCATATTTTGCATATAAAGGGGCACTTTAAAATATAGACCGGGAAGTGAAGTTATGTCCTTGAATTTGAAAAGGAACTAGTGACCATTAACAAAAACGGGGGCTGTGGGTTCGAATGCCGGTATTCCAGGTCCCAACACACTATAACCACTACACTACACGGGTTCTTTAGACACTAATCTGAGCCAGCAATATATATAGCACGCTTGCCATGCTATCTGTTTCTAGTGAGAATCATTTATAGTGCGAATCAGTTCCCCTGCAAGTGCCGCTGTGTTTATCCGTCCGGAACAATCTCGGGGTCGGCGTCTTCTCCCGCTCCGTGGCATCGCTGCGATACACACTCGCAATTCAAGAGACTGGATGCGCACGGGATGGCCCTCTTTTTTTTATTAGTCTTTTGTCTAGCGAGGAGGAACGATCCCTTGAATTAAAAACAATAATCATTTGGAAATTTGGTCCGTTGTGGGCGGGAAGTTTGCCGTTTTCTCCTCGCTCTGCTTGACTTTTACGCGGATTTCGCTCAGGGGGGCTGGACAAAAAGACACCTTTGCCTTGGAAGAGCGGAGCGCGCAAAGGGACCGGTAGAGGGGGCGCAAGAGCACGGAGCACCAGCACGGAGGCAAGACGGCTTTTTCTCCCGCTGCCGCTCTTGCCTGGAACTCACCATAGAGAACAGGAGTTCCGCTTCCGGTCCTGGTTTTCCTTTTGTCTGACCCGCGAGGATGGAGGTGCAGGTGGCTCAATGCGCGGAGCGGCTTCAGCGGCAGGTCAGAGGCGCGTGCGTCCTTCTCTTTTATGGGGCGCGGCTGGAAGGCGAAGAGGAGCGGGGGGCTCGGGGCGGCAGAGGCAAAGGGGGGGGGGCGGCGGCAGCGCGAAGCTGCTCGGAGGAGGCCGGGGGGGGCGGCGGCGGCGGGAGGCGTTGCTTATTCTGCCGCCAGCGCGGCGCTTCTTTCTCTTTCGAGGCTCTTACGTCAGCGCAGACCCCGCTTCTTCCCTCCTCCGTGCGAGCAAGGCGTGTGAGGCGTTCTCGCTTCCTCCTGGCTCCTTAGGGGCAGGGTCGTTGGGTGAAACCTTGACGCCAGCAGAAATGATTAAAACCAGGGCTGCTCACCTGCCCTTTTCGCCAGCTAAGTTGCCCCCACCCTTGCACGCTTCTCTCGGGTCAACGTCTGAAGTGGGCAGGGCCCCTGCAGAGAACAAGAGAGAGAGAGGTCGCGCGTGCATATTAGCTCTCATGGGCGGTACCTTGGGAAGCGCCCCTGTGTTGGAATTGGCAAAGCTAGGTTTCCTAAGGGCCCCTGCCCCGTCCTTTTTTTTTTTTTTTTTTTACAAGAAGAAAATTCCCCTGCCCTCACCCACCGATCAGTTATTTGTATTTTCGCACAACAGTGCAGTATAATTGAAGGTAACAACTGCTACGTTCTTGTTAAACCAAAACGAATCTCAAAAAACCGGAATATATCCATTGCCTTGGGCACGCTTGGATGGAGACCCTGTAAATTTGTAAATGTACTAGTAATAAATATCTAGTAATAAAATATCTGGAAAGTAAGCATTCCAAGACATGTAACAATTCTCTTTGTAAACCGGATACATGCAACAACTCTTGGCAGAAGGTGAATGGATTTTTAAAAAAATCCTTCAGTGCTTTTTTATACCATATTCCAAAGCTAAAGAGGCACATAGTTACATTTAATTTCTAGCATATGTGGGCATTTCTTAGAGAAAATTTCATTTACAGTAGGGTGCTGCTCATTACTAGCCTAACTTTTAGGTAGCTAAATAAATCTGAATCTGCTAATAGTAATTTTATTTCATAATAAATTTCTAATAACTATAATTTTGCCACATGAGACACTCTTCAGTCACAAGTTTAGGTGTGGTTAGCAATTTAATGAAATAGTTCATGAACTTGTTTTTGAGCTGGGGAACATGATGGGTAAGCCATGTGGAGACTTGTTCTTTTTTTGAAATGCAGGGCATGTTGTTTTGTTTGTGCTTCTAAAATAATTTCTGACAGGTGTTTGAGAGAGGCAAACTGAAAGAGTAGATAACCTGCAACATTTTGAGGGCTACACTTCATAATAATTTTAGTAGTGGAAACTGTTATTTCTGATTTTCATTACTTCAGCACTCAGGATAAACTTTATATGATAAAGTAGTTATACACATACAATATATTGGGAGGTCCTAGAAGGTGTAGGCTGCAAAAGGAAACAACAGAGCAGGTTTGTTGAGAGAAAGGGACTGATGGCTTCTGTTTCTTCCACAGCGTAGTTTCGTGTGGCACTTTCATTTCTCAGGCAGTTGTATTCCTAGGATGATAGACAAAATATTTTTGATGCTGCCTTTGATTTGTATCCAAATTTGATAAGGGGTGAAGGTAAACATATTCAGTAATCAGCCAAAGCAGGCAAACTGTCTCTGATGTCGGGGTACTTTGCATTCAGTTCTGGTTTCTTAGTTTTCCCCATAAAAGAGGAAGCATGGTAGGACCTTTTGAATAAAATAATACTGATACGTAACAATAGGTTCTCATCACTCACTCAGGTGGTGGTGAAACTCATAATGGATTATCTTTGCTCCATTCAATCAGTTCTGCTTGCACTACACAGAACAAGCCTACATTTAATGGAAATCTTAGATGATATGGTTATTATATGAATATCACAATCAGCACTGTTTATCTACTGTATATGTTGCTAGATAAAGTTCTATAATATCAGATTTTTAATGAAAAGCTAATGTCATTATGCTCCACCAGTCTTTCCTTAGGGATTGGTTGTTGCATTTGTTGCTACTAATTTTTAACAGTGTAGTTAGTTTAATTATGGATAATAAACACTAAAGATTAAATTTTGATGCAATCCCTATCATATATTACCATAGGGTAAGAAAGAGTAGGTTATATACTACTGGTTCTATTTTGCATCCTAGGAAAAGGAAATCAAGTTTCTGACTGCAGAAGTTGATCGTTTGAAAAACTATGGATGTTTGGGAGTTTCCCCAAATTTGGAAGGGTTGCGGGAAGAGAACGCAAAACTTAAATATCGCTTAAATGTTCTACAAAAGGTATGTTCCCTTTCTGAATAGTGTGAAGTGTGCAAAAAGTAAACGAATGGTCATGACTGTCGTGCTTCTCAAAATTATCATTTGTCATTGTGAAGAGAATGAGAAAATGTGATTAACGCAGGAGAGATTTCCCCCCCTTACTGTTGAAATCATTCTTCCTTTGAAATTTGTGCAGTATTGTTCTGTTTTACTGATATGTTGACCCTTAAGAAGCTCGTTTTAAAATGTTATGAAGAACTTAAAATAGTTAATTATACAGAAATGCATTTCTCTGTTTGATTATGTTGTCTAGGGCTGGGCAATAACCTGGTTTTAAACATCGCAATATATCACTAGCTAAACATTGTGATATATCAATATATCACAATGTCTGAAATAAGGATGAAGCTATGTAGAGGCATTAGCTGGCTTCACGGTTTTCCTCACATTGTGATTTTCCCATAACACACACACACACTGCCATGTCAAAAATTATGAAACTGATACCACAATATGGACTTCAGACCAGTTTTGAACAATATATCGCCCAGCCCTAATTGTCAGTATTCTTGTTCTTTGACCTGGGATGCATCTACACCAGCTGTTTCCCCCAGCGTACATCCAAGGAACAAGAATGCCTGGATGGGTTAGTTGGCTAGAGCATGATGCTGATAATACCAAGGTTGCAGCTTCAGTCTCCATATGGGACAGCTGCATATTCCTGCATTGCAGGGGGTCGGACTCATAGCTGCCAACGTTTCCCCTTTTTTAAGGGAAATTCCCTTATTCCGAATAGGATTCCTCACAAGAAAAGGGAAAAGTTGACAGCTATGGTTGGACTACATGATCCTCAGGATCCCTTCCAACTGTACAATTTTTTGATTCTAAGAGTGAGAGGCTGCACTTCATCCTGGTAGAGTCTCTGGTGCTGTAAATTAGGGCTGTACTTTTGGTGCTTTGAGAGGATGCAAGAAAATTGCTGCTTCGTTTAACAAGGCAGTCCTACCAAATACTTTTGCGTACATCTGGCTGGGGGTAGTCAAGGAACATTCTCCCCTCCCCAAATCTAGCAATTCTGCTCAGGGAAAAAGAGAGTTGCAATCTGCTTTTTAAAGTGGCAGGTTTTCTTTACACCACCACAAGTCTACTTGTAAACAAATGACTGTTTGCAATAATATTTCTTGAACATGAAAACCTTCTGCCTGCTACTTTCTCACACAGCAGGCTTTTGAAGCTGCGACAATCTTCATTCTCTTTAGCAGGGTATTTTATTTACAAATCATTTTTGTGTATGCAGCTATTTTATTGTTGTACTCTGAGCACATAAAGAGAGCATGTCTCCCTTTATAGATGGAAACTGACACAGCCATCGGGGTTTGCTAATCTTGGTTCACATGAAGTCTGATACATTTTGTAAGCAGTGCAAAGCATTCCTTTGCCCGTCAGCTGGAAGAAGTTGTGTTTCTGTAAAAAGCAGATTAGGATTTATGTGTGTTTGTGTTTACACACACATTTCATTTTAATCATGAACTATGTTTAGGGTCCTTGAATTGAGATGCACTGTTCCAATGGGCTCCTCAATTTGATGGATGGATAATTAGATTTGTGTTTTCATTTAGAGCCTTCAGGAAGAAAGGAGTAGAAGCAAGCCATCAAAAGGCATGATTAACATCAATAGTCGCCTTCAAGACATTTTTGGAGTGGCTATTAAAGCTGCGTATCCAGATCTGGAAAATCCTCCACTGTTGGTGACACCAAGTCAGCAGTCCAAGTTTGGCGACTATCAGTGCAACAGTGCTATGAGCATAACCCAGGTAATTCATAATGTGAGAATTTGTCGTTGTTCTCTAGTGCTGTATCCAAACAGCACAAAGCCACCCAGCTGAAAATATACATTGCTCAGCTTTGTGATAATGTTGTAGTTTGAGTGGAACAGGGAAAACCATCCACTCTATATCAGCCTCTCCATTTCTCAGAGAAATCTACCCTACAGTTGAGGAATCTTTTGCTGCACTCTTCTATTGTTTACATTGCCACATTTAAATGAACACAGTACACAGCAGACAAGTATTAAAGCATTTAAAATGAAGAAAATCAAGTCACATGCAAACATGAAAAATCATCAAAACTATGGAGGGAACGTGACAGGAAGCTCCATTATTCAAGCAGAGCTGCAGCGTTGGCTCAACCTGGAAGGATCACATATCATTTGTGGAAAAGCCAATATAATTTTGCCTCTGGGGCCCTCCAGATGTTGCTGGACTACAGCTTGCATAATTGCTGCTGGCCATACTAACTTATTACCCTCCTCATTTTGGCTTAGGGGGGGAAAATACATGTTTTTTAAAAAATGGTTTAATTTTGGCTTAACACTTTCTAGAATCTTACTCATTTGTGTTAATATGAAGCAGTGATTTACATTTTTGTAAACTGTCCTGAATAATGTACATGCTAGAATGTCAAGACCTGTATTTCCATATAAACAAATAAAATAACAGCAAGCTAGATCCTGAACTACAGAACAGCTACCTTTAAAAAAAAACAAAAACCCACCTCTAAAATCCTTACCAGTATAGTTTCCCCCTTTGATTTAAAAATCAATGTAAGTTTGCAGTGGAAGTTGGACTTCTTGTCACATCCCTTGGAGGATGGTAAAGTTACTAAGCAAATTGGCCTGGCAGAGATCTCTTTCCAAACAATACTGTTACGTGCCAGCCGGCAGCCTCTCGGCATGAACTTCTTTTGGAGAAACAGCTCCACAAATGTGTGTTCTCTTCTTCCTAGAGCTCATTAGCATATGCACTTGGGTGTCAGCCAGCCCAACACAAGCTTGCAGTGCCTTTTTAAAATATTTTTGACCGCTGCTTTACCCCAATTAAGTCACTGTTAGGAGTCTTGTCTGGTGCAGGTTTCTCAATGTCTGTATTGTTTGTATTCCTTGATATCATAAGGCCTCCCCTCCCTCCCCACAACTTTTGACAGCCCCTCCAGAGATCGGCATGGACACAAGCTGCTTTATGGAATGTCTCCACCCTGATGCACTTTTTGAGCTCTCTCTCTCTGCCAGCGTTGACACCCAAGACATGTCGCTGCTTACTTTGTGCAGTTTTGCAAGTGCTAGATGTTTGCTTGGCTGATCGTTACTTTCATTGAAATTGATTTCAGTAAACATACCCCCCTGCCCCGGCCATTTCCCAGACACTAAATTTGTTTTGAAATAGTATCTGTTCCTTAAAAAAAAGGAATCTCCCACACACCCATGCACCCACCTCCACACACTTTCCAGCCATCAAAAAATATGTTTCATCCCAAGTGAAGCAATGAAATTTTTGTTCTGTATCATTCATTCTGGACACCAGCCATTTGGAAACTCCTGCTTTTATCTTTAGCTCCTGCTCCATGTGAATGAGCAGTTTCTTGATGTATCGTGCAACATTTTTCAGAACACTCAGCACTTGACAAACAGCAAACATGTGGAAGCAGAATTCTAAAAGGTGAAGGGAGAGAGCTGTGTGTGTATGCGGGAGGGAGGGAGGGAGGGAAAGCAAAGGAGAAAGCAAGCAAGATATCTCTAAAACTAATAGCCGCCTAGCCCCTCCAGCTGAGAGTGCAAGCACAATATGCTAATGAGCATGTACAAAGACAAAACAGATTTGTGACAGCTTTCCACATTGGCAGGGCACATGGAGAGACTGTCGCCTGGCACGTACGCTCTTGTCATTTTTCGAGGATTGCTTTCTGAAGCCAAGCAATACATCGGAGAGAGAGTACTTGCCATAGAAAGACTACTTATTAGAAAGGAAACCTAGAATCCCCTACATTTTGCCATGGAAGATCATCTGGCTGTTGTCCTTCTCCAATACCAATTCCTTTCATAAAGATCAGTGGGTTCCTCCCTTTTGAATGTGTAGAACAGCTTTTGCAGTCTGGTGCCCTCTAGGATGATTCGGGATGCAACTCCCACCAGCCCAGCCAAAATCTGTAGGACACCAGGTTGGGAAAGGCCAGTGCAAAAGTCATCTGTAATGAGTTATGCATCTCAAAAGATGCATACTCAGAAGAATCATTTGAATTGCTTTGGCTTACATGTGGCAGATGTGGAATTGGCAACTGTCTGCTGCTCCCATTTCCTCTGACAGGAAATGGCAACAAAGGACCACACATATGCTTGAATAACAGTAGGGTCCTAGGGTATTTATTCAGTTTGTGATTGCCTCTGCTATATTTACCCAGGGGGATTTTCCAGGCAGGCTGGTTTCTTGACAAATTCCTGGGAAAAGGGAATTCCATTTTCATCACAGCTGCTCAAATGATATGAGCTTGTAGAGCTTTGCCTCAGGTTCTCTGTGTTCTCCTCAGTCAGGGATTGCGCTGAGACCTCTTGCTGTGTCTTTCAGATACTGCTCAAAACCAAGGAGCAAAAAGTGAGCCCGAGAGAAATAGCTGATAAGATTGCCAGAAACATTCCTGACAATGAATGCATCGCAAAGATTGAAATCGCCGGTCCTGGTACAGTTACTCTGTTTTTACTTTTCTGTTATGAAGTATTATGATGAAATGACTCAGTAGAATTCTGAGTCCTTTAGAGATGAACTAGAGATGAACTATAGGAGGATAAAGGGAATCCTTTCCTTAAGCTTGATCCCTATTCACCCTACCAGGAATTCTGACGTGTACCCCTGTGACATTCTGGCTTCCATAGGCAGAGGAGTACAGTCGTACCGAATCCATTCCGGAAGTCCATTCGACTTCCAAAATGTTTGAAAACCAAAGTGCAGCCTCTGATTGGCTGCAGGAAGCTCCTGCGGCCAATCGGAAGCTGTGGAAGCCCTGTCAAGTGTTCGGCTTCCAAAAGAACCTTCGAAAACCGGAACACTCACTTCCAGTTTTTGATCGTTCGGGAGCCGGAATGTTTGATTCCCAGGGTGTTCAGGAGCTGAGGTACGACTGTACTCAGTTGGGCATTTATTAGGAAGGTTGCACCGTGTGATAATTCTCTGAGTTTCAGCTTGGTATTTGTGACAGTTGGGAAGCATTTTAATTATCTCTGCAGTTAAAAATGAATGTGGCTCTTTCAGCGAGGTTAGCAGCAATTTAAATGAAGACGTTTTGGAGAGAAATTAAAATAATCTTCCCTATATAAATATTATCATTCTACTTAATCATATACATTACCTGAGTGCTTGCAAAATAAAGAAGAAACTTTATTGAAACCCAGTGCCCCTCAGTGAAAGTGATGCTCCTAGCAAACTAATTGCTGACCAAGGCTGCTTACAGGACAGCATCTGTTGTCTGGACAATTGGCTTCTGTTATTTATTGATGAAAACCAATGGCACTTTGTCCTTGTATCGTTATCAAATTGATTTTTTCCCCTGTCACTGCAAATGAGTTGCCCTGTTATGGGTAATTATGCAATACTGTGTTTTTAGCAAAGTATGTGCTCTGTGCAAAAGAAATCAAGGCCTTAATATGTATATAGTCTCAGGAATCATTTTCACTTTGTATGCTTTTCTGAAGGTTTCATTAATGTGCACTTGAAAAAGGATTTTGTATCTAAACAACTAAGCAGTATGCTGGTGAATGGAGTTCAGCTGCCTGCTCTTGGTGAAAGGAAGAAGGTATGATAGTAAATGGTTAACTGGGTCTTTTCTTAGGTACTGCTGCTTAATGTTCAAGGCAAAGTGTGCATTTGCAGATAAACTATTTCAGTTGTTTAATATGCACTCAGTCTGCAGACACACTAGAGCAGGGTTCCAGAGCCCCACATGGCATGTTCCGTGCCCTTCTTAAGGTCAGAGGTGGCTGTTTGCAGCCATTCCTTACCTCCACCCCACCCACCCCGGTCTTGTTAGCGTTGAAGTGTTTTATGTGAATGGGCATCTTTGGTGTTCTAATGTTTGACGGATGTAAAAGGGGACATTTTGAGTTGTGTTCTGTAGAGTGCCAAGGATTCTCATTGAATGTTCTCCCCTGCACATCGGCTACAGGAGAGGCAGAAAGTCAGAAAGTCCCATTGCTTAGTCCTAATATTTAGTTGAATTGCCTCCCTTCATTTTTTTATTTTATTTTTTTATTTTTTTGACAAGTTCTGTGAATCAACTTTTAGTTTTTTGTTTGTTCAACACTTTTGACACCTTGTGAAGCGGTCAGTGGCCCAGTTTGCAGATAATGCTAAGCGTGCATACGCAGGCTCCTGGAGAAAGAATTGCAGCAAGCATGCTCCTCTCCTGATGGTGTTGCTCTGTTACCCAGTGCTAAGCTATGGTTTGACATATCATTACATCCAAGCCAAGATCTGTGTTTTTTGCCTCTCAAATAAATCATGAGTTGTAAACCAAGAACAAACTTTGGTTACAGCTCATGGTTTGTCTGGAGCATGACAAGTCGCAAGCCTGGGTTTGGATAGGGCCCAGATAGCATGAGAGCAGCAGAATTAAGGGAGGAGTGAAGCAGCTGTAATCTTCCCTCCAGAAGCCTGCATGTTTCCCCACTCATGCTAAGCCATGGTTTGGCTTGCTGTTATGTGTGAGCCAGGTCAGTTGGGTGCACGGTGAGTGTAAGCACCAGCAGCCATGTAGAACTTGCACAAACGAGCAGCGTAAACAGGACTTTATATATTACCTTGTCGGTGTGGATAGTATCTGAAGGTGTCCGTAACTGAACAGCGTGAACAAAATATTCACTATTTGGCTCACTTAGGCCCTGTGCATATGCAGTACTCGGTGCAGGAAATCATTCAACATCACTTGGAGATTATGTTTAACGAGCGCATAATATGCGCAATTCTCTTCATGCTTCCCACAATAACCAGTGAATGTGTACAACAGCCAGTGTTTATGTGCATTTCCTAATTGCAGATATATATAAATGATGCTTCTTTGAAAAAATACTTTGCACTGTTTATAATGCGCATATTTTTCATTTCTTCTCCTACATAAAGGTGGTGATTGACTTCTCCTCCCCTAATATTGCAAAAGAGATGCATGTAGGTCACCTGAGATCAACTATAATTGGGGAGAGCATGTGCCGCCTCTTTGAGTTTGTGGGGTTCGATGTACTAAGGTAAGTCCAGCCATGGTAGAATTGCATAAATGCTCAAAATGTATATGGGCACACGCTTTCATGTCTCTTGTCAATGTGGATTCTCAGTAATTGCCTATACAGCAGTGTTGCTATGTTCCATGGAAGTGCTATTCCTTTATGAAAATCACTGCAGAACCCTATGTTTTGAACCCTGCACACATCCACCATCCTTTAATTAACCTTACTTTTCCTTCTAGAACTCTTTCAGAAACACCCCCCCCCCCTTTTTCTCAGAACCTCTCAGGGTGCCAAGCAGGGCTGACCACACCTCTTGTGGTGTAGCTGCAAAGCATCTGGGAACCCTGCACAAGGGATTTTGACAGGGTTGTCCCACCCACCTGTCGAATTTGGCCTGTGGGGTGGGACCAGATAGAGATCTGCCCCCCCTCCCAGTTCCCCACCTTTGGCTTGAATGCATCCAACTTGCCCTTTACCTACTGTCCTTGACATTTGACATACACCATGCAACACGGCATTGAGATCTAACTTGATTTGAATGTCAATGCAAGTTGCTTCCTAATTATAGCCTGGAGTCACCTATCTTCTGCATTTCACTCCACAAACATCTTAAAGCTTCAAAGGAGAACAACGGTCTCCATCCTGTAGTAGATATAACTTTACTGCAACAAATTTGCCTAATTAATTTAGAAAATTAAATCACCTTCCAACTTGTTTTTTAGGAAAGGATGGTGTATGAGTTGCACAATTAATTATGCCCATAATCCCCAAACAAACCACATACATGATTTTTAAATATTTTTTTAGCAGTCCATTTCCTTCACAGGAGCACTTCAGAGCAAGCCTTGTATGTTATCCACAGCTCTATTCAGAAGATATTTCAGTTCTGCTTACAGTCTCACTTGTTTTGTGATCTTTACTGTCTAGATTAAACCATTTAGGAGATTGGGGTACCCAGTTTGGCATGCTTATTGCTCACCTCCAAGATAAATTCCCAGACTATCTGACTGTTTCTCCTCCCATTGGAGATCTCCAAGCTTTTTATAAGGTATGTTTTATTTCAGATATATGGTTACCCCTCCTGTTGTTGTTGTTGCTGCTGCTGCTGCTGCTTAACATTGCTTAGAGCTGGGTTGGCTAACTTGTGGCCCTCCAGGTGTTGCCCTACCCCTGGCCATGCTGCTGATGGGGCTGTGGTGCAACGACCTCTGGAGAACAACAAGTTAGCCACCCCTGGATGAGAGGATACTAATAGCACTTGAAAATGTATACATCCTGCCTGAGGGTTTTGCTCTTGGTAAGACCAGAAGGAAGTACTGGTTGAGGGAAGGTTTAGAGCACTTAACAAAATAAAAAATCAGATGGCAGCCATTTCCATGGAGGAATTTGAAGGAACTCTGCATGAACTATGGTTGCAATCTATGCTTAGCTGTCTTGTAAACGTCTACAAAAACGTATTTTGCTGTAAGACTTTCATAATGATTGAAGTGAGTCAGTGCAGAGACTTAGGATGAGAGAATAAGTTGAGTAACAAACAGTGGGTGAAATCAAATATTGTACAAGCTGAAGTAACAGCACTACCTCCTTCCTCTCCTATCCCCCCATCCCCTGCAGCTTCTGTGCTCTCCCAGGTCTGCTCTGAAAGGTCCCCCAGCCATCCAGAGCAGATTGTGGAGACTGCAGCAGATAGAAGAGGAAAAAGTAGTTCCACTGGGTGAACAGTTTGATGTCAACTAATATTGCAAATGTTTTAATCTTCTGAAACTTCCATGCATCGTAACCCTCCTTATTGAAACAAAGGCAGTTTATATAAAGATTGGACTAATTGCAGAGTCACCTTTTTGAAAATGGTAAAATAAATATACAAACAGATTCTGTATACTCATTCCTGATGGCTTAAAAGGCCCAATCCAGGATCTGCTGCATGGATTTGATACTGTTCATCACCTATTTCTAGAGGGGTAAGAGGGCAACAATATTGGATCAAATTCTGCTCTTGATCAAATCGTTGACAGCATTAAGCATAATTCTTGATTATCAATTTATCTTGAGAATTCATAAAATGAGAGTTGCTGGGATGCAGGGCTCTTCGGTGATGACCAATTCTTCACTTAGTTCTCATTGGAAACTTGGAGAATCCTCTCCAGATACTGCACAACAATTTATATGTGCTAATACATGGAGAGGTTCAGGCTGCTGTTGGTGGATGTTCCCCTGGGATATTAATGACAAGCATTAGGCGACTCAATATTGTCTATTTGATCTGTTTCGACCATTAAAAGTATTTCTCTTTACTATTTATTATCTGTGCTTTTGTTTGATTTGTTTTAGTATATTGTGGAGGATATTGTTTCATGGTGTCTGTATTCTTCTTAACCTAGGAATCTAAGAGAAGATTTGACACAGAAGAGGAGTTTAAGAAGCACGCATACCGATGTGTGGTGCTATTACAGAGCAAAAATCCAGATTTCATTAAAGCTTGGAAACTTATATGTGATGTGTCCCGGAAAGGTGACTAGGAATTATGCTACCTCTATCTTTTAAGGATCCACCTCTTTTTCAAGTGGACCACTTTTGGCAGTTTTGGATTATGAGGATTATTATTAGTGTTGTTGTTGAAGCCCTGTAAAAAGACGGATTTGAGGGTGATAGTTTCAGGAGTCACAACAAAGAGCTTGTGGCACTTTTGTTTTGACAAAATCTTTTCTAACCTAGATGCATGGAGTGAGAACCTCAGGTGCTTTTGTGTGTGTGTTTCTGTATGTGCACACACAAATATACATATATAGGTGTGAAGGAAAACAAATTAAAAAGTTGTAGCTGAATGGCAATGCAAAAAGTACAGTTAGCGTTTAGATGTGTTCAGATTGATTCTTTAGAGCAGCATTTTAGTAGTAGTGAACAAACATGACCTAGCAAGGCTGGTCTAAAGCCAGTACCTCAATTTCCTTATTTTACTATGATGTTGATGATGCATTATATGAAGTAAATGAAAGGGCTCAAAATTCCTCATTTCACTGTTTCTTGGTCAGAGTTCCAAAAAATCTACGATTGCTTGGACGTCACCATAATAGAGAGAGGAGAATCTTATTATCAAGATAAGATGAATGATATCGTGAAGGAGTTTGAAGAAGGAGGTAACACAACTATTTGCAGAACGGGCAATTAAATTCCTCAAGACTGTTTTTCACCATAGTACAATGGGTTTCTAAAGCTCTTTGATAAGCTTGTATTTTACCATAGAAGTGGGGAATCCTTACCACTACCACCCAAGAACCACAGTCCTTTAGAAGTAGTGTGCTGGGGGGAGGGTGGTCGCATGGCAGTGACACAGTCCCATCCATTCAAGCATATCCCATGAATCCATTCTTGCTTGTGCATGCACACACACACACAGACTCTCTTTCCTACTATTTGCCTTGGGAGAAAACTTCTCATTTGCTCCAATGGCAGGGCTCTGGATCTGGTTAGGGATCCTGAGGCAGAGAGGCTTTAACACTTTGCTTTCTGCTGTAGTCCAAAAGTAGATAATGGCCCTGCAGCTGCTGTTAGCTTTAAGGAAAAAACTCCCATTGAAGCAAGTTGAAGTTCTTCCAAATGCAAATTACAGGTGGCTGATCCAGATTAGGCAGGCTCTCAGGAGGCAGCAAAAGGTTAAAGCTTCCAGATCAGGAATCAACATGGGCTTCTGCTCCCCCAGTTTCCATGCTAGCAAGGAAGGAAGAAAAGCCCTCATTCTGCAGCCAGCATGAAAGCTGAGGAGTAGAGGCCCCAGGGACCAGATGGAAGTGCTGCAAAGTGGGAACGAAAGGTTATTCAAAAGATGGCACTGTGCATTTGGAAAGATAATGTTTGAGCACCGAACTACATGCAAATGCTGCAGCAGGGGCACTTATGGAAAGAACCTCTCAGCAAGAGGAGAGATCCTAAAGTCTACTACTTGCCCTCCTCACTACCACCACCCTCCAGGCTGTGTTTACTGTTTTCTTTTGCTTAACCAGCCTCTGGAACCAGCTATGAGGAAATGACCCAGAGGTGGATGAGCTCTGCTGGAGAGAACTGGCAGGTGCAAAATCTTTTTAAACACTCATCTGTCCTGCCAGTTCTCACTAGCAGGTTCCCCTCAGCGCCCACATTTGTGTTATCTTGGCAAATGTAGGTATGGGAAAAAGCACATCCCAGGAGAATGTGTAGGTTCTAACTCTGTATACCTGCTGTCATGGCATTTTGTAGCATGACAAAATAGGTTGGTTGTTAAGTGTTCTTCATTGAAAGGTTTTGTATTTGTGTTTTTATTTGTACATTACTGTGTAAAAATACCTTGCTTTCCAAACCTTATTTCTCATTCATTTATTTCTACCCTTAGGATTTGTGCAAGTGGATGATGGTCGGAAGATTGTATTTGTTCCAGGGTATTCCGTTCCCTTGACAATTGTGAAATCTGATGGGGGGTTCACATATGACACCTCAGATTTGGCAGCATTGAAACAGAGACTGTTTGAAGAAAAAGCTGATTATATAATTTATGTGGTAGATAGTGGACAGGTGAGTTTCACTGACCTTTATTTTGTAGTCCTTTGTTTTTCAGGTTTTTAGCTTTTTGAGTGTTGGTGTGACACTAAAACTACACACTAGTGTATTCTTCTCTTTCTAGTTGCTTCTCCTTTGTCTTAAAACAGGATTCTGAATCATAATAAATTACATCCACCCCATATTTTAAGCCTACAGATCAAGCCACCTTATTCACAGTACTGTAAAGGGCAGAAGCATTTATATATATATTTAAAGAAAAAAAACTCAAAGTAGTTAACAGCACATTAAAACATTAAAAACAACACTATCCAGAATACAATATTACTGAAGAAAGTAAAATACAAAGTATGCATGCAGAGTCACAGAATTAACAGGTAACTAAAATACTATCTTAAATATTTCAAAAGAAAATATTACAAAGGAGGTCGGCTACAGAATGCACATTTAATGTAGCAAAGTTAACACATGTAGAGTTTGGAATGTCATCTACCAGGGAGTCTTTAGTTATGGTTTCTGCATTACAGGGGGCTGGGCTCGATGACCCTGAGTGTCCCTTCCAGTTTGACATTTCTATTATTACGTTAGTGCTGGTGCTTTACCATTAGTTGCTTTAATGACGTGTTGCTTTGCAGGCTGTGCACTTACAAACCATATTTGCAGCGGGTCAGATGATCGGCTGGTATGACCCCAAAGTGACCAGAGTAACTCATGCTGCTTTTGGAGTGGTGTTGGGAGAAGACAAGTAAGTTTGCAGATAATTTCTTCAGTATACAGTAGACTGAATTGTGTTGCTATTCACAGACTGGAAAGCTCAGGATTCCTTTCTGTTAAAGAGGTGTCATGTGATCACCAAGGAACTCCTTATGTGCATTGGCTTTGTACTTCAAATCTTCTATCCTTGTGTTTATGTAAGAGCACCCCATAGGCTGCACATTAGAAATTCCAGGCTTCCTGCCTTCTAGCTGCAGCTCCTTGTGCTGCTTCAGAAACGAGTCCAGAGTATTTCCCACCTAAAGTGTCTCCTGGGTGTGTGTGTGCAAGGAGCATGGTAGTTATGGTAGAAAGTGTGCCTCTTTAGGTTCCGTACACAGACTTCGGCAACCCTTGCAGCTCTTGTAGATTCTGATTGTTGTGCATTGCTATAGTTATTGAAAAATGCAATGTTAAGAATAGATAAATCCTTTAGTGAATGTGGGTCTCAATGCTAACATAATCATGTAGGAATAATGTCATGCATGGTATTGGTTGTTAACTTCTGGTCAACATGTAGATAACTTGCAGATAATAGCAAATATGTTCCTGAAATCAGAAATTTTACTATAGGACTTAACAGGGTGGTGTTTTGTGCTATTGAATAACTGGACTCATCTGTTGCATTACTGGTTCCCAAAACTTTCATTGTGAGTGCCTCTCTGGGCCTAACTCTTTTTCTGTCATTTGAGCTTGAAATCATGTACCAAATCAGTTTGTTGAGTTTTTCTTATTTGTCGGCACACTTCACATTTAGAGAATAGCCATTGCTATTCCAGCGTTACCTTCATTTTGCACTTTTCTCGTTAGGTGTATGGCACTGCATCCTCACTGCAACCTCGTGGCCCATTGTAAATATACATGCTTCTTTGATGTACGTTCGGAAGCTTCACTGCTATGTTACAACATCATATATTGGTTTACATCTGTTCCCTTGTTCCTAATGGTTATAATGAAAGAACAGCTGTGCAATCTCTTTCTTGATATGCATGTCAGGATTCTGCTGTCTGTGCTGGAAATTGGAAATTTGTGCAACTATATCTGCCCATCACACATTATGCACTTTTTATGGGTATTATTATCTGTTTTGGTAGCAATCACAAGTTAGGTAGTACTCAAGAGCAGGTAGCAGTGTACTGTTTTGCTTTGGGAACACTTGCTACTTCTGCCTCCCCCTTTTTATAACTGACTGTACCCATTCCTTCCTGGGGCTGTGCTGATCTTTCCTCTCTTTCTGTATCCCTATATTAGTTGGATTATAATCCTGCTGAATTGTAATGGTATGAGTGTGGCCACAAATTTAAAATCTATGTAGTTCAGTGATGCAGTGCTTGAGCTGAAACAAAATATGTATTGTATCTTTCATGCAACAAGGTGTGTGTCTGGGGTAATGTATCTATGTTGGTGAAAAGACCAGCAATAGTTTCACTGTTTGACTGTTTTCATCTGGAGTAAAACTTTCTACTTGAAAATGAGTTGTCTACTTAGAAAAGCCACAATTTCCATCTTTTGTTGCCAGAAAAAAATTTAAAACCCGTTCTGGAGATACGGTACGGCTGATTGACCTTCTTCAAGAGGGACTTAAGCGTTCAATGGACAAACTGAAGGAAAAGGAAAGAGATAAGGTAACAATGGGCTTCCTTTTTCCAGTGTCAAGAAAGTAGACTTTATTCTTCTTGTATCTGGTTCTTGTAAGGGAGCATGTTGCTGGCTTGTAGCACAAACTCAACCCAAGACCTGCCGGGGTTAAGAGTTCAGCAGATCTTGTCCTTTCCCAGTTATGGCAGCTTAAGTCCTTCACCCGAGCTCATCTGGCAGAATTTAAGACAGTAGGACAGAACAACGTGATAATTACTCTATTGGATCATGTGACTTAGCAACCCAGTGCAATTTAGTCATCAAAAAGGGTAGTGTAAGTGAAATTCTTCTGGGGAAGTTTGGAATAGGCATGTTACGCCAGCTTTCTAAAGCTATGATTGCTCTGTTAATCTGTCCACATATTTGTCTAGCCTCATCATATGATGGCAGTGAATTTGCTGTGTTGCCAATAGTACTTTTCCCTGACTTTGTCCGGGGAGTTGACCTCACTGCTTAGTGTTAGGAGAAAGCTGTTCAGATCTCTCCGAAGTGAAATATGGTAGCATAGACAGTTGGTGTTCATTCTCATTCCTACAAATTCATGTGATATATTCTGTACTTAACTATACAGAGCCCCAAAAGCCTGTGTACCCAAGCACATTTGAAAATGTATATGAAAAGTAAGTCTGTGGGAAAATGAGCAGAAAGATTTGTTTTCAGTGGTATTGACTGCAGACACTGTCTTCTGTGGATGTCTGGATCCTGTTAGGATTACAGGATAAATGAGAAGTAACAGAATTGAAAGAATGCCACTGACTAGCAAAACTAGTGTGTGTGTGTGCGCGCACGCGCGCAGAACTTTCCATTCACATATGACATTTTATTTCACAGTGCCAGTGTTATTACTTAAAAGCAAAAAGAAGAAAGATGGGGTCTGATCTTGATAATTTCTTTTTGAATTAGGTTAGCTTTGGATTTTTCTCATGGAAATAGGTTAAAGTAATGAATCCATGTTATTTGTCTAACTTGCAGCACTCACAATTGTGCTGCAAAACACCAAATATAATTTGGGGGGTAATAGGTCAATTACCATAAGAGCTAAAAGTGGAACCACCTGTAGGAGAGCATGTGTACCTCTGCTCATCAGAACCAGTGTATAAAACATGGTTGGCTATTACATTATGCTTATTTGAGAGTTTCCCAGGGGAATCTTCCAGAGGGTTAGGTAGATTACATGAGCTCCTCACCAGGGGTGGGGAGTCTGTGGCCTTCAATATGTGATTGAATTACAGCTCCCATCAGCTTTAGGAGCTGTGGCCAATGTTTAGAAATATTAGAGAGCACTACAGTCTTAACCACAAGGGCCACAAGTTGTCTATATCTGCCTTGGACTTTTTCAAGCTTCATGTTTTAAGAATATTGAATTTAAAACATGAAAATAAAAGCCCCGCCTGCCCCCAAACTCTGTCGCTTGAACTTTTTATCTGGTCCACAAAGTAAATCTTATTTGCATTCCAGTAGATGGCAGCAGAGGATAAAATGACAGGTTAGTAGATCAGTTTGTGTGTGGCTTCTGCATGGGCCATCAGCTTCATTTGCTCAGAGTAAAATTGTCCCAAAGCTCTAGACATCACTGGTCACCTTGCCAGGGGCTGTGTAATTGCTACCACTTCCATGGCTGGTGTCATACTCTGTGAATGTATCAAGCTTCTGCTCAAATGATTTCAGCTGTTCAGAATATGTTTGCCTTGGGTTCACTTCAGTTGCTGTTCAGTCTCGGTTTCCCCAGTTCTGTCCCCTGGTTTTTTGGTGCAGCCTTGTCACAATATGTGTTTTATTTCTCTCACAGGTTCTTACTCCTGAAGAACTGAAGGCAGCTCAGACCTCAGTTGCCTTTGGCTGCATCAAGTATGCAGATCTTTCCCATAACAGAATAAATGATTATATCTTCTCTTTTGACAAAATGCTTGACGACAGAGGAAATACTGCTGCTTATTTGCTGTATGCCTTCACGCGAATCAGGTAAAGAAATTGCTAGCTTCTAAATTTAAGATGTTGTGAGGTTTAAATACATGTATTGGACAATTACAACCTGATACTGCTGCATTTCCAACTTTGATGTTGGAAGATCGACTCAGCTGCATTCCTATTGAGTCTAATATGAGACTTGTTTTTTGTGGCAGATCTATAGCAAGGCTGGCCAATATTGGAGAAGAGACACTGCAGAAGGCAGCTACACAAACGGAGATAATATTGGACCATGAGAAGGAATGGAAACTAGGCAAATGCATTTTGAGGTTCCCTGAGATTTTGCAAAAGATTTTAGATGATCTTTTACTGCACACCCTTTGTGACTACCTCTATGAACTGGCTACTACATTTACTGAATTCTATGACAACTGCTACTGTGTGGAAAAAGACAGACAAACTGGTGAGTTAAGTTCATTTTAAAGGAGATAAGGGACAAGTATAGAGGGTTGCAGGGGGCCAGAGAGAGTAATGGATGTAAGGGGAGGTACCCCAGTCATATATCTTCAAGGTTCTTTGTAAACTAAAAGGGTAGAAACATCTACTTTATGTATGTGTTGTGGCAGAGGGGCAGCTTAACTTGAATTTTGAGTAAGAGTAATGGTTATTCAGGGAGTTTTTCTATGAGTAGAATAAAACATTTTAGAGGAATCTACTCTTTTCCCTTTTTGGAACTAAGTGGTCCATTGATTCAATCACTGAAATTTCCTAGGCATGGGGCAGTGGTACTGTTTTCTTAATTGAGCAGCACAGTGGCATAACTGGTGGGTGGGTGGGTGGTCCCAGGCACATTTGGGGGGGGGGGCGCAACCAGGTTTCCCCTCCACAAAAGGGGAGACTGCTGCCACCCTCCAGGAGGGAGGAAGAGGGTGTGGTTGAGGAAAGCCTGCTTCTCAGCTGATCAAGTGCCCTGCTTGCATGAGCCAGAGTGGGGGCTTTGTTAAATTGCTCTGCGGGTGGCTGTGTGTCCCTCAGCAGAGCAGTAAGCTGCCTGCCCACTTGGTTCCTCTGTGTATGGTGGCTGAGGGACTCAAAAGCGGCTGTAGTGCTGCTGGGTGAGGCCTTCATACCAGTCCTAGAGCAAGGGCAGATGAGAGCAACATGGCTTCCCCTCTCCACTGCGCTCTGGAGTGTGAGTGCAGCCCCCATGCTAAATTTTGCAAGCCTGGGGTGTGATTGGACTGTTTCGAAGCAGTGGGCTTCCACCGTGCCCCCTTGGGATGTAGCAGGGTACTGTGGAGTACTATTGCACAGAAATGTGAAGGGACCAGAGAGAGACAGCTGGCTCTGCTGACTAGTAATCTGGATAGCAACATATCTCACTTGGTTTTTTTGTCTCTTGTGTAGGCAAAATAGTGAAAGTGAACATGTGGCGAATGCTCTTGTGCGAAGCAACAGCTGCTGTTATGGCCAAAGGTTTTGACATCTTGGGAATCAAACCAGTGCAGAAAATGTAACTATTGTTGACTTTTCAGATAACTTTTCTACACACAAAAATGAACTATTTAGTTGACTATTATGGCCTATTTGAAAAATAAAAATGTTTGTTTCATTGTCTCTACTCCATGTTGTAGGGCAGTATTTATTGTAACTGCTTAGATCTCACTGTGTATACATTGGTGCCTCGCAAGACGAAAAGAATCCGTTCCGCGAGTCTCTTCGTCTTGCGGTTTTTTCGTCTTGCGAGGCACCACTGTACAGTGTTATGCCAGTTTTTGGTAAAACAAACGATCATTTTGTCCTTGCCTGCAAAGTCTAGAGTCACAAGAAGCAGGGGGCAATGTGATTTCTCCCACTGCTGTAGTCTACAAATGTCACAATGGTTAATAACCCTTAGTGAACAAAGCAGTCATTGAGTGCTTAACCTTTTTATTAAAGGTATATTGTCTGAGCCTTATAAACACAATTGACACTAAATTACAGTATTTTAGGAAATGCAATGAATGTACAGACTTAAAAGTATCATATATTCTGGAAGTACCAGTAGTATCAATATATTATCTTTTCCCTCCCACCCCCACAACCCTTTTTTCCATTTCCAAAACAGCGGTGTACTGCAAACTGAAGTTCAAAATATGTCTCTTCACAAGCCAGAGGCTGCTCTGTTGGCGGGGCTGCCTCAACTGCTTTCACACAGGCGACAGGCAGGCCGCCTCTTCCTCCCAGGAGCAAGACGTGTCCCAACTGCCTGCCTGTGCAAAGGCAGCTGAGGCAGAGGTGGGCGCCTTCTTTAAACTGTTCCGCTGAGGGGTGCAGCTGCCTGCACCTCAGTGGAGCAGTTTAACAAGGCCCCCACCTAAGTGGCTTCCCCATGCCAGCTGTTAGGCTGAAGACCCTCCCCAAAGGCCTCCTGCAATTTTCTGGAGCCCATAAAAGGTGCAGGTCAAGTTTCTCACCCCCACCCACTTCCGGGGCGCAGCTCAGAGGTGCTGGAACACACAGTTCCACTGAAAAAAGATGTCCTTTTTCTTATTGTTTCTTCACTGTAAAAAGTACAAATGTCTGTAACCAATAAATACAGCATAGCTTCCTATATGATCATTATATTCCTAATAGTTTAGAATGCTAAAAACAGAAAAAGACATCACAGGTGCGGAGTTCTCTTTAGTCAGATAGCACTGCTAAAGTATTACACATTTGTTCTCACATTTTTAGCTTATAAAGCATCTGGGGGGAAATAAAATCTCACATTTACACATTATTAGAACATCAAGATGTTCATTTTTCAATAACTTATTTTGATAGGTAATATTGAACAACTTAATTTTCTCAGTAGAATTTTTTAATAAAAAAGCAGTAACTTTATAAAATGCATAAAAATGTCTTAACAGTTCTAGTATGCTTCAATTACAATAATGAAGTCTGGTAAACTTCAGCTTTGGGCACCACACATTTGATTTAACTTCCAAAAGCACCATGTCATCTTTGGCTTGCTCTCAGTATGATGAAGTTTTAAAGGACTCTCTAATCCTTACCAGTTCTGCAGCACACATGTGACCAAAAGCCCTGTTGTACCATTCAGTTGTGCGGCCCCTGCCAATAAATGAAACAGCCTGTTAAAAAAAACTTAAGTCTTAAACGATTTCTCTTCCCGACTATTGGGCCAGGTTGAGCTAACTGTGCTTTCCAACAAGGCTTTCCACCCCATGTCTCCCCCAAAGTCTCTCTGGGGAACCCACAGAACAGTGCACAGGGGGAGGAGAGTACAGATTGTTCCATCTGGCAAGCAGAAATGCTATTAGTGCAACACTTAAATCCACCCTTCATTTTAGGCATTCCTCCTCCACCACCAGTGCTATAAAACTACAGTCATACCTCGGGTTGAAGTAGCTTCAGGTTAAGTATTTTCCGGTTGCACTCTGCAGCAACCTGGAAGTAATGGAGCGCATTACTTCTGGGTTTCACCGCTTGCGCATGCGCTCAAAATGACGTCACACGCATGCATGGAAGCGGCGAATCGCAACCCGCACAGTCGTGGCTTACGCTCTACTCAGGATGCGAACGGGACTCTGGAACGGATCCCATTTGCATCCTGAGGTACCACTGTATTGACTGCATGTTTACAACACACTTGAAGCACTGCTTCTGAAAATTGTTCAATCTTTATGCAGATTTATGAGGAGGTTGCCTGAAATTACTTTTCTAAATCACATGCGGCCATGAAAGAAGCACTTAATCATTATTAACTAAAAGGACTGCAATCAAAGCTTCTATCACATTTCTGTACATCTGAAGAAACAGCTGTAGCAGTGGGCAAAACAATTCGTGCAGTGACGTATAACAAGCAGCCAGGCAATTCACAAACAGAATGCCAGTTTTTCATAATTGAATCTTATACCTCTAGCAAGCCCTTGACCTTCATTGCATTTGGACCTAATCTATTATGTCACGCCACTCTAAAGAAAAATAAAAGAAATATAGATACCTGGTATCTGTTCGACAGACATGTGTGACTTTGGATTTCTGAGTCCCGACTACTTCTATAAGATACTGACAAAGTAGGACCTGACCCAAGATCCCCGTCATGGTAACTCCTTCACAGTCTATTGAGGTAGCTGCTAATATGCATGTGCTGCTTTGAGGATCAGTCCGCCAAGTCCTGGAAACAAAAGGTCAAATCAATCATCTCATTGGCTATCAATATGCCATTATGCTTATGAACTGAAACCATGCTATCAACTGTAACAGCTCATTTACATCAACTTTCAGGCTCTGCACATGATCAAGGTTTTCAGCTGTATGTATAAAAATAATATTTAACTAAAGTTAAGTCAAGGCATTCCCTCTGCTGCAGCTCATCTCATAATTATAGCAGTTGGCAGAGACAGGAATATTGTAGATTCCTTACCTTAGAACCACATATTCTCTTGGAGGAAGTGGAGACATGCTCTCTGTTGCATAGTGGTAAATGTCTGTTTCATCATCTAAGATTTCTAGGACTCTTGTTTCTTGAAGGCTTGGGTTCCATAGGTGCTGTTCCATCAGTATCCGATATAGAACCACTTTAGGGGCAGCATCAATTTCAGCTGAAGCTTTCCATACCCGGACCAAGTAGTTATCATCCACCTTAGAAGACAGTTAATCCATTAGGAAATGATTTGAGTCTGCCAAAAGCAGCCTAGCCTGGGATCCAATGGCTGTAGAACCCCTGGAAATGGAGTCAACATGGTCCCTCAAATCCATTAAGGCATGGTTTCCCAAACTTGGGTCTGCAGCTGTTTGGGGACTGCAACTCCCATCACCTCTGACCTCTGGTCCTGCTAGCTATGGATGTCACATCACAGCACCTAAAGTGACTATCCACATATTCAAAAGAATAATAAATTTTCCAGTTTGGGAAACAGTACTATGGTTGCATTTCAGTGCTTTTGTGCTCCATGCCATACCTTTTCAAATTAATCTCAGAGGGAGGTTATTTGCAAATGGGATAAGATACTGTTAACTGCTGATTTTCACAGAATACACATGTATTAATGCCATTTTAAATCTCATTTACTTTGAGCCTCATCAACGTTTTCATGCCAAAATTACCTTTTTATATGCAGAATCCACTCCTTCTAAGGTGGAGCAAGCAACCCAGTTCTTGAATTTTTCTTTGGCATCTCGGAGCAAGTCCTGCATGGAGCGCTCCAGGGAGACCACTGTGTTACAGTGCTTTGCTAACGAGGTTTGGTGTGGATCTACTTCACTGGAGATAGTTTGATCATGTAAATTTTCATAACTGTGATCCAAACAGTAGTCAGGAATCTGCAGAATAATACTAGAAATTAGTTGCTAGGAAGCATAGGTCGTAAGAAATGGATATCCCAATATATTCCACTGTATTTATTACACATGTATCCCAGGCTTCCTGTAAAGGAGCTCAAGAACAGTATACACACAATTGTCACACAGTCACCCATCAAGGCGCAAGCAGAGTGGGAATGTGGTTTTTTGATGCTGAATGCTACAGTATGGTGCTTCTACAGTTATGTATGAATCAAACAAACACATGACTTAAGACAAAAAGGGAGGAAAGGATTTTTGAGTACTCAGTGTGTGGGAACCACACATACACATTTATTTGAAGGAACCTAAGCTGCTGTTCTCCAAAAAACTGAGGCTGAACAAATAGTATATCAACCTTTGCACTCTCACTGCCAGCTCCCTGTGCCAAAGCAGAAAAAGTTCGTGCTAACAAGTGTTTAGCCTGAACTATTGAGTCTAATTTTGGCCCAGCAGGCTGCACAAATAGTCAGTGGCCTCTCCCTCCCATCCTCTTTTCTCTGCAGTTTCCTCCCCACCCTCCCCTTCTTGCTTTTCTGCTTTTTTTTTATCCCTTTCCCACACACTTCATGCCATAAAACAAGGTCAAAGACAAGGGAGGAAGCAAGAATGACTGGAACATCTCAATTGATTAAAAGCCACTCTCCCGCCTCATGCACGAAAGCCCTGTGCACCAGGCCTTTCCAACAAGTAATTTCAATGCCAGAGTGGAAGGGCATCTTGGCACTAGTTCATATCTGCTCAAGTGCTGCCAAGAGGAGTGGTCAGAAGGCCCAAATGCCACACATTCTTCACCCTTCCCAGCTCTGGCCTCATGCTAAGCAGGTCAAACTCCCACACACAAGATGCAAACAACGTAATGCAGGAAGAAGAGATTCCAGTGGGTCTACAAGTCAGGACTAAATGGGCATAACCAAGGTCATGCTGTGCTCAAACAAGAGACTGGAAAACACACTGCTCCCTCATCATTAACAACTTTTTAGATCAACGTAGAAAGTGGCATTCTGTTGGTTTCAGGCTTTACATGGGTGCTGCCCCTCAAAAAAGGACAGGCTGAGTCACGTCCACACCATAAGGCATTTCTGAGGCCATATTTAGCATAAGCCAAGAAGAAACCAAGGGTGGCGGAAAGTAACAAATCAAAGAATCAAAATAGCCAGGCACTTGCTTTCAACTGTGCTTAGAAATTTATAACATACTAAATTAAACATCTCCACTATTAACCTATTCTGGCTCTGAACTCTCATACAATGAATCAAAGACCATGTGAAGGAGGAGGAAGGTGATGGTGACAGTACAAATGAGAAGATTAGGAGTCTGATGAAGAACAGGATGAAAGTAGTGAACATGAAGATGAAGAGGAACAAGTGGATTCTGGAGATGAAACTAGTGTGGTGCCGGTGTTTCTAGCCATCAAGAAATTCAATGAGTCACTGGATTTTGAGATTTTGGAGGAAATGTTGGAAAGCATCAAACCCCATGAAGGTGAGCTGATGCTACTCCGTAAAGTACAAAAGACAAGTGCTCCTGGAACAGTTACCTGTTCAGCTTGGAACAGTTATCTGTTCAGCTCCAAGTGATGGCCTACAATTGAACCGTTGTAGTGACACTGCCTTATGTCCTCAGTAATCCTGCCAATATAGTTGTAAACTGCTTAGAGGTTTATTTATTTTAATACAGTTGTACCTCGGGTTACATACGCTTCAGGTTACAGACTCCGCTAACCCAGAGATAGTACCTCAGGTTAAGAACTTTGCTTCAGGATGAGAACAGAAATCGTTCTCAGGCGGCGCGGCAGCAGCAGGAGGCCCCATTAGCTAAAGTGGTGCTTCAGGTTAAGAACAGTTTCATGTTAAGAACGGACCTCTGGAACGAATTAAGTACTTAACCCGAGGTACCAATGTACTGAGCAGTATATAAATTGAATGAATAATTAAATAGTAATAGGAGGATTGCTATCTTGAAGGCTTATTTACACAGCCAACAAAACTGGATGTTGTGCATGTTCATTCCCTGTTTTTCCTGCCACCACAAGTTACTAGCGTACAGATGTAGAATCCCCAACTGTTGTTGAAATCTCTCTTCAGGTTAAACCAACATGGCTTATGGTCAGGACACAGAGTCCTGCATCATCTGGAGGGCTATAGGTTCCTCAGCCCAAAGCCCAACTGTACCCTGGGTGGCATTTACACATATCGAAATCACCACTAGCAGAGATGCATGAAGCTCAGGGTTCAGCTTTTTTTAATATAGTGATTTGATATATATAGCATTAATTATATGCTTCATAGTCCTTTGAATCAACCTTTATATTGAGCTAGCTCAAAATAAAAATGCAAACTGTTCCCTTGCTATCAAGGAACTAAGAGAAAGTAAATTTTGCTTATTTAGAGAGGTATACTTCCTGGAGCAAAAGAGCATAGGTGTCTGGTACTAATGAATACCAATTAAGAGTTGGTCCAACATCTGCTTTTCATTATTGCCAACAATGAAAAGGCTGCTCTTCTGATTTCAAACCAACAAAGTATTCCCTACACAAGTTTCTAAACAGCATGAGGGATGGAGGATGCCAATGAAGTTAAGCAGCGATTCTTCCTGAAGAAAGCAACTTACCTGAAAGAGTCTGTTGCACTCCATTATCATATGGGCCAGGCCTTGAGTTGCAGCCAGGTTCTCACTCAGGTCTCTCTGGTCGGGTTTTCCTGTACTGTGCTTCCTCTGGCTGGACCTAAGGAGAAGAATACAAAGGGCTGCTTATTCAAATCACACAATGTAGCTGGTAAGGGCACTATCAGTTCAGACTGCAGGTGAATGGGAGGGATAGAAATGTAAAATAACTGCTCCTGGTTCTGTGGCATGCTTTGTTGTCAATCTAAACAGTGACAGCCCTCTAGTATAAGGTAGTCTTCACCAGTCATAATTATGAGCAAGAAACCTTCACCACCAATGTACACACATTGTTTTGGACAGACTCTCTTGGTATCCAGTTGGACCTCTTATTCAATTGTAACCACCATTACTATAACCACTGTTACTATATATTTTCTTGTTACTGGATGTGATTATTTCTTTTGAAATGCATGAGCTACAGTTTACTCTCTGTTCTGTGCTTATTATTCATGTTGGAAAAGTTAATAAAATATATTTTAAAAATAGACTTTTTAATTGTAATGAGTCCTATTAAGTGAGTATGCTTTAACCAATCCTGGTCAGGTACATTTCATTCAAAGGCGCACACAAAGCTCTCATTGATTTGCCTATTATCATTAGATGTGTTTAATTAAAGGCTGGCCCAGAAAGTCTAAGGGAAAGCCAATCACATTATTTAAGAGCTCCAAATGCTTTGCCAAAGAGCATTAATTCATATTTTAAGCTTATTTGTGGCATCATGCCAAGATTAGGATTGCCAAGAGCCTGGCATTCATCTCTAATAGCTTTATCTTGGAAAATTCTTTGTGAATGGTTTTTAAAAAGAGGCTGTTAGATAAAGATGCTTGACTTTAATCCTTGAAGCCGAAGCTGTTAGATTAGGTCCTTTTGAAGTCCCAACACTGAAAGTAAAATATTAGCAAATTTATTATCCAAATTTCCCGTTCAAAGCAACCTTGCTGTTAAAACAACGAGGTGGGGTGGGGAGGGGGAGAAAAGACAAGCACTCCCTCTTTTCTTAAGATAGCTGCTCCTGCTGTAGTACAGAGCTCAAATGAAAGTCTGATGGTAGAGGCCTCCTCCTCTAAAAGTTCTAAACTTCCAAAATATAAGTTTCTTCACCTGGAATTAAGAATTTAGCATTTTATTTTGCAATCAATTCTTCTGACACATTCTTGGCTGTGATTATGTGTTCATTCTCTTATGACTGACAATGCTGTCATCATCTCAGTTCTGGATTCCTCTCTCTCTCTCTCTGGGGAATGCTGAGCATCACAGGACTTGTTTTATAGCCTGATACGCATCTGGGATGCGTACTCTTCTTAAAAGCACATTCTTCACATGCTTTACCTCTCTTCACCTCTCTCAAAGATTGAGCTATCATCCTAAAACATGCAGATACTTTTTCAAGCTTCCCACCCCCACTCATGAAACAGAATTTGCACTCTTAATGGCATTAACCTGCCACAGACATTCAGCTCACACAATCTAAAGAACGCTTCTTGCTCAAATATAGTTTTTCCTATTAGTTAGTACAGTGGTACCTCTGGATGCGAACGGGATCCGTTCCGGAGCCCCGTTCGCATCCTGAGCAGAATGCAACCTGCGTCTGCTCGTGCACAGGTTGCGATTCACCGCTTCTGTGCATGCGCGTGACGGCATTTTGAGCGTCTGTGCATGCGCAAGCGGTGAAACCTGGAAGTAACCTGTTCTGTTACTTTCGGGTCACCATGGGACGCAACCTGAAAAGATTTAACCTGAAGTGACTTTAACCTGAGGTATGACTGCATATGCATTTCATCATGAACAGGCCTCTGGTACAGTGATGGTACTGATGCAACTTTCTGTACCCACAGTACTATTTTTCTACGATTTTAAACCTGACTCCCAGTCAACTTTCTAAATGACTGTGGGGATTGCTGCATGTGGAGATAGGCAAGCTCCCCAAATGCAGAGGCAACGTCTACATCTCACTGTAGCAGAGATGAAAAAGTTACACTTTAGGTATATATGGGGATCAGTAAACTGAGATTCATTCACTTCTTGAAAGCCTCTTTGAGCTGTATGTCTCTGCTAAACCACCCTGGTCTTTTCAGGCTGTTCCAAAGCTACCCCCATATTATTATTATTTTTTAAAAGTCTGCCACCTTTTTCTGGTTGCCTCTACAGAAATGTTATGTTGGATGTATAGCCCTGAGGGATGCAGTCCAATATCCCGTTTTGTGCTGTTACTTCACCATGGGTTTGCTTCCCCCACTACTCTGGTCACAGATCTCTTGTGGGAGCAGCCAGTTATGTCGCTACTTCCCACCCCTGCGCTACCTCTTTTAAAAGGTGGGAGCATACTGGCCCAGGAAGTAATCGGCCCAGGACCACTGTGTTATTGCGTTATCAAGCCACGTATGGCATGAAGCTACACTGAAGCGCTGCTATACTTATGAGGTAATATAGTAACAGCATCTTAGGAAAGTACATACATTCAGAGAAAGACAGTGTAGTGCTTATCACTGGTTAACTTGATGAGTATAATAAAGCTAAAAGGTCCTCCAGAGTAAGAATGTCTGGAATAGCCATAAGCAAAACCCCACCCACTCACCCCTCTGCAAGAAACTAACGTTTAAATGGAGCAGATCAACATACACTAACTATTGTCAGGAAATGATTTTTTTCTCAGAGAAAAAGCTTTCAAACTACTGGGGGGGGGGGGAGACCTGTGGTCCTCCAAATATTGAGGCAACTGAAGTTCCCATCATTCCTGGCCATTAACCAGGCTGTCTGGGGCTGATGGGAGTTGAATTCCACCAACACCTTGAGGACCACAGGTTTCCCATTCTTGATCTACTTATTTTTGTTCCCTAACAATCAGCACTACTATGATTTTTAAATATTAACAGGCTGATATAAAATCCTTTAGCTATCCTTAGGCAGCTACTCACCAAATATCCAAACAGTACAGGGGGTATTTTCTCTATCTACTGTCCATTCTGGCAGTGCTAACTCTTTTTTTTTAATCACACCATGATTAAAAAGTACAGCCATATTCAATTAACAGCCATTAACAGTTGTTAACATCTGAAATAAGGTGCATTCCAACCCTCACAGACCTATGATTTGTGCCTGAACTCAGCTAAAGCAGCACAAATTGGCTAAAAGAAACCTACACTTGAAAGAAATGACCGTTGTAAGCAAGTAAAAAGGCAATACTGCGCTTATGCCATATAAAAAGGTGACCTGATTTGAAGCACCTTTACGCTTGTACAATGTATTTTCCTTCACTGCTCATCAGCAAGCAAGTATTATTCACGCAAAAATACCTAGACGATGAGGAACTCTCTCTCCTCAGGGTATTAAGGTGAAACAAGGATGGTGCTAGACAAACAGCAATGTTGGTTGGAGTCATCTGGTTTTCCTCCACAAAAGCCACTACATCTCTGAGAAAGAATAGCAGTGTTTTCAAAGCTTCTCGGTTTTCATCTGGAAGCAGAAGAACAGCAGCTTGGACAGCACAAAACTGCTGATCTTTTGGCAGATCTAGAGAGGGAAAAAAGATGGAAGCCAAGATCAGGAACTAGGGTATCTTCTTACAAAAAGAGTTGACATTTATTACTTGAGTACAATGTAGTTTCCATTTACTTTTAATACAGTAGGGGAGAAACTTAAACACACATACCAAACGGGCTTTTTCTGAACAGCTCCATGTTTGTGGAGTGCTCTCTCCAGGGAGGTTTGGCTGATGCCTACATTACACATCTTTAGGCATCAGGCACACAACATTCCTCTATAACCAGGCTTTGAGCTGACATCTGGTGCCCTTTAAATGTGTTGCAGTAGAGGGGATTATTGGGTTGTCTTTGTTTGTATTTCTATTATGTATTCTGTGTTTTTATATTGCAATTTTATGTTGTGAATTGCCCTGAGATCTACATGTATATGGTGGTATACAAATTTGAAAAAGAAGAAGAAGAAGAAGAAGAAGAAGAAGAAGAAGAAGACGATGACGACGGCTCATCTTAGAGAGATTAGTTTAAAGAAAGAAAAATATATTCCTACATCATTTGTCCCTTGACCTCTGACTCAAGAAACTGAATTAATTGATAATCAGAACTAAGTAGCATCAGGCACACTTAAACTAACAAAGCAAAATTACATTCCACTTATAAAATCAATGTCTAAAATAGCCAACCAGAATTAAAACAACAGCAGGTACATACATTGGTAGATATGGAGGAAGGATTCGCAGAGCTTGCTGGTGAATATAGGTTCCGGAAGGTCTCGGAAATACTGCTTCACCATGTCTGCCACATCAAATGCTGACTGTCCCTCATAAGTTACATTGTTTGGGTCATTTTCATTCATTTCCCTTAAGGAAAGGATCCTGGATTTCACACCAGATTTCCTGAAAAGGCCAACCTATGAAAAAGAACAAAAAAAAAGTAAACATTCAATCTGCAGAATAATGTCCTTTGACTCCGGCTGTGGCATGGAACTCTTAATGTGGTTACATATCCACAAGCTTTCTAGGCACTTTGATTGTACTATGTTCAAAGGCACTTTGATATATGCGCAATAAAAGAAACGTGGGGAGATTATTTCGTTTGAAAATGTAAAAAGAATGTTGATAATGCATCTTTAATCTCTCCTTGTTACATGTATAGACCCTTTCATCTGCAGTATTGTACACACTATATTGTCACTCAGCTGGTTGGAGGTGATGTAAAGTGCTAAAGAGTGTCGTGTTTATGGTGTCTGGACTATAATGGCAGTCACCTACAAGCAAGTTGTTGCTTGATAGTGCAGGCTCTGAGTGATGAAAATGTCTGCCTCAGCAGTCCCAAAGTTACTCTGCCCCAACCCCTTGCCTTGTATCCCTTTTTTTGTTTTTTTGTTTTTCTTTCCAGCACATAAGCATTTTAGAACAGTAAACTCAGGAATTCCCCAACCCCACCAAAATAAGGAATTTGCAGCTATACCAAGCCAAACACATCAAATGTTATTGGCATATGTGTGTAGGTACACAAAATAAGAATAAGAGGCTCTAATAAAGAGAGGGTTGAGAGCCGGCCAGGGCTATGAAAAATTATTCATAAATTCAGCATAAGAAATTGTTGCAAGTATGGAGATAATGAGTGTTTTGTGAGTAAAATAAAGCTTTACCCCATTTAAAGAAACTGCTTAAGTTTTGAAGGGGTGGAAGAACCATCACGAGGGGAAATATTATAAGACATTTGCTCATATTAGTAACAGAAAGGCTTTTTCCTATTTAATACAGTATAAGCTTTCATACTGATACCTGATCAAGAAAATGTTCCCTTAAGTAGTCCATGGCTTGGAGTATGCTCTTTGGAATAGGATGACTTGTTCTCTGCACATTTAACAGCAGCGGTACTCCAAATACATTTTTGTCCTTATAGTCTGGTGCTTTTGTTTTTCTGATGAACTTTGGAACAGTCCTGAAAATACAGGATTTACTTGTTTATGCAGATTTATGCTCTGAGCTGGGTATGCATATCAGGCAGGTGGGGTAGATACACTGAATTCATTTATAGAATACAAAAAGTATCAGGAGGACACAATTAACAATTCTAACCCTTATTAGTTTGAAAGGAAAGCAATGGAAAAAGAAACATACCATTGGAGCTGCTGCATCTGCCAATGCTAGCCATGTGGCATCCCAATAGAAGTTTTACTTTAGTATTTGTTATGCCAAACAAGATACTGTTCAAATAGGAAATACCAGTTTCTTTAAGCTGACGTACAGCTACTTACTGCATAGCTATCCACCCTCCAGTTTCCTGCTCTTTATCTCCTGCTGCCCTTCTTCTATTGCACTCCTCAGCCAATTTATTCCCCCAAATTTTGCAAACCCCAATATACTTGTTTGTAAGCAAAAACATCAGCATAAGCATACTGAAGATTCCCTAGAGAGTTCTACCTGGTTAGCCAGAGAAACAGGAACACTATGATGAGAGAATTACATACAGGCAACTTCCTACAGATGCCTTGAGGACCAGAATACATTTTGTAAAATTTATGCCACTGAGTTTTGATTGCTAATGCAATCAGAGGTTATAAGAAGGAGAGAAGCATTTGGGCACACCTCCATCATACATGCATACAGTTCTGAGACCAGCTGAGACCATCAGAAGGAGAAGGAGAATTACTGCCCATTACACAAGACAGAAAGTCAAGACAAGTCTAATCATTACCTGAAAGGAAGTGCTGCTAAAAGTCTAAAACATTTCTGCAATTACAGCAGAAGTTTCACAGACTTGAGGAACTGAACCATCTAGAGCATGAAATGAAGTGGGCGGGGGGAAGGGGAGGAGGTATACAGCTTGAGAACGGCTCTGGTTGGTGGATAGGTTCAGCAGTAAGGGTCACAGATGGGATAAGTAAAAGGGAAATCATTGGTGTCCTGTATTAGAAGCATTGCAAGTGGACTGGTACTGTAAATCAATTGAAAGCACCATGTTCCTGCTTATGTATATGGAGCTGATTGTCTTTTGTAAGTTTCCTTTGGAGGGATTTGCTCTGAAAATCAGCATATAGGGTCAGGCTCAATTTCCAATTCAAGACTTTAGAAACACTTCGACTTCATTCTAACTTACCAGTTCCATCCTTGCTTGCTGGAAGGAGAGTATTTGTCCATTAAAGTAGTCAATTTTAACAAAGCAAGCTTCTGCAATCGATTTAGGTGGGCAGCTGACTGGCAGTCAATTTGCTGAGAAAGACTTTCCAAATTTGTGCCTTCCTCAGTAGACCATTGTCTCCTCACATGTCTAAAGGGGGAAAAAACACATTTGTTTCAGTGCTCTTCAATATTACTATTGTCCATACCCCCTCTCTCTCTAAACCTGCACACCCACAGAAAATCACTATGAATTTCAAAATATCTTGTGAAAGTACTTTAGTGACCAAGTTCTGCGGTGTTCAGGCATCAAAACCTCAAGTTATTCAGCCAGATTATCTTCACTATTAAATCATTACTTCAGCTTAAGCTTATGCTACACTGCTTTAAGCCCAACTGATTAACCCCTTACAATGACAACCCCAGCCAAATTTCATTTTTAATTCTTTGCCACTTCAACCAGTATATAGCTGACCTGATAGAATGTGCCAATGTCCGTCTCATCCTCGATTCTGTTACATATGCCAGTTCTGTGAGGCCACCTTCATTGCAGTTCCCTTCACTGTCAGTAACTGACAATTCTGGCAATTTCCCTTCTGAACGCTTTTCAGTCTCAAGACGGATCTCTTTAGGGGATGATGGGCACGGAGAGATGGACTGGTTGGAAGGACTGGCAGAGTCAGAGTCCCCATCATCAGAGAATTTCTCTGTCCACTGACTGACCAACTTCCTGAGTCCATTGACATGCTCCATAACACTGTCTAGCTCTGTAAAAACATCATCATCACCAACCTCTGGTGTATCCATTTTGTTTAGATGATTGCCTGGCACATTGTCATATATGCTCAGTCTGTTATCCATCAATGAAAGGGAGCCAGGTGGCGTTTCAGGCTCCGGAGAACCCATTTGAACCCTGTTCCTCCTACACCCATGAAAACTCCCAGTTCTCCAGTTCACAGAAGTGTTGTCCATTGGAGACAAGAGGCTGTATGTAAGGGCTTTGGGGAAAGTCCCAGGTTTATGGCCTTGTGGTACTTGAAACACTTTGTTCTTGTGCAAATGTATCTCGTTATGCTCCGAAAGATAATTCCACAAGGAAAACTTGCTGGAATCAAATTCTTCTCCATACATTCCTTCTCTTTTACTGTGTCTCCTCATTTTGATAATGGGGCTCGGCGTGCTCACAGTGCTGCTGTTTTCAGATTGGCTGCTGCTGCTGCAGGTCTGCGAGGAATAAGACTGCTGCATCGGCTGACTCTCAGACACGTCAGAAATACTTACGCAATTGAAATTTTTCAGCTTTTCTTCATTTAGTCCCTCTATAAGAATAGGCTCGCTAATAATGGGCTTGGCCTTTGAATGTGCTTCTCTCTTCAAACTGCTGCTTCGCAGGCGCAGCTTCTCCATTCTCTTTAAGAAACTCCTTCCCTTTCTCTGCAATGGCTTATCCAAGAGCTTGTCCTCACTAATTATGTTCAAGGTTTCACCAGGTGAAGAAGAGCAACTGAAGGTAGAGTCAGGAGATGCCAATATATTTGAGGAGCATGTTGAAGAACTCCTGCTCATCTCAACCTCCTCAAACGTCTTTGGAAAGCTGATTAAATCACTATCCCCACTACTAGAACTGTGAACTGAAGACTCGTCATTTCGCTCCCCTTGATCAGAAAAGGCTATATCCCCGCTGCCAGAGCATTTAAGTCTGAGACCGTCAAAGGCTGGTGTACCAGAACCTTCCGAGCATTCTAACCGAGACCATCTCCGACTACATTTCTCATAAGTCCATTTGGTGCTTATTGCACAAGGTTCATCCTCTTCAGATTCATCACTCTTAAGACAAGAAAAGAGGTTAAAAAAAGATGAGACATGTGATCAAAATTTTGATTTAATATTCATTCTTACATTTTACTACAATGCATTATGGTTCAGTCCCTGCCTGCTATTGCCAGCTCTCCCACACACCAAGAAAGCCACTCCAAAAATGCAGAGAACTCTTCTGACTCCAGACACATATTCCATGGGTAAAAGAAGTGTGACACCTACCCTACATATGGGAATACTATGCCTAGACTCATGGATCTCATCTTTGAATCCAAGATACTTAAGCAAGTCCAATTGATTCCAGTAAGATATACTTATGAATGGTGGATTTTAGGCCTGCAATATTTTACATGTGTGAGAGAATGCTTTTCAAAGCATTCAGTGCTTTTCAAAGTACTCAACCTAATATTGTCAGCCTAAAGCTTGCCTTGAAAATGCAAAGGATTGCAGCCAAGACATCATGTAATGTAAAAGGATGCTTTGGTCAATCAGCTGCACTTATGCTCAACATTTTAGTGCTGCAATGGTTCAATCTAAAGTGATTTTTAAACCACTTAAGAACTATTTCTGCTTAATGCTAGCTTAGGTGAGTTGTTTTGCTTTTTTTTAACTTTGCATCTGCTTCTAGTTATCTTACTAAAACTCTAAAATCAAAGTGGGCAATTCAGAGCTCAGCTTCAGGGTTGGGTTCTCACATTATTCCATTGGCATGGCTTCCTGGTGAGAATTGAGAATGGTTCAAACATATTTGTAACTGAGGAAGAACTTCAGCACAACAAAACTCACAAACAGTTCCCAGTCATAAATAACTGGTGCTTGCTGATTATTAAACAGAAATTGTAAAAAAATTAAATCTCTCTGTGGTTTATAGTCTTCTATGTCAACACCTTTGAATTTATATTGAGAAGTTTCTTTTATAAAAACAATTGCATAATTTGGAAACGTACCCTCTTTCTTTGCCGACTTATTTCCACCTTCATTGCTGTGCACTTGTTCAGTGTATTCAAACGTCTGGAAGGGGGGGGCGACACATTAAGACGTTTAACCTGAGGTTACTTATAATCTTGTACTAAATGGCTCTCAATCCACTAAAGTTCTTAAAGGAAATTAACATGTAATTTCATTAAGCCATCTTCATTTTGCTCCACTATTCCACTAATAATAGTTGGCTATCACCTCATAATGTGGGAAGCTAATCCATACTCAGAGTAGACCCACTGAAATCAATGCATCTAATATACTTAAGGCCACTGATTTTAGTAGGTCTACATTGAGTATAACTAATATTGGACAAAACCCTACAATTCCCTATCAATGCTCTTAAACACATACAAATGGAAACAGGTATAAAATCATGCCTCGGTAACACAAAAATGGTCAGAATGTCAACAGTGATAAAAGTGCATGAGAACCTTCTTGAGATGCAGGTAGAAAACGTTAAAGAATGGTAAACAAGTCCCTCTTTCAGAAAGTAATGGCTAAAAAAGTTAATGTGGGCAACATCATTTATTCCATGCTGAATTCAAGGTAGCACATATAAGCAAACTATTAATATATACATATTGCCTGGTATAATATAAAATTCCTGATGTGCTTTTGTTCTATGCAGTGAATAAACGGAAGCCCAAAAAATAAAAATACAGGGGTCCGTGTCATTTCTAAGAAAGTTTTATTTTTCTGTAACTCATAAATCTCAAATTCTTGCAGTCCAATTACGAACATCTGGCACCTTATCTTTCCACTTTTGCACAAGTTGATAAAAGCCTCAACAATAGATCAATGAATTAAAATTTGCCAGTTCAGACCTGACTCTATGAAGAGAGACTTGTTCTTTTTATCTTGAGAAGCTATTTAAAAGGGAGGCCCAAATTGTGTTAGTGTGGGTTACATGAAGCCTTTAAGCAATCTGTTGAGAAATTAAGCAGCTTTTAAAAAGATTGTTGTGCAATTTGTTTGCAATTAAGCAATTACTCCGGTACTCCCCTGGAGTGGGTAAGAGTCATATATTTAGCAAAGCTACTGTTGCCTTAAAAAAAGAAAAAGAAATTATAAAGTGCACCTATATTACTACAGCTGCTTTGGCAAAATGTCAGCATCACTTTTGTGCCTGCAGCATCTTACCAAAGCTCTTTCTGAGAATAATTCCAGGGTTCATAATTTTGCAAATGTTGCTACTTTTATTCACTGTAGTTTAGGTCAGATTATTCCTAAACATGAGGCACCCTGAAAAGTTAGAATTCAGGGGGAGAGGGATCTTCCTTAGTGTAGGTAAAATAAAGGAAGTCAGTAGATAAGGGATGTGAGGTTGAGTCAGTGTTGGTCCATTGCAATATAACATATAAAATAGCGTTCTAAAATAACCTACTAACTTTCTCAGAAAGCCAACAATCCAAAAACATAAGTAGCTTTAGTCACAAAACAAAAACATTCTTCTTTCCCCATGCTAATTAAGCCATCTATGGCCTTTTACACTGTGGAGAGCTATTGTTTCTATTTGTTACTATGTAATGCATTTTTGTGTATTTATATTGTAAACTGCCTTGTGATGAAAAATAGTATACAATAATAATTGTTACTTCAGTTCATACAAGATACAAGACTATTCCTATGCAGTCTAGAGGATAATGCATGAGCAAACCCAGGTTGATTTGGAGGCAATCAACAGCATGCCAGCAACACTGTATTGTGTGGAATAGTCCTAGCTTTCAAAAGAAAAAGCCCTTCGAAGACTTGTACAGCCATATAGCAGTTCTTACTAGTTACAAATATTCTAATAATTATATAGTAATGTGCCTGTCTTCAGACATCCCAACAGGAAACTAGTAAGATACACCAATTGACTTAGTTAAAGCCTCAGGTTGTCAATCTAAAGACACATCTATTTAATTCAGAGCAAAGTTTACCTGTATAGGGATTCTATTGCATCTTGGTCTAAAAACTCATGATCTTTTCTGACAGTTTTGATGTCAATAGGAAACTGCATATCTGCAAAACAGAGTTAACAATGGTAAATGATTTATTTATTTTTTTGAGAGGGGGATTAATTTCACAATTTCTCAAATCAGCTCAAAAACAAACTCCCCACTTCTGTAAATCAAGAAAATCCTTAATAAAAATACAAAACAACAACAACAAACCAACTCCCCAAGTAGTGGTTTTTTTATAGTGACAGCTGCCAGTCTCAAAATGGTCTCAATCTCTGCAAGGAATAAAGCATAGATTTATAAATGAACACACCATCAGCTTGCCAGCTGATAGGATTCATTTTTAATCAAAAAAGGTTCAAAATCTTCTATGAAGGAAATAAACACTGGCCTAGCAAACTATGGCTTACCAAGACAGCAGAAATGGAGTAGCTCCCAGAGAAGACCTTGCACACACTTTGTGCCTACCTTGCCCTTTCAGCTAGACATGGCTGTTAAGACAGGAAGCAACCTCAGCTGCAGCTTGTAGTTAAGGAGGAGAGAGCTTAACCACACGCCTGGATTCAGACAACATGCTAAGACAACACTGAGCTAAAGTGACCAGAGAGGTGCAAAGTAGGTGCAATCTCCTCCCCAGCATTCATGCTAATCTGTGATTTTGCTTAGTGTTACCTACAAACATAGCCACTGATTATTAGATGCTCAATCTCTATCTCCATTGTTTACTCAGAGATAGGAACAAGCAGATAATGCAAAACAGACTCATAACATTGTCAAGAGTCTATCACTAAGTTCATTGCTAGATCATTTTATATTTTGATTTTTAAAAAATCTCAAAGCATTTCACAACCTACATTAAAAAATCAAATAAAACAGTCCAGAAGAAAAGATTAGAGAAGAAAGTCAAATATAAAATGCACATTTAAAACAGAATAATTAGTAGATAATAAAATGTTTTATGTTCCAATTGCCCACTGCACACAAATAAGCTTGAATAAGCTTGCATTGATAAGAACATAAGACAAGCCTGCTGGATCAAGCCAATGGCCCAGCATCATCTTCTCCCAGAAGCCAACCAGTTTGCTTGTGGGAAGCCTGCAAGTTGGCCATGAGCACAGCAGCCCTTAGCCCACTTGCAGTTCCCAGCAACTGATATTCAGAGGCATAATGCCTCTGACAATGGAGGGTAGAACACAGCCACCATGGCTATGTTGCCACTGATGGCCTTGTCATCCATGAATTTGTTAGATATTTCTCTATAACTGACTGCATTTTGGACCACAAGCGTTTCTGTTTATAAAGGGAAGGAACATATTGCCAATACTTTTCAATTATTCTGCATCTCAGAACGCCATGGGTGAAGTAGTACCTTCAAACATCTGAGCATATTGGGGGAAGCCAGCAGCTTTCAGCCAATCACAGGCTTCTTTGGCCTCAATTTCTGCAATTACAAAAACAAAACAAAAACACAAATTAAGTTTTGTTTTCCAACACTGAGCAAAAAACAACCCATTGTTAAGTTATGCTACTAGCTTTAAAGCAAGTGAGCAAGTTTTCTTTCCTCCCTACCTTTTAATATATTACAGGCAATCCTTGTTTTGTGTTCCAGATCCCCATGTGTGTCAGTAGAGTGCATGAGTCTGCTCTGCCCCTTTCATGCTGTTTTTATGACATTTTGGAGCTACTTCTGGGTTTGGCATACATCATTTGGACTCGCCTAAACCAGGGGTTGCCTGTACTCTTCATACTCATTCTGAGTATCCAAGCATACAACAGATGCTTTTGACATGCAGTTGCATCTAAGCTGGTGGAATTGAGTATAACAGCTTTACTTACTCGGTGCCCCTAGTGATTTTCCTGCTCAGATGCATCTTTTGTATAGTCAGAATAATACTTTTGTCTAAACACTGAGAAATTATTTGTGAGGCCACTTTCTGCATTTGAGAAATGATGATGGTTTGAAAACAAGGCTAATGCCTCCAGTGTGCCGAGAAATGCTTGTTGCTTTAGAGTGTACAACTAGGCGCTCTGGTGGCTTGGAAGGTGTTCTGTGGTGCTTTGAGGAAACAACCATGCTCCATATGGCCCACCTATTTCCTAAAGTATTTTACTATTTGTTTTACAGCTCACTATCTATAACACCTGGCATCTAGTTCACAAAAACAGATGTCAGGAACTAAAAACTAATGACTTATTTTGTGGCAATTAATAAAAATCCTGTGGCTAACAGTATAACATTCCCACAGGAAAAAGGAAAAACACAACTTTGCAGAACTACAGAACATTCACCAGATGCCTTAAAAATGTAAACATATTTAATATACTTCTGGAACAGCATAAGCCATCAGTCTCCAAAGTGAACCAATATTGCAAGTTACTGTGTCTCCTGTTAAGGAAGACCCCAGGCTGCTCTCTCCTCTAGTCCAGTTCATGTTACAGCCCTCATATGGCCACCCAAGGCCTTCTGACTGCTGACTGAAAAGGATCCCTACACACACACACACACACACACACACACACCAGCTGGCAAAGCTTTCCTGATGGAATGCATTATTGTTAATTTATAGTGTAAAGGTAAAGGGACCCCTGACCATTAGGTCCAGTCGTGCCCGATTCTGGGGTTGCGGCGCTCATCTCGCTTTATTGGCCGAGGGAGCTGGCGTACAGCTTCCGGGTCATGTGGCCAGCATGACTAAGCCGCTTCTAGCGAACCAGAGCAGCGCACGGAAACGCCATTTACCTTCCCGCCAGAGCAGTACCTATTTATCTACTTGGTTTGACGTGCTTTCAAACTGCTAGGTTGGCAGGAGCAGGGACCGAGCAACGGAAGCTCACCCCGTTGCGGGGATTCGAACCGCCAACCTTCTGATCAGCAAGTCCTAAGCTCTGTGGTTTAACCCACAGTGCCACCCGTGTCCCAATTTACAGTGTACCTTTCCTCAAAATAATCATCCTCATTAAGTTATCAGCTTATAGAGAAAAGAGTATGAAAAAATATTTCCAGAGTCTCACAAGTTTTGCTTTGTATCTTATTAAACAAATTTTCAGTCTCTCATAATAATAATAATAATAATAATAATGATAATGATGATGATTTTGTCCTAGTTCCACACTGACGATTAACCAACTTTTATTGGTATATGCAATTCCAAAACAATATTATGGAGAACACCTTTCCTTTACAAAAATGATTTTAAGTCTAAGGCAGGTAAACTTTTAAGAAAGATGTGTGGAGTGTAGAAGCAGGAGCTTTACGTGGGACTAGCTAAGTACCAAGTATTCAATGAACAAGCTTCCCTGCTCAAAATTTTGGACTTCCAGCACATCAACATGGGGCTGAAGGCTTGAGACCAGCCACATGGAGCCACACATACTGTTTTCATAAAAATAGATATGTTGACGGTCCTATTTCACATACATGCCACCAATAGAGAGAAAATATGTGGCAAGCCCTAGGTTTTTTTGTGTGAAAAGCTACTTAAAAGAAGCTTGTTTAGCAGGAGACAGATTCAAATTGGGCAACTTCTTTTGTGTAGCTCATTCCCGGGCTGCCTTTTCAAAGAATGCTCCAGTATCAGTCTTTTATTTTCTAGTTTCCATTGAGTGGCATTTGCTAAAGGAAAAAAAGATGACAGGGCTTTAAATATATTTTATGGAACCACTGGCATATAGCGCAAGATTCCAGAGCCAGCTCTGACATGACCCCCTACTCTTTGTATGTAACACATTTCCTGGCTTTCTAAACATTTGAACAGTTGAATGTTTCCACTTCCTGCAGGCCTCATTACTCAAAGATTAAAGAACAAGCAGAAGTTCAAAATGAATTGTTCTTCCTTAATAAAACTATCACTGCTAGATCCTTTTGAGAAATTATACAAACATGTGCTATGAATTCTGGTTAATTTTTCATTCTGAGTGCTATACAGGACAAATTCTTTAAAAAGGATGCTACCAGGTCAGATCAGTCTGTGCCTGAGAAAACAGGAAGAATGTGCTATTAATTTTCTTCTGTGCTGAGGCAAAGATACCAAATCTTCCTTAAGCAACATTTACAACTAGCACTGAAGAAAATTAAGCCAGCTTCCCCTTAGGTATGAAGCAAACTAATGCAAAACTGATTAACATAATCTAGCATGCTTCCATTCCAGTTATTTCAATAGCATATCCACTTCTAATTGCATGCATCATTGTGATTACTGTGAAAATACATTAAACACACAAGCAGAAAGTAATCACGTAGCAGCCAGAAGAATGAAAATCAAACTTTATTTTATAGAAATGCAAGTAGGAATAATGCCTGTCCTTTACCATTGTCTAACATATTTGAGCATTGGTTACTTTTGATACTTGTGCTTTGTTACAATGCTTTATTATTGAAAACTTTTTTAAAAATAAAAAAATAAAAACTAATAGTCCAAGTATTTCATTTTAACAATCTAAACTGGTACTTACTTCTAAAAGACCCTTGTTTAAAGCTAGAGAATATAAAAATGTCTAGTTGACAGTAAACATATATACGAACACTAAGTAATTCATTTTTAACTATCTTTGGTGGTTAGAGAAGGAAATGTCATTCTACTGACATCTGATTTAAGTTCAGCACCTGGCCACCTCTTTCAGCTTTATATCTTATACACAGTTTTTAAGCTTAGATGCTAATGAGAACCAATTATATGCATAAACTACGTTTGAATTTCACAACAATCATAGCCGATGCACAACCACCATTTCCAGCTTCCCATGTCGTGGGGTAGTGGAGACCTGAAAGAGCTGAGTAAATCACAAACATTTAGTTCCATATTAAGATTTCAAAATGCCCATACATGTCTCAAAAGCAGAATGTTTCTCTTCCACTGTTCTTTGTTGCTTTATATCTTGATTATTGCATTCACATGAAAATGATACTGGATTATCAATTGAATGTTAATTCCAATCGAAAGTACAGTATACCATTAGCTTGTGGTATTTCTATGCCCCTCTGTATCTGTTGTGCATAAAAACTGTTAACACAATATGCAAGCAAAAGGGTTTGGCTCCAAAGTTTGCTGGCACTGGTAGCAGCATCACCTGGTGAAGTTCTGCTCAGGATGCCCCTGCCAGGAGAAAACAGTGACGGTAGTATTTTCAATGAATCCCACTTCCTTCTATAACCCCCAGTGCCACCTCTCATGCTACTGCATAGAATAACCCAACCCCTACAGAGCATATTTTCAGTGGGGCATAAGGGCTGTAAAGGGTGGGGGAAATAAACAAATGTTGTTTCACTCCCCATTCCATCAGCAGGATTCTTCTACTAGATCACAAGCCTTTCTATTCATGGAAGGCAAAGTCTAGATCTAGCTAATTTAAAATACAATTACAATAAAAATACAAACACTCCACAGATCATGGCAAATTAGACAGTCATGACCTCAAAACCTTAAAAAGGTCCTAAACTACCCATTAAAAGCTTGGGAAATAAATGTTTTTGCCTAGTGCCAAAATAAATACAAAGCGGGCCTCAGAGAAGCCTCACTGGGGATAGCATTTCGCAACCAGGGTGGTCACAGAGAAGGCCCTTCTGACTCATAGTCACTTACGGGACCTCACTTGGCAGTGACACTTGGAGAAGGTTACTAATAGTCACCTCAAGGTCCAGGAAGTGACATATGGGAAGTAACCTGGCTAAAAGCAATAACCAAAGGTAGAAGTCCAATCCCAGTTAACAACCTTGCAGCCCTATTTTGGACTAACTGAATCTCCCAGAGAGTTTTACAGGTAGCTGCATGTACAACACCACATTTCAATAATCTAAACATTTTATATAGAACTGGCACTATAATCCTATGTTTTACCATTGGAACAAGACTCCCAGCTTTGAAAAAAAATACATTATGATAGTTTTGCTCCCATTGCTACTTATACCAATACTTGTAGGTTTTCACTTTTGCATACTAATGTCATTGTGCAACAAAACAAAAAGCCTAACACAATTAAAAACAAAACAAAACAAAACATTGTGTTTGCTAGTTCTGAAGAATAAAAAGCAAACTGCCCCAGAACTAAACTAATATTTTTGCCTCCTACACCTCCTGTTCTTGGAAACTTAACTCTATTGTTCTTCCTCCAACGCCCTCCATCTGCTCCAGAACCAGTCAATATGCATGGGATCTATCTGCCTGACAGCTGCAACAGCCAGATGTCACACACTGAAATGCACATTACCTATAGAACCAGAGTCTATCCCACCAGCAACTGTTCTGACAAGACCCTTTGTGCAGCCTTCTGTTGTATCGTTCTTGTTCTTGGCTGTGTCTGCAGCTGGGGAGTTACCAGTAAAGCAAGGACATGCTGCATATTAATTTTATTAGTCCTTCCAATAAATCACCTATTCCCAAAAATAAATGTTTTCACATACTGTTCTCAGACAGATAAGCTTATTTTATTTTATTGCATATATGTCTCTATGAAAATAATAATAAAGTTGAATGAACCTAAACCAACTATCCTTTGGATGCCACATCATGCCTTAAGGAAGTATTTCTTCATTTAAATCTATGCTCAGACTATCATAGAAAGGTCTGGTTCAAATTTAATGCTAAGTCAAACTAGGACTTAGAAGGGGCAAGTGTGTGGATACTAAGGGAGAAAACTGCTGCCACTCTGCTCCTCCCCTGGCCTTGGATACACAGCAGTGGCCAGGAGGAGTGAAGCAGCAGCAAGTTTCCTCCTGGATAGCCACATACTTGAGCATTTTTGCTGTTCCACAAAAGTGTCAAGAAAAAGGTATGGCTCAAAATCTGGCATACACATGACCATAATGTTAAGAACAAGTCACTTTCCCATCCACCATTGTCATCAGTGGTGTTGGTGAGCTCCAATTCACAAGGTACCTAACTGTATCAGAATAGTAAGGTAAAATTGAAAAGTATTTTGCAAGTACTGCATAACTAAGAAGTCATCTTTTCAGATAGAGCAGTGGTTCCCAATTTGCTAATTACTGAGGACCCCTTATTTTTCAAAAGCCAAGCCACGGACCCTCTACTTTTGAAAATTTTGACAACTATGGTAGCTACTTCTGCAAAGCAATTTTTTAAACAAAACGTTGGGTTGCCCCTAATAAGCAAAAGATTTTAGGTATGCTAAAAAACATATGGCTGAGCGATTATCTGGTTTTCAACATCATGATATATCAGTAGTTAAGCATCATTATATTCTGATGTATCCCAATGTCTGAAATTGGAGATCAGGCATGGGGATGAGGGAAGGAATAGCCACAGGGACTGAATGGGTGGGGGAAGGAGACGGAGTGGTGGCAGTCAGTGACTTGAAATTGCCTGCCCCTGCTCTTCCTCATGCAATGAGTGATGTATTGCTTGGTCAAAATCATTACTGCGGTGTGATTTTGAAACCAATTTTGGCCAATATATTTAAAAAACGCACAGTGCTAAAACATACCATAAAACTTGTGATATTACCATGCAAAAATGACAAAAAAAATAGTTGGGGGAGGCAAGGGATGGGGCCACAGACCCCCTGGGTGTATTCTGCAGACTCCCAGGGGTCCCTGGACCCTTAACTGGGAACCACTGAGATAGAGGGTACCAGAATATATGGTCTAGAATAGGAGGTCTTCTCTTCAGTCTCACCCTCCATGTACAAAATTGCAGGTTGCAGCACTTCATTCTGCTAATATCAAAGGTGCTCACTGGGAACTTGTTAGCATCACTTCTGTCTCTATGGAGTGGGAACATCCCTCATAATATATCAGGCAACTACCTATTGCCTGAGTCACGTTGGTTTTATGAGATAGTTGTGTGAGAGTGAAGATTCAGCTTTAAATCAGTTCCATGGATCCTTTCCCAACTGTCTGGATTGCAAAGAAGAGAACTAACCTTAAATGTTCCACCACTGCTGACCTACATTCTTCAGAGCTGAGTTAGGGCTGCTTAGAAGCCCAACAGTGGCAGATTAGTATTATTATTCTTTCACTTAAGTAGAAAACGCTCTCACTCACTCAAAAGCTTCGCTCCAGGAAAGATAGCTAGCCAGCTTCTGCCAGCTTCCACACGTGACAAAACGGGGCGCAGACGATGGATTTGTTTTACGGCGAGGCGCAATCTCTGCCGGATCACCATGCTCGAATGAGTTCGTATTTCGCAACACTATTAACGGCATACATCTTTCCTAAAACACGTTCTGCAGTCAATGTGCGTTATATTTACTGAAACTAGTATCTTACCCCGCCCCGCTGCAAAAAAGGGGTCGCGTTTGTGTTCAACATGCGCGCAAACAAACCTGTTCGTTCCCCAAACTTCAACCCCTTCAAATAACCCAGCCAACCCCAAGCGAAAAGCCAAGCTCGGCAACTACCCGACCCAGGCACAAAATCCTCCTCGAGTCTGGGAAAACCTCTCGTCCTCCGCGGGCAAAACCCGCAGCCCCTTCCCGAGAAACAACCCCCTCCCTGTTGCGTGGCGCTTGCGGCTCGTCGGTCTCCCCAAACTCCCGCTCTCCGTTTGAAGGCGCCTCGTTCGCCGCCAGAACTTCCCCCAGGCGAAGCCACTTACGCGTGAGGATCATCCCGCCTCGGTCCTGAGCGCTGAGCGAAAACAGAGCAGCTTCAGTCTCCAGCTCACTTCATCGCCGCCGAAGGAAACCAGAGCGGGAGCCGGGAGCGTGACAGAGGCTGTGAAGGGCTCGCCGAAGGCACAAATCCCGCCCCGCCGCTGCGCAAGAGAGACGACGCGCCCGCCGGCACTATAGAGGCGAATGGAGCGAGGCGCTGCTGCCTCCACCCCGGCTCCACCCACCCCGCCAACTTCTCTGGGCGGCCGGCGAAGCGCTGAGGGAAGGAGGCGGCTGCCTCAGCCTCGCAGGCACCTGGCGACTTCCTCTCCTCGAGCGAGGGGCTGGGCTGGGCTGGGCGGACAATAAGTAGGCACGGTCGCTGTTGTGGACGTGACTGACAGCGACGTGCCAGGAGGGCCTGAGGCGCTTATCTATATCAGTGCCTCGAGGTGTGTGAGGAACACCAGGATTTAATTTTATGCATGAAAATACAGGGTGGGGGAAGACATAAGGATGCCCCCTTTCTGTTCCATCTTTGGGCAATAAGCTTCCACAATAGCTTGCTGGATGAAGCCCATGACCCGCCTACTCCAGCATACTCTTCTCAGGGTGGCCAACCTCTTCCCCTTGTCAATGAATAGCTGACTGCCCTGTTCTGTTTTTGAGTTTGGTGGGGGACCCAGCCACTAACACAGGGAGGGAGGTCAGGGCAGCCAGAATGGGCAGCAGGGATACAGAACTCTCAACCACCTCAGCCAGATCAGGGAGGATGGGAGTAGCTTTCCACAACAAAGGGAAACCCAGCCTTATGTTAAGCAACCAGTGCCATTCCTGAATAGAGAAAAGGTGCTGTGCAACCTGAAGCAAAGATTTTGGCATAGTAAATTTGCATCAGCAAGGTAGCCACTGGGTGTGAACTGTGCCACTAGCAACGTCAGCTCCCTGCAACCATACCCATAATAATACATATACCTCCTTCCTGTGTATTGTGTATTTTTAGATTGTGAGCCTGAGGACAGGGACACTCTTAGCACTGATTTAATCACATAGCCCATCCTCTCACCTTGTTGCCTCCAGGTAACAGGGCTGTTGTGCCTTGGAAAGACTTCTGCCTATGACCTTCAGTAGCCAGTTGGGAGGAAGTTCTTTCCCTGTTCTTTTCTGAAAACCTCTAAAGAGTAAGATTCCATGGCCTGTCTTTTAGCTATTGCAGAAATATCCCTAGTTAGCAGCTTGACTAAAATTGCATAAAATGGCATATGTAAGTTTGGAAATTTGTTTCCTTATCGGCACACGAATTGAATTTAGATTAGGAATTTATCAAGTATTGGGTCACCACAGTTCCAGAGCTCTTTTTATTACTCAAGAGAGCCTTTCACTCAATAAGCTTCCTAAAACCAGTTTGTCAGGTCAAGCATTTATTTATCCTATGCTTCAGTTAAGAAACTGAATTCACAAGAACAACAAGAGTCTTATGGCACCTTAAAGGCTAACATGTTGATTATGGACTAATATTTTGTGGCCCAGAGTCTAATTCATCAGAGGCAGAAGGTACATTTCTTAAGGCTGCATATAAAACATGTATTTAAAACACATGACTTTCCTCAAAGAATCCTGGGAACTGTAGTTTACCCCTCACAGATGTACAAGTTCTAACACCTGCAACAAACTACAATTCCCAGGCTTTGGGGGGGGGAGCCATGTGCTTTAAATGTATGGTGTGTGTATGCAGCTTAAGGTTACAAAACCTTCTAATTAAGTAAAATCCAACAGATTAACAAAGAAACATTGATACTTAGGAACAGTCTAGTACAGAAGAAAAAAATGACCACCTGTCATCTATAGGTCCCAGCTAAAACTAGCCAAACATACCATTAAGGACCTGCAGTCTAACCTGGACAATGACACTTCCTTTTCACAAGCTGTAGGTGATAGGTCACTTACAGCCCACTAACCCAAAATAGCTATTTACCAGCAATAAAAGACCACAAAACAAACACACGCAGAGGAACCAGTACCTGCAACAAATCCATATGTCGCCAGGCAACACTATTACAGGACATCATAATGAGAGCCACAACATCACCTGCTTATCTTCCAATGTGATGTATGTCATGTGTTAAGTATCTCCTACTGCATTCTACATAATAAGTAAAAAAAGGCCAGTCCTTATGGAAAAGAATCGATAGGCATAAATGACATCAGAAATGGGAGTATTCAAAAATCAGTAGAAGTTTTCAGTCTTAACACTCTGCTACATGAACAAAGGAATTTCAAAGGAAGGCTCCAATGTAAAATTGCTGAATTCATCAAGGAATTAAATTCTATTCATTTAGATATGACCAGAGACAAATTGCACTTCTTATCTCTGTGCTTATTTTACATACATTCTAGATGTACTCTTCTTAAGTAGGTAGGGCCGAGGAAATTAAATGCAGTTTACACACACACACACACACACACACACAGAAATGGTGAGGTATCTTAACCTCATAGCTAAAGCTCTGGATGACTCTAGTCAAGAGGAAGCACTTTTAAGATTCCACATTTAAAAGTAAGGCTACGGCACAATATTCACTTGCATTGGACTACGTTTCAGTGAAATCAGTGCAACTTACTTCTGCGCAAACATAGTGGATTGTTTAGTTAGTCTTCCACCCAAGTAGTAAGATGGGCATGAAATGACACATGAAAGGAAAATTAAAAACAGAAATAAAAAAATGTGTGTGGGTGGGCGTGTAAACTTGTGGGCATTTATACCACAACACCCACATCTTCAAAGAATCACTGCTTATCTAAAGTTGTAAAAGATACTCTGTGGGTAGTTCAACATAACGTTCAAAACATAAACCCACCCAGCATGCAAGCCGTCCCTATAAGAACACAAGCCAATGTTACACCAAATCTTCCGTCATACAACCCTTTTTTAAGAGTGAGATATTGCCATTATTGCCTGTAAATACCAAACAAACTGCATAATGGTGTATAGCTTTTTAGACAGTTGTTTAGCCACTTAAGCGTAATGGAATTTACTTACAAATTAAATTTCACTTATTTCAGCTTGCCGTTAAGGGCTTGCATGCACTAGCTCTTTGGCAGTTCTCCAAATGATTCTATTTACACCCACTGAAAATTAATTGTCAAAGGCTGTTTTGCATAATGCAATTAGCTTCTATATGATCTCAGCTGTGTTTGAAAAACTTCAACTTCCTGTATCAGTGAGCTGACTTACAAAAATACAGACACAATTCTGGGATATGATCAAGTATCTTATTCTACATTATGTAAGGTTGGTGTGTTATTTTGCACCTATGTTTTGCCAGGAGCTACATGTAGAAAATTGAGGGGTGTGGGGTGTGTGTGTGAAAACCATTATCTGTTCCCAAGAATGTCCTATGCTTAACTCTAATCACAAAAATCCACCTACAGGTCACCCTTTTTCTATTAAAAATATGTTTTTAGAGAAATGTGTGGTTTTCTTATCTGGCTCACCAAGTAAAACCCTCATCGCTTTCACATATTATCTATAATAATCTCACGTTTGCCACTGAATGTGAACTTCAAAGAGTCAGAAAGGCCAGATCCTAAGCAATTGTACCTGTGTGATAGATATGCATATCCTATTCACACTTCATTTAGATGCATTTACATAAAACTCTCTGCAAACAAGACTGCACATTCAGGAAGGGATTGCAACACCTTGGGGTCAAGGGTGGGGACAGGAAGAATCAGACAATCTGCTGGTTCCCAATTACAAAATGGCTGGGAATGAGAAGTAATGTGTTTTCTCAGTGCTGCCTTAACATGCTCAAACATGACAGCCTTTTCATAGGCAGATACAGGAATAAATAACAACACAAAATTTGGGTGGTTTTATAAAAAGAATTGGACAAATTAATGGACAATAAGGCTATGGGTGGGTACTAGCCATTTTGGCTATGTTCTACCCCTCCAAATACCAGTTGCCAGGAAAAGATTGCACTCAGGTCTTCCTGATTGGTTTCCTAAAGGCATCTGGTTGGCTACTGTGAGAAAAGGTTGCTGAGCCTGGTAGGCCTTTGGTCTGATCCAACAAGACACTTCTTATGTACTTAATTAGTGCCTATTATTATTATCATTACATTTTAAATTACTGCTGTTATGCCATTTGTTTTATTTGTATGATCATACTGCAATTTGCAAGATCATACTGTGGAGGTTGTTTTAATTGTAGTTTACTTTGTAATCTGCTTTGAGTGCACTAGTTTCAAAGGAAGCTTATAAATTGTGGGATAAATAAATCAACAAAATGTTCACAGGCCCTCAACAGTTCAAAGAGTGTGATCTCTTAAGAGCATATATGGTATCTCTGTACAGGTCCAAGGCTCTCTCACTTTTAAAAGGAAGATGCCTAAACACAGAGTTAAGGGGTGGGGAAAGAACCACAAAGATTACCAGCATTACTTCAAGTTCCCATTGTGTTGTAATCAGGTGTCCTAATTTAACTGGCTAGCTGGGATTAATAATATATATATTTTTAATGGATTTAGTCTAGACAAAAATAGTTCGTGGTTTCATCAGTAGCAAACTTCAGCATTTAGGATTGCTCAACTGTCAGGATGCATTTCAAGGATTTCCTATCATTCATTGCTGTAAGAGGAGTTGTGGGTGGGTGGGGGATGTTCACAACTAGAATCCAAAAACATATATTCAGATTGGGTTGCCATATTTAAAAAAGTAAAAAGTAAAAACCAGGACACCCTGAAAGTCGTTGAGTTGTTGTTGGGGTTTTTTAAGGAGAAACCACTGAAATTGTTGACTTGACTTGCCTAAAATCAAGGACAAAGCATCACCTTTCGGAAATTCCCCCCGGAAATCAATTCCATCTTTGAAATCACAGTAATTTCTGGGAAGATCCAGACGTATGGCAGCCCGAATTCAGATGATCTCTTACCAGCGGAATTCCTATAAAATTGGGCTGAGGGATGCAGAACTGTTGTGCTGGATGTCACTCGCTTTTATGAAGCATTTTTAATGCTATGCATTTAAGTCTATTTTAAAATGACAGTAGTTGTCCCAAGGGTAGCCAACATGTTGCCTCCAGAGGTTGTGAACTATGGTTCCCAACATCCCAGCCCACTTCTCATGCTGACTGGGGCTGATGGGAGTTGTAGTCTATAGTATTTGGTGAACAGCATGTTGCCTAGCTCCCTTCAGATTTGAGGAAGAGCACAAGTGTGATTTAAGTGTATATTTATACCAAATGTTTATTCTCTTTTAGATTATATTTAATGTAAAGTGGGATTTGTTAAATATATAAACTGTCCCGTAGAGAGATTCCTACCTACCTAAATAGGACTGGCAATGCACCTACCCACACAGATGCTACAAGGTGCAAGTTTTTCAAGTGTTTGCTCACAGCACAGATGGCAAAGCCTCAACAAACAACAGCCCCGTATTTATCTGATCCATTCAGCAACCAGATTAGACTTGCTTCAAGTTTTCCCTTTACTTGCTTTGCTTTCCAAGCCCCATGATTCATATAGCACAATGCTACCTGAAGTTATGCACACCAGAATAGTCTTTAAAAGAACCAGCTATGTCAAAGTGATTAGCCAGTCACAGAAAAGGAGAGCGATAAGGTATTAGCTAAATTGTAATTTCCTTGAGTACAATTTAAAACACACCTCTAGATCATGCTAAGAAAAGGCAGAGGAACATGGGGAAAACTGAAAGGTTATAGTTATTAGTTAAGAGAACTTAATAATTATGAGTTTGCTCATTTCTCAGATATTTGCTAAGCTGACTTGAAATAGAAAACAAAATATGTTAACATTGTAGCTTTCTGTTTGTATAATTGTTTCGTATAAACGACTGGTGTCTCCAAAACTATTTCTCAACTGCTTAGTATTTCAGATTCTGTACGGTTTAGTGACAAAGGTGGGACTAATTTCAACCTAGCTTTTAAACTGCAAATTCTAGTTATTTGCTAAACTGAAGTAATACAGATGTAATCATATACACCTGGGATCTCGAAATGCAGTCTAGTTTAGGGATTCTCCACAATATATGGAGTATCTACGAAATGGAAGCAATCTTGGGGACAAATATACCCTTATTTGGTTATGAATTATCCTGCAAGTCATCTCAAAGCAGCTCACTTTAAACAAAATTCCCAAACTATTTAAAGATTATAAAATAATCTCTTAGGTCCTAAGTAGGGCAGATGGGGACAATCCTAACTGCCAGATATGTTACAGCTGACACAATCAAGCCTGGACTCCACCTCCAGACTATTTTTTTGAAGAAGAATATGCATTCCTTTTCCCAAGCCAGATTTTGGCTTAATGTGTCTTCTCCAAGGGACAAAGCTGGGTTGCCTAGCTTGCTTCATGTCCAATTTAAAAAGAAGATCAGACTAAGGGCTAGGTAGAATTAAAATGCAATTTTATTTTTTATCTATCATGTTTTTATGCTTTTATCCTGACCCTTCTCCCAAAGCAGGCAGGGCCAAACTTGGCCCTCCAGATGTTTTGGGACTACAACTCCCACCATCCCTAGCTAACAAGACCAGTGGTAAGGGATTGTGGGAATAGTAGTTCCAAAATAGCTTGAGGGTCAAGTTTGGAGATGCCTGTCCCAAAGGACCCCAAGGCGGCAAACAAGCAATAAAACAATAAAAGGGCAATTAAAAACATCTTTAAAAACACCCTCAGTGCAGGTGCAGACTGTAAAAAATCCCAATACTGATGCAGCCGTTAACTGATGGACATGCGTAAGCCCTAGAAATCCCTACCCAGCCACTTCAGACACAATTGTTCAGAGTAGGCAGCTGGGTTCTTCTTGAAACTAAAACCTGCTTTTTCTCCTTTTCAAGTGGCAGCATATGTGCTTGCGGACAAATTGCAAATGGAGAATTGAGCTTTGTGTTCTGTAAACATTTGGGGGCCCATCACTTTATGGGGATAATATGTGGGACAGTAGACTTTGGCTACTGAAGTATTTAATGGGGAACAAGTAGCCCTCCATATATTCTTGGACTACAACTCCTATTGTACCTGACCATTGGTCATGCTGGCTGGGGGCTGGGGGGCCACAGATTCCCCATTTGTAGTCCAACCTGAATATCAACTCAGATAGTGCCAATTGCTATAAGCCTCCAGTGACCTCCTTCCAAAAGGACACTAACTCTGTTGCAGCCTGTAAACTTTTCAACATTCAGAGAAGTCAGGTGGGTGTAATAATTGTGCACTGGGTGCATCAAGGACTCCATGAGCCATGTTTGTCAGGGTACACATTTTAAAATAATATTGGATCACTAATGTTTCAGAAAACTGGGTCCCTCTTTCTCTTCCAAAATGCCACAGGTATATCCCTGGGATCAATTATTCTTCCTTTCATGTATTTTCTTCCTTTAACCCCACCTCTTTTTTTTAAGATAACTGCCCCTGAACTCTAATATCCTATACTTCAGAGGAAAGCAACTTGTCGAGTACACACATTCCAGAAAACTACACTAGCAATGCAAGACCGGCACTGTTCCAACAACTGGAGTCATTTGGAGCCAACCCCCTCCCACCCTCTACATATTTGAACTCTGATATCACTAGACTATTCCCTATGTAATCATGCCACCACCAGAAACCCTGCTTGCTCTCCCTTACCATGAATATTCAAAGGAACTGCTTGAGCTATAATTGTGGACACAAAGCAAAGTTTATAACTGCTAGAGTTAGCAAATTGTAGAAATGAATGATAGAATTTAGATAATATTTGGAGTACTAAAGGGAATATGCCAGGCCAGGGCCTCACCTGAGATAGAAGTCCTGAAGAATGAAAAAAGGTGCTGGAAACAAGTCATTAACCAAACTGGGACAGCTGGGACAGAAGCACAATAACCTGGTTGATTGAATCCATCAACCAGGTAGGAAGCTCAGCTGGTGAGGACAGGAAGCTGCCAAGGTGATGGGGAGGATGTGATGTCACATTAGAAAAATACTGTCTTTTTAAAATCAGAGGTCTGGATAAGGTGAGCAAGCAGATAGATGGGGAGCTGCTGCTTGGAGCAGGAGTATTTAGGAAGAAGAAAGGAAGTGGGCAGAACTCCATAAGCTGCTGTGAAGGGCAGAACCATCTTGCGCAGGCTGGGACAGATGCATAAAGAGGGTATGCAGGATGCCTTGGACTCTAATGTTGCACTGCTGTGGAAAACAAGACCCTATTAACATGCAATGCTCCAAACTCCAAAGTAGATCAGGTGCAAATATGTGTACAATAAACCATATTTCTTAAAGATACTAGTCTCCACTTTGCCCTGATTTCCCAATGGAAACACAACTCTGGGTGAGCACCTGGACCCCCTGGGATCTTGCTACTGCTTGGTAGAGATTGGGGGTGGTGCACAGTCTAGGTAGCAACATTTTTTAAAGTGTGCCTAGCTTTATGTTCTGGGCTCTTATCTATTCAGTGAACTCCATTGTAAACACATACAGTGGAACCTCTACTCATGACCACAATCTGTTCTGGAGGCAGTCCAGAAGTCGAAATGGGTTGCTGGGAGAGGCACCATTGTGCGCAGGCGCAGGTGATGATTGCCCGCTTCTGCGCATGTGCGAACGGCGATCACCGCTCCTGTGCATGTGTGAACAATGGCAACCCCGCCAGTTACTTCCGGGTTTGCTGCAGACATTGGGTGAAATGGACACGAGTGGAGGCAGACGTAAGAAGAGGTTTGACTGTAATTCCCAGTTTAGCATTAGATGCATCTACTTCATGCTGTTCACCTCTCAACAAGGCATCTGTATCATATTGTTTTTTGTTTTGTCTGGCAAGCTTGTAGGGAGCATGTGTTGATGAGCAACTACAGAAATCCAGTAACAAAATAGCTAGGACTCATAAGCACTTTGGTCTTTGCCTCATTATGTATCCTAACAGAACAGAAATTATGCAAGAACACAATATAGTCTCTCTCCCACCCACATCAGTGCCTAAGGGGCATTCTCAGCATCCTCTGGAACATGCCAACCTAGGGAGAGCCTGATCTAGGCTGTGATAACTTCTCCATTACATTACAGTAGGAGACACTTAGAAGCTATGCAAGTCCACCACACCTTTTAAAAATCTTCAACAGTTCTTGGACATTTAATCTACATAAGGGAACAAACAAGAAAATTCTTCTTGGCAGTATGTTTCAAGGGCAGAACTGAAAATTACACTAAAGAAAGAAGCTGCAATAGATACATGGATAAGTAAAATAACATACTAGGTAGAGATGACAAAATAAAGGCCCATTTGCTCCCCAAAAGCATTTATGCAGCTATATTCTACATCCACTGTCAGAGGTATGCAGCTGAATGGCAGTTGCGAGGAGAGAGCTGTTGCGCTGCTTCCAAGCTTCCCACAGGCATCTGTTCGGCCACTGTGAGGACAGGATGACATGCAGTATGATCACATCTTATGCACATTTAACTTCTGCAATCTCAACCAAACCCAGTTGAAGGCAGGCTGGTTGAAATTGTGCAGTTAAATCCAAGCAAAGCGGAGAACTAAAAAGCTCGTTTTGTGCTGGGTCCACTTTGGGTTACCCGGTGCAGAAAGAGCTTTTAAGCTCTCCCCTTTGCTTGAGGGGCACTCAGTGCTCCAGTTCTGGGATGTTCTTGCAAAATCTCCTAAGCACCTGACATGTGACTTCTTTGGTTTTTGAATTTAACCTCCTCCAGCTTCCTCCAATGTTCTGATGGCAGCCCTTCTTTTTTAAAAAAAGAATTAAGTAAGAGGGTTGTGCAGAGTGAAAAGCAGCATAGCTGCTCCCCCGCAGCAATGCTATCCTTTCTACCCCCTCCAAAAGCAACACATAGACTTGAGTACCACACTATTAGCACTAAAGACTGCACTTTCGGAAAGAATATGGCTGGGCAGCACTCAACTTGATAAAGCACATTCCAGTCAGGCTTTAAGGACAAGAGTCAGATGCATCTTCTGATAGATTCTTTTGCAACTGACTAACCTTATTCCCTGCACCCCCAAGTAAGAGGTGTATTTGCTTTGGATGAAATATCCCCTTTAAGCAGAGCAAAGTAAACCCTCTGTTTCACATTGTGAAATCTTAAGGGTTTTGACAGCTTTTACACTGCATATGAATCGGTCTTTTGTTTCAGCAGTTAATACAAAAGCCGGCTCCTGGGGCCATATCACAAAGCACAAGTATGTCTGTATGTGCCTTCTCCATTCCATAGAATAAAATGGCTAGGATGTGCCAGCAAACAGGAATACTACTGAGAAAACAAAAGCAAGAGTCAGATACGTGCAAACATGCCAGTCTAACCAAGTAACAGCTACAGGGACTGTGTGATGTAGCTAACAATGTAAGGATGTACTTACTGAAGAAGAATAAAGGAAAAGGGTGGGGGAACAGGATTGTTTTACGTTAGCAAAAGCAGCAGCAAGAGGAGGAACACACATTGATTGCATGTTACCTTGAGATTTGAGATAAGTACAAAATGTGCTTCCTTCTTTGCCCATAGCACACATATGTAATTCTGCTAAGCAATGTAGCCTAAAGTCAGGTGTTGTGAACCTTTGGCATTCCTGGAGTTTCTGAATTACAATACCTATCATCCCTGGCCATTGGCCATGCTTCCTGGAGCTGATGGGAGCTGTAGTTCAGCAGCATCTGAAGCGTCAAAGGTTCTCCACACCTGCCTTAATCCTATTCCTACTGGAATTTGACAAGAGTAAAAGGTGGGGGCCTTATAATCAATAAATTGAAATAAAAACTTGGAGTACACAGAGGTTAGAAACAAAACTGTTTACAGTTGGTTTAAATTTAAGAAGGGTTTTCATAGTTGTTTCCATCACATCACAGGTACCGTAATTAACTCCTTGCTAATTTACCGTATTTTTCGCCCTATAGGACGCACCGTCCCATAAGGCGCACCTAGTTTTTTGGGGGGGAAATAAAGGAAAAAAATTATTTCCCCCCCAGGCGCGGGGTTGGGGAAGCCAGAGCTTCCCCCGACCCCAGCCCCCAAACAGGCAGCTCTTTGCAAGCCGTGGGAGCCCAGTGCTGGCTCCCGCTGCTAGCGGAGAGGTCCGCGAAGCCTGGACGCGCTGAGCTCAGCGCGCGCAGGCTCCAGCATGCAGGCACCCCTCCGCCAGCAGCGGGAGCGGTCCCGCTGCTAGCGGAGAGGTCCGCGAAGCCTGGACGCGCTGAGCTCAGCGCGCGCAGGCTCCAGCATGCAGGCACCCCTCCGCCAGCAGCGGGAGCGCTCCCGCTGCTGGCGGAGAGGTCCGCGAAGCCTGGACGCGCTGAGCTCAGCGCGCGCAGGCTCCAGCATGCAGGCACCCCTCCGCCAGCAGCGGGAGCGCTCCCGCTGCTGGCGGAGAGGTCCGCGAAGCCTGGACGCGCTGAGCTCAGCGCGCGCAGGCTCCAGCATGCAGGCACCCCTCCGCCAGCAGCGGGAGCGCTCCCGCTGCTGGCGGAGAGGTCCGCGAAGCCTGGACGCGCTGAGCTCAGCGCGCGCAGGCTTCAGCATGCAGGCACCCCTCCGCCAGCAGCGGGAGCGCTCCCGCTGCTGGCGGAGAGGTCCGCGAAGCCTGGACGCGCTGAGCTCAGCGCGCGCAGGCTCCAGCATGCAGGCACCCCTCCGCCAGCAGGGGGAGCGCTCCCGCTGCTGGCGGAGAGGTCCGCGATGCCTGCATTCGCCCCATAGGACGCACCCAGATTTCCCCTTCATTTTTGGAGGGGAAAAAGTGCGTCTTATAGGGCGAAAAATACGGTAAGTTTTGTGTAGGCAAATGCTGTAAGATTGTAACAAATTCCTAAATGAAATAGTAACCAATACCTATCCAGCAACTTAGCTTCCCACACAATTCCCCCAAACAGGTGTGGATGCTATATTAGCACAAGCACACACATTAAAATTACGGGGTGGTGAAAAAGCCTTGGGGAGGTGGGGGCAAAGATGAGCAATAGTGATTCATCATCTGTTTTGGATACACCATCTGTGTTTGTATGTGAGCTTTCAGAAAATGTTATATATATATTACAGTTCTGACAGAGGTTTTAGTCTTGTTGCTTTTGCTTGACAGATGTGAAAGATGAGACCTGGAAGACCCACAGCTCAATTTAACTGATTCCTATGTTAGGTGACAGGGGCCAGAGCTACCTGATAAAGAGCAGATTGACTGCTGTAAAGGATACTGGGAGTGCCCCTCTTAAAATTGTAGGTGCAGGGGTGAGGACCACAGCAGGGAGAAAAGCCCATGTCCACCCACTTCACTGTCTCAATCCAGCTTGGTGGTAATGGAGGGGGTTGCACCAGCTATTTGTAATATATATTAAAAAAGATATTCTACACTTGAAGGAATACTATAGTAAAAGCATCATTGCAATTCAGGAAGCTTTTAGAAGCTGCCCCCCTCTCCACACACACATAACAACTCCTAAGTATACAAGGAGTTAACACCACAATCACAGCCCACTTCTAAAGAAAGTTCACTTTAAGGTTTCAGCCATCAATACAAAGACAGCTGCTTTTGGCTGCTATCACATGACAACAGCTTTGAATGTAGCCAAGTCATCCAAGCACAAAAGAAGTGTCATTCTAACAAGACATCTGTGCAAAGAGTCAGACAATCCTAACTGCAGCATTTCAAAATAATCCAGCAGTACTCTTTGCATGTACTCTGTGGTCTCACAAGTAAACTATTACAGTCATACCTCGGGTTGAATGTGCTTCAGGTTGAGCGCTTTCAGGTTGCGCTCCGCAGCAACCCGGAAGTAACGCGCTCCATTACTTCCGGGTTGCTGCGGAGCGCATGCGCAGATGCTCAAAATGACATCACGCGCATGCGCGGAAGCGGTAAAACGCAACCCACGCACGCGCAGACACACCACCACATCTTATGTTCCATTCAGGATGTGAACGGGGCTCCAGAACGGAACCCGTTCGCATCCCGAGGTACCACTGTATTAGAAAGACCCCAAAACCAGCAAAATTGATATGAGCACATTACTAATATATTGGATCTGACACACAGCCACCCACACAGAACGCAACTGTAAGATAATATTTGTCAGTACTGTTACTGCCCTTCCCCCTCAATAATGGTCCTACCAACTTTAATGCAGAACATCAGTAGTCTTACCTTTATCTGGTTCACAGCTGTAAGCTGCAGAACAACTGAGGTGAGCTACCTCACAGAAGAAATTAAGTTTTGTACTTTTTCAGTCTTATAGGCTGGTCAAGCTGTTCTGACCTGAAAAGAGTCTTCTGTGAAAAGACCCTTGGGTCAAATGAAATTGACCTCCAGTATCTGAGAGAGAGGCTCACAACTTGCTTTCTGTGAAGAGATGAGCAACCACAACCCTTCTCCTAGTTTTCAGTTGAATTTTAGGAGAAAAATGCAGCTAAAAATACACACACTAAAGTTATTTTTCCATGTGAGCAATTAACACAGTTGCCAGCGGACCTTTTTACTGTTGTAAACAGAGAAGAGAGGGCTCCATGAGCAAAGGGAAAGGCTAAAACCGGATTGCGACCCCAGCTGCACTGTCTGCCAAAGGTCTCTCAGCCAAGCCAAGTCCCTCTGCCCATGCATCATTCCCACAAGGTAATGGAAAGCTTTGGCAAAAGATGGCCAGCAGTGCCTGGCTCATGTTGATGTTAATTCACAAATGAAAGATTTCAAGCTGCTATAATGGTGGAGAAAGGGAGGAGAGTTGATAGGCTCCTCCAAATAATGTTTTGGAGCATTCATCCACATTTGCTTGCATAAAGCTTTTGCAGAGGTTAGACCAGGCTTCCTCAACCTTGGCCCTCCAGATGTTTTTGGCCTACAACTCCCATGATCCCTAGCTAGCAGGACCAGTGGTCAGGGACGATGGGAATTGTAGTCTCAAAAACATCTGGCGGGCCGAGGTTGAGGAAGCCTGGGTTAGACTATGTGTGGTCTTCACTGAAAATTTCTTCTGATTTGTTTGTTATACGACAATGAGCTGTCATCTTGATTTCTTCTGCTGTGTTTAGATGTCTTGTTAATCACTTGTTCACACCACACTTTTCAATGCATTTCTTCAATGCTTTCTGAACCACAAAACATCGGTTTGTTCATTATTATTATTATTCTAAAGTGGATTTGTTGTGCTAGAGACAGAGGCACTTTAAACCACTTAAACTGCACAAACTGAAATTTCTAGTATGTGCTTGAAACTCTCCTGAAAAACACTGGTGGTATGGCGGTAACCAAAGACCAGGTATCTGATATTTACAATTAGCTTAAGCATGGAGGAAGAGTTCCTTTTTGCACCTGACAACAACTATGCAAAAAAGGCTGCTTGATAACCAGTGTTCTGATTAGAGAACAAGCAAAGCACTGTGGGAAAACAGGATGCTGGACCTGATAGGCTTTTAGTTTGTTCCAGCAGTACTGTTCTCATGTCCTTATGAGCAGCTTGGCAGGGCGAGGATATATGTGGCACCCATACATATCTAGATCAGCCACCACAGATCCTCAGTATAGCTAAACAGTGGCAAAAGTTCCCTCCAGTTCTGTACCACCAAGCAAACAGTGAATCCTAGCCAAAGGAAACTCTTTTGAAGAGCTCAAACAAGAGGAGGAAATACTCTGGCAAGATAATTCCTTATTACCACACTGCACTGTTTTAGTTATATAGCTTTCACTGCTGCTGCTAGGGAAGGTTAAACACAGAAAAGGAAGTCCACCCAGTTTTCAAGCCGTATTAATAAGTTCCATGCAGCTTTCCACACGGTCTGTGCCAAAAATCCACGGATGTTACATAAGAACGCTAAGTGCCCTGTATTTATTTTTCTTTGTTTTTCCAGATCTGGAATGAGCTCATATTGTTGGCTAGAAAAGAAGTGTTAGCTTTGAATCAGGAGGTCCACCAAAGTTCAAAAATGTGTTTTAAATGGATTTTTTAAAAAATGTTTTTCTTTTCTGGGTTAGGAAGCAAAATCACCTACTTGTCCTGAAAATAGAAAACAATGAGGAGAAGGATTTAATTTTCAGCCTTGTGAGACCAGACAGCTGCTGGGAGAGGGCAGTGGGGAAAATAATGATGAACCAGCTGAAAAATCACATAAAAATGTAGCAAAAATGGGAAATATTTGACAAGAAATTCAATATTTTTTTTAAATAAAAACGACAAGGGGCAGCCAGGGGCTAGAGGGCCTCAATGGATGCTGTTCTACACGAAGCCTGCATTTTCAAGTTTGCCCTGGCTTGCAGACACATTTTTCAAGCACCTTATCTTTCCTCTCCTCACATGCAAAAGCTAACTGATCTTGTGTTATGAAATACAACTGGTGATGAGCTGTTGGTAAAATATGCATGCAAGTTATGTATTTGAGTAATACGGTACTTTTGTTTCCTTGGCACACACACACTTAACTTTCATTAGTGATCCCCTTGCCACTTCATTTCACAATAATACTCCTACCTACATCAACTAAGCTATGAACTACAGACATGTTCTAGGAGTCTGTTCAGCACCTGGGCATGTAACTGCCTGGAAACCCCATGTACACACAGATTTCAGTTCCATGATGGAAGTAAGGCAGAATATAAAAGAAGAATAAAATAATAAACAACACCCCTTGGTATTTTATCCTGTGAACTGACCTGAGATCTTGTAATGAAGGGTGGTATGGAAGTCTAATAAATAAAATAAAATAATAATAATAATAATAATAATAATAATACATCCCTCCATTTGGCGAATTATGTAGTGATTCCTATTCTCTCCTACTTCTACTTTTCCCATTCTCATCCACAAGAGCACCCCCTCCTCCTATTCCATGACTTCTAAGCTTACTCAGGAGTTTGATGGCAGAAATTGTCAACAGCTTTTTGAAAGTCCAAGTAATTTCCCTATTTGCCTCTTTTTTGATACACTAAAAAGGAACACCCAGCCTAGTTTAATCTAGCCTTTCCTTTTTGCGTATCTGCGTGTGAGTGAATGTGCTCTGTGTGAATGCTGACTTTCTTGGCATTTCCACCAACACATTAATGCGATGATTAAAGACATTCCTACTTACTTTGCCTGTCTCCCTATTCACTCACCAATTTTGAAACAGTGGATTTCTACTAATTATCAGTCTACAGTTCCACTCATCCTTTCTACTACATTTCTTCAAGTGTCATAGCTATGAAAAATCGGCAGAAATGTTCTGGCACCACCTAGAAGGTGCGGCACAGCACAGCTATGATGAAGAAGGTTGTACTTATCACTGCACAAAGAATGTGAAATACGCTTTCTCATTCAGTCATAGAGTTACAATGCAGGAAGGAAACTAAGCATGTCTGTTAAAGCAACAGATGATTTCTAAGATATTTAAAGGCTAATGGTAGCCTTAATAGGAGGCCTGTAGTATTTTAATGATTTTCAGCAACTCCAGAAAATCTTGATGAAGGAGGTCTAACAAAATGGCTTCAACACTGAACAGATTATGCAGATAAAGAGGCTGGACTTTAGCGTACCTCATAATGTTTTGGTTGTTAAATTTTTACAATCCGTACACAGGCATTAGGCTTTTCCAGAAGGTGGAACTCTATTTTTTTATGCATACCATTTTTAAATTACTCAGTTGTTGCACAGAAACCACACATCTTTCATCAGAAGTGTAACTTCTATGCAGGCAATTACGGTTGACATCTGTCCATCTCAAGAGACAATGGAGTGTGCCTCCAGGGGTGAAGGCAAACCCCTGCATTAGAGGTACCGAAGTGACATTTCTGGGGCTAAAGCCTAGGCGGTGTGTATGGAAATCTTGGGTAGCCCAGACGACAAGACCCGCCCCCCTCTTGGCCTCACTGATGTGATCCAATGGAAAACACCAGCATTTGGCACCAGCTTGGCTGCAGGAGTTGCCGGAAAGAGGTGTACAAGGTATCATCCAACCATCTTAGCCACTCCACTCCAGATTTATGTAGGGTTTATGCAAATAGTTTTGGGGCACCATCCAGAGCAGATTCTGGGTGCACAGAGAGAAAGAGCAAATCCCACTGACAGAATGGAATGCAGTTGGTGCAGCACTAGATAAAACCACATATGATTGGAGTTTTATCAGAAATGCCACTCTGCATACATAGGCTCCTGATAGTAAATATGGTTTTAAACAGTGTCAAATTGTAAAGCTCCCCTATTTGTGCCTTATTGCAGTGACCATCATCCACAACAACTGAAAATGAATAGCTCCAGGGGATGGTTTCCCCATTTCTCGCTCACTCATTGCAAAAGCCTCTGCTCCTCCTTTTCTGTCCCTAAGGACAGCTAAGAATGATCACCTTATTTGCTAGAACGCAAACAGACTTTAAAGGAAGGGGAGCAAACAGCTGCAACACAGTTCCTCTTCTACAGAAAAACTACCTTTTCCATTCACTACCTTCATGAAAAGTATCCTCTCCATTCATTGCATGTGAAATAGAGAAGATCACACTATTGTATCATAATCAGACCAGTGGCATAGCTAGCTGCTTGGGCGCGCAGGGTGGTATGCGTGGCCTGTGAACGTGTGCCACACACAGGGGATGGGGCAATGTGCCCATGGGACAGGGCAAGGTGTGCCGGAATCCCAGTGCCCAAACCGCTTTTTCAAGCAACATAGGGCCTACAGGCAGTCTGAGCCACCGCGTCACTCCCAGGAGAGCTGCATGGCTCAGGCATGCTGCAGGCCCTGTGGTAAGTGCTGCCCCCGCGGTGTGGCTCCCAGTGTGCCCCACCCCTTCCTAGCTACACCTCTGAATCAAACTATGCATAACTTTCCTCCCAAGTCTAACATGTGGTAGGGTCATTCTTTGAAACAATTGCCTGGATAATCCATTAGTAGTAGCTCCAGTCCAATAGGTTCCAGTCAGATTTCAGGATTATGCCTCAAGCCTGATGGCACTCTCAGGATAATAACCTGTTGAAATACAATCAGCACCTTTGCTCTACCAGAGCCCGGTGAATTTCAGAATTCACAGTAAACAGACTGATCTGTGCCTTACTTGAAGATAGTGGATATGGATTAATATAACTGCATTTATTTCTTAAATAAACATATGATTCAAGAGACAGACTCATTTGTAATCTTAAAGAAAAAACACACTATGAAACACCCACTTTCCTGATTATACAAAATTGGTATAGTAACCATTTTTTGGTCTTTAGGGCTGACAAACTAAGCAAAAAGCACACCTAGTCACTATCTCAGAGAACCTTGCCACCATTAAAGCTCATAAGAACTAAACCCTTCCCCTGTTCTGAGTGGCCACTTACGGTAAGTTATGATAATCCATCTTGGCTCAAGTTCTCAACAATAGAGATCTATCAAAAGTGTTTATGTAATTTGTATAACTTTCCCACAGTTATTTTTGAATGGGGTGATGATTACTATGGAGGTACAAAGCATTCTTACTGCTTTGCCATAAAAATATTTTAAGGCAGTATCTAAGATTGTGAAAGAGGACACAGCTTCCCTTGAGTTGTCTGGCTAACATCAGGAAGAGAGCAAAAGTGAATGATTTTACCATTCACAGCTATGTGAAATATCTTCATAACTTTTTAAAAGAAACCTATTCGTTTAAAAAATGCAAAAACTGATAGCATTTTATTAGAAAGTGATAATTAGATGCACAATAAATGAGTTCTCAGATTTGGAAAGCTATTTCAACAACTGATTTATTTGAAGACTTTCTGTAAACATATAAATGCTAACGTGTTCTGTTGATTTAAGCATTTGCTTTCCTGTTAGTTTTTTAAAGCAGCACAAACTTGACCGGATGTGTTATTTACATTTCCCATGTCTTTTAAAGCATGTTTCACATACCACATAAGAGTTTCCTACTGCTGAAGCAGTGAACTTTATTTGTGACTTTAGTATAGAAATGGAAAAGCAACAATTGTGTGATAGCTCAGTTGGCAGAGCATAAGACTCTTAATTTCAAGGTTGTGGGGTTTGAACCCCACATTGGGCGAAAGATCCCTGCATTGCAGGGGTTGAACTATTAGATGATGCTTGTGGTCCCTTCCAACTCTACAATTCTATGTTTCTAAGCCTTAGTAGCAGTAGCTGTAGTAGAAAGAAGCAGAAAACTGCTGCATTAAAAACAGATGCTTAGAAAACATGATTATGCAGACACACACACACACCCCACTGCTGATGGTGAGAAGTTTCTGGGGCAGCACTTGCTTAGGTTGGCTTCCTTTGAAGGCGGCACTCAAGACTTAGGACATTTTTAAAATACTTCGTTTGTTGACAAAAAGAGTAAGTGGAAGCCAGCAAGCAACATGTGCACTACTACACACCAAAGAGACACTCAACACCAAAGATGCTGCCAGCCTCCAGCTAACTCTTGGCCATTTCTCTGTTTCCAAAACTCCTTTTTTTGTGCTCATACCCACTCCACACCCACAACCACAACCACACCACTTCATATAATTGCACTCCTCCTAGCTGGGGTAGGAGGAAGGTTTGTCATCTTCAAAGTTCTCACTTGAGCATTTTGAACAGAAGAGCTATTAGGTCTCCAATGTATTTGTAAGATTTCATACCTGACCTTCACCATAAAATCCCAGGGCAGGTTATAAAAATAACAAGCACTTTCTCTAACAAAGGAATGCCCAGACAGCTACCAAAACGATCAAGCTTACGGCTTTATAGCTAATTTACAAGTGGCAAATTTTCTTTGTATCAGATGGGCTCTGATCTTGCTTTTCTTAACTACTAAGAAACTGCTCTCTCTAACACATTCCAAGGAAGACAAATATACTTTTATTTTTATTTAATGAAAATGTGTAAACACTCCTAAACCCTGTAACTTCCTGCAAGCTGTTGCAAGATTTCCTTAAGTATAGAAGAACCCATCTTTGTTTATACTCTAGGGCTGCAGCAACCATGAAAGCAAGCCCTGCCTTCTGAGGTTACAAGTTCCTTTGTCCAAAGCAGAGGAAATCTGGACTACCACAAATACAGTCACAGAACAGAGCCATTAAAAACTCTGAAGGAACAGCTTACTTCGGAAATTCCTGATCTTACCTGAATTCAGCATTGACCCCAGAGAGAAAAGGCAGTTAAAGTTAAAGCTACGACAGAGGAAAAGTTGATTGTGCCACTCATTTATGAAGCAGCATAGCTGTTGCATTCGCTATTATCATCTCCACATATTCAAGTGTCAGTCAATCCTGGAAATATCAGTTCACATTGGTCCACTATTTGCATGCATCTTTACAGCAAACCTCCAAAATTGTGGATGTGTCTTCCTGAATTGTCCTGAGTGCAAAAATTAGCAAATGAAGTAGCCATGAGACAAAGACTAGTAGATAGAATGTATACATAAATCCTTCCAGCCTTTGAACTAGATTCTTAAGTGGCACAGACTTTGTCCCTCACAAGGTAGCAAGAGCAATACACACACACACACACTTTTGGAATGACATATCAGGCTGCCAGCAAGGTCTACCCAGAAACAAAGACTGTTGTTGTTCCTGACTTTTAGATGGTAAAGCAGCATGAAGAATACCAGCTACTGTTACTTCTCAGAAGTCAGAACCTCTCAGACTCTACCAAGGGCCCTTCCAAATGAGATGTTTACAGTGCTATAGTCGCTTATTGTTTGAATGGGGTTTTTTTGGAGCAAAACTGTAGTGGACTTTCAACACTCATCACATGCCACTGTTTTCTGGAAGGTCAGTGCACTTTATTCCAATATACACCAGTGACTGAATATGGTCAGATTGAGATCAAAAAGTAGCAACCTGTCATCTGTTGAATTTTAAGTCTCTCCAGAGTTGTCCAATATGAAAGCATGATCAGAAAATGTAAATCAAGTCAAGTTGTAGTGATTGGCACCAGCCAAGTACAGCAAAGGAGCTGGGATATATCCTACTTAATCTTAAGACACCACTTGTACACCTTTTTGAAAGCAAAATCCTTTTAAGTTCACATTGATCAAGTTAGATGGTATCTTGCTAAAGATTCATGCCCATTCTGCACTTTGTACTTCTGCATTTAAATATTTACTTCAATTATCTTAAAGAAGGGTTAATTGATTCTTGCTGTTCCAGTTCTCTTTTTATGTAGTCTTTATTTATGCATTTTGAACAGTAAACACAGATAAACTAACTCAAAGGAACCCTATTCTTGCTCCCTTACCATTCATTCCATGTGTGTATATCATTCACACAGAGCTAAGTTATTTCACAAATCATGTGTATATATTAAGATCAACTGTAGGTATTATATAATATCATGTTAATTGTTTCCACAGATTATGCCAGAAATTGCCAAGTGCTGAAGGCGGTGTCCTCATCCTGTTATTTCTGATATGCTGAATAAAAATATACCTTGTTTCCTCAAAATAGTCTTTGTTTGGTGTATTTTTTTAGAGCCTTAAGTTGCTTAGATAGTTTCTTCCATGAGTGCAGTGTTCTAGATCTTATTTTATCATTCCTCAAGGGTCAAATCAGCAGCTACCTTCCAATTTTGAGCTAAAATTTGCCATCATTAAAAAGCAATTTACATTTGAACTGTAAAAAGAATAACTTTATCTATTACTAAACTCCAAAAACCTTGAACATTCTCACAGCTCCACTACATGTGCTAATAAGACTCCTCCAATATAATGGGTTGGACTGATGGTTTATTTTGTAGCCTCTGAGAGGTGAAAGATGCCACCAATGCAGTATCTTAATACAGTGGTACCTCAGGTTACATACGCTTCAGGTTACATACGCTTCAGGTTACAGACTCTGCTAACCCAGAAATAGTGCTTCAGGTTAAGAACTTTTCTTCAGGATAAGAACAGAAATCGTGCTCCGGCGGCGCGGCGGCAGCAGGAGGCCCCATTAGCTAAAGTGGTGCTTCAGGTTAAGAACAGTTTCAGGTTAAGAACAGACCTCCAGAACGAATTAAGTACTTAACCCGAGGTACCACTGTATTTTCTTTTATCTTGTTGATACAGGCTTAAATGGCCATTTCTCCCAAAGTTTATGCCATTTAGTTGGCTCAATATTACAGTTCAAATGTGATTCCCATAGTGGTTTTAAATACTGCGTTACAGAATAATTTTATAGCTATGTGATAGCAAAATAATATGCCTGGTCCAAAAAAATTAATAATAAGACACACTTCTATCTCATGCCATTGATACCAATAATACCAATTTCCACATTTTGGCTCCACTATTTGGTGTCATTTGGAAAGAGATGTTGATCCCGCCTTCCTAGAAACAATGGTTGTTCCATATCAACAGGCACAAATGATTATACAAGATAAATCCAGCCACTTCCCACATAGGCCAGTTTCAAAGTGGTGCCATAAATAAACTACATTCTCTACCCTGCCACCAGTCTAAGCTAAGCCATTCTTCTTCCAAACACATTTTTGGCATTCTCCCTTTCCCAGCCAATAGAATATAAATCATTCATACTATGATAAGGCTCCCCTTTTTGGTGTGTTCTCTTCATACCTGAAGAAGTGGCTAATGTCAAACTGAATCATAAGAGCAGCAGCTTTAGTGGTACTGAACCAATCTAGATAACACCACATTGGGAAGAAATGCTAAAGGCTTTTAGTCAGATAGGAATGCGGGGTTGCCGCAAGCTTTTACCGAAGGTAAGCAGTTATGAATAATTATGACCTTAGTTAAGTAGGCTGTAGGTACCATGCGAAGGGTAGATGAATGAACAGTTGTTATACAAAGCAGATTATTCAAGCCACTTACTTCTTTTGAAGTTGCAGGGTGTGCGTGTTAATGTTAAAAATACAAATCATGTTACAATCTATTGCTGCAGTTACAGAGAGTTGCACTTTTTGCATGCCAAAATAATGTTCAGAAATGCTATTCAATTATTCTATGGGAGTATCAAACAAAACCTTCAGATTTACATTCAACACGTGCTCATCAGTATAGGGAACTATAGTACTTGCAAACAAGTCGCGCATGCCAAATAGCATGAGCTCAAAAACCAACAACTCTACAGTTAAAATTATTCATCACATTTCTAAAACCAGCTGCTTTACAATCTGGAGGGACATTTGGAGGAAGCAATTTTAAAAAATAAAATAACAGAAAGGCTCTAGAGCGGGGGTGGGGGCGGATGGACGGACGGGACGCCCAGGAAATTAGCAGTCTAATGTCTGCACCAGGTAAAGTGGTAAACATCATTTTTGCTTGAATTATTAAACATATTGAACAAAGCACCTTGCTCACATAGAATCAGGATGGCTTCCACAAAGAGATACTGTGGCTTTTTCTTCCTTTAAAATTCTTTGAGGGTATCAACATATTAGTAGGGATGATTCTGTAGACTTAATGTACTTGTACTTCAGTTTTTTCATAAAGTTCCTTACCAAAGCTTCAAAGAAATTAACAGATAATAGAACATGACTCATTAATATAGATTCATAACTGCTCAAAGCACAGGAAATAGAGCGTAGGAATAAATGCAGTTTTTACAATTAAGACGAACAACAGCAGACACAAAATCATTCAGGAAAGTGAAGCCAAAGCAAATTGAAAAGGTCCCAAGAGGAGCTTAAAGCTGTGCAAACAGGCAACAATGTAACATAAAATGCAATAGTCAGTCACATTGGAAAAACTTTATGAAATCCTTTAAAAATAATTCAAGTGAACACTTAGAAACATCTCTAACTAGAAATTAGGAGCGACTTTGGTAAAACTGCTATATTTAGAACAATTGTGCTATATCAGAACTGTCCTTTTAGGTAACTGAAAAATTATTAACAATGGATGCAAAACCCTAATTATCTCAATGACCCTTATAAGCAGTCACCTTATGTTGGCCACAGTCACCCCACTATTGCATGAATGGGGCTCAGACTGAACTAATAGTAGTTTGGTCACCTAGGAAGTTCATGCTTAAGACAATAATTGAACAATGCAATGGTTCTTACTAGATGAGGTGGCTTTCAGAAACAATTAGACAATTTAAATTAATGATAGACCCAACTATCAATTATAATAGCTCAAAATGGAACCTTAAGCTCAGAGACACTATACCTCTGATTACCAAATGCTGGGGACAAAGAACAGGGAAAGGCTATTGATATTATGTTCTTGTTTTAGTTTCCCAGAGATTTTGTTTAGCTGTTTATAAAACCCAAGTATTAAGTAAGTTAACCTCTGGTCTAAAGCAGTGAGGCAGTTTTATGAAATTTTGAATTTAACAGGTAACTTCTGCTGAAGAGTTCTGTGTAACCTGAAAGGTCACATTTGATCATGTTGAACATTAACAGGCACAAAGACATTCCATTTAGCTCACTCTGTCACCCCACCAAAGTAATTTGAACCTGTCATATTTATAAAGGAAAAGCTCCTGGATGTACCGTTCCAAAATATTGTCAGCGCTTATCTGTTTTTTAAAAGCTCATTTCCTTAAGGATCATGTTGAAGGAACATACATGAATATTGTTTGTTTTATCCAAGTAGGGATGCCAGGGGTCATGGCCAAATCTTATTATAAAACCACAGAAGAGGAGACATTTCCATGTAAAACTGGTCATTTTAGAAAACTACATCAAATTTACAAAAGTATAATATGTGAATCACATATTTCTATAACTCTCTCCCCCTGCTCCCCGTTCCAATATTTTAAAGTAATATTTAGACCAAAGGTTTCCTGTTTTCTAGTGCAAAGAGTTATTTTAATCACGTTTCCATGGACTTTTCAATATTGTTTGGATGTTTCAAAACAAGTAAAAACTTGACTTGTCCTCCCTGAACATTCTGTGCTCCTCCACCTGGCAGCTGATCCTTATTTAGGTGCCAGCTTCAGCAGTAAATCCAGGAGATGCCAAAAGATGAATATTTTGTGCATTATACCCTCTTACAATATAGATGCATGATTGTGTTGTGTTTGGAAGCCATCAGGGTTTTGCACAGTATGTACTTTGTATGCCCCGCTTATTATCTACACTTTGTGTTGAAATGTTCATTGGCCCATTAAACATCAATCAACATAGCTGATAAAATATCCCTCAAGAGTATTCCAAGTCACACTTATATGTGCACTCTCAATGATAAATTAGTTGCAACCAACACCTAGGATTTCCTGCTATTCCAACCTCGGAAATTATGTAGGTCCTCATTTGCAGAAGCTATCTTCTTTTAGAAAACTATGCTTTTGAATTATGGTGCTGGAGGAGACTCTTGAGAGTTCCATGGACTGCAAGAAGATCAAACGTATCCATTCTGAAGGAAATCAGCCCTGAGTGCTCACTGGAAGGACAGATCGTGAAGCTGAGGCTCCAATACTGTGGCCACCTCATGAGAAGAGAAGACTCCCTGGAAAAGACCCTGAAAGATGGAGGGCACAAGGAGAAGGGGACGGCAGAGGACGAGATGGTTGGACAGTGTTCTCGAAGCTACCAACGTGAGTTTGACCAAACTGCGGGAGGCAGTGGAAGACAGGAGTGCCTGGCATGCTCTGGTCCATGTGGTCACGAAGAGTCGGACACGACTAAACAACAACAATCTTCTTTATATTTGACTTTCTTCAGTAATGTTTTATTTGATGCTTTAATATGCAGTAAACCACTTTGAGATTTTTTCCCCTTAAAAATTTAAAGCAGTAAGAAATGAAAGGAAGGAAGGATTTAGCCTTTCAAAGACACTGGGAAGTAAATCCAGCTCCTGGCTGCTATTTGGTTCCTGCTGTCACTTGAAGCCATCCTGTATTTATAGCGGTAACAAAGAAGGCAGCATCTTTCACTGCTTGCTTTTTATGTAGTTGTGTTGTTTTGTTGCTCCCCATTGTATGGAAAGTCCATGTTGAACCTTTAGAAATGCAGAAATCCCAATAAAGGTATTGCTTCTGGACACCTGCCAGTACAGAACTCAAAATGTATTACAAACATATTTTAACATTCAAAAGAGATACCTCAACTGCATACTTAAATCCTCACACAACTTTACACTGGTATAAACACAGCAACCACCCTAACTAAAGAACTCAACACATTCGCAATGATGTTGGGCCTACAAGTAAACTTTGCAAAATCTGAGGCTATGTGCTTCAACCCCCACACACCCTGCATACCCAAAAGGAATTCACCAACATCACAAAGGTAAAACTCTGCCACACCAAATTCTGGTACCTAGGGGTTCAAATAACCAGAAGCCTCAACAAACTATACCTCCACAATTTCAAGCCCCTGTGGCAACAAATCAAGAGAGACTGAAGCAGCACAATCAGATGCCTTCATCGGCCCATGTTTCAACAAAATATGTCTGTCCTGTAGCAGTAATGTAACTCTCCAATGTTTTGACTTCAGCCCTGAAGGCACACTCTTCCACTGCCTGCTGAAACAGATGGATGCCAACAATTGCAAACTTCAAATGGTGTAATTTTTACTACAGGCTGGGCTGGGGCTGTCTTGCTACAAAATTGTGTGTATGCATGAAGTCAGAAAAAAAGTTTATCCTTCCATCTGCAGCTGATTTTTTTTTTTGGGGGGGGGGGATGAAGAAGCCATTCATCTGGTTGTTCCCACAGCTCACAGCATAGTGCTGAGTGGACAGTCAGCCGGCAGGATGATGGTTTCTTTGGTTAAATCATTGTTGTAGTTTACGTCAAGCTCGGTAATTGAGTTAGAACAACACACTGGTTTCTGTTCCCATTTCTATTTTCAAGCAACTGTTTCTTCCATTAGAACTGAAACCACAACAGAGTCTCTTATGCCAGTTGTACTTCTTCACCGTTATATCATACTTTTGGAGCACTCTGAAGTTAACAGGGAAAAACTGGGAGAGCTCAGATTACAACACTTCCACCTACCAAGTAATAACAAGTGGCCTCTCAATCCTCCCTTTGCTTCTTCCTCCATTGGTGTACTATATACTTCCCATCTCAAGCAGTGAAGTACTACAGCATTTAGCACTGTGTTACACCACTGAACCTAGGGGCTTGCCAATCGGAAGGTCACGGTTCAAATCCCCATGACGGAGTGAGCTCCCATTGCTCGGTCCCTGCTCCTGCCAATCTAGCAGTTTGAAAGCACGCCAAAAAAGTGCAAAAAAGTAAATAGGTACCACTCCAGCGGGAAGGTAAACAGCGTTTCCGTGCGCTGCTCTGGTTTCGCCAGAAGCGACTTAGTCATGCTGGCCACATGACCTGGAAAAACTGTCTGTGGACAAACATCAGCTCCCTCAGCCAGTAAAGCGAGATGAGCGCCACAACCCAGAGTCGTTCACAGGGGTCCTTTACCTTTTTCCTTTGGAGGAGAGATACTTTGTAATATTAATTACAAAAACAGAAACCCAACATAGTGGAAGAAAGCATACTTGTAAAGGAGGTGCAATAGCTGCATCTCTCCCCCAGAGAACACACCTTCCTCCTCCTAGCCAGTCAGCAACATACTCTCCACATAAAGCAAAATGAGGTAGGAATCAGATGAGCTATTCTTCTGCTTCTGTTCTGTACTGTCAGTTCTGATTTGCAGGGAGGGGAATCACATTATTAAATCCAGCAAGCAGAAAACTGATATGTGTATGTGTGTGTGGGGTCATTGGGTTAGAACCTCTCTCTCTCATCCAACATTCAAAGCCACAACATTGTTTCATTTTTGCTAGTCACAAAATTCAGACCCCACCATACAAGAGGTTTATCTTTAAGGAAAGATATCCTAATCATTAGCTCCCATTGAGGAACAGTCAACCTCTCAGCCTTATTCACATGCAGACAGACTCCTTACAGCAGCCTTCATTTCAAACAGAGCCTATGGCTATGTGTGAAACATTATGACACTAATTCATAGTGGGTTTTTTTTAACAAGATAGCTACTAGCAGCTTGTTTTATGGCAAAACTACCCTCCATACCAGAAATCTGCTTTCAAAAGTCAACAAACTCCAAACTGAAATTCAGCCATCTGGAGTTCCTTACACCCATTCAGCTGCATCCTATGTATACCCATTTATCACAACCAACAAAGATTCCTACAGTTATCTAGAAATAATGAAGTAATCAAGTAGGTTACATTAAAGCCCCAAGAATGCCCTTTCTTGGACCCCACCCCCTAAACTTCTGAAGATAATGGTGGAACTACCAAAAGGGCCTCCTCTGCCGATCTCAACACCTAAGAGGATCTTTATGGAATGCACAAAGGTTTATTCTTACCAATTTTGTATTACATCTGTTTTAAAACTACAGTAAGCAGAATACCTGCTAAATCTGAGGGTTTAAAGAACTAGTTATTTTATTAGCAGAACTGGGTACCTTGATAAATTACTGTGACTTAATAGTATGAAACTTAAAGCCTGATAAGAAAGGAGCACTGCAAGAATCAGTGCTAGTGAAAATGCAGCAATGGTGGTTTCAAGAATTTTTTAAAAAAGTTGTCCACATTGCCTATTCTCCTTTTAGTTCAGCATTCCAGGTTTTTTTTTTTAAATAAAAACATTGCCATGTGAAGGCAAGAAGATTATTTGCAGTTTCTAATCTCAGCTCTTGTATTTCAGTAGTGATTTGCAGTAGATGCTGCTACTTTGCTGCCCCCTTCTGGGGTAAGCACAGCATCTTTTCAACTGTCTCACTGATGCCTTTTTACAGATAACAAACCTTTGTGCAGAATTCCAAAACGGTGGTCCAGTAAGAACCAATGCCAGTACAGCTTCATTGGCCAAGTTGTACATAGCATTTAAAAGAAAATCTGGAAGATCCTCACTTTCTCCAGAACCACAGGTACAAGTTCTGTTCCTATCCCATATCTTATAATTCCATTCAAAGACTTATGCTTTCTGTTTGAAATCCAGGGACTCTAATAGTGCATATAGGCACTAAGAAAACAAAATCAGCAGACATTTACGTGTACTGTATTAAAAATGATATTAAGTTTAGCCACTGAAAACTCAGTAGACCTTCCTACTACTAGATAGTTTTGAATTTCTAACCGAGATTTTCACTTGTAGTAATCTGACACTTTATTTAATGCTCCGAGCATTATTAGACAATCACCTATCACTTCAGGCCTTGAAAACCTTTGCTTACTGTAGCTTTTTTTGTAATGATATTAATTGGACCTGAAACCTGTCATGCTCTTTTATTGTGGTTGTATTATAATTTTAAATGCTCCGCTGGGCTTGATCATTGCTTAGAGATATCTGCCTGTTACTTTTAGTGTTACCATCTTACTTTTAAATTATGTGTTTGATTAAATTAAATTAAATCATGTTGTTATATATCTATAAGGTGGCCAGATACAAATCACCAAAATAGGAGGGAATGGATTGTCGGGGGGGGGGCGGGGGATGAAAAAGGAAGGTGAAGATTCGCATATGCTAATTTATGTGTGCAGATGCACATTCAGATAGGATTACTATAATTGAAGTAGTAATACAATACATCTCATCATAGCAGGAAAGACTCTGACCAGATTGCCTGTGTACCTGCTTACTCTGCAGTTCAGGTGTTCACTGTTGATGGGCAACTTCAAGGCCCCTTGCTGTTCCTTCTTATAGTTCTTTATTTCCAAACTAAACTTCGACCAGACAGCCCTTGAAACAACCAACCCAACAAAATACCATTAGCACAAAACTCAGCTCTCCCCATCAGTCTGCATTTTTTCATTGTTTCTTCTCACTCACAGAAACAACTAGATGTTGTCACTGGTCAGCAAGCTTAAGGAAGATCATTTAACAATTATCACCCTTCCCTTCTCTAACCAAAGTTATGCCTCTGGCTCCATTAATCTTCTCCTGTACAGACTCCCAATCTCCCAACGGTACACAGCCCTGCAGATCTTCCCCTTAGGCTTTAACTTATTTTTACAATAGCTTCACGCAGTCATACTGACACTTCATTAAAAGGAGGCAGCAGGCAAGACACTGTTCATTTATGCACATAGAAGGGGAAGTATTGGAGATGCTTTTTGCGGTATGTATGCTGGAATTTTGCAAGGTGGAGAAGACACAAACTCAAAAGGGCACTTTAAAATCATGTAAAAGGGCATTTTTAGTTTTCATTTTAAATAAGTACACAAAACAATTATTTAAATAAACAAATGTCACGAAGTGTGCATTTTAACAGTAAATGACTGCAATTTAAATAAACTCTGAATTTAAAATGAAACTAAAAATGTGAAGAAACCCAAAATATTTTTAACAAAATCCCACTCTGGAACAGAGCTGTCTCCTGTGACTGGTTGAAAGTTGGTGACAGCAGACCAGGGACTGTAAGAGGCTGCACCAATCTCATTCAGATCTAGGTTTAGCCATGCATTAACTGTCTATATTGCCATACTTCTTTGCGTGCCATCCACGTGACTATATGGTTATGAAGGGACACAATTCTTTCCGCTTGCATTGAGGCTAGGGCCTGGTGAGAGAGTTGTGATGGCTGCCATAAGTTTTGCACCATGCCAGAAGTTACGAGCAACAACTGGTGAAGATGCACAAAAATGAACATCTTAAATCGCTTCTGGGTGGGAAATGGGGAGTTTCAGAAATGACTCACCACTGCTCAAATGCTTCATCTGCACTGACTGTTGTAAATGGCTCTGAATTTTTTTTATGAATAGTAGCATATAAGATACAAGCAGTTGTGATATTAAACTTGCAGGGGGCTGGACTAGATGATCCTCCGGGCCCCTTCCAACTCTATGATTCTATGAAACAAACTCCTTTGATGGTTTGTGGGGAAACTACTTTGCCAGAAAGTTGTCTCTAGTACTGTTGTTGTTTAGTCGTTTAGTCGTGACTCCATAGACCAGAGCACCCCAGGCACTCCTGTCTTCCACTGCCTCCCACAGTTTGGTCAGACTCATGTTGGTAGCTTTAAGAACACTGTCCAACCATCTCGTCCTCCAGCACCATAATTCAAAAGCATAAATTCTTCGGCGATCAGTACTAGTCTCTAGTACTAGTCACCAGGACTAGAGAAGTATTAAACAGCTTTTAAGGAACAACATTGCATTTATGGCTTCCACGTGTGTACCATTCAAAGAAAATAAACTGAAAGAATACTGTACAACACTGAGTGCTGCTTGAACATCAGATCTCCCTGCCCCTTCTTCACTTTTGCAATATATCCTCTCCTTCCAGCAGCCAAGGCAAGTGAAAAGGATTGCTCAATTCAACTTTTACTGCGCAGCAGGGAAGCTAAGTGATAGTTCCAGGATTGGTCTTCATCCAAACACTGCTACAGCTGGATTCTCTGCAGCGGCTGATGAAATTAGTTAGAAATTAATTTCCCCACTAGGTTGTACAAAGCCGCCCTGGAGATTGCACCTTCAGACACTACTGCTCCTCTACAGTTTCAGACAATTCTCTCCTTCCCTCCTGCATGGAATCCCCATTTCAACTCCACCTAAAGTTCCTTAGCCTTTCTACAGCTTCAGTTTTTCACAAATCAGCTGGAAGTGGAATTAAAGACAGGAATCCCACACCCACACACCACTGAATATAACATTCTTTTCTTAAGCCTAGATACTTCTACAATGCAGTGAATGAGCCTGACAGAAAATTGGGAGCCAGCACAAATATAGAGATTTGCCTGCTGCAGCAGATGCTTAGATCAACCAAGATATAATTGACATATTGGAAAAGAAAGAACCCTGAACAGTTCCACATTAAAGGCCTACTTAATGTCTACTCTTGCAGAACAATTGTATGTTTGGTAGAGGACATTCTGACGGTTGCTGCAGCAGGCTTTTGGTGTGTGTGAGGGACGTGGGGAATGCTAGACAAAAAATGTGTGTGCAATTTGTATTAAGAACCAAAATAGTAACAAACATTAGGAATGGAAAAATATGTAGGAATTTTTAAAACTTCCCCATGCTTCTATGTTTACAGAGGATAATAAAACACAGCTGTATATGTAAAAATTCACTGTCACCCTGCTGTAGAAACATTGCTTGTCACCTAGTTGATATTCCTATGGAATTCCATCTCAAAGCCTAGTATGCACTATTGCTCATTCACTCCCCCAACTAAAAACAAGCCTTTTCTCCAACCGATAGTGACACAGGGCTGTCATTGTGGGCTCACTTATAGAGAACCCTCCTACTGGAGCAAGGCCTACCCTATGAAAGCGAACAAACTGGACAACGTTTTGGGAATTTAAACTTGGCCACAATGTTATTTATTCCAGATGTAGGCAGGATTTGGAGTAGACATTGGGTGTATACCCCTCTTAGCTTCTTGGTGGAGGACTGAGGCATGACAGGTCAATCCTGGGGTTGATGGGTCCACTGCAAGACGCAGGTCTACACAAGTGGCCCTCCCAAGTCATTGCAGGAAGCTCCATGGCCCATCTGCTGCACGCCTTGGCTTTGGGGCACATACTTCCAACTAGACCCCCTCTAACAGGGTACCCTGTGATTGAGCTATTTGAAGGTGGGGGTGAAGCACCACTTCACCCCCTAACAGATGTTAGACTAAAGGATTCCACCTGATGTCTCATCCGTCTGTGCAAGCTTTGCAGCCTTTCTCCAGAAGCAGAACGGTCCTCTCAATGACCATGATTTCCAAGTGGTAGCTCCAAGAATGTTCTGGAGATTTAACAGTTTTATATTGATTCCTTAAAAAAAAGAAAAGGTAAACACCATTTTTATATGTCACGAAATCCTTCTAGGAATAATCAGAAGCCCAAACAAGCATGTTCTGTTTGCCATCCTCCTGGGCTTTCATTTACCTGCCCAGCTTCTTGTCCCTTTGCTTCTGGCATGGAACTGTACTAGAAGCACCTCAGTCTTATACTGCAGATACTTACATTCGCCTTTATTTTAACAATACATGAGAGATGTGCCTTCATTTCCCTTACAGTTGTCTAACAATGAAGGCAACTCCTTGGTGCGAGGTTACTAATCAGATTTGCACCAGCTTAGCTTAAGCAACTCTGCAGCATCATGTGCTCCATAACGGCTAAGCAGGCCACTCAGATGCAGCTCCAAGTGTTCAGAATTTCGCAGCATTTATCTGTGTTACATGTGAATGCTAACACTCTCCAGATTTCTCATCCAACTTTGCTGGAATTAACAAAGGCACAAGCCAGTTCTCAGTAATTATCTAAGGGACGCAGGTGGCGCTGTGGTCTAAACCACTGAGCCTTTTGGGCTTGCTGATCAGAAGGTCGGCGGTTCGAATCCCTGCGATGTGGTGAGCTCCCATTGCTCTGTTCCAGCTCCTGCCAACCTAGCAATTCAAAAGCATGCCAGTGCAAGTAGATAAGTAGGTACCACTGGGGTGGAAAGGTAAACGGCGTTTCCGTGCGCTCTGGCACTCATCACGGTCCTCCGTGCATCAATAGCAGTTAAGTCATGCTGGTCACATGACTCAGAAAACTGCTTGTGGACAAACACCAGCTCCCTTGACTTGAAAGCGAGATGAGCGCCGTAACCCCATAGTAGCCTTTGACTGGACTTAACCATCCAGGGGTCCTTCTTTAATTATCTATATGTTACTCCCCACCCCAGGTTGAACCAATGAGTTAACCACAAAAAATAAATAAATAAATCAAAAGGCAAAAGAGCATATCCAGGGTAGCTCTGACAGCAGCTTCACCCTTGCTTTAAGAAAGAAACAAAGAAATAACTTGTATGTTTCTTTATATCGCTTTTTCAGGAAGGAGACTGATCCCACTTATAGGAACTCCTACATGTTCAAAGCCGGATAAATACCAGCTGTAGGACAGCTGTATGAATCTCTCTTCCTTCCTAACTGAGATTAACACAAGATGATTGTACCAGAGGACTAGATGATTCAAATGAACAAACCATAAAGCTCCTTAAAAGAAAAATATTTATAAAGCCAGTTCAAGTAACTTGGCCATTTGTTACTGTCATTGCCATTAAAGCTTTTATTTATCTTATGTGTGGAATGCTTTATTTTAGCTCCAAAATACTCTCACATCTCCCAACAGCTGAAGAAAAATGGTTATTTCATCAAAGATTAATTGTAGCTGTCGGGGAAGAGGCTACCTACACACATAGAAGAGTCAGGTATTTATGCCCCCCCCCTTTAGGGGGCTAGAGATTACTTCCTGGAATCTGAAGCAGTGTGCCAACACATAGCTGTACTTACTAAAAGCTCCAAATCCATTTTGGTCACAAATTAAGGAGACAAGCTTTGAATTAATCTAACGGCCAATGTCTTAATATGTTTTAAATTAGCGATTAAGGTTTTAACTTATATAATTTATGTTGCACTCTGGTCAGTGACTGAAATAAATCTATTATTTCATTTTGGTCACAGGAGTCCTCCTGTGCCAAGTATTTAATGTTTTACCTAAATGTTGATTCATTATTATATAATTATGTTAATTCATTATTATGTTATTATATATGGGGGTGCATTTTCTTACCGCTGTAAAAAAGTGGCAGGTGATGGTGGTGGTTAAATTTTGTATACCACCCTTCATCACAACAACTTAAGGTGGTTCACAGAATACAATATAAAAACACAAATAAGTAATTAAAACAAAAACAACAAAATACCCCCCTTCCCACAGACACATTTAAAAGGCTGTAGAATATTAATCGGCCAAAGGCCTGGTTGAAGAGGAACATTTTTTGCTTTCTGTTTGCCTTCTTCATTCCAAGCCTGAATTCTACTGGGGGGAAACAGAGAGGGGCATAGTTAAGGGGTCACTGGGTATGTCTGTGGCTGAAGTACAAATTTTTGATGCATGCCCCAGATCTCATGCTCTCCCCCAGATTATTCTAAAGCTTCCATATATAAAGCCAACCACATTGCTTATAAGATGGCTGGGATAGTGCTGCTGAGACCGGGCCTTTGTGACCTCAGCCACTAAGAGGTTTGAGGTCATTCTTATCTGCCAGGCCTAGATTACAACGGAACATTGCAAACTGGCTTTTATATAAATCTATGGCATTTGAAGTTTTAGAGTGTACTGGAGGAGTTGGCTGGTAGGGGAGATGAGAAAGAACAGAGAATCCTCAATGACAGCAACAAGCAGGAATCAAGCAGGGGCAGAAAAAGGCCCATTAACAGTGCAATCTTAACCATGTCTACTTAGAAGTCAGTCCTACTGAATTCAATAGGTCTTGATCCCACGTAAGTGGGGTTAGGATTGCATACTAGGTGATGCAAATGCAACCACTTTTGGCTAATTACCGTAAATATTGGTGTCTATAGTGAGAGGTCGAATGGTAGACAAGAAGTAATGTCTCTCATCATCAATTCAGCTTAACTTTTTTAAAGATTATTTATATTATTTAATACTTCAATATAAATTTTCCAATGGGTGCCTGAAGAAAAAACATTTGCATTATACTCTTCACATCCAGTCTCCCACAGCCATCTCATCAATCTGCTATTGGGAGAATCCTGAACACAGTCAAAAGAGCAGGCTTCCTGCAGTGGAATTATGGCAAGAGATCCTCTCTCCCCCGCTCTGGTGAGTGAATGAGGTGATAGCAAGGTTTTTAAACGTGTTTGATGATTAGCTCAAATTCAAAATGTGTGGAGATAGAGGATGCCCCTCTGTATAATACCTTTATCAGTTTTCTTATCTCTGCTAATCAAATCAAGTAAGCAGGGATTCCAATTTAGTGGCTGGAGGAATAGAGCAAGCAACATGATCTTTTCCATCTGTCACTCTTGCAGTGTCAAAACTGAAGGTGAATAAAGGGACAGATGAGATTCCAAATGAATGCAGAAAGGGAGGAACAATGGAAATAACACATTCAAAAAATCAGACTGGAAGTAGGAACTGTTACTCAATACCACACATTCTTGCAGCCAGGGCTGCCCAATAAATTTTGCCACTGAAGGCAAAAAATAAACTGGTGCTCCCCTGCAGGAATCATATTTTTTTAAGGGTGATTCAACAAGCAGCAGCAACAGCACTATCACTGGCATCAGGAAATTCCCAGTGGGGGCAATGCTGGGGACCACGGTGGCAGACGGGGCAGTGTCTGCGGTCCACACCCCTCACTGCCTCCTCTGCCCTGTGGCGGCCTCCATGGGGACGTTGTGTCCTAGGCAAGTGGAGGCAGCCTGGGGTGTCGTCAGGCCCAGAGCCCTGCCCAGGTGGACAGCGGCAAGATCCTCACAGCGCTGAATCCACAGCCAAAGGAAGAGTGGCAAAAGCACATGAGGAGGCCCCTCTCTTTCTGATCCGCTGCCCCTCCCAGCATCATCAGTCTGCTGCTTGAGGCAACTGCCTCCGTGAGGTTAATGGGCCCTGGCTGCAGTCCATCCTGACAGCCACACACTCCCGTCATTTATATTTGCATCCTTTTATCATTGGGGGAGACATCTTGCTAGTTATTTAATAACGTATGTTCACTTTAAGTTAAGTGGAGCTGGAGATATGCCACCATTCCCTAGATGTAAGTCCATGAATGTTCACCAGGATGATCCACAACCTTCCCAGCTTTAATTCTGTAAAAAGCAAGCCTGTGCTGCGGGATAACAGAATAAATAGGAAGCTGGTTTATACAGAATCAGACCACTGGTCCACCTAGCTCAGCACTGCATTGCAGACAGACTGACAGCAGCTCTCCAGGTGGGTGTCTTGCTCAGCTCAACCTGGGGATGACACAGATTGAACGTGGGATCTTGGGCATGCAAAGCATATGTGCCTACCACCCTACCCCAAATAGATTAGAGTATAATCAATCAATCAATCAATCAATCAATCAATGATGAATATCGCAAAGGAAAGAGAGGGGATTATGGAAGAGGATCCTGGAAAATAGCTTTTCCATTCACTAGATTTAACCCTGGCAAGCATCAGTATCTACAAGTTCTTGAAAGCTTTTCAAATACATGAGATTTTTAGACTACTCTGGATTATTCTTTGCCAGGCAAAGGAGATTCCTAACATTATCTCCCAGATGCACTAACTTTTCTGTTTAACTTACAAGAGCAATTAATTAATGTCTCATGTTCTAAATCTTGTCCCTATGATTATTTTCTTTATCCTACTTCTTTTACACCACAATCTGTATTACAGATTGTAGTTTTTCAGGGTTGCCATGTTTTGAAGAGCAAAAAAAAGGGACAAATTTGCCGACTTCTTCTATGGATTGCTATGACAACTCTACCCATGAAAAAGAGGACGTGTACTGGAAAAAGAGGACATATGGCAGTATATCATACTTCACATATGGGGAACCAAAACTTAGAGTGACTGGCCTACCCAAAGCCACATACAGATGTTCCTGGCAAAGACTGATCTCCAGCTTCCCCACTGCTAGCATATCTTTGCAACTGTGTCCATGTCAATGACACTTTGCTCTGCCTGCCTATGACTCTTAACATTTTTATGAGCCCAGACTCAGCAAACAACATAAACAGCAGGCCTACTGGACCTTACCAGGACAGGCGGCAATAAGCAGACCTAGCCGTATAAGTAAACCTTTAGTATCACAATGTTTGAATTAAGGTTCCTTTAATGCATGTATGGGGAACCTGTGGTCCTCCAGATGTTTTTTGACCAGAACACCCACCACACCTAACAAAAGGCCATGCTGGATGAGACTGATGGGAGCTGGACTCCAACTACATTTGGAGGGCCATAGGCCTCTCATTTGCTTTAATCAATTCCAAAATCTCTAGGCGTTCAAAATTTACAGAAACAGAACCAATTAGAATGGTGCCCCGAGCACCTCCACTATTGGTTAATACTCATGTTTTCGGACATAGTTAACCAATTCCTTGAAGGCACTACTTGTCCACCTGAACATGTAACAATTAAGCTTGAATACCTGGGTGGATGTCATTCATAGTAAGCAAAGAAAACTGTCCCAAATAGGAGCAGTAGGGATCTCTTGGTTGACCAAGGCCTAGCCGACTCACATCCCCCAGGCCCTCCCAGCCTTAAATATTTTGAGTGTGGGGTTCAAGCAAGTCTCAAAGGATGCCCTTTCCCCACCCAAGGGTCCTACAGTCTTTAGTCTAAGAGTCCTTCTTTTACTATAAAGGTGTACCTCAAAATGCTAACCAATGCTTTTAATTTGGTACAAACCCTACTAATATGACTAACCTAGTTAAACAAGGCTGGCAATTAATACCATGCATGCTACTTGAACTCCTTTCAGGAAAAAAGATGGGATATAAATGTAATATAGAAATAAACAAATACCTATATTACACCAGGGCAAGTGAGTGAGAATTCAAAGACCAGATAGAGGATCACAGCCAAGAGCAGAGTAGACTTTGATAGCTTCAGGCTCTGCCCCCTCTCCCGCCCCACTGCTAGCAGACATGCTGACAGCCAGGCAGCCACACAGAACCACACTTGCCCCATTCTGGTACAGGTGCAATGCCTCCCTCCCACAGTCCCTACTCACCTGGTTGAACTTGGGGGTAACAGGAAGCAATATTCTCCTAACAACAGATCTGGTTAATTGCTAAGCAGTATTAAAAAGGTAAAGGTACCCCTGACCATTAGGTCCAGTCGCGGATGACTCTGGGGTTAAGCTAAAAACTCAAAACCTCGTTGCCAAAAAAGAGGTGTCCTCCGAACACAGCTGCACCATTTGAAAAGTGCTGTATTTAGAACACATTTCTAAAATGTTTCGCTTGGTATTACCAGATTTCCCTACTGAGTGTCAGGGTATCAACATGTCAGTCTCCACGCTATCACATAGATTTAAGGTTCAATAGTTATATATGCTCCATTTGGCATTAGAACATCAAAACATTGCATACTGCAGTGAACTGAACGTATATACAGCCATTTCGTTCCAAGTAATTTAGATTTCTTCTACGGCTCTTCATAACAGCTGTTTGTGGTCACCACACTTGAGAGTTGCATGCACTAAGAAAGAACAGGACTAATCTGACATTTCACAATCCAGGATTTCACACGATTCCAAATTCCAATGTCTAGTTTATTACATATTCACTTGACATATTTAACTGGGAAAGTGATGTACTGAGGCTGGTTTGCATCAACAACTAAGAAAGCAATGAGTCGATATCCTGCATTTCCCGTTCTGAACTACCAAGGTATGACCCCGATCCACGATCCCAGCTGGGATAACATATATACTTATGCCAATACAACATTGATAGCTCCCTAAGAGACTTCCTCTCCATTTTTGGTATGGGAAGTCCACACAGTCAATAAAGGCAAGTAAATTGTGAAGATTAGTAGTGAAAGAACTCAGACAACTGACCTGACAAGCGTTTTTCTCGTGCGCTCTTCCAGAAGACATCCCATGCTTTGTTGGTGGAGACCCTGATATGCTCACTGAAAGACCTCCTCAGACGAGACCTCCCTGGGTATGCCATCCTTTGCTGTGCAACCCACAGAGGCACAGCTAGCCCATTAAGATCCAATGAGCTGAGTAAAAATTTACCATCGTTGACAATGCAGTTCTCCCAGGCAGTTTTCTCCTTTTAGATCAGATGGGGGGGGTGTGGGGAGAGAAGGTTGCTGTATAAAGAGCATGCATGTAATTTGTTAACACCCCTCAGAGGCCAGGATGGAAAGGGGGGGGGGGAGGAATTGGGTGGAGGAAGAGTGAGAAACTCCTTCCAAACAATCTGGGGTCAGGCTGAAAAGGAAATAGCAGCCTGACGGAGTCCCCCTGACTCAGAGCAGATCTGCATCTCAGCTGCCACATTTTATAAAAAACAAAAAACATGCTGATTGCTCTGCAGTGCAAATAAAAGAGTTAGGCAACCACAGAATAACATTGCCAGGCAGGCAGTTCTCTGTACTACTTCCAAGCTCCTCCAGCTCAACAGTGTGTATAACAAACTTCCTTGTTTTCCAGTTTTCTTACTGCTCCGTTCTTCTCTTATGTGTGGGAATAGCAGCCCTGCTGGATCAGACCAAGGGTCCAGCATCCTGTTTCTCACCATGGCCAGCCAGATGTGTCTGGGAACCCCAAAGCAAGGAATTAACACGGCAGGCTTTCCCTTCAGTTTGCTGCCTCCTCCTGCTGCTGCAAATGCGTCTCAACCTGGAAGTTTCATTTAAGTATTACAGGTCATACTCACTGCACAGAGCTATCTTTGAATTTGACAGATTCCTATTAAAAGCAAGCCAAAGGCAGGCAGAAATGAGGCTCGCAGGTTCGAGTTTGCTTTTCCCAGATCCTCAAGATTCTTATACCCTTAGAATGAAATAATTCTGAGCCCAGGGTACAGGGTACGAGTACAGGAGCTCACAATCCTGCACATAAAAAATATCCCAAGCTGTCTTAATTTCAGCAGCAAAATTAGGACGGCCAAGGGGCAGAAAGGAGCCATTTTATTTCTGCTAAATTGGGAGTCAAAAATCCTTGCTGGTCTAACTCAAATCACTCAGAAACTCTATCCATAGATCCTGAGCTACCTTCTGCCTGTCTCATCCCCCCCCCCCCGCACCCCACATCTAAGCCAGGGGCCATTACTTTATCCTGTGACAGGAAATGCTCCACAGTGATTATGTGTCATGCTAAAATCATATATTCCCCCCCCCCCCGCTTAACAAATGCTAAGTGCTCAACAGATAAAAGCCCACTCTCCCTTCCATCCTATTCCCATCTCCATAGCTTGACTTTAAGGTTAATACAGTACAGATTTCAGACTGCATGCGCAGGAAGCGCTGCACACTGCCCAATATTTCCCAATACCAGATAAATCGTGTTTGTCATTTCATTATGATAAATGAATAGTTCAAAGAAAAGTTGTGGAACCTTGGCAGTCATATCCACAATGACCGTTGGAATGAAAGTGCAACTACTCCAGAGTATTTAATATTCAAATAGATGTTCTGTGGAAAACACTTTGACATTGACATTTCCTTCGGTGGTAGGTTTTTAACTATTCCCATCCTAGGATGAGAGAGTGTACTGAAAAGACAGCAGTGCCAGGACCTCTTCCCTCAAACTGCTAGAGTGTGCCACATGTGGTGTCACCTTACAGATATATTTCATTTGCAGATTATGTTCAAGTGTATCACTTAAGCCTGAATGGATTCTCCAGTTTGAATAGTTGGCTGTTATGTCAGAAAATAAACAAGGTGGTATTCAACTAGGTTTTACTCAGAGCAGATCCACTGAAATTGATGGTTTTAACTAAGTCGTATTCATTACTTTCAGTGGGTTTATTCTGAGTAAAACTTTGTTGAATACTATCCGTATTCCCCAAGCATTATCCAGAATCTGGCTGTTCACTTCCTCAACTCCCTCTCCCCCCCTTTGTCTATTTGCTTTAGAGCTGGGATGGAGAACCTGTGGAGCTCTCGACAATGGCAACAGAAGTCCAACAACATCCACAAGGCCACAGGTTCCCTATCCCTGCTTTAGACAAAAGGACATAATATTCAAAGCGCCAAGCTCTGTTCAATATGCCAACAAACAAACATCATATAATCTGTGATGGTTTTGCAAAGGATAGGTGTGCCTATCAGTTGCTATTACCGTATTTTTCGCTCTATAGGACACACTTTTCCCCTCCAAAAATTAAGGGGAAATGTGTGTGCGTCCTATGGAGTGAATGCAGGCTCCTTGGCTCCAGCGATAGCAATGTGAAGCCTCCAAAGCGCAGAGGGAGCGCTCCCTCCACGCTCCAGAGGCTATGCGTTGCTTTCGCTGAAGCCTGGAGAGCGAGAGGGGTCGGTGAGTACCGACCCCTCTCGCTCTCCAGGCTTCAGGGATAGCTGCCTGAAGCCTTTGGAGCGCAGCAGTAACTCGCGCTGTGCTCCAAAGGCTTCACAACCTTGCCGCCACTCCCGGACCTGTTCTGGGCCCCGTGGCTAAAAACGAAGCCAAGACAGCGAGCGGGATCCATCCCGCTCGCTGTCTTGGCTTCTGCCAAAGCCGTGCGCAGCCTCTCCTACCTGGAGAGGTTGCGCGAGGCTAAAGAGGAAGCCAAGACAGCCAGCGAGATGGATCCCGCTCGCTGTCTTGGCTTCGTTTTTAGCCACGGGACCCATAAGATTTTTTTTTTCTTGATTTCCCCCCCTAAATACTAGGTGTGCCTTATGGTCCGGTGCGCCTTATGGAGCGAAAATACGGTATTTGTTTTATTGAACAACATTATGCCTCAAGTGGAAAAAGTCCAGAAAGTGTTTCTTCTTTTAAACCACTTTTCAATGTGAATGCAAAACTATATTGGCCAGAATGCTCTTTCACATTACAAATGTTTCACAATCATTTCATATGTCCCATTTTTGTTGCATTAGAGCCTCTCCACAGAGCAATATAATATGGTGGCATTGGGGAAGCATCACAGAACAAATTAAAGCTGAATAAATTTACCACTAAGCTCTGTTTTGTCTTAAGAACATATTGCAGAACACACCTGCAATAAAATACTACTGCAGAGGGTTCTGGGAATTATAGTGTAAAACATCTGGAGGGCATGGATCTGTTTGGGATCTACTGGAGACATGAGGATAAGAGATGTGATAAAAGCTGGATAGAAACATACCTCCCTCCTCCGCAAGGAATAACTTACTGCAGGTTTGCCTGTAGCAATGTAGTATTTCTATTGATATTACATTCTCTGAACATTAATCCTTATGTTCACCTTTCCATAGTACAAGTTATAAAGCTAAGGAACTACATTTAGGAAGCTTATTTAAAAACTGTTCTACCTTCATTTCAGGAATTCAAATAGCAAGTAAATCTTTTAAAAAGAAAAATATATTCCAAAACACATTTGGAACTTTTTTACAGGAAGTTATGCAAGCAAGAGACAACTCTACCCTACTAGCCTGTGGATTTGGGAAAATCCTGCTATGCCTGTTAACCTAAATTTTAAGCTGCTGTAAATAGTTTTGATTTTAAACATATGCTAGTGTGCTTTAATTATTCCAAAAGAATGCATGTATGCAAATAGTTTCTTGACAACTTTATTGGTTATCACTTATCAATAAACAATGCATTAGCCACATTGTTTTGTTTCTTTTTAATTTTACTGTATATTTACAACCATATTTGCAGCTCTTTGCAATATTATGGGTTGTCATGTATGGTGAAGGGGCAGGAAGAGTAGAGGGTTCAGCAGAGTGGCTGCACTAAACGATTGCTAGAGTTTTTCATTTGAATCTATCAAGTAATTTGCATAGCAATATAAGCCCAATGTGTTATTGAGACAAATCACGTAGTAATTACACATGCCAGGAGCAAAATAAAGCTACCAGTTCTGCAGTGGGATCTTTAGTATATCCGAAGTGAATGAAATAAAGTTTTTCAATTTCCAAGTAGAAAAATATAGAAATAGAAGTAGTTTGCCAAAACCATTGTTAACCTAATTTCTCATAAAGTGCTATGCTTATGTCATATAATGTCCAAGATTATTACGAGAGTAACATTTCCACCATACGAATTTGCAACACTTTGGCTTACATATTTCAATTCTTGGATGTATGTATCAGTGCAGACTTCAGGCTTTTTTACTTGGAATAATAGGAAGTGGCTTTGAAAACAGAAGGCAGCTTTAGTGATCTGCAGTAGGGGTTAACTGCTAAAAAAGGGAAGAGGCAAACTCACAAGTGTACTGCAAACTTATTGCCTGAGCCTAACCAGTTCTTCATCAGCCAGATCTGAGTGAGAGTTACATAAAGCACACATTTGTCAATGTTTCAAACAGGAAGTTCTTTAAGGAAGTGAGATCTGTACAGATCAAAATGAGATGAAGCCCATCAAGCTTGATTAAAAAATAATACTATGGAAGTTGACACAGGTGGTTGGATAGCATTGGGTTTTGCTACAAAGCCTTGAAACTACTGTACCTATAATAAATATAATATAAATTTGCACCTTGTATCTTTTCATTGCACCCTCCTGCAGCCTTTTCTGTTTTTGTCTTCTCAAATTCACTGGAACTGCATCACCATAGACATATGCTCTCAACTTTGCACTTTGTTTAGCTTCCCATACACCAAAGAAGTTACACAAATTGCCAATATCTGTCATTTCAAATATCACCTTGAATTTGCAAAATCTATGTCCAAATCCCATAAGGCGCAAGCTATTCAGCAAAGTGATCTTTAACAAGATGAAGTCAGAAATACAGTGGAAAGCAAGATCTACCTGTTTACTTTTTAGTAGCAATTTATCTTCCATTTGTTTAATTCCAGTCTCCATTGTATTCTGAAGTCTGCAGAGCCTCATGATTTGGCAAGGAAATTAAACTCTGTCCTGTTTCAACCTGACTAGGCTCCATCCCTGCCAGAGCAAAATGCAGCTAGTAAGCACAGTTGCTGCGAGTAGTTAAAGGAGCCCGATGCTCTGCTCACTTGTGCACAGAGGCTATCACAGCTGGGGAGGGGGAGCCTTTCTCTCCCCAGGTGAGCGGCGCAAAGCAGCCCCGAGGCTCCTGCCACTAGTGCACAAGCAGGGAAAGCACCAGGGCTGTCTCAGGTGCAGAAAGAGAACCTTCCCAATCCCCAATTGAGCTGTGCAAACAAGCTGCACTGTCCCAGCCCGCGAGTGCCTGGGTGAAAGCACCTCAGCTCTCGAGATGAGAGCTGGGACAGTTTCACACAATGCCTCGCAGGCAGAGGCTAATGCATCTCGTTTTTTCAACATCACTGTATATCACCAAACTGCAATGTTTGGCTGGTGATGCACCGTGATGTTGAAAAGCTGATATTGCCCAGCCCTAATCCTCAACGGGATTTCAGCAGAATATCCTGGAATAACAGAAGCCTATTCCAGCTTCTGATTGGATCCCTGGGATGTCCCATTTTTGGTCCGGCACTCTGGCACAAATCAGCTACCTTATTCCAGAGCGTCTGACCAAAAGACGCTCATTTTTTGGGTATCATGCTCTTGTGAGACCAAGAATCAAGCATCTTTGCGTTTCATTTTCTCTCGCACGCGAGAGAACTAAGGTCAGTGGGATGTTGCAGGGTAAGAGAGATTATGCAACATGACAAGAAGTCCACATTTATTTTCACCTTCACACTAATAAAAAAATAATCACAATCACTAAGATGAACTATTCTATTTAAATACAAATTTAATAATTTCACCTACATTCCATTTATACTTGAAACCACATTCAGGAAAGTAAGCTCTTTATCTTTCATTGATATCTATTTATTAAAATAAACTGTTTTAGGTTATTGTCTGGCAAGGCTTGTCATTATGTTACTTTTTAGAACAAAAAATGTTGAAAAAAACTTTCATAGCTGGTGCAAAGACTATAGATACATCTTCATTGGTTTGCATACACAAGTATTTGGGATGTAAGGCAGCTCTTAAGATGTGCTTAATGTGCAATATAAATAAAAATAAATAGTCAAGGTTCCTAGATATGGATGATTCAGACACAGGTTCAGAAGATTGGCCTCATGCGTTACCTAGTTTCTTTCTCCTGTCCTCCAGGGCCAGGTTTCCTCTAACCATAGCTTGCTGTGATGTTTGAATTGTAATTAGAGTGAACTTGGAAGAGGGAATTGACATGAAAAAGAGAAGAATGGAGCATGGATGTCTGGATGATCAGCACATGATGTCTGAACAGAGTCAAAACAGAAGCTGGTCACAAGGCAAACCACAAAGCTTTTCAACTAAAAATAGTGAGAAGTGGCTCTGTGCTGCATTAGCAGACACTATTCCTACAAAAGAGGAAGTGGTTCTAGTCAAGAACTACAAAACAAAAACTTTTGGTTTTAAAAGTCTCCAACAACTATCTTGTTCTCTTATTGCCAGACTTCAGGACTTGTACGGACATGGCTTCTTCCCCAGGGTTCAGCTACTAGGAAAGAGCTGCAAATGGGCAAGCCATTTACAAGGGTATTCTTACCAAATTTGTTGGAGACTCTGTGAGCTAAAAAAGGCCTCTAAGCTCCATAAGAAGAGACCACCGCATGTGAACACAGCAAAGGAAGAAGAAATGTTAAATCTGCCACATCATTTGGCTCTAATATAAGATGTTTCTTATAATTTAGTAACAGAGTAACATAGGTTGACCAATTCCCATCCACTTGCATATATAATAAACTTGTAGTTTTCTCTAATAAAACCTGCCAGCTCAGAATCCGTGTTGTTCACACAGTGATTTTGCACTCGCTTCACAGACAAGTATTAGGCAATTAACTACCTGCTGGCCTAAAGGCTAGTTCACAAGGTCAAACACCAAAGGTTGTGAACACACTCTTATCCTTAAAGCACATGTGAAGCCCATTTTCCTCCTCAAATAATTCTGGCCACTGTAGTTCACCTCTCATCGAATTACAATTCTCAGCAATCCTTGACAAACTACAATGCCAGAAATATTGGGGAGGGGGGAGAATGTGCTTTAAAAGATGCAATATGTACACAACTATGACATGATTGCCATATTGAGACTGGGTTTCATATTTTTACAGTATGAAACTTTTAAAATGGAATGCTTCATTTTTATTCTTCTATCTTTGGTACAGTTTTGTTTTTCCCTGTAGAAAGGTGACCAACAAATTCAATGCAGTGGTACCTTGGTTCTCGAACTTAATCCGTTCTGGGAGTCCATTCGACTCCTGAAACCGTTCGCAAACCAAGGCACTGCTTCTGATTGGTTGCGGGAGCTTCCTGCACTCAAGTGGAAGCCGCTTCGGATGTTTGGCTTCTGAAAGAGATTCGCAAACCGGAACACTTACTTTCAGGTTTGCGACGTTTGGGAGCCAAGCCTTTCAGGTACCAAGGTACCACTGTATAAGTCATGATCCATCACCCACCTAAGTTTGCAAAAAGGACTGTGGAGGAAGTAAGGCAGGGAGGAAAGAGGACAAAGGAATTAATATGGCAAGGCAGAAGACTCACTGTTCAACTCACATCTACAAAGAATGTATCACAATTATATTTATGAGACACCTCATAAATTCTCAAGACATTGTACTAAAGAGAATAAAAATTACAATAAAACCATGCTGTAAAATAAACTTGAGATGCAACCAGCCATCAGAATTCAAGACTATAGACATACCACAGAACAAAAACAACCATTTAATGTTGCCATTTAAACCACCAACTGTACTACAAGCCCTTAAAACCAGGTATTGGAACAGAGAAGTCTTGACCTAGTACCAAATCAGTAACAACATAGTGGCAGGCAGGCTTTTTTTCCCTGCGGAAAAAAATCCCTATCTAGGGGCCCACCACTGAAAGGCTCTCTTTTGTGGCTCACTACTGAGCATCTGATTAAGAGGGCCATAGGAAATGCCCTCTGTAAATGGCACAGTGCCATCCTAATACATTGCTTCTTGAAGTCTGTTATAATAATTCTTGGACATTGATCTGCAGAATTTTACAGCAACCAGTTCAGGATTTGATTCTCATATGTGGTACAACAGCAGTTGAGACCTGGAAAAGAAGCAGCAGTCAAACAGCTAAACTGGCTTTCTCAGTTAAGAATACCACCAAAAATGCTTTAGAAATTCTTCCTTCAAGTGTCTCATGCTGCATCTACAGTGCTAATGAATACATGATTTCAGTAATTAGCATTTTTCATTAAGCTCCTTCTTCCTGAAGAACTTTAGCATGCAGATTAAGCAGGACTTATAAACCACTGCCACCCAGCAGTCTTTCCCTTTTATTTCTTCAGAAATCTCTTTTAATGTAGCTCCAGTTTTCTGGCATTTGTTTGCAAGTATATTTTAAAAAGGGATTTTATCACCACTTCCCCTGATTGTGCCAAGAGACATCTTTCCCAAGTGGGCCCCTTTGTACTAAATTCCTTCAACATAGTGGAGAGTCTGCTTATTTATTCAATTTCATGTATGCACATATGAGAAGAGAAAAGGTTAGTCTCCATACTCAGAAAGGCTGACATTTACTTTCTAAGCAAACCTGAATAAAGGGAGGACATGGGCTAGACTCCACCTGCTGTCAAGTGGCCGATTTGTAACTATAATACTGTTTTATGCAACCCCAGTCACTGAACGGTGCGAGATTCCAGGGGTTTCAGGCACTTCCCCAGGGGTTCTTTTTCTCCTTGAAATGAGAGACAGCAGAGGCTGTGATGTCTTTATGATATTTGGTTTATGTACGCATATATATAACCTGAGCCTACGATGGACGGGCTCACAGCATTAACACCCCAAGATAGTCTTGCTTCTCCCGTAGCCACAGCCTTGGATTCTAGCACATATTAGGCATCGTTCAGCCACTTCCGGCTTGCCCCAGGAGGTGGGGTTGCGGGCGTATCCCAGCTGCCCAGCCTTCAGCCTTACTAGCTTCTAGTTCACATAAGTCAACTCCCAACTCAGGCCTTTTGTATTTCTATCTACCCACCCATTTGCTGTCTGGCACAGAGCTGCTTCCTTTGTTACCTGAATGGCCTATACTTGGAGGGCAGTTACCACACCAGGAAGGTAGCCTGGCTATTCCAGAACTTGAATCTGGTCTGGATCCAGGAATTAGAAGGGGGTTCAGGCATACAGCCTACCCCTCTGTATAAGATATTAGGAGATTAGCTTTAATGAACTCAGCTGATCCTGCGAATAAAAGATACCAAAAACGTAATAGGAATATCCTGCGCTCCACTTTAGTTATTGCTAAAAGACACAACACTCATTTATTACCCCACCCCACCCCCCACCTCTTCTAGCAGTGGGCAGACTGATCAGTGTTAGAACGGGAGGCAAGCAACTTAATTGACAAGTTACACAGCCTTCAGGTTGGTACAGAATAAATTGGAGAGACCAATGCAGCTCTTAAATATAATGAATTGCACACCCCTCTTACGTCACATCCAGGCAGCATGGGGTTAAGGTCTGAGAGGACCCTGATCAAAATGCCCTCTGGTGGGTCCCCACAGACCCCCTTCAAAAGTGGCATTAGCATTCTAAGGATAACTCAAAGCAAAAAACAGGCTACAGTTATGTTTAATTATTCAGTAAATGGGAATGAGCTATGTCAGCAAGACTCAAACACTGTTAGTCTTACCTTTTGGGCAAGCAAATCAAAAGGGAAAGGGAGACCCTACACAACACGAAACACAGTTCTGTAAAGTCGAATTTTGCATCACCTCAGGAAACTGTCCCCCATGCAGGTCTGGGAAGGTGCATCTGGCCCTTTGTTTACATTCTCATCACGTTCATGGCTGCTTCTCATGACCCTCCCACCCTGGATGTGGCAGAGAAGCATCCCCTTACTGCTAATAAGGTCAGGGCCCCTCGAGGAGGCCAACTGCTTGTACAGGAATGAGCTGCTCTTCAGAGGACCTGGCTCAGTTTGGCAGCACGGAGGAAGAGAGCGAGAGGAAAAAGGTCCTCGAGTTTGAAGTGAGTTTTTGCTGACTGGAAAGCCCCCCCCCCCCCACAGCTTCTTGGAGCACTGCAGCAAGCAAAGCTGCAACAAGTTTTGCAAAAGAGCAATACAAGCAGGACCGAATTCCACACTACCAAGGGAGGTAACCTACTTCTCTAGGTTCCCACTGCACCTTCTCTCAACATACACACACACACAGTTTGAAGTACACGGTTCGTTGCCTCAAGTCCCTGTTGCCTCAATAAGGATTTTGTGCCCTTCCGAACTATTCACAGCTCTCCAAATATCCTGGCTGTTCATGCTGCAAGGGTGGAGGGGGAAAACAGAAGCAAGCTTTCAAAAAGTGCTCAGGCCAGCTCAAATCTGTTCCCTTGCCTACCACATGAATTGTGCTACTCCTGCAGAGAGTTGGACCCAGTCACAGCCAAGCAGAAGCACAACTTGATGAGTTAAGGAGGCACTCATGCAGCAAGGGCCAAGACACTGAATAGAAGGACACAGTCCACAATTTGTACTTCAGGAGGACTAGCCAGCCAACAGAAATTTACATCCTGCTGAGTATACACTGCAGGAGGATGAGGATGAAAGGTGGCAGATTGCTTCCATTCTTCTCAGTTCCTTCTGCTGAACAGAGCTGGTGTCAGCAGCACAAGCAACTCAAATCGTTGCCTGAGGCAACAGGTTTTTCATGGATGCCAATGAAGCAGCATGAGATCTGAGACATGCACCCAACAATCCGTTGCAACTTGCCAGTCAGGCCAGGGCACAACCCTCACCTTGTGTACAGCCATGCAAATGCCAAGAATTACCTCCACGACATTTCAAGGGATCCTGGGTTGTGTATCTTGGATTGCCATTGTATAGTCACTTGGGTTAGGGAACTGTTCTTGGCCAGACTTGAACTAACACTACCCAGCACAGGCTTAAATTAAGTCCTCATCTTGATCAAGTGATAGTGTTTGGAGGGAATGGGTGTGCAAGAACAAAGTGCAAGAACAAACAAATTTGTATTTCACATCAGGAGACATAGAAACTACAGGCTACAGCTATACTCTTTTATTACAGCTTAAGCATTTGATTGTGTCATTTTAAATAAGCTAGAAATGCATAATTACACTTTTATATATTATCTTTATTAAACCAATGTCTATCAATCTAATTAAGCTATTTGAAAATAAGTATTATTCTGTACTTTAACTGACCATATAATATTGCCTTACCGTTATTCTCCTCTTTGTAATCTACCTTAAAAACTCAGTAATAAATAAATAAATAAATAAATAAATAAATAAATGGGGAGTGAACTTATGGGAGTACAGAGATATTTGGATGACACTGGAATTGGGGCAAATTGTAGCCACCATGTGTCAGCTCGGCAGTAGTGCATTCACGCTCACGCTCTCTCACACACATACAAGTTAAGGGAGATCCTTCCTTAGAAGGAATGGAATTATCATCAGACAGAACTGAAGGAAAGCAGATTCAAAAGAAAAAATAGCATCAACAGTAGTGAATGTGGGAGAGCGAAAGGATTTACGTTAAAGGGCCCCCAAGGTATCCTAGTCAATGTCAAGCTATTCCTGTGTTTGAAAGGTGTTTTAGCTTGATATCTCCAGCAGCGGGGAACATGTTTTACTGTGGGGCACAAAGAACAAAAGCACACACATATTCTATTCAGATCATGGGCGCAGCCAGGGTTTTTGTTGGGGGGAGGAGGCCTTTTGTTAGCAGGGGCAGAACCTCAGTTTGCTATGTATTTTTATTAAAAAATATATATTGGGGGGCAGTTACCCCTCCCTGCCCCCCTTGGCTACGGACATGGTTCCGATCCTCCCAGTTCTTTAGTGAATCGCCAGTATAGTGCTAGATCAATTAGTCAGAGCAGTGAAGCTACAAATAAGAAAACAAATATTCTGCTTTTTACAGTACCATTTGATCCAGAGAGGTGTTGATCTGGCCTGAGGGCTCTGTGGGCCCCTTGGACAGGTAGATGAAGTCACCCTCCTGTCAATTATCCAACATCACATGACACCAGGTGATTGAAAATACAAGCCATGGCTGCAGAGGAAGGCTCAGGAGCATGCTCCAGCATTTTCCTTTGTAGCTGCAGCTGGAATTCCCTTTCAAACCTTCCTATGACTGGTAGGGCTAACTAGGTCTGTGGCCAAAGGCTCCCCACTTGCTGATTGAATCTGCTGGCCCTCTTGATAATATAGCAAGCCGAAGATGATGCAATCACTTAGGATATGTGCATTTTGCTATTTAATCATCATATGCTCAATATCCATTCCTAGATAACCCTTTGTGGTTCAGAGGGGATAAATCCTTGTGTGAAAAATAGTATTTCCTGGACTTCACATGGAGGAGTGTTTGACTTGCCACAAGAGACCATTTACCTTGCAATGATTAGCAAGAATAGCACCATTGGATTGCCAAAAAAGATGGCGCAGCCTCCGTTTCATGTGCTGCAATAGGAAAAATGTAATTTCAGCTGCATGATCATTTATTAATTTTAATTATGAAATGGAGATTCCTTCTCTTAATGTTGCCTTCCCTTGTACTAGAAAGCTCTTTGTTTTGCAGTTTCTATCATGGCAATTGATTGCATTTATAACCCATCAAGCCCTTAGCAGATATGCTACAAATCTTAGGGCTGGTTTAACTCATATTGTTGTGGCAACGTCTCTGGGGGCCAAAACAGCAATTGTTTCAACAGTTAGAGATAAAATATCCACATTCCAAAATACAGAACAGACCTAAAACTAGAGATAGGGAGAAACATCTACAACAAAGGGGCAGGGGTGACCACAGCTCAGTAGCAGAACATTTGCTTTGCAAGCAGAAGGTCTTGAGTTCATCTCCATTTAAAAGGAACAGGTGCAGGTGAGGAGAAAGATCTTGCCCAAGACCCTGAAGAGCCGCTGCCAGCGAGTGCTGGACTAGCTCATGTATGGCTTGACGTAAAGCAGCTTCCTGTGTTCCTATTTGTTCCTATGGAGCAAATCAGAGGGTAAACATCAAGGTCTAACGCCATCAAGTTCTTGCCATGAAACTGCCTGGGTTACATACACTGTAAGTAGATCTTTTGGGGGAAAAACACCACTCGCAATATACAGTAGCTTCAAAACAGTCAGTGATTACTAGATGGGAAATACCAGTTTCCACACGTCACACGGTGTATGTCAAATATATATATGGCCAGAAAGAGTGGCCAGGAGGCACAGATTATCAAATTCACAATAGAATTTGCAGCTCTGCTGGCTTCTGAAGGCCAGAGTGGAAGAGGGCCACTTGTTCCACCCCCAATTTTTTTGCTGTTGCACTCCAGGCTGGGACAGTAATGGGATCCAAACTGGCTCCCTCTCAGATGGATAATGAAGCTGTGGATCTGGTGAATCCATGACCACCTCTGCTCCTTCCTCACCCCAGTAGGAAGAGATAACAGTCCGCAGAAGAGATAACAAAACAAACTCTTTTCTGGATCAATAATAACGTTGTCTCCGCTCAATGATCCTGAGGACTGTGGTGGGATTAATTTGATATATCTAAAGAAAGTAAGAATACACATGTACACATGGATTGATAACAGTGCCAAGATACCATGGCCTGTCTCAATATTACACTGAGTCCAAGGCACTTGACACTTTTTACTGTCCTCATGCAGTAAAAAGAGCAAGCATTGGCCAGTATCAAGAACAGTTTTATGGTTGCTACTTTGAGGGCTACTACTGAAGCAGGAAGTAAAAATAAAGGCTGTAATCCAGCACAAAATCACATAGCTGAAGTCATTGGGATTTAAAGTAAGCATATTATTTCAAACATACAATATGGCATTCCTTTTTTGTAAACCTACAAACCCATGTGATCAACTGACTCAAGAAAGGGAAATTAACACCCAAAACCTCATGGCTGTGGCACAATAGCCCAAGCCTCCCTCCTTTGGTTTCAAGCATCAAGAACTCGTATAGCCTAAGTGAATATAAGCAACAGCTCTTATAGACTGCCGGGGGCCCAAACCACATACACTGTACCAGGCCTAGGAAATCCTATTGGCATCCCTGTTCAGATAAGCTCTTTCCCACCATTTTAAATTTAACAGGACAAGGCAGTACAGTGGTACCTTGGGTTAAGAACTTAATTCATTCCGGAGGTCCGTTCTTAACCTGAAACGGTTCTTAACCTGAGGCATGCTTTTGCTAATGGGGCCTCCTGCTGGCGCGCGATTTCCGTTCTTATCCTGGGGCAAAGTTCTTAACCTGGAGCAACCACTTCTTGGTTAGCAGAGTTTGTAACCCGAAGCGTCTGTAACCCGAGGTACCAATGTACTGTATATTGATCTGAAAGCCACAGTTGCATAACACAACAAGGTACTGCGGTGGAAAAGGAATGTGAGAAATTGGGATAGAAGTGCTAGCATTATACCCAGGAAAACTATTGCAGTAAGCCCCAGGTCTGAATGCAGCCTCATTGTGATTTAACAGCATTGACAAACCTCTAAAATTCCTGCACCTATAGCAAGGGAGACACATTTGGTCTTGCATCTATCTGAGCATTTGAGACAGATTTCCAGGAGCCGTTCATGCTAACCAATAACTAAATCTAGTATCTGTCTCTTTCTACTATAAAACTTCAGAAATCTAACAGAGGCAAAGTCAAACAACATATGGTTTTCATTTAACTCCCTCCTTCCTGCCTCCCACATCTCAGGATCAGAACACCCCACCCACTGGGAATAAGATCAGCCCCTGTTGTTTTATCATCAGGAAATGCTTAGAGTTGAGAGTTATTGAATGAGAAAAAAAAATCCCCACCACCCAGGGTTACTGTGTTTTAGAGAGTATTTTATACTGATTACATATGTTTATACTATGTAACTGCCAGAAATTACCAACTTTGAACATTTCCTAGCCCAGCCCTGGGTTCCTCACCACTCTTCTCTCCCATTCTTTAGTTTCACCTTCTTCTCCTATTATATCTGTAAAGTACCAGATGAATTAATGAGGCCAGTGCAGGCAGAAAGCTACCTAAGAATTAGCTCAAGGAAAACCAGGTGTTAAAGAAACATTAAGCCTTAACAGAAGCATTGCAGTGAGGTGCTACAAGTTAATTAACTTGATTGTTAGAATTTCCAGTGTGGTCTACCAAGGGTGGGACACTCTCAGATCAAATAGCATAGACATCAATGGTTGAGAATTTTTGTGTTTGTTAAAATTATTCAGCATTCCGTGCCTTGAAGAAGCACAATTAACACCACACACCAACAACCCTCCCCCCCTCCCCCCTCCCTCCCTTTAGACTTACATCTATTCTCTCTTCAAATCGAAAATTCACTCAAAGCAACTTCTAAACATTTTTGGGTGACTTCACCAAAATATCAGGCAAAGGAGCCTCCCCCGTTTTCTGTTTTCTTTCCTCAGCTGCAGTACCTGATTTTTAACAAGTTCCACCTGTGTGATAGAATGCCTCTCCATTTAGCAAACCACATAGCTGCCATTCAGGTGTGGAAATCTCAGCATTATGTTAAATGTTAAATACATTTACTCAGAATAAGCTAATTATTGGTAGTATTGCACATGCATTCCCATCCTAGATATTGTAATCACACAACAACCAAAACATTAATTAGTTTCTTTCCCAAAGCATTTTCTCTAGAATATGACTCACTTTGGTGGATTAACAAATCTTCATCTCAGTTGTTTCCACTGGTGTAATCCAGTTTTGAAACAGCAGAGATCCATTCTGCTCTGTCCAATTCTGTTCCACTTTTCCTCCACCACCAGCAGCAACAGAGAGAGATGATAACTGGGAATGCAGAAAGTGAAAAGAGGCAGTACAGAGAGTACTCACCTTCTACTTCTAAGATGTAATAGTATGGAAGGTCTTCATCTCACAGCTTCTTAGGAAAGAAGCCCAAAGCAAATTGAGAAAATGGCTCTGGAAGCCAATTCAAACAGAGACAATAGTCCAAGAGATCTGGGTGATTAGTTGTGTAACCTAATTAAACAGGTGGTGTTTAAAATGGCAGTCTCTGGGGTCTTTAGACATGTGTTTCTTAAAGAGCTCCCAGAGGTTAAGGCTGCCTGAAACTACCGTAACTAAGATGCTCTACCTGTCTCTTTAAAGAGCTCAGATAAGCACCACCTTCTAACCTGCTGCTCATCCTACTGTCCTGCACAACAGAACAAACAGAAGTCAAGCACTGCACTGGGCAATAGATATTGGTCATAATATAGAAATGAATGCATGGGAACGTTTATGGTACATGGATATAAAATTTACAGCATGTTATAGTTTAAGAGAAAACTATATGAAAATGTTATATAGATGGTACCTAACACCTAGCAGATTGGCAAAAATATACAAATCCAAATTGAATACGGTATGTGCTGGAAATGTAAAGAGAAAGAAGATACTTTTTTCATATGTGGTGGTCTTGTAACAAGGTTAAAGCTTACTGAGAAATGATATATAATGAATTGAAAAAGATGTTTAAGATAACATTTATTTTTTAAAAACCCAGAAGCTTTTCTTTTGGGAATCATGGGATCAGAACTACCTAAACATTATAGAAATGCATTTATATATGAAACCACAGCTGCAAGAATGTTATTTGCCCAAAAATAGAAGGAAGAAGAGGTCCTGACGAGAGAAGAATGGATACAGAAGCTAATGGACTACGCAGAAATGGTGAAACTTACCAGGAGAATAAGAAATCAAGATAACAATTCTAAAGAAAGGAATGGAAATGGTTTATTATTTACAAACAAACTGTAAACAGATTAAGACATTGGCAGGAATCAGGATTAATGTAAAAACCTGCAGTTTCAAAATATATATGGATATATACGGGAATATATAAAAGAATATGTTGAAATAATTTAGAATATGCAGGAAGATGAAAAGAAATGTAAAGAATCACAGAAAGAAGGGGAAGGGAGTTGGAGTTTGAAATGTTAAAACTATGATTGAATAATTGTAATACACATAAATGAAAATTATAAATAAACAAAAAAGAAATCAAGCACTGCATTCACACGACAGTTTATTCCATTTTCACATTTCCCTGTTAATTTCTACATTATATTTGAGCTTTCACACAATGTAAAAGCCACTTCCAGAACTATATGGGAATATAGCACAAGTTTAGCACTCATTTCCATATTATCTGCAAATATATTATTATTAACGGAAGCAAAGAACACAGAAATGAGCACTAAACTTGCAGTGTATTCCACTGTTGTTCCAGTAATGGCTTTTACATCACGTGAAAGAGGAACACAACAGTTAGGGTCTTTATGAGCTTTTAAAGTAGCAGGCACAATCTCAACTTTAGCGGCTAGCAACCCTATTGGTGAAGAGAGAGGTGTTTCAGATGAAATTCTGAATCCGATTTATATGCTAATTTTCACTGCACCCCTGATATTAACGTAATTGTTAGGTGGGGATTGAAAGCATATTCTCCAGAACATTACAAAGAATACCACTTAGAGCTCAGTTGAATGCATGATTGCTCAGAAGCCCTGCTTATTTCAGGATTGCACGGGCTTTCAGCCTTAACAGTCCTTCTTAAGTGATTGTGCGTGTAAAAAATGCATCTTTAAAAAATGCATTAGTTGCTTCAGATAACCTAAATACCAAGTTGTACATCAAGTATGGGCTATCCAAATGTGTATTCTATACATTGGATCAGCTCATGGCTAGAAGGAAAAAGGCATCCACAAACGTTTAACTCTACTGATAGCAATATCAATGCTCATGACACACTATAAAGCACAAAGGGCAGGTTCCTGTCCTGAGGAATGTTACAGTCGAAGAACCAAACTGGAAGAGATGCTAAGCACATCATCATTTGAAACTATGCTTAAAAACACTAACTGCATGTAACTTTTTTTGGAAGTGCAGCATGCAAGGAGGAGAGCGTTCACAATTCCTTTCCTGGTCCCGATCTCAACAAAAAAACACCCTTATTAGCTTGATGGAGAAAAGCTCCCAGGCCCCTGCAGGGGAGACTTTTGTTATAATTGCATAACAAACTTGCCTTGCTGCTTATGGATGTGATTCAGGTAAAGGTAACCCTATTAGTATTCTTAATTAAAGTCAATAGGACCTTCTACTGGGGGAAGGGCTACAAGTCAGGGATAGAATATCCATGCAGAAAGACCTCAGGTTCAATCTCCAGATAGGACTGGGAAAAGTCTCTGGTCTGAAACCCTGGAGAGCTGATGCTAGTCAGTGTAGACAATACTAAACTTGATGGGCCAGTGGTCTGATTCTGCTTCCTGTGTTCCGACATACTTACTCCTTTCCCATTTAAACCAGTGGGATGGAAAACTGCATCACTTTGGATCGATTCTATTGTCATGGGACATGGAGGAATGCTGAGACTGATATTACCTAGAGACTTTCTGGATGCTTTCTTGGCTTCTGTACACCATGAAAAACTTCAATAAAATTATTATGATTGTAGTAGAAATATTTTTTAATATATATTTAATGAAGTGTCCTATACATTCTGACCATTCTCTAGGCACTCTGCACACATGCTGAAATTAATCAATGAAATTAAAACATGAAATGTTTTCAGTAATGGGGAAACCCAGGCGATCCATTTCAACTTCAATACTAGGCACGTGAGAGTAAGCCCCACTGAATTCAACGGGACTTACTTCTGAGTACGTAGACTTGCACTCTTAACAATTCCTTTGGCAGTAAGAGGCAAATGGAGGAAGAAAAAATAATTAAAACACACACGGTTACATTTGAAATGGTATCTTTTAAATAAACAAGTAAGACTTTTCTGAGTTTGGTGGAGAGATTTAACAGAAATGCTGGGGTTTTCTTTTCCATGGGAAGCCTCTCTCAAATCCAGGAAGTTTTGACTGTAGAACAAACTGATCCCCCAGTTTTCACAGCCAACACTTTAAGTACAAGATAACACTTTCAAATGAAAGTAAAATCTAACATGTTGCCGTGGTTACAGGAAGTTTCCTACATCAGTGCTGTGATAAGGGTGTGTGTGTGTGTGTGTGTTGCACAACAAATGTTGATTTCTTGAATAAGACATCTCATACATTTGGCTTTAGTTCACCCTTGGCACTATTCCAGAATGAACGGAGAGAAGACATAGATTTTCCGCAAGCTACAGTTCCAAGACCTTTTGCTCTTCAGCTGCAGCTCTTGGCAGCACTACTGCTAGCTCAGCTTCAAAAGGGGAAAAATGACTTATCTGCAGCAGTTTTGGAGAAGACCACAAGGACCAAATGCAAAGGACATGTGGCCTCTGTAGGGAACCTTATTCTAAGGCCCTAAACCTCTAAACCACAACTATCCTTTCTCGTTTTATGGGCAAAGCTGGGCAGAAATTAATCCTCTCTCACCCCCCCCCCAAAGTGCCTCAGTTCTGCACTGATTGCTTTCATATGCAAGCAACAATAGAGATACAAAGACTATCTCTGCAAACAAGAGAGCAGGTCCCAAATAATTACAGGAGAGCTCCACAGTTTTACTGTGGCTTTCTGATAAAGGTAAAGGTAAAGGGACACCTGACCATTAGGTCTAGTCGTGACCGACTCTGGGGTTGCGGCGCTCATCTCGCTTTACAGGCCGAAGGAGCCGGCGTACAGCTTCCGGGTCATGTGGCCAGCATGACTAAGCCGCTTCTGGCGAACCAGAGCAGCTCACGGAAACACCGTTTACCTTCCCGCCGGAGTAGTACCTATTTATCTATTTGCACTTTGACGCGCTTTCGAACTGCTAGGTTAGCAGGAGCTGGGACCGACCAACGGGAGCTCACCCTATCGCAGGGATTCGAACTGCTGACCTTCTGATCGGCAAGTCCTAGGCTCTGTGGTTTAACCCACAGTGCCACCCGCGTCCTTTCTGATACAGAGCACTTAATATAATAATAATTCCATAACTAAGATGAGACTTAGAAGCTATGCTGCTATTACTTATGAGGTATCATTCATTTTTATTTATAAGATTTATAAATAAATATACCCACACCATACATTTAAAGCACATGGCTTCCACCGAAGAAGCTGGGAACTGGAGTTATGTGTGCTAAGAATTGCAGCTCTCTTGGGGTTAAGCTACGGCTCCCAGGATTCTTTAACTGTTAAAGTGGTCTACATGTGCTTTAAATGCTCACCTTTTAGCACACACAGCACTTTAGGTGGCTCACAATAAAATAAGGGATTCCATTAAAGGAAGGTGGTATTCAACGAATGCATCCCATCCATGCAAGGATTTACAATTGTGCAACTGAACACTCCCCTCATGAACCACACATTCTCCCCAGATCTATTCTGGAGGGTTGGGGGAACCCCTAGAATAGATTTAGGGGGTGCATGGAGAAAATTCTATTGCGTAAGTTTAAATCCTTGTGCTGACAAGGAAGTGTTATTTGGATACTGCCCAAGACAAGGCCATAAAACAACCGATTTAAAATAAAATGAATTTAGAGGTGACAGAAAGCAACCCAACAATGCAGAAAGTAATCAGTCGACTCAGATGAAATGGCTGCCTAAACAAAAAGGTATTAGAAAGCTATACAAATATTCTGGGGGATGGAATTCAGCAACCTAGGTGCTGACCTGAAGAGCAGCCTCTCTTGTATCAAATGCACCTCAGATAAAGGCAGGGCATTGGGGAGGATCTCTCCAGGTTATTTCAGAGATCAGGCAGGCTGATATCATGGGGCAGGGGCAGTCTTTTGCCTACCAATCTGCACAAAACACAGTCCAAAGAAAGATCCCCAAGATTATTTAGCAGTAAAATGCACTTCCAAGTGCCTTTCTCCAACAACAGCGTTCCTTAGTTTTTGTGTTTGCGCAATTGGGATTAACCAGGAATTCTTTTCTAGATTTTAAATATTCAGTAAGAGGAGATGAACAGATGGGTTTACAAGCAATGGCCCTCTTTGCTACAACTGTTCCAGAAAGGAATGAGGAGGAGTCTTGTGTGAAGGGAGTTAAACGCAGATAGGAATCTGATTTGGTACGGCTAAGAATGAGGTTGAAGATTAAATGCAGTTAGTCATTTCTGTATCATCTAACATTAAAACTGTTATTGTGTACACTGACCAAGCAGTAACAAACTGAAAAATGTACTATGTGACACTACCCATGTGCCAAACAAGAGTTTCCAAATATTCTGTATTGTTTAACTAATTTTTCACACTTCTTTTGGCAGCATGGCATTGTTTGAATTGGCAAGATACATAGTCGTGATTAGTGCTTGTTCCCAGAATGCGAAAGAGTGGGCCTCTGGCTCTTACTGTGAATCTTTGCTCCCACCCTCTGAGACCCAAACTGGTCTCTCTGTGGATGATCAGCTATCCAAGTAGCTGGCAACAACAACTCCAGTGAGGAATTAGAATGTGACACAGTAGGCAGAAGAAGCAGGTGAATTTACTGGAGATAGCTTCTAGAGAAAGAAACTCCCTGTATCAGCCAGCCTGTGATTTGAGAGCTGCTGGAAAGGTCTTGCTAGTAGTGCCATCTGTAAGCAAAGCTCAAGAAGCAGTAACTTGACAGTGGGCCTTCTCAGTTAGGGCACACCACTCCCCTTGGTATACAGCTGGCAGAAACCCTGCCTTGTTTCAAATGTGTATTATTCAACAGGCATTTGATAGTCAATATGCTAGGACCACAGAATGTAGATAACTGAATTTATTTTCATATTTGATGGTTTTGTATTTATTGTTGTAACCCACTCTTGATGCCTAGGGGCAAAAGACATACAAATAATAGTAACAACAGCATTAGCCAGAGATTTATGTCAAGGTTTATACAGTACACTGACATAAATCCAATATTCTTATGGTACTCATGCACCCTGCTTTTCCAAGGAAAGGAAGATAACTTAAACCATGTACACAGCTCCTGTAGTGCAAATTTCATTAACCAGGACGCATCTGATACAACTTGTTTAAGTAGTTGTTTGCATGCCCCTTCTATATGGGTGAGAATAAGACATGGATACTTACAAGAGGAAAAATGATTACATGTGCTTTCGCTGGAGGATCAGAAAACAGTGATCTCTGTACTCCCTCTACTGGCTTGCTTAGTTCATGTCTTCCCGCATGTTTTCTCAGTTTTATTTTTTAATCCTGCTGTCCCACCTTCTGTTATGGAACTCCAAGCAGCATGCATAAAATCTTTTTTTTTTGGGGGGGGGGGGGAGTCTTTCTCTGTGCACCCTCTGCTGGCTTGCTTAGCTCATGATTTCACACAATTGCTTTAATTTGTATACAGTGGTACCTTGGTTTATGAACTTAATCCATTCTGGAAGTCCGTTCTTAAACCAAGGCGTGCTTTCCCATAGCAGTGGGAAACTCAATTTACAAATGGAACACACTCAACAGAAAGTGAAACATGTTCTGCTTCCAAGGCAAAGCTCACAAAGCGAAACACCTACTTCCGGGTTTGCAGCGTCCTTAATTCAAATTGTTCACAAACTGAACTGTTCTTTAACCAAGGTACCACTGTATTATAAATGACTTCCAACTTTTTTGAGAGATACATATAAATGCTTTCAATAATTAACACCACAAGCCTAACTATGTCTACTCAGAAGTAAACCCCACTGAATTCAGAGGGGCTTACTCTCAGGTAAATCGGATTAAGATTGCTGCCTAAATCCGTTAAGAAAACATTAGAACAATTCACTATTCTAATAAGGAAATGTGACCATTACTGGCATAGAAATCAGTCCCTCATGACTGGATATCTCTGGCCAAGATGGACATGACTCTAAAATGCCTGGGATTGTATAGGCCACAAAGATAAACGAGGAGGGAATTGAGGCAAGAAAGTAAACAAGGCGCTGACAGAAATTCCCCTTGTACTGACTCTGCTATAATGGTGGCATCCAAGCTGTCACAGATGGAAACAATTTTACATGAAAGTTGCCTTGTAATAAATGACATGATAGCATGCAAATAACCCAGTACCTGAATGGAAGGCTTGCACTAGCTGCTCCTGACTTACCTGGTCACAGCTGAAGAAACGGCCTGCCCATGTTTCTTCCCTGTCTCCTTCCACTCCATTTTAGAACATACGGGGGTCTGAGCCTCTTAAACAGCATTACTTTAATTCCTATTTATTTCAATGGGTTTTGTTGTTGTTGTTTTAACTGGAAGGCAGGCCATCATGCCGCTTTTGAAATGGGAGCCACACTTGGCTCCCACCTGTGCAGGCCGCATTTACCCAAAATGCAATGCTTCAGCCTATAGATCTATTTAGTAAATTTAGTAGATGTAAAGGCTAAGTTTCATAGATCTATAGGCAGCGTGGATAAATTAAGACTATTAAAAAAATGTGGCATAATTATCTGGCCACTGCTAAAATGCTGTCCAGAGGGCACCCTCCTACTGACTACTTTTAACATCATGCTGAAATAGTGACAGAAAGCATACAGGTAGTTCATTTGCAGATAACAATGGCTTTAAACAGCTACAAAATAAATAGACAGATAGATAGATAGATAGAGAGAGAGAGAGAGAGAGAGATGATAGATAATAGATAGATGATAGATAGATAGATAGATTTAACGATCTTGCAGGGTGGGGAAAAACATTTGTACCCCACAATAATGCCACCTCATCTGCACAGCCATCAAAACAGATAGGAGGAGTGATGGTGGCAGAGCTCCCTGCCATGGGAAGCTTTGACAAGCCAAGACTATTAGAATTAAACTTCAGTTGAAGGCTTATAGGCTCTAGTTCTTAAAGAGGGATGGTTGAATTGCATCATAAATGTTAAAGTTAAAGATGGTGATACCTATGATGTAAATGCAAAGAAATCTGAATATATGTCTTTTAAAATTGGCTCCCTGCAAAGCTTTCCAGATTTCTCCTGGTATTATTTAAAACTAGCACTGTTTCAGCAGTGACTTCATCTACGTCTGGATTGCCTTACTATAATTCTTTTTCAGCACCCTGAACCTCTTTGAAAAAATGCTGACTGCATGGAACATTATGCATATATTTTGACTTTTATTTTTTTAAAGTTTTTATTTCCTAGAAATCCATAAACTAATCCTCATATTCAAGCTGAGTAACACCAAGCCAAGATAAGTATCCATAATAAAAGGCATTTGTTAATCAAAATATGAATAAGCAAGCCGTTTCACCTCAGATTGTAGTCCAACCCTCAATGGAACTTAGTTCTGAGTAAATTTACATATGAATGCACTGCATGGAAAGCCTTGTAGCCAGCCTAATATCTGAAAAGCAATTGACATCAATAGGATGCCATCATATGTCAGAATGGAAAATATTCCCAAGGTGCAGTAATAAGACCCTAAAAACATTAGACCACCAGTTAGATTTGCAGCAGTGCTGTGTTGTTCTGGAATGTAAAGTTGTTAGGTCTGATCATGTGTTCTGCTTCTCTCCAATGGGCAAACACGAATTTACTGTTCCTGATCTGTCAGTTGTCCTGATCACTCGCATACCCACCCTTTTTGGTGTCAATCAATCCAGTCTTGAATCACTGGATATTCCAGAAAAATGCTTCATTCATAATGTGCAAAGAACTTGGTTGAGTCATGAGCAGACACTGGGTTTTGAAGGACCAAAACAAAACTTTAACGAATAAAGGCACTGAGGGAAACTGAACCTTTCCCCCTCATGGCATTCCTTTACCCCAGGTACTTTTCTACCAGCATAGCTAATTTCTGCTGTTCTTGGGGAATGTGTGTGTACGCACACTAGGGCACTTGACCACAGGGATGTTGGGGGGAGGGAGGGAACAGAGTAGGGTTCACCTTCCCATGCACCACTTTTGGTATTGGAGTAGCAAAGTGGTGGGTAGGGGTGCAAATGTATGTGAACATAGCAGGTATTAACAAATCAATGTGGCTCCTGCTACATTATTCCTTCAACCCTGAAAAAGACCTATAGTCACCCTGGACTGTTGGATGTCTCATATGACATAGTGTTGTATGTATGTCAGAAACTCCACTGGGCTGTCAAAAAGAAGACCTAAGGCTAGCATGAGCTAGAAGTAATTCAATAAAAGTAGTTCCAACCTAAAAAACTAACCAGCTCCAGTGTGTCATTCCCATTCCAAAAAAAAGAAAGAAAAAAATATGTTTATAAGCTTGCTTTCTGTACTTCTGGGTTAGCAAAGCTAGATACTGTACATTGTCACTCAGCCTGTCTCATGCACTGTGACATACGGTAGGTCCCTGAGTCTGGACTCTGTAACTGAATGTCATATGCCTGCTTTTCTGGTCAATTTGGAGGAAAACATTATTGGTCTTCAGCCATCACCATATAGCACCATTCACTCCAGTTTGAGGCCATACCAATGGTTTACAACCTTCATAGAATCAGTATTAGTCCCTAACATTTTAATGTGATATTTAGAGGTGGAAGGAAGAGAAGCATTAGGTGAACGCCTTTTTGTTTTAATGTATAAAGAGACTAAGGGACGCGGGTGGCGTTGTGGGTAAAACCTCAGCGCCTAGGACTTGCCAATCGCATGGTCAGTGGTACGAATCCCCGCGGCGGGGTGTGCTCCCGTCGTTCGGTCCCAGTGCCTGCCAACCTAGCAGTTCGAAAGCACCTCCTGGTGCAAGTAGATAAATAGGGACCGCTTACCAGTGGGAAGGTAAACGGCGTTCCGTGTGCTGCGCTGGCTCGCCAGATGCAGCTTGTCACGCTGGCCACGTGACCCGGAAGTGTCTGCAGACAGCGCTGGCTCCCGGCCTCTAGAGTGAGATGAGCGCACAACCCTAGAGTCTGGCAAGACTGGCCCGTACGGGCAGGGGTACCTTTACCTTTATAAAGAGACTATTTAGTATGCATCTGTCTCTCTTGTCTATTTATTTAACAACAGATAGAGGGAGAATGCATACAGGAAATACAATAGCCATGACTGGTAGGCACCCTTTGTATATAAGGAAGTTTCAGCTTCTTGTTGTTTTTAAGTAAGCTAGTAAGTCAGAAGTACACTTGAAACACTCATTTTGATTACTTTGGTAAGGAGAGGCTTTGTTTGGGTTGGGGCAGATGTCCAAGGCTAACTCAGTTTTATATGCTTTCTTTCAAGCATGATGCAAGGGGCTTCAGGTCATCTTTGTGCACTCCGTTTTGTAGCTGGAGTCTTATTTCTACCTATTTATTTTCTTCATATTGATTTAAGTGATCCTATCATGCTTGCATTGTTAAATTTGCACTGGCTGCCAGGTTTTTCCCAGGTTCAACCCAAGATGCTTGTGTTACCCTTAAAGCTCTAAATCAGGGGTCAGCAAGGTTTACCTCGCCTGGGCTGGTTCACTCCAGCAGAGATCCCTTAATGGGTCAGACTGCGCATGTGCCCATGATTTCCAGTGTCTGCGTCTGTGCAGACACGATTTTCAGTGCCGCAGAAGCGAGTCCCCACACTGCACTGTGCCGGTTTAGCGCAGCAGGCGGTGACTCGCTGAGCAGGCGGCCCGGTTCGGGGGCCGGTTAAACAACCCCTGTGGGCCGCTTGTGGCCCATGTGCCTTAGGTTGCCTACCCCTGCTCTAAATGGCTTGGGACCTGTATATATTAAGCAACACCTTCTTCCATACATTCACCCACATATGCTTTGTCCTCTATTGGACGTGCTACAATGAATTCCGTGAACTGTGTAGCTAGATGGGCAGCTACCAGAGGCGCTCACTCAATTAAAGCAAGTATAGTACTGGTGAAAATGTGCACCTAGTGAATAGAAAAATAACTTGCATAGCAACACAGAACAAGGTACATTTGTCCATAACCCAACAATTTACTTAAATTTAATACATCACAATAGGACAATCTAGTAAAATACACAAAATTCATAGCAACCCACATTGCCAATGTACAATTTTTATAGGGTTAGCATCTTTCTTTATATTAATTTTTTTAAAAGTAAGCTACTGTGTTCCATTTACAATAGCCAAAACGTACCGTCATTTAGGCAGTTTAAAGAGATCTAATTAACACTTTAAAAACTAACTTCATAGACCTTTTGGCACTTAGAAACAAAACAAAAGATTCCATATCATATCAGCTGAAACACAGCACAGTATAAACTGCCCACTGGTAGAAAACAAATAAAGTGTCCTTTCTTCTAAATCACCACATAGTCCAAATATGTACTGTAGTCCAAATATGTACTGATGGAACTCTGCCAGCCTCACTCTACTGTGGCTAGTTCTTCCTCAGCCTGTCAATTTTGGAAACATTCTTGAAATTATTTCACAAAACATTGATGGCTTTTTTACCTTGTGTACTTAAAGAAGACACTTATGAAAATCGTACCTCCTTTCTTTACTTTGTTATATCTTAATACAATTATTTCCCCACTTTCTTCTTGGCAGTGTATAGCCTTTGGTAGCATTACAACTCTATGAATGGGCTATTCTGGCTGGATTTTCATTCTCAGCAACAGAGGCAATAGCTTCTGGGGTAACAGATGCCATGAAAAAGAATAAATCATTAAGAAAAGGATACTTGTGCCAAAGTCTTGTTCACACAAGAGAGTGTTGTTGCATTTGCTTTTGCAAACTTTTGGTCTCTGCAGATTGTGGTACATTTCTACATTATAAATTCCAGCTGCTTCTAGCATCACATATTGTGCTCAAAATTACAACCCCCACTCTCTATAGCGGCCTTTTCTCCCCCACCAGCTCCTGAACTGTATTATTTCAATCAGTTCTTGGCAAAGTAACTAGTGATTGTTTTACGTTTCACTGATTGCAGGCTCCATGCACTACTATTTATTCTGAAAGGCAACTATTGTATCAGTCATTTCCCTCCTGTCTGAAATTATCCTGAGAATCCATAAGGAAATCTGAACAAACTATTGTGGCTTTCAGAAGACTGTAATTATAATAAAGACTCTTAAGCATTTTCAGACTCCTGAAATCTGAAAAAGGAGTAAAATGCTTGTAGCATGATACAAATCTGTTCTGTTTGGAGAGGCTGCACTGGTCATTAGTGGGATTCACTCCCATGGTTGTTTTTAAAGACAAACATTGTTCCCGATAAATATGGCTATCCTTTGCTGTGAAGAGACTTGATCCCAAGTTCAGGGGATCTTGCTAGGATTTCAGGATCAAACTTGAACATGGAGTACTAGCTCTCTCAGGCACTTTTGAATATTCCACTTTGTCTCATCAATGATTCCTTGAAATTACAGGCTGTTCTTACTACACATCCAAGCAAGGAAGGGGGGGAAGGACTTGAGAAAATAAGCCAGACGTGGGTATACAAAATGTCAAAGGCATTTAAGGTGGTCAACAAATAGGACTTTGTCTTGTTCTGTTAACATTTCCCTTTACAAAGACTGGTCTCTGTGTTATGACTGCCTTGCGAAAACTGTGTAAAAGAGCCTCCTTGCAGTGACTGCTCCACATGGCAGCTGTAACATGCAGAGTGACTTACCATGTGGGCCACTGCTAGCCCATTAAAATGTCTGGCAGTGGTATGGATGCAATCTATATGTTGAGACATTCCACACACTGCTGTATGAATCAGCTGCCATGAGGATGTTTCAGGCTAGGATTTGTCATCTGCATTACTTTGTAGTTTTATATTCAGCATGTACAGAAACCAACTGCCATGAACAATAGATTTGTGTTTACTTAATTGGCACTGTGGCAGAACCCTTGGAGTAAGTGAAATACTCCTATAGTAAGGATGTGGGGATGGAAAAAAAAAGGATTGTCATAGTCTGGTAAGGCATCTTTCAGTGCATCCGTTGCATTGCAAACTAAAACATAAAGTCATCTGGAGGTAGAGGGAGTCACCTCCACAGGAGATTTCCTTATGGCCCTTCCCTTGCGTAAGAATGCGCAATAGTCTGCGCATGCAGAATGGGAGTCAAGGTATTGCTGTTCCATGTGCTGGATGGCCAGGGAAGGCTGCGCCAGGTACCAGGATTATCTCGTCTACTGTTGATGAGGTGTTACACAGTGCTTACTTTTCATCTGTTACTTTTTAAAAAAAAACAACCTTCATTTCATTTTGCTTTTGCAAGAGTGGCCATGCTACAAATTACAAAAACAACAGTGTGGGAATTAATCATACACAGAAGACAAAACACCATGTTACAATCACCATTGCATTAATATGTGCATAATATCTGTGCGTAAGGCTCAAGCCATGGCAACATTGTGGTGTGCTGCTTCTTTTTTTTCTTTTTTATGGCAATGGAGTCAAGCAGATCCACAATAGTGATAAACACAACCAACATTTCCATGGTCGACCGAAAGGGCTATTAACTGAGCATGCCTGGATAGGAAGGGGGCCTGAGAGCTATAGCTCCTAGATGTGTATCTATCCAGAACCTTTCAAAGACTTGTTTTGTGATTTCTGCGGCAATCTCGTTATTACCTTCACGTCTGGCCATCGTGCAAAGCTTATCAACTATACTCTGTTATTATTCCCTGTGTTTAGGTTCGGAATAATTTTTCCCCAATTTTCTTTTTTACAACTGTAAAAAAAAAATCCATAGTAAAAATAACTCACTATATGATACATATACCCAAAACGGTCAGATACTTTATATAATAAAAGATGAAAATAGTCACTTTTCATAATAAAAATAACTTCTATTTTTTGCTTATTTTACAATATACTTAATATTCTCTTCTTCACTTAAAAGTAAATAGGTCCTGTTTTTGATAGCACATCTGAGTCGATACAAAGGGGCAAAGAGGTGGATCAGCTGTTTATAAACACTTTGCACAGCCACATTCCACATGCCTCTCTAGCTCTTCTGTGAAGGAGGAGCCATCCACACACTGGAAGCCATATTTCCGCCTTTTGCTTCTGAGGGCAATGCAGCACTGATCATTCCCACAACTGCCATGACATTCCACACGAGGCACTTTGACCAGGGAGACGCATGCAATCGAACCTTGTTGCTTCCGAATGAATTCGCGGATAATCTCTCCTTGGCACTGATTCTCTGCTAGAACAAACAAACACATGCTTTCAGAAATCTTATCATTTGTTTGGACATCCAGAACATGAATCCAAACCACAACCCTATCCTTGGCTTATGCCGAGATCAGATTGCTACAAAGTGCACTTAATACCAGAATATTTTGAAGATATGCTGGTTCTATATATCTATGACAGCAGTTTCCACAACACTACTTTGAATTCCACACATTGTCACAGTAGAAGATGGGATTCTGCATCAAATCACAGCCCAATATGCAGCAAGTCCATTAGCCTTTTCTGGTGGGTAGCGTTGCAGCCATCGGGGCCCCTGCAGTGATCCGGCGGGGGGTGGAGACTGACGCCCCACTTGCTGCCATCTGGGCTGCGTCACTGGGCATGGCCCCACCCAGGGGTGGCCCTGCTGACCAATCAGCACTAGTGGGAGGCGTAGCCGCAGGTAATTTAAACCGCAGTGTGGCCAGGGAGCGCTCCTCTCTCGTCCTTTGCTGGATCAAGTTGTGGCCTATTTGAACCCATAAACCTAAATACTCGTGTCCATGTGTACATTATCCGCCAGTGAACTGTGGGTCTAGATAAAAGTCCCCAACAGAAATCTTAGGTCCATTGCTGTGACGTGGGACATAAGAACCAAGTATCTCATACAGGTAAGCAACGGTACTTGGGGGGGTGGGAGGTCTTCTGAACATACCACCCATTTGCGGCCCAGCATAGAAGCTGCTAGCACGGAAGAACCAGAATCATACCCCATCTCATATCCCATCAGTGGGTGGGTTTTGTATCAGTGCCTCTTCCCTTTTTCTGTGCAGGACTTTCTTAACTTTAGCTCCTATATTTTAAGAGACCAGATGACTATTTTATTTGGATTAATCATGCACTGAACCATGTGTACTTATTGGCATTACTGGGACTTATCCAACTAGTTCTTTGGGACAGAAGGCATGTAGGAGAGCTATGTTGCTATCTTTTAGGTAGAAAGCTACTACTAGTTGCATGCTGGAGGTTCTTCCTGTTTATTTCCTGGCTACAGTAAATTATTTTCTTCATTAAAATCTTTACCAAATTGCAACAAACTGAGAAAAAGAATTTGCTGATGAACTTTGCAGACCGCCCATCCTAGTCATGAGTTTATAATATGTTTTCTTCACAGTGATTGGACACATGTTTAGGGAGGAGTCATAGATCAATGGTAGTCCACATACTTTCCATGCAAAAGTTCCCAGATTTAATTCCTAGCATCCCTTCTCCAGGTAGGCCTGGGAAAGGCCCCTATCTGAAACCATGGAGAGGTGCTGGCAGTCAGTGTCGACCAGGAGCAGATAACCTCTGGCCCTCCAGAGCTTTCAAGAGAGTGATAGCTTGGAGATAACTGCATGCACTGAGTGGCATAGGGTGGCTGGGAGAGACGAGAACACTCCCACAGATTCTTCATGCGCCTGCCATTTGATCATATGTTCATACATTTAAATGTGTGAAAGAAACGGATCCTAGTGTTGGTGCTAAGTGGACCCTAGAAAGCAAGTTGCTATCAGTCGAACCACCCAAGATGTGTTTCATCTTTTTTTAAAGTTCGCCATCTCACTATGTGAAATACAGTATTAACATGGTAATCGACTCTGGAAAAATCTGCAGAACTCTTTTCACTTATACTCATCCGTTAATGAACAAAACAGGTAAGGGCAAAGCACACAGCACACAAGTTGCAATTATACCAACCTCTATCACAGCGCTCTCCACTGTAATTTGGATCACATTCACAAGAGGGCTCCCCATGTGCTGAGATCTTACACTGCCCATGGATACATTTCAGACCTCTACAGGAGTTGGAGGAATCGTTCTTCCTGTCGCAATACATGCCCATGTAACCTTCTACACACTTACATGTGTAAGCAGAGGTGGTGGCTATGCATTTACCATGGAGGCATCTTGGAGGAAAGAAGAAAAAGAGAGAAAGCTAATTTGTGTCTACCACAAGCTGAACAAAGAGCTTCCAGAAATGGAATGAAATTGTAGGTTGATTTTTATGAACGGTTTAATTGTAAATTTTGATGTTTTATTCTGCGATATAGAAACTGCTTTGGGATCAGATGATGAAAAGTGGTGCATAAAAGCCTCAGATAAATGCTGTACAATAAATGTCAACACCCCCAAAGTGTAGATACTGTGGCTTACAGATGAGGCTTGATATCACAAATGAGTCGTTGGCATTCTTTTTTTTTTAAATTTATTGGATTTTTCATGGAAAGGATTAATCCAGATTAAATGGGGGAAATGTGAGCTGGCATTGTGAGCTGGTGAAAAACATGCATGTATGAGTAGCACTTAGTCCACAGCAAGCACAAGGAGATTCTATGGAGATTTACAAACCAGAAAGAACGGTAGTTGTTTTTGTGACTCATATTTTAAATCCACAGTTCTAAATATACAGATGAGAAATAATCTGAAATTTAACTCGCTCTCCATAAAACATACCATTGTGGGGTGGGAGGGGGAGACAGGCGCAGGCTCCCACACATTTTCTCAGCATGTTTGTTGACTGGTGCATAAATATCCCATTCCCCCTGCCCTGTTTTCCATTCAACACAGAGGGAAACTTAGGTTACTTCCAGGCAACCTATTTATCAATCATTTTCCCTAGTTTGTATGCATTGTCTAGAGACCAGACAATGTCAGATTCAGCATTCATTCTGATTTTTACATGAGAGGAAAATGTTTTCTTAGTGCATCTCCCCGTTCCTTTCCTTATTGCAAAAAACCCTATTTTAGGAGGTTTGTTGTGAAATAGTTGCTAAATCAACTTTAATTAAGCAAACTTGATTTGCTTGTATGTGATTGAATCCCACCTGAAAATAGCAACAGTCTGGAAGCACCCTTACTTGCTGTTGTGGCAGGGATCTTTAACTTCTTGGTCACAGAGTGATCCAGTCCAGCCTGGATGACACTCGCAGACAACACTTGTCTTCTCAATAGAGCGACAGATGCCATGTTTGCAAATGTTACAGGACTTGCAACCAGGAAGGACCCCTACTGACTGATGTGGTAGATCTTTGAAATCTTGCAGTTCATTATTAATGCGGACATCATGAATGCACCCATGGAAACCGCTGGTTGTCCTCTCGGTGCCCTGCCGCAGCGAAGACAGCCCCGTGGATGTAGGGATGCCTGCAAGGAACATAGCAAAACACTTTAGGGAATACTTCAGCATCTTCAAGGTATTCTGAGAAATATGTGTCAATGAAATGGGATGGTCACACTGGGGAATTAGGTAAGTGAATAGTAGCGGTTCGCAATGTACATTATATTCCGCTTTACACCCCTCCTGTTCCATCATTTCTTAAGCATGATTGTTTGGTATCTTATTCCAAAGTATAAGTCATACTGGATTTTCAAATATACATAAATACCTTATGTACAAACAAAACAAATTAGAATGGTTAAACTAATAGGTTTGGACACTGTGGCCCAGGTTCAAAACAGTGCTCAGCTCAGCTTGTGGAGCTCCCTCCCAAGAGAGATTAGACAAATACCCCCAGGAACAGATTTTTGCATTTATTTGTTGTTGTTTTTAAAAAAGGTAAATGAAGCTGCCAGTTGGGGTGAAAGATTGATTAGGATAGGGACTGTGGCACAAAAAAGGAGTTTTAACCCTTTTGCCTCTGCCATTTTCCAAATCTGAATTGTCCCCCTGGAACTATACTTTTCCTTATGGGAAAAAATACCTGTTCTGGCAAGGTAATTTGAACTGGAAAAATTATTTCCCCCAGCACTTCAGCCCTACAGTTGCATCTATCATTTATAAAAATATATATGCAATTGTGGCTCTTCCATTGTTATATCTGGTTTGATTCTCAGTAACAGTCAAAAACTGAACTTACCTCCAATGTAGAGTGGAGTATCTTCGTCAACTATAGGCTGTTTCTGCATTTTGCCAAGACTCTTGGGAGCTCCTTTATCCACAACCAAATTCAGTGTTTGGTTCAACATTACCAACTCCACACTGTGAAACTGCCCATCATTTACTGTTTCCACACTGAAAGAGTGAGGGGTGGGGGTGGGGAGAGAAAAAAAGCGGAAATTAGGAAGGTGTTTAACTATAATATTCAGGCTTCTACTATCATCGGAGAAGAAATATGATTCAGTACACATTTAAAGCTGAATCTATCAAATTTGCACTTTCCAAAACAATATGCAAACCGAGGCACAGTGATCCTCTAACAATCTCCCATGGCTTTGGGCGGCTATCCCGGAAGCCATGGAGCCTGCATTCGCTCCATAAGACGCACACACATATTTCCCCTTACTTTTTTGGACGGGAAAAGTGCGTCTTATAGAGCGAAAATACAGTATCAGGAAAATGACATGGGGAGGGCTAAACCATTACAATGGGCCAATCCAATCCCTACCCCACTACTAATATCTTGTTTTAAAACTGTGAGAAGTTCTTATCAAGGAACTGCACCCGACTTACACCCTTTGTTATTGAGAATCATGGTGACCATATTTTTCATGTTCTATTCTGTAGCCAGGATTAGAAACCTAAGCTAACATATGAACACAATTATCCTATGAACACACAATTATCTTAATGGTACTGATTCCTGATTACGTGTGTAGAGTAGCCAGGAACTAGCTACGTGGTCTGGAGTAAGAGTCAGCAGCACTGGAGCTGACTGGATTTGCGAGAATAGTCTAAGCCATGCATAGGCAAACTCGGCCCTCCAGATGTTTTGGGACTACAACTCCCATCATCCCTGACCACTGGTCCTGTTAGCTAGGGATGATGGGAGTTGTAGTCCCAAAACACCTGGAGGGCTGAGTTTGCCTATGCCTGATCTAAGCCATGTGGTGATGGTAATAGCAGCACTTATGAAAGCTTACTGTAAAGCTTGCCAGAGAGAAATGGACTCCAGCTGAAACCTCAGCGGGATGTGCTGATAGTTCTGATGTGATAGGGTGAAAAATAACATTTGATTCTTCTCACTGGGGCTATTACATAGGCCAGGTCAGGAGAATACCCGCTGACTCTCAAAACATGTTGGGCTTCACACGCACAACTATTGCATGAGCATATGAACCGGCTGGTATTGTCAGGTGTGTGAACTGGGACTTCCATGTGGTGGTATAAACACAGCCACTCAAATTCTTGTGATGGGAGGAGCTGCTTCTTTGAGCTGAGGCAGCATAATTAATGACCTTTGAACTTTTGAGGTAGAATCGATGTATACAGCAACAGTCTCCCTTCTCCCAACTCAGCCCTCTTATCTGAAGAAGTCAAAACCACAGTCATTTGTCAGAAGATAACACTACAGTATTTAGCACTGCTGGTTTTTATTTCTGGCCAGAGTGCACAGACATAAATCACTGGGTCCTCTGCAGCATATGGCCTTTTGAGATTAAGTTTTAAATGCTCTGATTAACAGGATTATATAGAGGCCCATATGTCTTGGTAGAGCACATAAGAAAGTTTGAATTTTACTTGAATAAAATGGAAGAATATTTCAACATTATTCTAATTTTTAAATAGTTTTCCATTTCAAAAATCTTTTTAGCCCTGATTGGGCTCATATTTCTAAATTTTAGTAACAGAATTCTGACAAGATGAAAAGTCCCTTTCCCTTGCTTCATTTGCCTCCAGTGTGTCCTGTCTTTAATTAGACTTTAAGTCTGTCGTCATAGCCAGTCTTAAAAAAAAAATAAAAAAATCTTTGTAATGTCTGTCTAGCAATTTAATGGATGAGGACATCATAACCAATAATAAAAATGTTTTCACCCAACACTTGTAACAATCAGAAATCTAGGACCCGGTCTAGAAGTCCAAACTGACCTGGATGCACTGACTATAAAAACTACACAAATGGGGACACGGGTGGCGCTGTGGTCTAGACCACAGCCTCTTGGGCTTCCTGATCGCAAGGTTGGCAGTTCGAATATGCACAACAGGCTAAGCTCCTGTTGCTCTGTCCCACCTCATCCCAACCTAGCAGTTCCAAAGCATACCAGTGCAAGTAGATAAATAGGTACCACTGCACCTGGAAGGTAAACAGCCTTTCCATGTGCTTTGGCTTTTGACACGGTGCTCCATTGCACCAGAAGTGATTTAGCCATGCTGGCCACATGACCCAGAAAGCTGTCTGTAGACAAAGGCCAGGTCCCTCGGCCTGAAAGCAGAGATCAGTGCCACACCCCAAAGTCACCTTTGACTGGACTGTTCAGAGGTCCTTTACCGTTACCATTTACACAAATTAAGCTGTTGGGGTAACCCAGTCAGATGGGTGGGGTGCAAATTATTATTATTATTATTATTATTATTATTATTATTGCTGAAAATGTGGTAATACATAACATGCATTTGAAGGCAAACACTCTCAGCAAAGCATTTTACTTCTCATCATCCTTCAGTGTGGATTAAACAACGGATTGCTCCTCATTTTACTGTTTACCACTATTCTGAAGTACACACTTCATCAAATAAAGAAATATACTGCATTTAAAAAAGAAATGATCAGCTATTTCTGACTCAAGGGTCAGCAGTAGCTATTCTGAAGTGCATAGCTTTTACTGCTATTGCCACTATTGCCAAATCATTCTATAAATGATTTTTGATATTGTAGAGGTAACAAAACATTCAACCACCACAAGTGATGGATGATGCCTATCCACCAGAGAGACACTGACCATTACAAACATGCAGGAAACTATTAGTGTGAATGTATCATAGCTGCAATCATGGCCTCTGTCCATAGCTTTAATATTACCAGGCAGTAGCACCTGCCTGCCACATGGAAAACGGTTTCTTTTAAACTGAGAAAGTGAGATTCAAAAACAATTTGTGATGAAGCATTGTGGTGGTCTGCCATTTGATGTGAAACAGCATTTACTTAAACTTTATTGAAAAAGAGTGGACGATAAGGGCATGATCCAGTCCAAGTTAAGCATGTAATCTCCATTGCATTCAATGGGAAAGCTAAATGTATGATCAAGCCTATGTGATATAAACCAATGGGACATATAAATGGGACTCTGGCTGGATTGTGCCCCAGAGTTTTAAAGCTGATAATGTATAATTAAAGACCATCCTACTAATGCTCCAAGGAGCACTTGAAAAATTGCATTTTGTTAAATACAATTGCTGTACCCTCAAAAAGACAACTCTGGATTCCAAGAAAGGATTCCCTTTCAAGATGATAAGTGCTTATGTGAATGTTTCTTCCTAGAGAGCCTGGCTTGCTGCTGCTATAGGGGAGTCAACAATCGTCTGAGAGTTGGAGACAGTGGCTTGGCGAGAGATGAAGGGAAGAAAGCCACAGACACTGAACAGTGCATCACAGTTGGGCCAACAGTGCACACTGACTGTGCCTTGAAGGGAGAAGAGGGCTATTGCCTATGGTGACAGGGTTTTGTGAAAATGGGAGGTCAGTTGTCAACCAGGTGGTTTTCAGACCATTCTCTCAAAACAGTGCATTATGTCAAGGATTTATTTGCACTACATTGCTCTTCCTCTTCAGTTGTGCAACTACCCGAATAAGGCAAATAATTTGTTGAATTAGCTACCAAACTGATGAAGTCAATATCTAGCATAAATCAGAATACTGTCAATGCTAGTGCATGCATTGTCTTCAGACAGATACAGTCAGTGAAAACTATTGTTGACATAGGTGATTTTGTCAAGTACACTGTCTTGGGAAATGAAGTTGCATAGTATGCAATTAAGGTGCAGTCTAACATTTGACTTCTAGGTGGCAGTAGAGCATTACTGAAAGGCAATTTCAGGCAAAGGGTGATGGTGACTTTCATATTTACACAGTGAACTACCCGATCATCTCAAATCAAAATGTAAACAGCTTGGCAGAAAAATTGAGCTAGGGCAGAATAAAGTACCACGAAACTTAAAGCTTTCTAGGAACTGAGAAGAATGAAACAGAGCTGTACAATTGTCAAAGGGAAAATGTAATAAGATCCGAACATCTGTAAATGATCTAGGATTGCAAACACATCTAGCACTTTTTCAAGGATTATTTTGATAAGAAATTAAATAAGAAATAGCAATGTGTGTATGTGCGTGTGAGAGAGAGAAAGAGGGGGAATTTAAAATAGGAATTGGATCAGCACCAACTTTGTGTTTGGATTCATAAAGCCAAAGCTTGTCTTAGCAACTTTCTGCCAACCAATTAGAAACAGTCCTCAAGTTTTTACTTTGGGCTAAGTTCCAGTAAAACTATTAAAATGCTGTACAATAAGTGGAATCTGCCTTGTTTGAAACCATTCTTCTGGAATTCACAATATATGCTTAAAAAAACTTCATTGAAATATAAACACACTTCAAAATAGTTGCATTAGATTTGCCTTTTTAAAGGATGTTGTTCTATCTGCCTATAAAATGACCCCCCTCCAACACACACACACACACACACACACAAACAAAATGTATGGAAAGTAGCTGACATCAGCAGTTATCACATCCAGCGAGCCTATTCCAGTTTTCAGGGAGGTATTGTATTAAACTGATGTGTCAAAACAAATTTGTGATTCATCGACATTTTCATGGAAGAACAGAACTGGGTAACCAGGACTATGATAGAATGAGGGTGGAGTTATTTATTATTGTTATTGGTTTATTCACACACATATTTCACCCTTCCTTTGTTGTGGACTGGTATCCACAACAGGAATTTCTTAAAACAGATACAGTATTCAGAAAGAAGCAGAGACTCTGCTCTCTGGAACCCAAGTTGAGAACTGAAAGCTGAATGGAATGCTCAAGGTCAGGTTTGTTGGTGTATTCTCATGTAGCCCCCAGAACAATACCCAGTAGGCAATGTGGCCTTCAGGCTGAAAAAGGTTCCCCATCCTTGTTAGTATCTTTCAATAAAGTGCACCAGACAAGCAATAAACATGGTCTGGAACAACATGACGTCAACATGCAATGAACATACTCTTGTCTCCCTTACAAACATAAACATTAGTTTCCCTCTGTTGTCTCCTATACCCAGCAATTATTTTCCTGACTAGAGGTTGCTAGGATTCTTAGTCTGAGCTAACTTGCATTAAATAACTATAATGCTTAATAATAATAATAATAATAATAATAATAATAATAATTTATTATTTGTACCCCGCCCATCTGGCTGGGTTTCCCCAGCCACTGTGGGCGGCTTCCACAGAGACAAAAAATACACTAAGATGTCACACATTAAAAATTTCCCTGAACAGGGCTGCCTTCAGATGTCGTCTGAATGTCAGGTAGTTGTTTATCTCTTTGACATCTGATGGGAGGGCGTTCCATAGGGCGGGCGCCACTACTGAGAAGGCCCTCTGCGCTGGACCTCAGCGTCCGGGCAGAACGATGGGGGTGGAGACGCTCCTTCAGGTATACTGGGCCGAGGCTGTTTAGGGCTTTAAAGGTCATGACCAACACTTTGAATTGTGCTCGGAAACGTACTGGGAACCAATGTAGGTCTTTCAAGACCGGTGTTATATGGTCTCGGCAGCCACCCCCAATCACCAGTCTATACTCTTCAATTGATGCAGTGATCAGTTACTCGGTTAAAAAAACAGAAAGAAAACCCCTTAAATTATATATGATGCTTAGTCAGTTTTTCATATGGTATTGCTCCCCACCCCAGGCAAAAAAAGGAGTGGGGGAAATTTTGAGAAGAAAAAGCGAGAGAGATAAGCACTCCTTCTTCCCATTTGAATGTCTGACATAGACTTCAGCAAAGAACCATAAACCTCAGGGACAGCTTTCACATGATTAAATGTCACATGTAATTTGACCCATAAAGGTAAAGGTAAAGGTACCCCTGCCCGTACGGGCCAGTCGTGTCCGACTCTAGGGTTGCGCGCTCATCTCGCTCAAGAGGCCGGGAGCCAGCGCTGTCCGGAGACACTTCCAGGTCACGTGGCCAACGTGACAAAGCGGCATCTGGCGAGCCAGCACCAGCGCCGCACACGGAAACGCCGTTTACCTTCCCGCTATAAAGCGGTACCTATTTATCTACTTGCACTTAGGGGTGCTTTTGAACTGCTAGGTGGGCAGGAGCTGGGACTGAACGATGGGAGCTCACCCCGCCGCGGGGATTCAAACCGCCGACCTTGCGATCAACAAGTCCTAGGCACTGAGGTTTTACCCACAGCGCCACCCGCGCCCCAATTTGACCCATAGGGAACAGCTATTTGGTAATGGCAAGAATGACATTCCTATATAATATTTGCAAGAAACTATTTCCAGCATTTTTACATTCAGGATTGAAATAGGCGTAAGTGGCTAGGACTTAAATTTGTTTGCATAGTACAGATCAATACAGAAATAATGATTAAGACTAAAGGGGAAAAATGTAAATGTATTCAAAAGGAAGTTTTTAATCCAGAAGTGGTTTATAATAACTTTTTCTTCTTCTGAAAAGACATGCACCTGCTTTATTCACTTGGAGATACTCTGTTGACAGTGATTAGTGCCGGATATAATTAAAAATGTTCCCAGCTTTGAATGGAAAGCAGAAAAATGAAGATATTTAGCTGAAACTGGAAGCTGGGGGGAAAAAATCACTCTGCTGTCTCTTTAGAAACCAGATAGCTAGCCAGGAAATGAAATTGCTTTCCCTTTATTAGTTGGGTGGCAACATGCTGCCCAAGGTTCAACATTTCCAGTAGAGCTAAAAGAAATCAAGCAAATAAAAAGGATTTCTCAGTTACTTGCATGGAGATCTAGAGGGCAATGTATGTCTCAAAAAGCTAATGCATTCCAAAAAATTATATGCAAGAACGCTCAGCATGCATGTCTGTTTAAGCATACCTTAAATAATGTATTACACAATATCTGTACAGAATAATATGATCTGGAGGGATACCCATTCTAATCTGTTATGTGGTTATATTTTTGCAGGATAATGCTGCAGGGATGAAAGGGGTTAAATCTCATCTTCCTGTGTACTACAGTCCTAAACCAGATCACAGCTGCTTTTGTTAAACAAACAGAATGTCCAGTTAAATCATGTGCTTAATATAATGTGCAGTTATCATTTTAATACTTCCACCCCTTTCTCCAATTCAAATAAATAATCAAGCTACTTATAAAGGAAAGAGAAATATAATATAAACTCCAAATCAATACATTAAAAGTAGCATTCATTAACAGAATCAGCGGAGCAAGCACTGCACTTATTTATACATCTATTTAAGTATTCCTGAAGAGTGCAGCTTGAAATGCATACAATTTGCTTTGTTGATAGTTTAACTGATTTGTTATTTCTTGTACCTGAGTGTATGTTTCATCTAATTTGCATATCTCAAATGAAAACACTTTCCCAGGTCTTTCATCCAAGGAGGAATCCCCAAATTTGTTCCAGTGAATTTTCAGTACCCGCTCTATGTTTCATATGAGATGAAATGAGATGAGACATCTAGGAACGGGTTATCATTCTGCACACCCATAAAACATTTTGAGCTCCCAGTGGAGTAGCAGCAAGCAAATAACCTTCACAGGCTGCCAACTGGTCTTTTATTAAAGTATTTGTTTTTGCATTTTATTTTATTATTGATTGCATTTATTTGTTGCTTACTGCATAAAATGCAACTTAACAATTGCCTTAACCAAGAAGCTACTAACTTTTTGGCCAGAGAGTCACATTCAAGTTTGTTCAGTCCTCTGATATTCGCATGCCAGCAGTGAACATAGCCAAAGTAGCCACTGAACACAACTTCTTCTTCTTGCACATGCTCACTGCATTCACCATACATACAGACCGTATCCCCCCCACCTTACACACACATACAGCCCGCATGCATGCACATCCAGCACCTCTCCCTTTTCACCTGCTCTGAAAGTGAACGGCCAGAGACAGTTCTTGACAGGTTACTTCAAATGGTGGGGTTTTTTTTTTTGGGGGGGGGGTAGGTCTGATCCATCCTGCAGGTTGCAGGGTCCCCAGCCCTATGTTAAGAAAATAATAATAATAAATAATAAATAATAATAATAATTTGTAATTTGTACCCCGCTCATCTGGCTGGGTTCCCCCAGCCACTCTGGGCGGCTTCCATAGAAACCAAAAATACACTAAAATATCACAGATTAAAAACTTCCCTGAACAGGGCTGCCTTAAGATGTCTTCTGAATGTCAGGTACAGTGGTGCCTCGCAAGACGAAAAGAATCCGTTCCGTGAGTCTCTTCGTCTAGCGGTTTTTTCGTCTTGCGAAGCAACCCCATTAGCGGATTAGCGGATTAGCGCTATTAGCAGTTTAGCGGCTATTAAAGGCTTAAGGGATTAGCGGATTAGCTGCTAAAAGGCTATTAGCAGCTTAGTGCCTTAGAAAAAGGGGGTGGGGAGCAAAAAAAAATCTCAGCAACTCGCAAGACATTTTCGTCTTGCAAAGCAAGCCCATAGGAAATTCGTGTTGCGAAGCACCTCCAAAACGGGAAACCCTTTCGTCTAGCGGGTTTTCCGTCTTGCGAGGCATTCGTCTTGCGGGGCACCACTGTAGTTATTTATTGCTTTGACATCTGATGGGAGGGCGTTCCACAGGGCGGGCACCACTACCGAGAAGGCCCTCTGCCTGGTTCCCTGTAACTTGGCCTCTCGCAGTGAGGGAACCGCCAGAAGGCCCTCGGAGCTGGACCTCAGCGTCCGGGCAGAACGATGGGGGTGGAGACGCTCCTTCAGATATACTGGACTGAGGCCGTTTAGGGCTTTAAAGGTCAGCACCAGCACTTTGAATTGTGCTCGGAAACGTACTGGGAGCCAATGTAGGTCTTTCAAGACCGGTGTTATGTGGTCTCGGCGGCTGCCCCCAGTCTAGCTGCCGCATTCTGGATTAGTTGTAGTTTCCGAGTCACCTTCAAAGGTAGCCCCACGTACAGCGCATTGCAGTAGTCCAAGCGGGAGATAACTAGAGCATGCACCACTCTGGCGAGACAGTCCGCGGGCAGGTAGGGTCTCAGCCTGCGTACCAGGTGGAGTTGGTAGACAGCTGCCCTGAATACAGAATTGACCTGCGCCTCCATGGACAGCTGTGAGTCCAAAATGACTCCCAGGCTGCGCACCTGGTCCTTCAGGGGCACAGTTACCCTATTCAGAACCAGGGAGTCCTCCACACCAGCCCGCCTCCCCAAAAAACAGTACTTCTGTCTTGTCAGGATTCAACTTCAATCCATTAGCCGCCATCCATCCTCCAACTGCCTCCAGGCACTCACACAGGACCTTCACCGCCTTCACTGGTTCTGATTTGAAAGAGAGGTAGAGCTGGGTATCATCTGCATATTGATGGACACCCAGTCCAAACCCCCTGATGATCTCTCCCAGCGGCTTCATATAGATGTTAAAAAGCATGGGGGAGAGGACGGAACCCTGAGGCACCCCACAAGTGAGGGCCCAGGGGTCTGAACACTCACCCCCCCACCACTTTCTGAACACGGCCCAGGAGGAAGGAGTGAAACCACTGTATAACAGTGCCCCCAGCTCCCAGCCCCTCTAGATGGTCCAGAAGGATGTTATGGTCGATTGTATCAAAGGCCGCTGAGAAATCCAGCAGAACTAGGAAACAACTCTCACCTTTGTCCCTAGCTCGCTGGAGATCATCAACCAGCGGAACCAAGGTAGTTTCAGTCCCATGATGAGGCCTGAATCCCGATTGGAAGGGATCCAAATGGTCCACATCCTCCAGGCGTGCCTGGAGTTGTTCAATCACCTTGCCCAAGAATGGAAGATTTGAGACTGGGCGATAGTTGGCCGTACTGGCCAGGTCTAAAGATGGTTTTTTAAGAAGCGGTTTAATGACCGCCTCTTTCAGCGGATCTGGGAATGTTCCCTCACAGAGGGAAGCATTCACCACCCCCCAGAGCCCATCGCCCAGCCCTTCCCGGCTTGCTTTTATTAGCCAGGATGGGCAAGGATCAAGGAGACAGGTGGTTGGTTTCACGCGTCCAAGCAGCCTGTCCACATCCTCGGGGGTAACGGATTGAAATTGATTCCATGCAACTTGACCAGACAGAGCTCTAGCACTCTCCCGCCCCAGCCCTGCTCCCATGGTGGTGTCTAGCTCCTTCCGAATATGAATGATTTTATCTGCAAAAAACTTTGCAAAATCGTTGCAGGAGATCTTGGGGTCTTTACAAGGCCCCGGTGGTAAAGGTGGTTCCGTTAATTTGCGAACCACCTGAAAGAGTCTCCTGCTACTATTTTCTGCAGATGCAACAGAGGCGGTGAAGAAAGTCTTCTTCGCCGTCGCTATCGCCACTTGGTAGTCTCGACGATGAGCTCTAACCTGTGTCCGGTCAGATTCAGAGTGAGTTTTCTGCCTCCGACGCTCTAGCCGTCTCAGCGATTGTTTCATCACCCTCAGCTCCGAAGAAAACCACGGGGCTGTCCGGGCTCCATGCAGTCAGAGAGGGCGCTTCGGAGCCAGACAGTCGATAGCCCTGGTTAACTCCGCATTCCAGCGGGCCACCAGGGAATCAGCTGAAAGGCCATCAACATGGGATAAAGCATCCCCTACCACTCTCTGGAAACCATTTGGATCCATTAAGTGGTGAGGGCGGACCATCCGAATTGGTCCCACCTCCCTGGAGAGGGGAAGGGTCGCAGAGAAGTCCAGTTGCACCAGGAAGTGATCTGACCATGGCACTTCTTTTGTTTCACTTTTACTTAGTGTCAGATCACCCACGTCACTAGAGGTGAACACCAGGTCTAAGGCATGTCCATGACTATGAGTTGGGCCAAACTTATTCAGGGACAGCCCCATGGAGGCCATGCTTTCCACGAAGTCCCGAGCAGCCCCTTGTAAGGTCGTGTCGGCATGGATGTTAAAATCCCCTAGGAGAACCAAACTAGGTGTCTCCAGGATAAAATCCGCCACGACCTGAAGCAGCTCGGACAGGGAATCCTTGGTGCAGTGGGGAGGTCGGTACACCAAAAGGAATCCTGTACTGCCCCTATTGCCCAACTTCCAGAACATGCACTCAGAAAATTGGATCTTCCCAGTAGGACACCTGGTGCAAGCTAGTGACTTCCTAAAAATCACTGCAACCCCCCCTCCCTGCCCACATGACCTGGGTTGCTGTGCGTAAGAGAAACCTGGTGGGCAAGCAGCGGCAAGGACAGGCCCATCTGCGTCCTCCAACCAGGTCTCTGTCACACATGCCATGTCAAATCCTCCATCCACAATCAGGTCGTGGATGGCAGTGGTTTTATTCATCACTGACCTGGCATTACACAGCAACACCTTCAGGTCATGTGGGTTTCCCCTGTTGATTCCAGTATCCATCCGGTCAAGGCCAGACCCGGAGGCAGGGATAGTCTTCAAACAACGACTAAACCTGCCTCCTCGGTAATGACATGGTCTGGTCTTAGCGTAACTCCGCCTCCTGCCCATGATCACCAAGATTGGATGTCCCAGTGCTTCCCCCCCGTGGAACTTGTCCCAGCCATCGTGTTGGCTGGGGCCCCACTCCCAGGCAGCCCTGATCCCGCCCCTTAAAAACAAAACACAAACTATACAGAACCAATAAAACAACAACAACAAAAAAGGAACAGAATAATTATACTAAAATTAATCCCCAACCAAATATCCATCCCACCCACCCACCCCCAACAAAGGGGGGAAAAATTAAATTGCCACCGGCTGCTTGAGGACATTTTAAAGCACATTAACCACCTGGAACAGGGAAGCAATGGCAGAACACTTCCCACACTTCCCCAAAAGTTTGTTCCAAATAAGGGCCTGGGCCATCCCCCCTGAGCCAGTTGGAAAGGCCCTGGAAGGGAGCAGGCCCTGCAGTCCTCCCCACAGCCGATGGTCCGAATATAGATACAGTTATATCAAATGAAAGTGTTAAAAGTATAGCACTGGAGTACCATAGACAATGGATGAAAACTACTGCTGTATTAGAAACCATACATATGAGCCACAAAGCTGGCATCGTGCATTGTGGGGAATTTTTGTTGTTGGCGATGCCATGTAGATCATGACAATCTGAAACCAAAAATGGAGCTTTGGATAGACATTATTACCATTGATCTTCACTGTGTGGTCTCTGTCTGCATTTTTGAAAGGAGGCACTACCAATCTTGTTTGCTAAACGTGAGAATTAGATTTAGTTGCTATTTAAAATGCACTTATCTTTGTTTTGCTTTTTGATGAATCTCTCTTCTGCTATTACTAGGAATCAGTATATTTGGCACAATTCACTTCTTCAGAGATAATGTGTGCCCATCATTATTTTATTAATGCATTGTATTATTCTCACTATACATTTTATACTTCTTCTTTTTTTTTTTGGTACACTGCTCTGATACTTTACATTGTGGGTGATTTATATAAATGTTAGAGCCACCAGCCTTTCCCTGGAAGGGCTGCTGGCTTTCAATTTCAGCCAGTGCAGAATGCAGCAGCCAGACTATTAAGTGGACCACACTATTGTGAACAAATCACTCTAATGTAAAACATTTTCACTGCTTCACTATTTCCAGGGTCAATTCAAAGTGCAGGTTTTGGTCTTTAAACCCATAAAAGATATTGGTAGAGGGTTATCCGAAGGACTGCCTTCCCACATGGACCTGCCCATCTATTTGTTTCAGAGATTCTTCTTGAGGTTTGTCTACTCTTGTGGGTAAACTGGGTTGCTACCACAGAGAAGACTTTTTTCAGTGGCGATGCTCAAATTACAGAACTCTTTCTCCCCTAGACGTGTTCACTTGGTGCTTTTTTTACTGTCTTTTATGCACAAGTAAAAAACATATCCTCTTCCTTTGTCCCTTAAATGAACTTCAATGGCACTGAAGGTCCTTTTATACCATTTTCATTTGGGCTCCTTATTTATTTATTAAAATTATATCCTGCCCTTCTTCCCAAAGGAGTTCAGCTCTATTTTATCTGCTGCTTTTGTTTCCAGTTTCTTCTTGTTGTTTTTATTGTATTTTAGTGCTGCCTTGATGCCATTTGACAAGAATCAGTATGGAGAGCCTACAAACAAACAATGTAAGTGTGATATGACAGAGAGAAATATGATGGTTTCTTATGACTGCACCTGTATAGTAGGAAAAGTCAAACCTGCTGAATTTCTGGTCATGATGTAGGGCACATGAGCCATGCTAGGAAAAAAAGAAAGAATGATAGCCCTGTTCCATGCAACTGTCTCCTCTGTATATAGTAGGAAAACCAGTTATGTGAAAATGATCAGATTAGTAGCCTGCTTCTGACCTTGGTTGAACAGTGCATCATTCTGCTCTAATTTTAACTGCAGAAAATGCAGTGGCTGAAAATTTAAAACTATCACTAAAGCTTTTTAATACTTACCATAAACAAACTCTCATGGGGAATGGTAAATGGAGTCATTTGTCAGCTGAATTACATTACTTTAAATTGACAATGGATATTTTCCTAAAAGATATAGGCTGTAAAGTTCCATTTTAAGATGCTTAGCATTCCAGTTACAGTACAGAACAAAACTGTCTAGTGGAGAAAAATAAATGAATATGAAATTCTGTCCTGCAAATGTCAGATGGAATCACAATTGTTATCCTAACTAAAATTCTTACAAAACATAAAGGAATAAGCAGAGTGCTAAGGAAAAAGAATCTGGTCTACAAATGCAAATTTATTTATTTTTAAATGAAGGAATAAGAGCCCCCTTTTTTAAAAAAAGCCTTATATATAAATTGGGAAAATATCAACACAGGCAGTGTCTTTTGAAAATGTTTGTAATAAAATATTTGCATGTTTTAAAAATCCTAGCTTTAAAATTTCTACCAACTACCCCATATCCCTAGGATGTTTTTTTCTGATAAAACAGCTCAGGTTTGATTGAAATGTTTTCTTTAGTTAATTTCCTTCTCTTTCAAAGTTAGCGATAAATGGCAATATACTTTATGTAATCTCCACTAAAATATATTTACTGACTTCTACCTGACATTATGTTGAGTGCCCAGGAAAACATTAATGCAAACTTTGACATTTCCACTTCAAGTTATAAGGCTGAGGAAATCTGAAATGAATCCCCAAAGAATCTCAGATATTCCACATTGCTTCTGAGCAAACATGAATCAGCAAAATCCAAAGATGGATTCTTTCTATTGTGCACATTATACAAGGCAGCTGCTGAACAGATAGTGCACATACTGAACAATCACAATTCATTCTCATTTTACATCACTCTGTATGCTTAAAGTAGAAAACCATCAGATCGAACTGCTGTGAATATAGCAGAGCTATATGAATGAACATAGTTCTTCCTGGTATTAAGTAAAGAAGAACTATATAATTGTATCTGTGATACAGAGGTGCTGGGTTCAAGACACACTCCTCTAACCCTAGATGGCTATGGAAAAGCACAAATCAAATATTTGAAGATACCCTTTTCCTTGGCCAACCTGTTTATGAAAGTAGAAAGAAATAGCCCCAGCTAATGAAGCATGTTGAAGGCACACTTGTTCCAAGGCCCTAATATTGATTTCTGAAACTGATCCTAAATGCCCAGTGCCAAGGAGCTCAGTTAAGACACTAGTTACAGCTGTGAAAGTGATCTGATCATATAAAAGCTAGTGTCCATATATGGCATGTTCCACTGGTGGGGACTAACATGTAGGCCAGACAGTTTCTATTCTACAGTGAAAGATGCAATACCTGAAAAAAAGGTGCTAGAATGATCTGTAGCTTCACCCTGTTCAACATGTTCTAAAGTAAACAATGACATAAATCAGATTCTGGGGTTGGTTTCTTTCTGGAAACTGTGTAGAGGGGAAATTGGCTAAAAGAAGTTTAAGCAGTGATGGCTTATTATGAAGTTCTTGCAACACCAGCAATCTTGAAAAGAACCTTCCACAAACCCTACAACATATTTTAAATCAGTGCACATTGGGCAGGTTATAAAAACATTTTCTCACTTCCCCCCTTTTCTTTTTAAATTCAGGTTCTCTTTGTAGCTGGTGCCAATATGCTGGCATGGATGTACTTCTCTGCCCCCATAGAGCAGTAACTAATTCCAAATGGCTCTGCTTTACCAAGATGGAGGGTAGGTGGTGGTGGAGCAAATCCAAGGCAAGGCACTGACTGGACAGGAGCTGCCATTCTGCTCACATCTTTAGAAAGTCCTTTCCCTTTAAGCAAGAGGCACCAAAATGAAAGGACAGAACTGGCAAAGCAGGAAATAAATTGATTCTTGAACAAGCCATAGCGAGCCTTGCGTTCACAACCTACCTACCTACTGCTGCATGTCTGGGAATCCCTGAATCTCAGCTTGTCCTTGCGCCTGAAGTAGGGACAGTGATATATCAGTAATTTTGATTAGTTTCACAAGCCAACTTCAAACCATGCATTATGAAGCTGGCTTGTTTAAACCAATCATAATTAGTGTAAACTACAATCCCCAGTTGAGATGCAGTAACAAGCTGAGAGGCAGAGAAACTTACAATTATATTAGGGTTGTCATATTTCAAAAAGTGAAAATCTGGACACAAACTGGGAAAATGGTTGAGCTGCTTTTCTTTTCTCCAAAATAATAAAGTTTTTGGCAACCCTAAATTATATACACATTACTTTTTATATTTCAATAAAGAATATTTTTTTAAAATTTAAAGTAAACACTGTTAAAGTCCTACTCTTGGCTGTGTGGGAGTTTGGGTGGGTGGCAGGGGATAGCAAAACTTGATGCAGCTTGTTTACAAAGAAGGAAGCCCTGATTTAGCACTGGATCCAAACATGGCCAATGTGTGCTACTTTCCCCATCCCCCACTCTGGTATTATGCTCTCTAAACTTTAAAATGGGTAAATAATTTTCTAGAAAATCTTCTGCATACTTAATTTCTTTATTGTAAAATATCATCAGTGATATACGCTTAGGGTCTTGGCTAAACTTCTTGGGCTATCTGCTTTGTGTGCAGATTTTCTTTCTCTCTTACTGTGGTACAATTGTAGTCTGGATTGGCTTGATATTGTGCTGTGGGTGATACTGCTGACTTGCATGCACATTCAATAACTGTACACCTTAAATGAACAGAGTATTGCCTGTGCCTTCTGCCTCATAACACACAAAGATCCCATCACTGGTGGGATGGCTTGGCACAGGCAGGATCTCCCCAGTTTTTGAAGCCATAGAATAATAGAATTATAGAGGTGTGTCCTATCAGCAGAGTCACAACAATATACATTTTTCTTAATAGTACCCAAGATCTACTTCTCTGCAAACATGGCCATTTGCATAATAGGAAGCACAAGGAGCCGGAAATTTCCCCTTCTGGACCCCCCTCCTTCGTGGGGGTGGGGGTGGGAATCTAATTCACTTAGAAGCTCCTCCCACCTTCCCCTGCCTTTTGACATTCTTCAGCTGTAGCTTTTTCTCCCTCAGCCCAATCTTTTCCTATCGAGCTTGATGCTAATCCCCATTCTGCTATACTCCTTAAACTAATAAAAGATTAGAGTGACATTTCAGAAAGGGCATCACATTAAGCAGCAGCTTTCACCATCTCAGCAGATCACACAGTGCAAAACACAGCCAGCGAGCAGGCCATTAATCTTATGGTAATGAGGTGTCATTCTGAATGGAGACCTCCTCCTTGATCAATATGAAGGGCACGGGAATAATGAGGACACTGATGCTTCACGCCACGGGTAACTTTGCCGGGAAGGAGAGGATCCATGAAATGCTGAGATATCAGAAGCAGCCCCTTGTCACTACAGCATTCTGCTATCAACAATAGGGAGCAGGCACCCGCTCTGATCTGCCACCTCATGTGTTGTCTGCAACTAATGAGCCTTCCCCTATGTTCTAATTAGTGGCATAAAACTGCTGTAACAACTCTGCCTTTGCTATAACATGGAATTAATTAGGATTAGCTACAGAAGAAAGAGTCTGTTTTCATGGCTATCCCACCAGACTATAATCACTGGTGAAAGTAACCAACAAAACCCCTTCCGATGGGTAGACAGGCTAGCTCAGACCTAATGATTAGCCTTTCTGTTCCAGTACAGAGCTAGCTGAGGCCAATGCACTGCCTAATTAGTCGATACACCGCCAGCAAAGAAGGAAGCCTACTGAGCTTGCTTCCACTCTGTTGCATACAACACAGTCCCCTAAAAAGAGCAGACGGCACCAAACTGAGCTAATTACCCATCCTGTCTTGTTTCCGGAGTGTTAAAAAATTCACACAAAGAACTGAAGCCTCTGTAAGCAGTTTCATGTTCCTCTGTACATCAAATTGGTCTTTTTTATGTTTACTATGCAGGGTGATAGGATTTCTTTAAAACAGAAAGATACCATATGTGGATCCTCTGGGGCACTAGAAACTCTCAGAATTAGAGAAAGGAGGTTATGTGCTGAGAACAAACAATGTGTGAAGAATAGACATGAAGCATTAAACACTCATACACACCCAGGAGCCCTAACTGGGTTTAATTCTACCATGCACATTACACATACGTCTCATCCACACTTTCCACGCTTATTGTGTGAAATATTTTTGCACTTGTGATAAACACAATGGATGTGCAAAGTATGGATGTGCTCTTGGTATTTGTGCAGCCAGAAAAGCATTTCCCCCCTCTGCCCTTCCCAGGTCAGACTGGCTAAATTTCCCCTGCTTTCAATCCATACATGGTTTGCTTTCCATGTGCAAGGCATCTATTGCTGTTTTGTCTGTAAGCTTCTTTTTGCACTGTGTGTGTTCTCTGTGACAGTAGCAACAGCTGAACTGTGATAATGCTGGGTGCTTTATTCATTAACAATTACCTCTGGGTAATTGGCTCTAACTCACATGAAGGGACTGGTCTAGGTGGTTCACGGTTGAAACTTCATAATTTCTTCCAGTTTCAAAATACCTTCTGGCCCAATTGTGATTCAACTGAAGGCAATCAGGTTGTGACCTATTCTATATGTGTGGTGTCAGAATGAGGATTAGAATAGATTGTTTGCATAAATATAAACTTATAGCAGGAAGTCCATACAGTAATGAAGTGTGGGTCTGTAAATATACTGGTTTTATTTGGGGTTTTTTGTTTTGTTTTTAAATTCCCAACAGCATCTTTTCTTATAGCCTGATAAGGAAAATGTGAAATTGTAAGCAGAGAGAGAGAATGCAATGTTATTTTTAAAAGGAAATCTTCACTTTCTAATTCTGTAGCCAGTGTACTTACCTGTATATAGTTGTGGGTGGGGCACTCAGTGTGTCATAGATAAGTCTCACGTGACCTTGATACAACTCTAAAGCCAGGGGATCGTTGTCCCCTTTGTATAATAAGATGCCATTGTCTTTATCTGTTGCTACCTTTAAATGTCAAAGTAAAAGTGATTAATGGTTATATATATATATATATAAAAGCAAAGGCAAATACATAATATTTATGTATTGTCACAACAACTATTACTTCATGTATAGTTAGTAAATACCAAAACATTTATCTCAAAGCCATTGCACTGTGCTCTTTGGTAAAGAAAATTGTTACTTTTTTTTTTTACAGTGTGATGGCACTGGTTGTAGCCTGCACCATTAAAAGGAAAGGTGGCAAGCAGACCAGTCAACACAACAATCCTTTAACTTCTCGCTACTGCCACCAAGTGCATATCTTGATTTTTCTCTGGCTGCTTCCACTGAACAGCCTGTTAGCCTTTCAGATTTTATCAGACCTAACCTACTCCCTCCTCTGCAGAGAGTGATAAAGCAATTAGGCATGGAATAAATAACAGGTCCTCAGACTAATTCTGCCCCCTCCTCCCACAAATTACTATATGCTTTTACTTAAGGTTTTTGGAACCTTTAGTAAGGCAATAAAGTTATCCATAAATAGAGATAAATGCATTCTATACCTATTCTAGACTTTCCCCCTAACCAAACCAGTAGTCAGCAATTTTGGCATCCCTCTGTTCAACTTCCGGGTCTCTTTGTGGTCTCTCCCACATTCCTCCTGTTGCAGTGCCCAACTATGCTCTTATACTTTCCAGTGTTTCAGTTCCCTCCCTCTCTTACAGCTTTGTCAACTCCAACTCTTCAAATCTCTGATTCCACAGCTTTCTAACTACCCTGTTTCCATTGCCTTTCCAAACTTTTACCAATCAGAAGGAGAGTAGCTTTCTGGTAAAGTTTTTATTCCCCCTTAATTGTCTGCTTCCTAGGCTGAACCTTAGGCCCTTGTATGCAAAATATCCTGATCAAAACATCCCCTTTTAAACTTCCTATGAGCAACTTCCCGAACAAAACATCCATTTATGCTTTTAACTTTACTGTGAACTTTTGCCCCCCTGTGCTGGAGAGCCTTTGAAGTAAAAAACCATTTTACAACCCAAGTTTTACAACCGAAACCTAAACTCAAAATGACTGAAAATCCTCTTTCCTTCGCATGTACCATTTTAAGTGTGGCATCTCTAGATATTTCAGTAAGCATCTCTGTGTGCAGTGGGCATTAGGAATCAGATCACGGTTACTGTGCTTATTCTATAAAAGGAGCTTTGCTAGGACAAATGTTCACTGAAAGTTAATAAACGGGATACATACAGTTTCTGTACCACCAGAAACACAACCAGGTAAAATGTACACTAAGAATTACTCATGTCAAACATCCCTCAGGTCAGTTTTGAAGAGGGAAGCTTGTGAACATATGAAACTTTAAATGTACATTGCAGCCAAGTACTAAATTTATTAAATTTCTATACCGCCCATCCAAGGATCACAAAGACATAATACAGTAAACAAAAGCAATACCCGTCTCCCCAGTTAGGAAATCCTGAGTTTACTTGTTTATATAATTTATAGTTAATTCTTTCTGCTAAAAAGCACTCACGATGGCATACATCTTCTCTCATTTTTTTTCTTTTTTGATAACTTTTTACCCAAAATCTCACATAGCTCAAGGTGCTTGAGAAATAAAATGACAGAATGTAACACAACAAACTTCTAAAAATATTATTCAACTGCTGACTGCTTATGAAAACAGCAGCCATGAACTGAAGGCTTTAAGTAACGTAAACTTGTAAGTACGGTAAACCACTTACAATGACTTCAGAAAATGGTGCAGTGCCCTGCCAGGACAGACAAGTCAAGTGGTAGGCTACACCACGCCAAGTCTCCTGTCTGCATCCTTCAGTAGTAACAGCTGATGTACAATGGACCATTTCAGAATTAAGACTAAACCACCATCCATGCATTCAGCAATTGTGTAAAGCGGTTGTATGCACATACTGATGAATGCTTCTTGAATGCTTGTGTGAGTGGGGGAGGAATTCCAAATGTCATATTTAGCAGGGATTTGGCGAGGTCTCCTCTCATGTGGAGATGCTCTATGAGTCTTCTAGTATGTTGCCCATGCATTCAGATAACAGGGAAGCGCTTCTACTGAAAACACTTTCACTGCAGGTAGCAGTGACAGTAGGCATGACTAGCTTCTGCAGCCTCCCCCCTGCATTATTTCAACTTTCCCTGTATTGTGATTAGTTTAGTTCCACACAAGTTTTCAGGCATTTAGCCACTGCTCCCGAAGTTTTATCTGTACAAGTCTTCTCCCAACCTTCTTCTGTAGCGACATGCTTAAAAAAAGGCCTTTTGAGGTTCTCAGAAACAAGTATGATTTCCAATTATTTCTGCAGTAAATGTGCCAGAGTGATTTTTAAATTGCAAGACAAATGGCAATATTTGAAACTGAAATATTCACTTAAAAAAAATAAATCAAAGTATTTGCTCAGACTGGTAAGTTGAAAGTGACTTTTTATTTATTTCAGTTCTTTTTATTTGGAAGCACCCCTTAATCCTGTTTTAAGAGATGCTTCATTAAAGCTAATTTTTTACTTGTGTGGCATTAGCTACCAGATGGAGAAGCAATATTTTAACTGCAAAATAAGCTTTGAGAACACCATCTGTGAGAGATCCATGTAGTAAACAAGTCTGGCTTTTATATTATCATTCAAAATCTACTTTTGTCATAAACCTGTTTTCGACATGAAGCCCGAGATGTGGCCTATATGACTGAATGTGCCTCAGCTCCTAGATCATGGCACATTTTGCTTTTTTATGCAAGCAAAACCAGAGAGAATGAGGAGGGGTTGAGCAATGTCAAAAAAATAAACAAATTGTTTCTTCATTTTTTTGTTCCATCGTATTGAGTGAGGAAAGAAATTATGGCTCTTTTCCAGTACAAGATGCTTAAACTGCATCAGGAGCGTGTGAAAGCATGCAGATCAGCTTTTAAAGTCATCAGGTGTTCCTTCCAATGATGGTTTAAGTGGGTATTGCTTATCACAGTAAGACTGTTTTCGCTGGTAGTGAATGTAATGTGTGTGCTGGCCTTTATATAAGTTCTTTGCCACATTATATGGGAACAGAACTGGGTTGACTTACTTGAAGGGAGATGTTTGCTTGAGGGCGGATTTTGGCTTGTGAAAGTTCAACGTAGGAATCCTTTCCAACAAAATTGACGGTAATTAGTTTCTCACACTTCTGGCCAGCAAAACCAGCCAGGCAACGACAGACGGGTTCCTGGTGCACGACAATGCACTGCGCTCCGTTTTGGCATTCATAGTAGTCACAAGGGCTTGTCTGGAGCAGAACCATCGGCGGAGGATTTTCACAGAAAAGCCCACTTAAAAAATAAGAAAGTAAGAATGTTATTCTAAACCCACCAGAAGTTTAAAGATATGAAGTTCAAATCTAAATGTGCCGTTGTCAACTCCTCCTGCTCTAGAGTGTACAGAAGTGACAAATGCTGGGCCAAAACCAAAGAAACATTTCTAGCTCTTGTGTTGGTTTTTTAGGTAATCCTGTGAGTACATAATGGACTATATATATGAGTATATATGTTCACGAGAGCACTTTATAAAACCATATGAGCAGGAAACATTACATATCAATTACCGGTACTTCAATCCTACACCCTGAGTGGAAAATCACCAGTGGTACATGGCTGGTGGGGGTGGGGTGGAAATCAGGCTATAAAACACTCATTTAAATTCATATTTGAATCAAAATGTGTGACTGAATTATTTGACTGCTAAATATGCAGATAGATATTCATGTGACATTTGGAAAGGAAAACACCACCAACCTTTCAAAACTATACCATTCACTTCATTAAGTTTTTTTTTAAATGAAACAATATATCAGGCACTTGTAAAATTGCAGCAAGGTGGTTTTGAAAGCAAGGAACACCGTAGTCTCTTATAAGAGGCTTGAAAATAAATATTTGTAATCATGTTCTTTGCAATTACCAGCCTTCCGTTTCTAATGAAGTTTCAACTTGTTTTTAATTTGTTATTCCTGTGTGTGTCCATTCTGTCCACATTTTGACTAAAATAGAAACAGACTGGAATTCAAGTCTTTTCAGTGACATCTGCTCCTCTTTCCAGGAGTGGTTTTACTAATAAGAAAAATGTATTCTCTCTTAGGTCACACTTACAGCTAGTGTCTAGTTTTATTGAGCCAGTCATGCTGCTTACAAGGTATGTAGTGATGTTCATGGTTGGTCCTAAATGAAAGTGAGGCACATCTAAGAAAACTGTTATGTGAGAAATAGTTTTCAGATGTCAGCCACAACCTAAGACTGGATCAGAATGTGAAGAAGTGGTTCTAGATTACTTTTGAGCAATATTTGCATTGTTTTGTATTTCCCTGTAGTGCCTCCAAGTATTCTCATTTGTTTGAATCCCCCTCCCCCACCCAATACAATTTGCTTTCCCTTGTGGGATAGGGCCAATGACAAGACACTTCACTGAAAAATCACCAGGGGGAGGACGTGCGAAGAACTACTGTGACCTTCCAACAACAGACCACTTCATTGTCTGACTCTGATCAGAATGCTGATACTGCATGCCCATGAAGCCAGCTGTGCTCACCCATAGTTCTCAAATGCTGCCAGACTGGCACATTAGGCAGGCACAAAGGTGGCAAGGAGCTGTATCATTGACCCCTGGCTATGATATGATATGGTATGAGCATCTTCCTGAAAAAAAAACCTGAGAAGCAAGCGAGGTTGCGTGGACAGGAGGATCATGCCTCCTCAAGTCTGGACAGGCTGCATGTGCTGCTCTTAACAGAGAAGCCACTCTGAGGACCCCTTTCTGTCATCATCACCATCACCACCACCACCACCACCATCATCATCATCATCAGCTTTTCCTGTTGGAGATCCTAGCAGATTCCTTCTGCAGGCAAAACAGGAGCTGAAATGCTGAGCCAGGGGGTGTTCCAGGTGTTGCGGGAGGAAACCAACACCTGATAGGTGATTTCCAGACCTCCCCCTGGGCCTGCACTCCTGGTGAGGGCCAGTTTCACCAACCCTTAGGTATGCCTCTGAGCAGGCAATGTGGCTAAGCTGAGACAGAGAGGAAGATTTATTTCTATATTTTTCTGCTGGTTGTCCCAAAGTTCTTCTTTATAACAGCTTTCCAAAACCAACCAAACTATTTGCATAACATAATGAGCGTATCATTAACATGAAAGTCACACCATAGCACACAGAAAATGTAAAGCAGACTATGGTGCATGCCCTCTTTCCAAAGACATTCTATACGCTTTCCAATTAAGAGGTTTATTCTGTCATTGTTGCAGAAAAGCCCCTTTGATGGATTTGGAGTAAAAGCAAGAAGCTACAAGCAAATGTATGATATTAATAAAACCCACACAGTTTAAGAACTGAAAATGTGTGTGAAGATAATACCACAACTTCTCTGAACTAAGCAAAGGAGAGCAAAAAACAAAAACAAAAAGCCCACAGCAAATCTATGCATGTTTCTCAGAACTAAGACCACACTATTTAATGGAGCTGACTCCCAGATAGCATGCATAGGGCTGCAGCTTTGCTTAATATGAATGAATAATTCAGAATTCTTCTTTTTTTTTTTTTTTAAAAAAAAGACATTTAATGGAACAATACATCCTAAAATATCCAGACAATATCCAGACAAAGGTAGCAACAGAGACTGTGCACTATTTTCCGCACTGAATGTGCAGGCTTTTTCAAATAACATTAGCTTGAAGGGCTGGAATCCCTCAATGGCTTCAATGGAAGATTTCCTCACAATACAAATAGCATCTTCAGAGGAAGGATTTTCCTCAGCACCAAAGCAGGAGAGGAAAGGGTTACATTCCCCCTCTGTGCATGAGGCAACCCTGGTGATCTATCTTCCAGGTAATGTTATGCATTTCAGGGGGACAGAGGGCCGCACATTAAATCCAAAAACTGCATTTAATCTCACAACTTGTCTGGCCCCGTGTCACTTGTTTTTTTGAAAGTTGAGTCAGAGAAGCAAAGATAGATGGAACTGTGTCTAATGTACCTTCTCATCTAGCAACTTCTTATTGTGAAAAATGACAGTTGACTCTCCTCGGCTTAAAGTGATGTGAAGGAGGAGCTGGGCTTTTAAAACTTACATGCAAATATATTGCTTTCTTGTTGCTTAAGTCACATTCTAGTATATATGAATCAGTAGCAAGCACAGGTTTCGCCAATCTTTCTTGACTGCAGCTCTATAAACTATGAAATAGCTTATTAGTGTGAGCGCTTCTGAAATAAATAATATGGCCACTTTCTCCCAGATATTGACTCTGTGTTATTTTCCCCCTTAACTTTTGTATGAACTCTCTTTAGAATTCATGAACCCCTGGTAAGTAGAGTCTGACTTATTAAACCTTCCCTTTAGTAGTCCACCTATTTTTCTGATAGATGTCACTATAGAGGGGAAACATACATTACAACTGCTGAGCTTTGTATAATGCATGTTGTTTTATTTCTTTGTTACATAGCTATTTCAGAAGTTCTCCCGCTGTGACATTTTGCAGCAAGGAGTTTCTGCAGAAATCCTTTAAGTAAGCAGGGATCATACCAAACTGTACAACCTAAGTCTGCAACCACAGGCACTTCATTCAAGTTGGAACCAGATGTCAGGTTCACAAAAGTGCTCTGAAAAAGAATTGTGACATTGGCAACAGCTGCAACAGCCTCAGAGCCCGTCGGCTCAGCTCTCGATCCATTCCAGTCCGGCTTCCGCGCTGGTCATGGGACCGAGACGGCTCTGGTTGCCCTAACAGATGATCTTCGTAGACAGCTGGATCGAGGTGGGTCGGGGCTGCTGATTCTTCTAGATCTGTCAGCAGCTTTTGACATGGTCGATCACGAACTTCTGGACCACCACCTTGCCGACATGGGGATCCAGGGCACAGACCTTCAATGGCTGCACTCGTTTCTCTCTGGTCGGGGACAGAGGGTGGCGCTTAGGGGGGAATTGTCATCGCGCCACTCCTTGGTGTGTGGAGTACCTCAGGGTGCGATACTCTCCCCGATGCTTTTCAACATCTTTATGCGCCCCCTCGCCCAGCTTGTCCGGAGTTTTGGGCTGGGTTGCCATCAGTATGCAGATGACACCCAACTCTATCTGTTGATGGATGGCCATCCTGACTCAGCCCCAGACACACTGACCAGATGTTTGGAAGCTGTGGCTGGATGGTTACGTGGGAGCCGGTTGAAGCTAAATCCTTCGAAGACAGAGGTCCTGTGGCTGGGACGGGACGATATGGGATTGGGGGGGGGGCAACTCCCATCTCTTGCGGGGGCGCAATTAGTGCCAGCACCGTCCGTTAAGAGTTTGGGTGTAATCTTCGACACCTCGCTTTCCATGGAGGCGCAGATTGCAGCTACAACAAAGGCGGCATTTTTCCATCTCCGCCAAGCTAAGCAGTTGGCTCCTTACCTCTCTCGCCCTGACCTAGCCACTGTGATCCACGCGATGGTCACCTCCAGACTGGATTATTGTAACTCGCTCTACGTGGGGCTGCCCTTGAGACTGACCCAGAAACTCCAGCGGGTGCAGAATGCTGCAGCGAGACTCCTTACGGGGTCTTCGCTGCGAGATCACATTCACCCGGTGCTATACCAGCTGCACTGGCTCCCGGTGGAGTACAGGATCAGGTTTAAGGTGCTGGTTTTAACCTTTAAAGCCCTATACGGCCTAGGACCCTCGTACCTACGGGACCGCCTCTCCTGGTATGCCCCACAGAGAAACTTACAGTCTTCAAATAAAAACATCTTGAAGGTCCCAGGCCACAGAGAAGTTAGGCTGGCCTCAACTAGAGCCAGGGCTTTTTCGGCCGTGGCTCCGATCTGGTGGAACGCACTGTCACAAGAGACCAGGGCCCTGCGGGACTTGACATCTTTCCGCAGGGCCTGCAAGACAGAACTGTTCCACCAGGCCTTTGGCCAGGGCACAGCCTGACTCCCTCCATTGGCAATCTTCGCAGAGCTCTGGCCCAATGGTTGCCAGTGGCTTGAATTAATTAATTTTATAATGAATGATTTTAGAGTGTTGTTTGTACTGTTTTATTGTTGTTAGCCGCCCTGAGCCCGGCTTCGGCTGGGGAGGGCGGGATATAAATAAAATTTATTATTATTATTATTATTACAAGGGTGGTGAGACTGCAGTTTCACAGCATCTTCATGTTGGTATGATGCCACTAAGTCTTCAGCAAACTGCAGTCTGTTAGATTTTTTTAAAAAAAAACAGCACTTTGTTTGGGCTACTCCATCAAAATTTAGGCCACAGTCCTAAGCACACTTACTTGGGAGTGGGCCACATTTCGTATGTAGGTTTACAAATAACATGTATAATGAAGTCAGGATGAATTTTTGTGGCATGTAAAAAATAAGCAGAAAAGGTTGCTCAAAACATTACAGTGGTGCCTCGCAAGACGAAAAGAATCCGTTCCGCGGATCTTTTCGTCTTGCGGTTTTTTCGTCTTGCGAAGCAAGCCCATTGACGGAGTAGCGCTATTAGCGCTATTGGCTAAAAAAGGGCTAAAAACGGCTTTTTAACACTTGGGAGATTAGCGGTTTTGCTGCTAAAATGCTTTTAGCAGCTTAGCGATTCAAAATAAGGGGTTTTGGAGCAAAAAAAAAATTCATTTTTTTTCGTCATTTTTCGTCTTGCGAAGCAAGCCCATAGGGAAATTCGTCTTGCGAAGCGCCTCTGCAGACGGAAAACCCTTTCATCTTGCAGGTTTTCCGTCTTGCGAGGCATTCGTCTTGCGGGGCACCACTGTACATCACCTTTCTGTATCATGATGATGATGATTTATTAAGTTTATATATTGCCCTTCATACAAAGATCACAGGGCGGTTTACAACAAAAAACCAGAGAGTACACAAGATAATAACAAAATAAATAAATAACATACCCCAACACATGAAACTAGGTCAAACTTGCCCAGGCTTGCACCCCAGGGAGGTCACTTCAGTGCTGCTAACCTATCAGTTTGACTTCACCCCTGGAGGCGCAATCCATTGTCTCTCAAGACAGGTGGATGCCAACAACATCATCATTCTGGGCTGTGAGTGCCTGTATGCTCCTCATGCCATGTTATGTCCACACCAGTGGGTGCTACAAAGCTACAAATCACATAGACTGTTATTTGAAGAAGTAATTGAGTCAAAATATAATCAATAAGGGTTTATGTACGATTGCCCACTGCTACCCATGAAATGTCAAAACGATTGGATTGGACGGATACGGTATATTGGAAGTTTTATGGAGGGAAATATGGTGAAAGGGTTGGAAAGGGTTCCCCCTTTATTTATTTTTTAAATTAGGGTCACAGGGGTATACTGCTAACACACTCCATTTAAACATTTTTTTTGCTTAAAAAAATGGATTGGAAGTGTTGAACTGAGGTTGTGTGGGTTATGTGGGTGCACCAGCAAATATGCCAAGTGTATTCCAACAGTGTATCCTCACAGCTCCAACTTCACCACTACTCTACCATCCCCTATTCTGATAAGTGGCAACAAAGCTGCTGTTGGAAGGGCAGGACTCTGGCATCTTCCCACTGCATTGTAGTTACACTTTCATTAAACTTGTATTTCACAAACATTAAAAAAACCCAAAACCCCACTTTAGATGGGAAAGTGTTTAGTTTGTTTAAACTTGCTTAAACAAAATTAACAGGGCAAAAAATGGTGCTCACCACAAAGGTTATAGCAAATGTGCGTTGAGCTGTGATACATCCCCCTGCCTGATACGCCACTGCCCATGTCAAAATTGAATCTCTTAATACTGATACTTACTCATCCTTCTCAAAAAAAAGTGAAACTGTCTGTTTCAAATAGATGAGGACATCAGTGTGTGTGAATCATGAATGGTGATTTCACACGAAATGCCTAGCTGGAAGCAGCCTGGTACACACATGACAAGATCATTCAGTGTTTTAGCTAAATTGGCTGCAGTTTATTACATTCATCCTAATTTCCATTCCCATAGGCCACCATAAGCAATCCTTCTTTTTCATTGGCACTTAAGACTTTCAAATAACTACACAGCTAATGCCCAAGGCATGTACCACTGCTCTCTTTTGTAAATGAATTGAAATTGATTTTACATGCACGCACATCAGAGAACTCAACTCTGTGGTGCTCACAGTGTTTGCCATTGCTGTCTTTAAAATAATAAAAAAGGGATTCCAAATCCCCAGCAGAGCAGCCTGCCAGGAAAATACAGAAGGCAAAGTTCGTGTAAAGAATAATAAGTAGAAGTATTTTGTTACCAGAATTTTAAACTTCATTTTAAACTCCCATGCCTAAAATGTAAAGAGTTCACTACAGAAGAGTTCAGTCTCCATAGCTCTAAATGTAAGATACAGCTCCAAAGAACAATAAACTGGTTTGTCATTATGAGAACAAGCCCTTTGGGCTGGCATTCTCCTCCACAGCTCCTTTTTCCTCCTCCAGTATGGCCATGAGGAGATGGAAAGATTTCACTTCTGATTTCACAGTTAACCACAGTTTAGCATTACATCTGTGCCCTAAACTGTGATTAATCTTATGATTTGTTGAAACAAGATAATTTCATAAAATGAAAGCGGAAGTGAAAGCTTCCAAATGCCTTCTGACAGTCATGCCAAAGGAGCACTGAAGAGGAAGTATACATACAGTGTTGTATTTATAGCGTCTGCAGAAGAGATTTGCTGCCGTGCCTTTCAACAATAAACTATACACGAGTGCTACCCTCCCACCTCACTTTCTCTCAGGAAAAACTGTTGTGAAGTTGTGTCACCTCCCCTTTCACAACAGGGGCGCTGTCCTTGGCTGGTGTGATGAATTTGCTTCTCCCTTCCCACTGCTGGCCCATGAGTCCACCATGGTGGCCATTGGCTCCAGGGCCTGGGCTGAGCTTTTGTGGGAGGGGACTCCGCCTCCAATTTGCTGCCCTGTGCAGTTGCCTGGTTTACCCTTTCGTAAATACATCTTTGCAATGATCATTTCATTGTATTTTTTGTTTGGCAAGGTGAGGAACACCACAGGTGATCTAGGAGTGACAGAAAGGGATAAAAATGGAAAATGGACAACTGCACATCTTATTATATAAGGCAAAAGCATGAGCACCTAGGACAGCATAAAATACTCAAGCTATTAAAAGTATGGTTTTATTATAATGTATCTATGTTCTATATAAATTCCATATGCATCCTTATTGTAAAAAGTCAAATGATGACGTTCTTTTACTGCTTTTACTGCTTTTACTGTTTTTAGAGAGTGCCACACTTCCTTTCTATTTGACTAACTTATTTATATTTTTGGAAAATTCTGGTTTTGACTGCAAGTGGCTTTGAATCTTTACCAGAAAGGCAGGATATAAATTCTGAAAACAAACATAAAAAACATTTATCGTGGTGAAGTCTCTAGACTTTCACAGGCACTGTGCTCCCACTACATTGGTTCCTAAAAACTATGTCCCCCAAACCATCTTTTTTTGGTGGCATGTTACTTTTAAGCATGGTATGTTTCGAGCAACATACTTTAAAATAATGTGCCACCAACAAATAGACACTTTTAGGAACATAGGCGATTTAGGAACTTAGACAAATCTATCCATTAGCCTTTTTCTGTACAACCAGCATAAAGTCAAAGATTTAAGGAGAGAATAGAACAGGAAGGGTGAACAAAGAAATTCATTTCCTTATCTTATCTTTTGTAAGCACTGAGCTTTTGAAAGCATGGCCTTACATCACTTTAAGAATCAATACCTGCTCTTCAGAATGCTAAAAGCAGAGTAATGCAACAGAAGTACATGGTAAGAACAAAAGAAAAGAAGCAATGAAATCGGGAAAACAGTAAATTGCTGTAGGTTCAATGACCAGAAAAAAGGTTCACAAATGCTCCTGCATTTCTATTTTATCATAGCTCTTTTTTTCCAGGTGTGACAGCTCTCTTGCTGTGAATGTGTTCTCAAATACAGAAAATATTTGACTGGAAGGAAGCAATATCTAACCCTCCAGGCAATGATTACTGAACTCATTTGGTGAAGTGTCCTTATCTTTGACATACAGTGAAATTTTCAGAAGAGTGGCCTATTGACAGCTGACAGAACTAAACTTGAAATTGTCAAGACAGAGCTACAGAAATCCTGTACACCAAATGCTAAGCACTTTTATGACAATCAGAATCCGAACACTTAGTGTGATGATGGTAGGAATTCTATGTAACATAAAGCATAACTTGAAC